>NC_041753.1:24279501-24906139 GCF_004115215.2 Ornithorhynchus anatinus | reverse complement strand
GAGTAGTGAGGTGAGGTAGGAGGGGGTAAAGTGATTGAGTGCTTTAAAGCCAATGGAAAGGAATTTCTGTTTGAAGCGGAGGTGGATGGGCAACCATGGGAGGTTCTTGAGGAGTGGGGAAACAAGGACTGAACATTCAATTCAATTCAGCCAACTCATCTTGACAGGCTACCATCTGTTATATCCTTTCTCTTTCTCCCACACCCTTTGTTTTAAATCATTAATGTCTGGCTCCCCCATTAGACCTTGAGCCCCAAGAGGACAGGAAGTATTTGACTTGGTGTTTTGTATTTCCGATTTCAATATAAGTTGCTTTGCTGTGCTCTCACCAGAGCAGAAATCCTGTCAGGATTTGAATCACAAGGGAGATTATGACCTCTACCACAATCGATCAGTATACCAATCATTAGTGTTTTCTAAGAACCTACTGTGTTCAGAGCACTATACTGAGAGATGGAGAAAGCACAAAAGAGTTAAAGAAATGATTCCTTCCTGCAAGGAGCTTATAGGCACAGCCCTGTTACTTTTAAGCACCAATTTATGCACATATCCCCATTTCCTTCTTCCTCCTCCGTCCAGTAATTTATTTTAATGTCTGTCTCCAACACTAAATTGTAGGTTCCTTCAAGACAGGAGTCCTGTCTACTAACTCTATTGCACTCTCTCACAAGTGCTTAGTACAGAGCCCTCTGTACACAGCAGACTCTCAATCAGTTCTGTTGATTGCTTGACTAATTCTTTCCCCTTTCACCACTTTCTGAGAGAGTCTTTTTCCATGGCTAAAATACCCAGCTCAAATTTCTCCCATTAGCAATGCCTGAAGTGAGGTGAAATGGATGGATGAAGCCTCCCCTCATTTCTTTATTTAGCTAATGGAAATAACATGCAAAACATCACACTTGCTCATCTCTCTCTTCAAACATTCCTGCTTCATTATCAGTGATGATGATGATGTTGGTATTTATTAAGCGCTTACTATGTGCCGAGCACTTTTCTAAACGCTGGGGTAGATACAGGGTAATGAGGTTGTCCCACGTGGGGCTCACAGTCTTCATCCCCATTTGACAGATGAGGGAACTGAGGCCCAGAGAAGTGAAGTGACTTGCCCAAAGTCACACAGCTGACGAGTGGCAGAGCCGGGATTAGAACCCATGACCTCTGACTCCTAAGCCCCGGCTCTTTCCACTGAGCCACGCTGCCTCTAAATCAACTCCAGCTCTCTGTTTTACCCACAGGAAGCCTCTAGTTAAGTGCCCCTGGAGCTTGGAGAGAATGAGCGGTCTCTTTTTGTTCCTTCCATTTCACTCCGCTTCCTTCCCCACCACCACCACGGTATTCTCCTTGACTAAAGCTACCAGGTAGAAGAATTGCTTTAGCAGTATAGTGGGTGACTCAGCTCTTCCCCTGCCCACTCTGCACCCAGGATCACACCTTTCATTCATTCAGTCACAATTATTGACTGTACTAAGCGCTTGGGAGAGTACAATACAACAACAGACACATTCCCTGCCCACTGTGAGTTTAGGGTCTAGGGGAGGGGGAGACAGGCATTAATATAAATAAATAAATGACAGATGCGTACATAAGTGCTGTGGGGCTGGGAGGGGGGAGGAACAGAGGGAGCAAGTCAGGGTGACACAGAAAGGAGTGGGAGAAGAGGAAAGGGGGCCTTAGTCAGGGAAGGCCTCTTGGAGGAGATGTGCCTTCAATAAGGCTTTGAAGGTGGGGGAGAGTAATTGTCAGATTTGAGGAGGGAGAGGGTTGGATGTGAAGGTCGAACCGACAGGATTTAGTGATGGACTGAATATTAGGGTCGAATGAGAGAGAGCCTTATCAAGGATAACGCCAAGGTTACGGGTTTGTGAGACAGGAAGGATGGCGGTGCCGTCTACAGTGATGGGAAAGTCAAGGGGAGGACAGGGTGGGAAGATAAGGAGTTCTGTTTTGGACATGTTAAGCTTGAGGCGACGGGAAGACATCCAGGTAGAGGTATCTTGAAGGCAAGAGGAAATATGAGACTGCGGAGAGGGAGAGCGATCAGGGCCGGAGATGTAGATATGGGTATTATTTGCATAGAAGTGGTAGTTGAAGCCGTGGGACTGAATGAGTTCTCCAAGACAGTGGGTGTAGAGGGAGAATAGAAGGGGATCCAGAAAGGGACCTTGAGGGACACCCACAGTTAGGGGGGAGCCTTTCTTCTAGGCTGCTTGGCCTGGTTTTCGGGGCTCCGATTGGAGGGGAAATAATAATGTCTCCTCCTCCTGCTCCCCCAGCAGAACCCTGCTGAAGTTCACATTATTCATTCAATCGTATTTATTGAGCGCTTACTTTGTGCTGAGCACTGTACTAAGCGCTTGGGAAAGTACAATATTGCAATAAAGAATGACAATCCCTGCCCACAGTGAGCTCACAGTCTAGAGTGGGGGGAGACAGACATCAATATAAATAAATATTACGCTTCCACACCACAACTCCATCGTCCTGCTCCATTTACATCTTTGGGGATGGTACTTAATCATTCTGTCTTTTCTTCTCCCCCAACTGAAGAAAGTATCTACTTGCTGTATCTCAAAGAGGGAATGGAAAAATTAATAGCCAGAAACTTATCTGAAAACTAGACAGGCCACTTAAATGCTAATTCTTGGTCCCAAACAACAGAACGTCAGTAACATCTGAAGTTATAAAGATCATCAGAGAGCCGGGCTACTGTGGGCAAACCCTTTCCCTTGAGATTCAGAAAAGGGAAAAAAGATAGCAAGCTGATGTTCAAGTGAAAGGGATAAAATATGAGACAAATGGAGTGCCTTAAAAAAGCAGCAAGGGAAACTTTTGCGATTGAGAGAGTTGATTTTGCTTTAGTACTCTACCAAGCCAGAAATATGAAAATCATTATTTTCAGACCAGAGTACTCTGGTCTCGGGGAGTAAAATACAGTTGATAGACCCGATCTCTGCTTGAGGATCTAACAGGGGAGATGGGCATTAAAATAAATTACAGGTAAGGGAAGCAATCAAGTGTATGGATCAACAGTAACTGAGCATTTGGGGACAAAATTCTTCATTTGGGCTGTGACCCAGTCTTCTCTCATTAAATTGCTATGTTCGGATAGTTTTATGTTTCAAGCTTCCAGAAATGTTCTTTGTATTCTGAATCTGTGAAACTCCTGTTTCATCTCTGTCCCAAAGTAAGTGTTTTATGAAAATTGAAGTGAAATCAGGTAAGCCATCTTTGTATACCTGCATTAGGGAAACATAAAATAAAACACATCTTTCATTTTAAAACGACTGCTTAACTAGCCTCTAGTCTTCAAACTTCAAACTTAAAAACTTTAGACTGTAAGTCTATGCCTTTATGCCTAGCTGGAATTCCAGTGTTGAAATGTCCCTCTGTGTCCCCACATTGGTGTGGGGAAGGAGAGAATATCTTCCTTCTAATGTTTTTATTTCTTGGACCCTGGAACACTCCACCGTGTCAAGTGCCCATAATCCTGGCCATAAAGCCCCATGTGATAGTGTGGCCAGAAAGAAAAAGAGAAGCTGGAGAGTCTCCAAAGGTGGTGATGATGATAGTGATACTATGTGCCAAGGTGATGGTGGCGTTCCTAAAGTGCTTACTGTTTGCCAAGGATCATGTCGGTACAAAATAATAATGATAGTAATTATGATACTTGTTAAGAGCTTACTGTATGCCAAGCACTATTCTAAGTGCTGGGGTAAATACCAGCTAATCAGGTCGGACACAGTCCCTGCTCCGTACGAGGCTCACAGTCAAAGTAGGATTTAATCCCCATTTTACAGATGAGGTAACTGAGGCCCAGAGAGGTGAAGTGACTTACCTAAGGTCACACAGCGGACAAGTAGCAGAGCCGGGATTAGAACCCAAGTCCACTGTCCAGGTCCACGGGACTCCCAGGCCCGTGCTCTATCCAGTAAGCCGAGGTAATAAGATCAGGAACCAAACCCTATTCCACATGGGGCTCACAGTCTAGTGGGGAGGGGGAACAGGTGACTTGTTCCCATTTCATAGATAGCCAAACTGAGCCCAGAGAAGGTAAGTGGCTTATCCAAGGTCACGCAGCAGGCGGGTGGCAGAATTGGGAATAGGACACAGGTCTCCTGACTCCCAGCCCAGTGCTCTTTCCACTAGGCCATGCTGCCTGTCCTCTGCTTCTCTGGATCAATCAAATCAGTCAATCGTATTTACTGAGCACTTACTGTAATAATAATAATAATGTTGGTATTTGTTAAGCGCTTACTATGTGCCGAGCACTGTTCTAAGCGCTGGGGTAGACATAGGGGAATCAGGTTGTCCCACGTGGGGCTCACAGTCTTAATCCCCATTTTACAGATGAGGGAACTGAGGCACAGAGAAGTTAAGTGACTTGCCCACAGTCACACAGCCAACAAGTGGCAGAGCTGGGATTCGAACTCATGAGCCCTGACTCCAAAGCCCGTGCTCTTTCCACTGAGCCACGCTGCTTCTGCTACTGTGTGCAGAGCACTGTATTAAGCACTTGGGAGAGTACAACACAGTAATGTAGCAGACACATTCTCAGACCACAACGAGTTTACAGTCTAGAGGGGGAGACAGACATCAACATAAATAAATTATGGATATTGGTGGGGCGGGGTGATGATGAGGAAAGGGAGCAAGTCAGGGCAGGGGGGAAAAGAGGAAATGAGGGCTTAGGGAAGGCCTCTTGGAGGAGATATGCCTTCATTAAGGCTTTGTAGGCCGGGTGTGTTCGGGGGGAGGGTTGTCTGTAAACGTCGGATACGAAATATGAAAAGGGAGGGCGTTTCATGCGGGAGGCAGGACGTAGGCGAGAGGTCACCGGCGAGATAGATGCAATTGAGGTACAGCGAGTAGGTTGGTATTAGAGGAGTGAAGTGTGGAGGCTGGGTTGTAGTAGGAGAGTAATGAGGTGAGGTAGGAGGGGAGAAAGTGATCGAGTGCTCTAAAGCCACTGGTGAGGAGTTTTTGATGCAGAGGTGGATGGGCAACCACTGGAGTTTCTTGAGGAGTGGGGAAACGTGGCCTGAACGTTTTTGTGGCAGAACGATCTGGGCGGCAGAGTGAAGTATGGATTGGAATGAGAGAGGAGACGGGCGGATATATAGTAACCAAGTGCTCGGATTAACGTGGAAGCAGTTTGGATGGAGAGGAAAAGGCGCATTTTAGCCATGTTGTGAAGGTTGAACCGACAGGATTTAGTGATGGATTGAATACGTGGGTTGAATGAGAGAGGGGAGTCGAGGATAACGCCAGGGTTTGGACCTGTGAGACGGTGAAGATGGCCTTGCTGTCTACAGTGCTGGGAAAGTCAGGGGAAGGACAGGGTTTAGGTGGGAAGATGAGGAGGTCTCTTTTTTACCGTGGTATTTAAGCCTTTACTATGTGCCAAAGCACTGTACTAAGAGCTGGGGTAGGGTGTGAGAGGTGGAGATGACAGCCACAGTGGCTGTGGGCATGTGGCCGTGTGTGTGTGTGTGCCTTCGTGGACGTGGGTGTCCGCAGGCAGTGGGTTGGGGCTACGTGAGGGAAATGTGGCATTCATTTAAGAAATTCGCCAGCGGGCTCAGCTGTCCTCAGTGCCCCGAGAGGAGCTGGGGAAGTTGCATTACCTTTTTCAGAGGCCTCTTCTTTGTATCGACTCACCAGCGTGGCTTAGTGGGGGGGGGGGGGCCTGAGAGTCAGAGGACCTGGGTTCTGATGCTGGCGTTGCCACTTGTGTGCTGTGTGACTTTGGACAAGTCATTTCATTTCTCTGTGCCTCGGTTCCCTCATCTGGAAAATGGGAATTAAGACTCTGAGCCCCGTGTGGGTCAGGGATTGGGTCTGACCCGATTAGCTTGTATCTGCCCCAGCGCTTAGTACCGTGCCTGGCACCTAGTAAGTGCTTAACAAATACTACAATTATTATTATTGTTGTTATTATTATTAGGTACGAGCAAATCCCCACATGGGGCTCCCAGTCTCAACCCCCATTTTACGGATGAGGTAACTGAGACACAGAGAAGCGAAGTGACTTGCCATGGGTCACACAGCAGACACGTCATGGGTTCTAATCCCGGTTCCGCCACTTTTCAGCTGTGTGACTTGGGGCAAATCACTTAACTTTTCTATGCCTCAGTTATCTGTAAAATGGGGATTAAGACTGTGAGCCCCAGGTGGGACAACCTGATTACCTTATACCCCCCCCCCCCAGCGATTAGAACAGTGCTTTGCACATAGTAACCGCTTAACAAATGCCATTATTATTATTATGTGCAGAGCCGGGATTAGAACCCGTGACCTTCATGAGAAGCAGCATGGCATAGTGGATAGAGCTCGGGCCTGGGAGTTGGAAGGTCATAGGTTCTAATCCCGGCTCTGCCATTCATCTGCTTCGTGGCCTTGGACGAGCCACTTAACTTCTTGGTGCCTCAGTTCCCTCATCTGTAAAATGGGGATTAAGACTGTGAGCCCCAGGTGGGACGGGGACTGTGTCCAACCCGATTTGCTCAAATCCACCCCAGCATATAGTATAGTGCCTGGCACACAGTAAGTGCTTAACAAATACCACAGTTATCATTCTTATTATAATGACCCCCAGGCCTGTGCTCTATCCACTCTGCCTGCAGCTTCTTACTATACCATGCTGCTTAAATTAGAGGTGACGGCAGGACGTCCAAGTAGAGATGTGTTGAAGGCAGGAGGAAATGTGAGACTGCAGAGAGGGAGAGAGATCAGGGCTGGAGATGGAGATTTGGAAATCATCCGCACTGAGGTGGTAGTTGAAACCATAAGTTCTCCAAGGCAGTGGGTATAGATGGAGAATAGAAGAGGCCCCAGAGCTGATCCTTGAGGGATGCCCACAGTTAGGGGGTAGGAGGCAGAGGAGGAGCCCACGAAAGAGACAGAGGATGAACAGCCAGAGAGGAGAACCAGGAGAGAACGGTGTCTGGGAAACCGAGGTTGCATAACGTTTCCAGGAGAAGGGGGCGGTCGACAGTGTAGAAGACAATTGAGAGGTCAAGGAGGATCAGGATAGATGAGAGGCCGTTAGATACGGCAAGAAGGTCACTTGTGACCTTTGAGAGGGCGGTTTCGGTGGAGTGAAGGGGATGGAAACCAGATCGGAGGGGGTCGAGGAGAGAATTGGAGGAGAGGAACTTGACAGCGGGTGTAGACAGCTCACTCAAGGAGTTTGGAGAGGAATGGTAGGAGGGACAAGAGAGGGTTTTTTTTAGGATAGGGGAGACATGAGCATGTTTGAAAGCAGTGGAGAAGAAGCTATTGGAGAGGGAACAGTCGAAGATGGCATTTAGGATGCGAAGAAGAGAGGGGGCAAGTGTTTTGATGAGAGGTGAATGGTCGGATGCGCAGGTGGAGGGAGTGGATTTTAAGAGAAGGTAGGAGATCTCTCTTTAGGTACTGCTGGGAAGGGTGGGAGAGTTGAAGAAGGGGCAGGAGGAGGGAGGGATTGGAGAGGAACAGGGAAAAGGTTAGGGAGATCATGCCCGATAGTTTCACTTTGCTCAATAATGGAGGGAACCAGGTCATTAGAGGCAAGGAATGGGGGTGTGGGGGAAGGGGTTTGAGGAGGGAGTTAAACATCTGAAACAACTGGTGAGGGCAATGGGCAGGGGTGTCAGTCAGGGCGGAGAAATAATTTTGCTGGGCAGAGAGGGCAGAGTTAAAGCACGTGAGGATGAAATTGAGGTGGAAGAGGTCCGCCTGATATCTAGATTTCCACCAGCAGCACTCTGCGACTCGTGCACGTGAGCGAAGGCGGCGGACTGCGGAGGTGATCCGGGGCTATGGGTAGGCGGTACGAGATGGACGAAGGGATAGTCGGTCCCTTGGGCGAGTCACTTGACTTCTCTGGGCCTCAGTTACCTCAACTGTGAAATGGGAATTAAAAGCGTGAGCCCCACGTGGGGCAACCTGATTACCTTGTATCCACCCCAGCGCTTAGAACAATGCTTGGCACATGGTAAGCGCTTAACAAATAGCATAGTTATTATTACAGGGGAGTGAGTGGGTTGAGAGGACAGAGCGAGAGAGGACAGGGATAATGTCCATTTTTGAACACTAAGCCCAGCATTTTGGGCCTGTGGGAGCCTGGTAAGTACTATTTGACGCAAGCGTCCATTATGGTTTTACCTGCTGTATGATAGTTGTGGTATTTAAGTGCTTATTACGTGCCAAGCGCTGTACTAGACACAGGAAAATCAGGCTGCACACAGTCCCTGGGTCTCGGGGGGCTCAGTCTAAGTAGAAAGGAGAAGGGATATTGAATTCCCAATTTAAAGATGCGGAAACTGAGGCACAGAGGAAGTGAAGTCGCTATGTCCAAGGCCACACGGCAGGTAAGTGGCTGGGCAGGATTAGAACCCAGATCCCGTGATTCCCAGGCCCGTGCTCTTTCCCCTAGGCCACGCTGCTCAAACTAAATGCCTTCCTTAAGAGTCTCGGTACCTTAGAAGGAGTCGATAGAATTCCCTTAGCTCCCGCCAGCCTCTTTGAAGCCACCGATGGGGAGATCTTTTGCATGCCCAAGGACTCGGAGGGGGGATGGCCACTTACCCTTTAGGGAAGGGGCAGTCATCCGCAACCGCCTGACCGAAAATAACAGTTCGCAAGCAGTCTCATGATTCAAGGTGCCCAAGGCTCTCTAGGCTTTTCTGAGTGCCTGTTTGTCTTGGTTAGTGCCCAGGGGTTCGGTGATGGGTACCCTTAAAAAAAAATCAATCTGTTTGAGATCAGCTGTTTTAAAGTTCACATTTGCCCCGAGGGAATCTGTGCATCTCTTGCTATCAGGGCTGCTCTGGTTCATTGTGGTTCATTGTGGTTCATTCTGGTTCATTGTGATAGCATTGAGAAGCAGCGTGGCTCAGTGGAAAGAGCACGGGCTTTGGAGTCAGGGCTCATGAGTTCGAATCCCAGCTCTGCCACTTGTCGGCTGTGTGACTGTGGGCAAGTCACTTAACTTCTCTGTGCCTCAGTTCCCTCATCTGTAAAATGGGGATTAAGACTGTGAGCCCCACGTGGGACAACCTGATTCCCCTATGTCTACCCCAGCGCTTAGAACAGTGCTCGGCACATAGTAAGCGCTTAACAAATACCAACATTATTAGCAAAATTTAAATGTAGAATTCAGTAAAAGGAAAAGCAGGGATCATAGCTACTAATCTGGCTCACTTAGACTGTGAGCCAGATTATATTCTGTCTCCCTCAGTGCTTAGCACAGTCTTTGACATATAATAAACGTTTAACAAGTATCACTATCATTATTGTATTCTCCACCACCCCTCCCCTTACACTCCCAGGTACATATCTTTGCACTTTATTGCTTCCACCTACCTTTAGTTTATTTCAGTCAGTCTCCTTCCCTAGATCGTTTGTTCCTTGAGGGCAGAGATCCGGTCTACTGATTCTATTGTACTCTCCCCAGCGCTTAGTACAGTGTTCTGCACAGACTAAGCACTCAATAAATACTACTGACTCATTGCTTAGAGCTTCCCCTTCCTCCCTGCCACCCCCCACTACTCTACTACTACTACTAATAATCCTGGTATTTGTTAAGCGCTTACTATGTGCAAAGCACTGTTCTAAGTGCTGGGGGGGTGCTACAAGGTGATCAGGTTATCCCACGTGGGGCTCACAGTCTTAATCCCCATTTTACAGATGAGGTCACTGAGGCACAGAGCAGTTAAGTGACTTGCTCAAAGTCACACAGCTGACAAGCGGCAGAGTTGGGATTAGAACCCATGACCTCTGACTCCCAAGCCCGGGCTCTTTCCACTGAACCACGCTGCTTCTCTAAACTGTGAACTATCAGTGTTCACTGAATATTGCTGTGAAATTGAACTCTCAATGAGCTATCAAAGATAGTTCAATGAATTAACACTGTGAACTCTCAGTTCCATTAACAAAAGAGGGTACAAAAGTAGATTGAACTAAGCCCCCTTTTCCTCTTCTCCCACTCCCTTCTGCGTTGCCCTGACTTGCTCCCTTCATTCATCCCCCCTCCCAGCCCCCCACCACTATGTACCTATCTCTAATGTATTTATTTATATTAATGCATGTCTCCCCCTCTAGACTGTAAGCTCGTTGTGGGCAGGGAATGTGTCTGGACATAAGTCGGATTGTTGGATTGTTGATGTAACCTGAGGGCATCTTTCTCTCACTCCTAGGCTCCTGGAATTGAATAGGCTCCATTTTGGCTGTCTGGAACTGTCAGGAGGTTCCATATCCCAGCTATTTCCCAGGCCTTGAAGGACAGCACTAACTTGGATCAGCTCTCATTTCCCTAGATAGCTTTGGGTCGGCGCGGGGGAGGGGGTCGGGCGGGGGGGTGTTCGGTGCTTAAATTCACAATTGGAAGTCAGTTGTATTTATTGAGAGCTTGCTGTATGCAGAGCACCATGCTGAGCCCTTGGGAGAGTACGATACAACAATAAGCAGACACATTGCCTGCCCACAATGAGCTTACAGTCTAGAAGGGGAGACAAGCATTAATATAAATAAATACATTACAGATAGGTACATAAGTGGTGTGGGGCTGGTAGGGGGGATGAACGAAGGGAGCGAGTCAGGGCAACTCGGAGTGGGAGAAGAGGAAAGGGGGGCTTAGTCAGGGAAGGCCTCTTGGAGGAGATGGGCCTTCAATAAGGCTTTGAAAGGGGGGAAAGAAATTATCTGTGTTGGATTTGAGCGAGGAGGGCGTTCCAGACGAAAGGCAGGACGTGGGTGAGAGGTCGGAGGAGACAGGATCAAGGAAGAGTGAGAAGATTAGCGTTAGAGGAGTGAAATGTGCAGGTTTAGATGGGGGAGTAGGAGAGTAGCGAGGTGAGATAGGAGGAGGCAAGGTGATTGAGTGCTTTAAAGCCAATGGTGAGGAGTTTTTGTGGAAGGGCAACCGTGGCGGGTCAGGGGTAAGGAGGGAGCGGGTTTGAGGAGTGGGGAAACATGGCCTGAACGTTTTCGTAGAAAAATGATCCGGGTATCAGAGTGAAGTACGGACTGGAGTGGGGCGAGACAGGAGATTGGGAGGTCAGCAAGGAGGCTGATGAAGTAATCGAAGCGGGATGGGATAAGTGCTTGTATTAACACGGTAGCAGTTGGGATGGAGAGGAGAGGGTGGATTTTAGCGATGTTGGAAAGGACAGGCTTCTGAACTGGCAAATCCGTTTCAAAACGTAAACCCCGATAGCTCCCCAGGCACAGTAGAGAGGTGGAGAGTGAGAGAGGCTGGCTTCCCTAGGGCCGACTCCAGTGGGATTCGGTCACTGCTGTAACTACAGGGTAGAGTCCCCACGGTCCTGGGGCTTCTTCTGAAAGTAGGGATCTCTATAGCAGCTCCTTGCAACGGGACGAATATTGCTCCTCGACATCTGAAATGGGTCTACCAACCCTGTTGTATTGAACTCTCCCAAGGGCAGAGCACACAGGAAGTACTCAATAAATGCCATCGATTGAGATGTGGAGACGCAATTGGCTCCCTCCCCTAGTTGCTCTTCATTTCGGCCCCTTCCTTCTCTCTCTTTTTTTTAAATTGGTATTTAAGCGCCTACAGTGGGTCAAGAACTGTTCAAAGTGCTGGGGTAGATATGAGCCGGTCAGGGCACACACAGTCCCTATCCCACTCCCAGTCTAAATAAAAGGAAGGAGGATGGCACACACAGTCCCTATCCCACTCCCAGTCTAAATAAAAGGAAGGAGGATTTAACTCCCCTTTTACAGATGAGGTAACAGGCATAATGAAGTGAAGTGACTTGTCCAAGGTCACACAGCAGACAGTTAGTGGAGCCGGGACTAAAGCGCAGGTCCTCTGACTCTCATTCCTGTGCTCTCTCCACTAGGCCACACTGCTTCTCTTCCTTTTCCCCTAATGGAGCATTTCTTTACATCTGCATCCAGACCGTAAGCAGCAAGTTGTGGACAGGGAATGTGTCTCTCGTACTCTTGCGAGCACTTAGTACAGTGTTCTGCGCACAGTGAGCCTTCAGCAAATACCACTGATTGAAGTATGGCCTAGTGGCTAGCGCATGGGCCTGGGAGTCAGAAGGTCATGGGTTCTAATCCCCACTTGTCTGCTCTGTGTCCTTGGGCAAGTCACATCACTTCTCTGTGCCTCAGTTCCCTCATCTGTAAAATGGAGGTTAAGATTGTGAGCCCCAGATGGGACGGGGACAGCGTCCAATGCAATTATCCTATCTAATAATAATAATGATGATATTTGTTAAGCGCTTACTATGGGCCAAACACTGTTCTCTACCCCAGCGCTCAGAACAGTGCCTGGCACATAGTAAGCGCTTAACAAATGCCATTATTATTATTATCATTATTTATCTATAAATCCAAGTCCTCCTTTCTCTATAAACCACCAGATTGCTTTTCACCATCCCATAAAAAAGGAAAACGAGACTTGTGGCCAAATTCCTTTTACTTGATCGTCTATCAAGTTAGCACCGTTTACTAAAAGGAATGGGGTTTAGCTACAAAACACCCAGTTTTTGTGGTGCTTAGGCCAATAATATACAGTGTTCTAGATTCCAAGCTCTTCCGCTAGACTGAGAGTTCCTTGTGAGCAGGGAACGTGTCTACCAGGTGTGTTGTATTATACTCTCCCAAGTGCTCAATAAATACCATTGATGGATTTGACACAAGCTTGCAGCTCATAATTGGGGTATTTGTTATGTGTCACGCACTGGGATAGATGTAAAATAGGTCAGACGCAATCCCTGTCCCACATGGGGCTCCCAGTCTATGGGGGAGAGAGAGAATGGGTGTTTAATTCCCATTTTGTTGATGAGGAAACTGAGGCCCAGAGACGTTAAGTTACTTGACCGGGGTCACACAACAGGCAAGCGGCGGAGCCCGGCTCCCAAATCTCCTGACTCTCAAACCTGTGCTGGTTCCTCTAGGCCATGTTGGTTCTTAGGGCATCCTTTACCAATTCAGCATGAGTGTCTTGAGGAAAGATCCTGCGGATGGTACAGTTTTCTAAGCCCTGGATTTGTGGCCTTGTCCTAATTTGCAGGACCTCCTCAAAGATTTCCGCTCCTACCGCCTAATGGCAGTCGCCTTTGGCGTACGGTTTTTTTGCAGATGCTCAGAAGGCATTGTCACGAAAGGCATCCTGTGTACAACTCTGCCCTCCCTGAAACAAAAAAATGCAATATTTGGAGGAAAAATACCTGCCAGCACAGTGAGCATTTATGTCCGGGTGAAGCTGTGAAGGGTCAAGCTAAACACCTGCTTGAGAGCAAATAGACCTCTAACTTTTGCCAAAGTATCCCTGCTTCTGCCTCTCTCCTGGAGTCCATCTTCATCCAAACCGACCTATGTGTTTTTCGTGTCTTCCCTTCTCCGAGAGGAAAAGTTCAGTTCCTTTCAAGAAATCCTCTTAAGGGGAGGGGAGAGCAACCAGGGAGTAAATCAACAAAGGGAGAATCAGTTCACGGGTGATTGAGTAAGAACAAAGAATTGATAGAAGAGTAAAAGGAAGCCAGGTTTCTTTTTTTTTTTTTTTTTTTGGTTTTTTTGTTTTGTTTTGTAAGGGGTCAGTTGAGTGCTACCAAGAATGAGGTGGGAGTGGGAAAGATTAGCCACTGAGGTTAAAGATTAACCTAAAATGCTTGGCATTATTTGCCAGTGAGATATCCTCCCTACACATTTTGGTTAGAATGTGAAAGCGCAATTAAACATTCTTCCAGCATCATGGGTCTCTTCCGTATACAGGGCAACAAGGAGTCTGAGTGGACATTACTGGGGGCAGGGAATGTGTTTATCAATTCTGTTGTATTCCCCCAAACACTTAAATACAATGCTTTGCACACAGTAAACTCTCAGGAAATGCCATCGATTGTTGTGGGTAGGTGGGGTAGGAAATGGGTCTAGGACTTTTATGAGTATTCTCCTTAGGAGAACAGGTGCTAACTTTTCATTCTATTCAGGGGGTGGTGAAAAGAGGACAGTGAATTGAGGAGAGATAAGGACTGGGAGGGAACAGGTTTCAAAGAGTGAAGAGGTCATTTTGGGTCCGATTTAAGCCAGATTGGAGACTCTGGGATCATTTCAGTAGCTGAGATGAGCAAATGTGGTTTCAGAAGCTATGAATTCCGTAGCTGCTGTTGGTATTTGTTAAGCGCTTACTATGTTCTAAGCACTGTTCTAAGCGCTGGGGTAGATACAGGGTAATCAGGTCATCCCACGTGAGGCTCACAGTTAATCCCCATTTTACAGACGAGGTAACTGAGGCACAGAGAAGTTAAGTGACTTGCCCACAGTCACAGAGCTGAACAAGTGGCAGAGCCGGGATTCGAACTCAACCTCTGACTCCCAAGCCCATGCTCTTTCCACTGAGCCACGCTGCTTCTCAATAATAATAATGTTGGTATTTGTTAAGCGCTTACTATGTGCAGAGCACTGTTCTAAGCGCTGGGGTAGATACAGGGTAGTCAGGTTGTAATAATAATAATAATAATAATAATGTTGGTATTTGTTAAGCGCTTACTATGTGCCGAGCACTGTTCTAAGCGCTGGGGTAGACACAGGGGAATCAAGTTGTCCCACGTGGGGTTCACAGTCTTAATCCCCATTTTACAGATGAGGTAACTGAGGCACCGAGAAGTTAAGTGACTTGCCCAAAGTCACACAGCTGACAAGTGGCCGAGCCGGGATTCGAACCCATGACCTCTGACTCCAAAGCCCGTGCTCTTTCCACTGAGCCACGAGGTTGTCCCACATAGGGCTCACAGTAAATCCCCATTTTACAGATGAGGTAACTGGGGCCCAGAGAAGTGAAGTGACTTGCCCACAGTCACACAGCTGACAAGTGGCGGAGCTGGGATTCGAACCCATGACCTCTGACTCCCAAGCCCGGGCTCTTTCCACTGAGCCACGCTGCAAGCTCCCATCACCCCAGTGGAGTGGGCAGCTGCATGCATGGAGTTCTTATAAAAACACAAAGCCCGTGATTCAGGAGAACTGGGTGTCCTGAAAAAAAAGGGTACTGTGCTGGGTTCCTCAGATTTATGGCTCAACATTACTCTGAGGGAGATTGAATCCATTTTGCTATCTACCTATAATCCAGGACTAAATGTAATAGCAGCAAATCCTGAAAAATATGATGAATTGTGTGCATGTTCAGATAATGATATAATAATAATAATAATGTTGGTATTTGTTAAGCGCTTACTATGGGCCGAGCACTGTTCTAAGCTCTGGGGTAGATACAAGGGAATCAGGTTGTCCCACATGAGGCTCCCAGTCTTAATCCCCATTTTACAGATGAGGTAACTGAGGCACCGAGAAGTTAAGTGACTTGCCCAAAGTCACAGAGCTGACAGGTGGCGGAGCCGGGATTAGAACCCATGACCTCTGACTCCCAAGCCCCGACTCTTTCCACTGAGCCATGCTGCTTCTCTATCCTTTTGTTACTAAAAGCTGCCAGCCCTATTTTGAAGAATTCGAGAAGGAATGTTCCCTTAAATATGTGGCTGAGCATATATTTAGGGTTTGGTGTTTTCAACCTGTTTTACAATCACTCATCCTTAAATCACATATCCTGAAAACTAGGGAGGTTACAGAGGGGGAAACTCAGTCACAGAGGGGCTAAGAAATATGCCCAGGCTAATGAGTCAACAGCCTGTGTGACCTTGGGCAAGTCACTTAACTGCTGTGCCTCAGTTCCTCATCTGTAAAATGGGGATTAAATACCCGCTCTCCCTCTTACTTCAACTATGAGCCCCATGTGGGACAGGGACTGTGTCCAACCTGATTAACTTGTATCTGCCCCGGTGCTTAGAACAGTGCTTGACACATAGTAAGTGCTTAATAAATGCCACTTAAAGTCTACTTTAAGACTGTAGACCACCTGACCCCCAATTTACATCTCTGCTCTTTTCTCCCATTATTTCTCAACTCCATGCCTTTGTTCCTCCCAAGCCAACCTTCTAGCTGTACCTCAGTCTTGACTCTCTGTCCTCTCACTCACACTGGTCCCCCAGCTGGGAATTCTCTCCCCACATCAGAGAGAGCCCAGTGCTCTGTCCATATCCACATTCAGATCCCTCCTGAAATTAGATGAAAATGTGTAAATGTTTTTTAGTCCATCGGTTAATAGCATTTATTAAGCATCTGCTATGTACAGAGCCCTGTAATAAGTGCTCGGGAGAATACGGTAGGCCCAGATTTGGAAGAAGACACTCTCTTCTCGCTGCTTTGAAATGTTTAGAGTCAGCCCCGTTGCCTAGGGGGAAATTCGGCTTCACCTTTCCTGCTCAGCAATTCCTCTCCCCACCTCCGACCGTGTGTCTGGTTGGATGCTTTGAAATCTCACAGCTCCCACCAAAGATAGATTGGCTGTAGTGCCATACCTCACAGTCTAACGAGGGGGAGAGGATATCATATCCCCATTTTGCAGAAGGGGGAACTGAGGCACAAATCACAAGCAGGCCAGAGCACATGGCAGACCAGTGGCAAAGCTGAGACTAGAACACGGATCTCCTGATCCCAGGCCCACGCTCTTCTCACTAGACCATTCGGACTCCCTACAAGTCCTTTGCATTCACAGACACATAAACAGAAATTTCTGGTCTCTGAAATAACTCACCAAGAGGAGAGTCTGTATCATCTTCTTGTTTCTGCCACTCTCCGGATGCCCTGTTTAAAAATGTAGGTTTTCAGAAGGAATTCAGAGATCCTAGAGAAACGTGCCCTGCTCTAAAAATAATATCTGAGGAGAATGAACAAGTCTACCAGGCCTGAACGCTATGGCCTCCAGCATGTGGCCTAACAGATTCCAAGAGGCGCATCAAATAGAAACTCCTTATTGTCCTTTAGGCACTTGATCAACTCCCCAACCCCAACTGTCCTACTATCAATCAATCAATCAGTGGTATTTACTGAGCACTTGCTATTTGCAGAGCACTGTACTGCGCTTGGGAGAGTACAATACAATGGAATTAGCAGACATGTTCCCTGCCTATAACAAGCTTACAGTCCAGAGGGTGGGACAGATACTAATATGAATAAATAATTTAAAATATATAATTTTAAGATACGTACATCGCCTCTACTAAAATCATATCCTCCAAGTAAGGTGAAGGAAAGTTTTTGTCACAAGGAAGCATTCTAAAAATATTTTTTAATGGTTGCCTAAAAGTGCACATGTGAGGATGAATGAGAAGGGAGGATGAATAGGATGGGGAAATGAGAGGTCAGTCAGGGGCTGTGTTAGGAGGGCTTTGAAAGAGGCATAATTACCAGGCATTCTATTTAGAATTGCCTTAGCTTTATTCTCAATAAAACATCTGGGATCTATGTCCATCCCCAAGACTCTCCCATCACTGTAGACAGCACCACCATCCTCCCTGTCTTCCATCTTCCCTTGTCATTATCCCCCACTCATCTCTCTCATTTAGCCCACATAGTCTGTCACCAAATCCCATCAGTTCTGTTTTTGCAGCCTTGCTAGAATCCGCCCCTTCCTCTCCATCCAAACGGCTACCCCAGTGATCCAAACGTTTATCATTTCCCACCTTGACTACTGCATCAGCCCCCTTGCTGACCTCCCCGTTTCCAGCCCATCTCCCCTCTCTTCCGCCAGTCCTAGCTTCACTCTGCTGCCCCTGTCGTTTTTCTAAAAAAAAAATTGTTCTGTGCACACCTTCCCAATCCTTCAAAATCTCCAGTGGTTGCCCATCTTTCTCCACATCAACAGATATTCCTTACCGTCAGCCGAGGCCCTCTGTCAGTTCTCCCCCTCCGTCTTCAAGGCCCTACTGAAATCACATCTCCTTCCCTGACTATTCTCTCATTCATTCATTCATTCATTCATTCATTCATTCATTCATTCATTCATTCAATAGTATTTATTGAGTGCTTACTATGTGCAGAGCACTGTACTAAGTGCTTGGAATGTACAATTTGGCAACATTTCCCCACCCTATTCACCCTCCCCTCTGTGTCACCTACTCTACTCCCCCTAAGCACTTTGACACCTCCACCCCCACTGCACTTAATGTACACATCCTTATACTCCCTCGCTTCCCTTATATGTAATTTATTTTAACATCTCTCTCCCCCACTAGATTGTAAACTCCTTCTTGTTTGTCTTTTATGGTATTTATTAAACACTTGTTGTGTGTCAAGCACCGTACTAGATCAGAGATAATCAGGTTGGATGCAGTCCCTGTCCCACATGGGTTTACAGTCTAAGTAGGAGAGAGTTGAATTGAATCCCCATTTTACAGCTGTGGTAACTGAGGTCAAGGTCACACAGCAGGCAAGTGGAGGAGCCGGGATTAATAACGATAATAATAATGATGATGGTGTTTGTTAAGCGCTTCCTACACGTCAAGCCTAAGGTAATCAGGTTGTCCCATGTGGGGCTCCCAGTCTTAATCGCCATTTTACAGATGAGGTAACTGAGGCACAGAGAAGTTAAGTGACTTGACCAGAGTCACATAACTGATAAGTGGCGGAGCCGGGATTAAAACCCAGGGCCTCTGACTCCCAGGTGCTCTTTCTACCAGCCACATTGCTTCCTCTGAGGACAGGGACCGGGTCTACCAATTCTATGGCATCGTACTCTACTAAGCACGTAGGATAGTGCTCCGCACACAGTAAGCGCTCAATAAGTGCAGTAGATTGAGTGCAGGTAAAGCACTGCCAGGCTCAGTTGCTGAACTGGCAGCTACCTGGACTTTGATCACGGTCCAGGAAGTAATACCTCTTCCGGCGATCAAGTTTCCTGAGTTTCGGCCTTCGCTCCCCTTATGACTGACTTGCTGAGTAGCAGTATTTAATTCTATTTATTGTGTGCATAGAACTATCTATCCTACATACAAAAAAGGAAAAGATCTTTGCAATTCAATGTAAATTGACAAATACGCCATGGTTAAGTGTGAGAGAAGATATAAGTACTAGGCAAGTGAACGAATAAACCTGAATAATAAATGCTAAATGAATTGGATTAATGTGGCCTACTGGATAGAGCACAGGCCTGGGAGGAGAAGGCCCTAGGTTTTCATTCCAGTTCCACCACTTGTCTTCTGTGTGACCTTGGGCAAGTCGCTTAGCTTCTCTGTAACCTCAGTTACCTTATCTGTAAAATGAGGAGTAATACTGTGAGCCCCGTGTGGGACTAGGGCTGTTGTCTAATCTGATTAGCTTGTATCTACCTCAGTGCTTAATAGGGTGCCTGGCACATGGTAAGTGCTTAATCCCCATTTTACAGATGAGGTAATTGAGGCACAGAGAAGTCAAGTGGCTCGCCCGAGGTCACACAGCAGACAAGTGGCGGGGCCAGGGTTAGAACCCACGTCCTCTGATTCCCACGCCCGCGCCCTTTCCACTAAACCACGCTGGACCTGGCTTCTAATCCCGGCTCCACCACTTGTCTGCTGTGTGACCTTGGGAGAGTCACTTCACTTCTCTGTGCCTCAGTGTCCTCACCTGTAAAATGGGGGTTAAGACCGTGAGCCCCACGCGGGACAGGGACTGTGGCCAACCTGATCAGCTTGTATCCATCCCAGCGCATATGTATAGTTATATATAAACTCACATAACTGGAAAGGTGAGGGAATTAATCAGGGATTACCATCTGTACCAGGTGACTTTTTAGGACGGCTTTGAAAGAGGAAAGGGATATGACTCAGTAAAGGTGAGGAAGGAGGGTGTTCTGGACTGGGGGGTGATGGTGAGAGAACAATAGGTCAGTGGTGAGAGAGTCAAGAGCAAGGGGAAACTAGGATAAGAGTGGAGAGCATGAATTGGGGTGGAGTGGGATAAGAGAGCAGATAGGTATGAGGGATCCAGATGGTGAAAAGTCTCGAAGCCGAGAAGCAGCAGTTTTCATCTTCTGCAAGAAGCAATGGGGAGATATTGGAGATTTTGGAGGAGGGGAGCAGTGTGCTCTGACCATGTTTTTAAAAGATGATTTATGCAGCTGCAGGTAAAAAATGAACTCAAAGGGGTAGTGGATTGAGCCAGGGAGAACAATAAGGAGGCTATCACAGCAGTCTAGAGCACTGTGCGTTCTAAGCACTGGGAAAGAATGTACAGGTCGGATTTAGACACGGTCGACGTGGTCCCCGTCCCTCAGGGGGCTCCCAGTCTAAGATCTCACCAGTCGGTTGGGCAGCACAGAATGTTTCTGGGTATTTTGATCAATGATCAGGGTGTTCCCAGCTGGTTCTTCCGTTAAATGAGACCGTAGTTGTGGATCCTATGTCATCTGGATAATGTGAGGATCGATGAGGCTGACTGATGCCAAGTACCCTTGGAGGAAAGTCCAATTATATAAAATGCCCACAAGCCAGTACACGGGCCTTGGAAAAGCGGCGGGACTCCGACGCACGGCCCAGCACATATCCTGCTGGCGTGAAATGATACCTTTCCTCTCTTTTCTTTCCGGCGCTACGTGAGAGTCCCAGAAAACATGGGTAGCCCTCGTCTGATCTCTTGCTGAGGGAGAGAGGGCGATGCCATTTGGCAACAGTCTTCGTATCTGAGTGATCAGGGACCCCAAAAGCTCTTAGCGCAGCTGTGCAAGGCAAAGATTCTCTCTCAACAACAGACTCACGGACATAATCTCGCCATCAGCAGCGTCATCTTCAAACCGAATGGCGGATCTGTGACTCTACCACAAGACCTCATTCCTTCCACTGAGTTGATTCTAACACCTTCGTTGTCGTCCCTCGCCCCCGGTCATCACCGTATAGAAGATGTTTTCGATAAACTTTCAAAACCACCTGTGACGGTGCCTGCGGTCATCCTCGTACACATTTCGACAAAAACTTTAATTAACCAATCAGATAATCAGTGATATTTATTGAGCGCTCACGGTGTGCAGAGCTTGGAAAGCTTGGGAGAGTACACTATGACAGAGACGGTGGACACATCCTCTGCCCACAGGGAACAATTTGGGCCGACGGTAGTACGGGATGACAGAATGAGGCTGTCCTTGCCGTGGGAGGTATGGTAGTAAAGAGGGTTTATGGACTGCTATGTGTATGATATGAACAAGAGTTACGCATCATTCATAGCCCCTATTTCCTTCCTCTCCCTCCTCTTATAGTAGAAAGTGACTCGCATGCACAAGCGGGAGCTTTCTGCGTGTAGCCTGGATCATCATGGGGAGTCTACCCCGCCCGCCCTCCTCTCTCGGTTGCAGTGTGGGATTACAGAGGATAATGTGGAACATTGGCAGGCACTGTGAAAGTTTTAGTAATGGGTAGCCAGCTGCAGAGCAGCCTGGGGCACATCAATCTTTCGGAGAAGTCAGCCTGGGTATTTGCAAATTAATGTCTCCAGACAATAACTGCTGTCAATTTAGCCATTGGCTTCTCCATCCTGGTGAGGGTGTTTGGCTGGATTCCCTCCCCGACCAAGGCTTAGGAGGCAGATGCATTGAAAGTTGATTTTTGTGGACGGCTTTTGTCTTGGCACAGTTTCCTGAGTGGATTTTCACTCAGTCCTCGAGCAGTTAGACAGTAGAGAGATTTCCCTTCTGTTGAGAATCAGAGCACTGTGTAGTTCGGTCAGTCAGTCGTATTTTTTGGCCGCTGACTGAGTACACTTGGAAGAGTACAGTACAACAGAGTTGGTAGACGCATTTCCTGCCCACAACAAGCTCACAGTCTAGAGGCTTGTTGGCTTCCTTGTCTAGAGGATCGTAGGCTCTTAGGTCTGGAGGAAATGCTAAGAGGATGCTTTAGTTAAGATAGGTGGAGGCAAGGGGATTGAGTGCTTTAAAGCCAATGGTGTGGAGTTTCTGTTTCATCTGGAGGTGGATGGGGGTTCTTGAGAAGCGGGGAAACATGGACTGAACGATTTGGGAGAAAAGTGATCTGGGCAGCAGAGTGAAATAAGGACGGGAGGCAGGGAGGTCAGCAAGGAGGCCGATGCAGTAATCAAAGCGGGATCAATCAAAACTCTGACTTTGGCCTGCCTCAGTAGGGACAGGCACACTCAGCCATATGCCAGTCAATCAATCAGTGGTATTTATTGAACACTTGCACCGTACTAAGAGCTTGGGAGAGTACAGTGCAGCAGAATTTGTGGACACGTTCCCTGCCTATAACGAGTCTACAGTCTAGATGGGGAGACAGACATTGTTGAGCTGGGACAGGCATTCTGGGCCCCCTCCTAAACCCTACCTCGATCCCAGCAGGGAAGGCCCTCCCTCCCAAGCCCCAACTGCTTCTTACGGGTTTAGAGGCGATCGTGTGTCTGTGTGTGTACATGCCCATCCTTAGAAACCACTTCTCAAATTCGCCCCCGTTCTCCAAATGACAATCCGAAATCTGATTGCATGGAGCAGCCACTGATAATGTTCTTTAAATGACAAATCTGAATCGGCTTACCTTAAGGGCACCCCCGTACCCTTCTATAGTAGGTTTATAACCTGACATCCTGGGCACTAAGTTCCCACTGCTGCCGAGGCGGGGCCTGTGGGCTTGCCCTCTTTTGAGGGGACCGGACAGGCTTCAGACGGCGACAGCGGTCCTTATGGCACCATTTCGGAGCCCAAATAATCCTTATTATTTGACATCCGCGTGGCTCAGTGGCAAGAGCCCGGGCTTGGGAGTCAGAGGTCATGGGTGCTAATCCCGGCTCTGCCACCTGTCAGCTGACTTCGGGCAAGTCACTTCTCTGTGCCCCAGTTACCGCATCTGAAAATGGGGATTAAGACTTTGAGCCCCACCTGGGACAACCTGATCACCTTGTCTCTCCCCCAGGGGTTAGGAGAGTGCTTGGCAGATAGTAAGCGCTTAATAAATACCATCATTATCATCATTATTATTATTATCTCACTTTTTATCCATGAGTAAAGTAGACTGACATTAAGATATAGCAAGTGCAGTTATTCCAACGCGTACTTTTTTTATGGCCCTCCTTGAAGGGGGCTTCACCAACCATGTGGGAAGTAGCAGGGCCGGAGAGGAAACCTCCCAAGCCCATGAAAGTAGTACAAATGTTAGGATTCATTCAAAAGCACCCCACCCACCTCAATCCAGCTCAGACAATAAGCTGGAATTTGTCCTATCATTAAATGCAACTTACTCTGTTTTTTTTATGGCAGAACTGATAAGGAGTAATAATATTTGCCAAGGTTCCCAGGTAGTGGAGTGAGAATGAAAGCGAGTATTGTTCAAGTTGGGATTGGCTTTTTTCCTCGTCCCTTGTATGGATCTCTCAGGTAATATACCTTTTGGTGCTGGAATTTCCTAAGGAAGAATGGTCAGCCGCAGAGGAGTTTAGTTAAGGTACAGCTCATGCAGTTTTCCTTCATCAGTTATACAGATCGAAGTACAAACTGGGTGCTAATACCTCAGCTCCTCTTTTCTGCATTGCCGGATGAAGAAGGTGTGTTGGAATTTTAGTTTATAATAATAATGATTATGGTATCTGTTAAGCGCTTACTGTGTGCCAAGCAAGCGCGAGGGTCGATCCAAGGTCATCGGGTTGTCCCACGTGGGGTTCACGGCCTTAATCCCCATTTTACAGATGAGGTAACCGAGGCCCAGAGAAGTGAAGTGGCTTGCCCGGGGTCACACAGCAGACAGGTGGCAGAGCCGGGATTAGAACCCTTGTCCTCTGACTCTTTCCACTAAGTTACGCTGCTTCTCTTTAGAAGCGTAAGGCCACGATAGCCGCCAGAGGTAGGATTTAGCTTACATCCAGGTGAGGACAAGTTGAAAATCCAGCACATGGCCAGTGAGAAACTGACAACATGAGAACAGTCTACAATGTTAGACTGTTCCCTCCCCCCCCCCCCCCGCCCTCAAATTGTACCTTTCATTTGAGGGGCTGGGAGTGCTCGGTCATTAATATCTCATGAACCCTCGGAAGTGTGGAGCAGGCAGAGCATTAGTACCTAAATTTTCAGCCATAGATAGAAAACTGGCACTACTCCTCAACTCTCAGCTAAAGTATAATACTATTTCTTTCAGGTTGTGGCTAAAAATAACCTGACCCTATTTCAGTATGGCCTCAGTGAAGCTGGATGGAATATCCCTGGGGTAGCACGGCTGGGTTATTTTAAAGGGTGGCCTGGATAGGAAGGGTGAATGGCGCTTTGGACGCACCTGGGAAGCAGCGTGGCCCAGTGGAAAGATCTCGGGCCTGTGAGTCAGAGGAACCGGGTTCTGATCCCAGATCTGCCACCTGCCTTGGACAAGTCATCTCATTTCTCCGCACCTCGGTTTCCTCAACAGCAAAATGGAGATTCAATACCTGTTCTCCTTCTTACTTAAACAGTAAGCCCCCTGTGGACAAGGGACCGGATTACCTTGTATCAACCCCAACACTAGAACGGTCCCTGACGCGTAGTAAGTGATTAACAGGTACCATCGTTATTATTTGAGAAATGCCAGGAGATGCTGGTTTCTCTGAGTTTGAGTCCACAAACCTAGGCCTTGGACTTTCTCCATCAGGCCAGGCCAGGGCTGGTCACTCCACCTGCAAGATTCCACCTAGGCCCATCCACTCATCCGTTTTGGTGATCAAAGAAGTTTTCTGACCCTCACAGAAGGGTTTGGCCACTGAATAGCCACGTGTACGGGAGCTGTGGCGAGATTCCAGCGGGGTGGTGGGATGCAGGCGTCATCTGTTTTTTCCCTCTGGAGATTTCCACTCATTGCCTGAATTCTCACTGTCCTATTGCAGGAACGGAGAAGGGAGACTTGGCCTGATGCTTGGATGGGACCCCATTGGTCTGCTAAACCTCCTTTTGATGGTGATGATGATGATGGTATTTTCTAAGCGCTTACTATATTGCCAAGCACTGTTGTAAGCGCTGGGGAGGATAGAAGGTAATCAGGTTGTCCCATGTGGGGCTCACAGCCTTCATCCCCATTTTACAGAAGAAGGAACTGAGGTACAGAGAAGTTGAGACTTGCTCAAGGTCACACAGCAGACAAGTGGCGAGGAACCCACGTCCTCTGACCCCCAAGCCCGTGCTCTTTCCACTAAGCCACGCTGCTTCTCTTTTCCCATCCAGTGGAATGGTACTAAAGTACATCTTGTAGCTATGGCCTGGATTCACTAATGATTGCATAGTTATTTGAAAATTCCAGGTCCTACTCAAACACTAAGGGTTTACATGCCCCTATTGGATGATAATTTACAAACTTCCTCCCATCCTCAAGTGGACCTTGGGGACATTCACTCCTGAAAAGGAAGTTCTTGAAGTCACGTTGATTATTGACCCCCCTTCGGTTGCTCTTCAGAAACCTGAGCAAAAATGTTAATCCGTAGTCAGCTCAACGGCTGCCCTGCCTTCTCTTGGATCTACTCTTTATTTACGGGACGAGGTCCCTTCTCCATATTGCGGAAATCGGGGTCAGTGAGTGGGTTCGAATGAAGAACCTGTAGCCATGCCCGTGTGGCTAACGGGAGGTTAACAGATGATCTGATGGAGTCATTTCGGGGAGATGCAAAGAGACTGTGCTAGGCGGCCTTTTGCTCTGAACAGCGTGAGTGGCAGATGCAGAGGAAATTAATCTGCCAGCTGTGCAGAGTTTATAATGACTAAAGACCTATATAATGCATGCAAATGCTGTGGGCAGCTCCTTGGAAAAAGGGACAGGCAGCTATTTACCCTGCTCCTTTGCCGTTCCTTAACCTCCCTCAGGAATATATAATGATGCAATTTACAGAGTGGAGAGGCTTGGATCTGCCTTCTTTTTCTCTGAGCGCAGCCCTCTGGAGAAGGGGAAACGCCACACGGCCATTAGCCCTAGGAGTATTCCGAACTCTCTGGTAAGAAACTAGGAGAGCTCCCCCTTTTCCCCGCACTTTTCAGGTGGCTGTTTCATAACTGCTGGAGATTAGAAGCAACTGCTGGGGAATAAGTTAGCTAAACGAGTTGCACTTGTGGCGATGTTGGGGAAAATGGGACAGATCAAAGGAGAAAGGAATGAGGAGTAGGGAAGAAGTGGCCTTCCTTCACAAACCCCTTCAAAGCTTTGCTTTTGTTCCATATCTTGAAAAATGAGTGATTGGCAGACCGAATTCCAGCAGGGGACCAGTCAGTCCATTCAGGCCCTATTGGTGTCTTAAAAGAAAAGGGGTTGAACAAGAAGGGAAACTATTTTCTAATTAAAAACTCGAACCTCAGCCTGGGGAGCTCAGTCCTTAAACCAACCCACTGGCCTGTTATTCCGTGAGTTGCTGCTGTGTTCTCTCCATGAAAGCCTCTGATTTGAACTTGCTGGGATAAATACCATAGACAAATTAGATTTTAAGGACAAGTTAAAAGTGGGTGAAGTGAAATACTTTTCCACAGTATGCAAGTTCCCCTCTTCCCACAGTGCCGCTGGACCCAGACTGTGGAAAGCGATTGCTGCCTGTGCCAGTTTCTTGGAAGAATTCCCACTTCTTAGCCTCTCTACTCCCTTTCTCCCTCATCGGGAAGTACTCAGAGGGCTCTAAACCAAAATTGACTCTCAACCAGTGGGCACAATTTTAATTGGAAATTAAAAGATGAAGTACACGGGCTCATCTTCTAAATAACGGTGATTTCTCCACTCTTTCACCCCCCTCTTGACTCCCCCACCCCCCGGCCTTTCATTAATCGGTGAGGGGTATTTATTGAGCACTTATTATGTGGGAGAACGTTTAGTACAGTACAGTCAGTTCACTGAAAATGATGGGGTTTTATTCCCGATGAACCCCGTATTAAGAGAAGTGGCGTGGCTCAGTGGAAGGAGCCCGGGCTTGGGAGTCAAAGGTCATGGGTTCTAATCCCAGCTCTGCCACTTGTCAACTGTGTGACTCTGGGCAAGTCACTTAACTGATCTGTGCCTCATCTGCAAAATGGCGATTAAGGCTGTGAGCCCCATGTGGGACAACCCGATTACCTTGTGTTTGCCTCGGCACTTAGAACAGTGCTTGGCACATAGCAAGTGTTTAACAAATGTCACCATTATTATTATTATTAATAATAAGAAAAAATCAGATTAATACACCTTGACCAACACCACACATGTAATGTACAACTTCTGACATCACCTTCGCGTTTTACTCAGAGAGACACATCTTGTCAAAAGAATATTCCTCAATTCTGTAGCAGCTTTCTCTTTAGAATGCGTAGTAAAAACACACGATAGGGAAGATTAAGGTGTTTTGCCGAGGGATTTCTGAGGTGCGTTAAAAGCTTTAAATTCCTTAGGTGACAGATATTCATTGACTTTTTTTTTTTTAACTTTTCCCCGTTTGTGCCTGGATTGGTAAACCTTAGGCACCAAGTTGAGTGTCTCCTGCTTTTCTATCAAGGGCCCTCGGGGACTTGGTTCCGATATCGTGATGCTTGCTCGCTTATTACTGTAAATCTTTAAGTATTTCTACATAGTTTAGCAACCAGAAACTTCATAATGCTGACACGGTAGCCCAGGATAAACAAATCCACACGCTCCGAGCCTTGGCGTAAGAAACCGTCAGCCTGTGGATGAACAAAATCTGGGTAGGATATGAGACAGAAGACCTCAAGCCCCAGGGTTTCCTGTGGGCAAAGGAAAACGAGCAAGACGGATTCCGCTAGAGAGTTGTAGGGTGACAGATTGTGTGTTCCTCCAATATCAAGTGACCTGGGTGGTGGCACGACCTATGACCAGAGAGCAAAAGGACTTCTTGTAGAAATGCCCGGAGCAGCTGGTGTACTTGACATCTGATTTCCTCGTTGGACTAAGGCCAGTTCAGCGTGCCCAGCTGGAGTGAGTGTTGCCTGGCAATCTTTCTCTTTGCCCTTTCCCTACCACTCTCCTTTATCTGTTTTTCTCTCTGTGCCTCTCACCCTTTTAGCAGAAGTTAATAGCCCAGCCTGGGGTGGCTGCGGGGAGGTGGAGCAGTGAAGGAGAGTAAGAGAGCAATGGGAGGATTCTGGTTCTCTCTAAATTGAACCCCAAATCCTTTCAGACCCTCCTGTGTTTTAACTATTGATCCTGAAGCAAGGAGCCATGAAGCCGTGTGGCAGAAGGCCCGAGAACCGTGGTTCTAATCCCGGCTCTGCCACTTGCCTGCTCTGTGACCAATCGACTGATCACTCAGTGGTATTTATTAAGTGCTCACTGTGTGCAGACCACTGTACTCAAAGCTTGGGAGACTACATGGACCCCTCAAGGGACAGGGTCCATATCTTTACTCCCACCTCTATCTTTCTGCAGTGCATGATAAACATTTAACAGGTACCCCCCTGTGATTAAGGGCTACAGGATACTCGAAGCACAACAATCCTCAGATCCCTGTCAGACATCATCTCCAGTGAGCATTGCCTGGCCACTGGGAACAGCAAATCCATTGAAAAGTTTCATTTCCTGGGGAAGTGGACCCTTTGTGTGTGGAGGTCACCTTTCATCAAGGAGCTAAAGGGACTTTACAGATCCAGTCTTGTTTATCCTCATATTTATTTGATGGACTTGTTATCAATCAATCAGTTTATCAGCCATATTACTGAGCATTTACTGTGTGCTGAGCACTGTACTAAGTGAGTGGTTGAGAAGCAGCTTGGCCTGTTAGAGCCCGGGCCTGGGAGTCAGAAGGTTGTGGGTTTTAAACCCGGCTCCACCACTTGTCTGCTGTGTGACCTCAGGCAAGTCACTTTACTTCTCTGGGCCTCAGTTCCCTCATCTGTAAAATGGGGATTAAGACTGTGAGCCCCCTGTGGGACAGAGACTGTGTCCAACCTTTCATTCATTCAATAGTATTTATTGAGCGCTTACTATGTGCAGGGCACTGTACTAAGCGCTTGGGATGAACAGGTCGGCAACAGATAGAGACAGTCCCTGCCGTTTGACGGGCTTACAGTCTAATCGACGGGCTTACAGTCTAATCGACGGGCTTACAGTCTAATCGTGACTATCTCGTATCTACCCCAGCGCTTAGAACAGTGACTGACACAGAGTAAGCGCTTAACAAATACCATGATAATAATAATATCATTATTATTACAATATAACAGAGTTGGTAAACACGTTCCCGTCCCACAATGAGCTAGCTTACAGTTCTTTCATCTACATTTGACAGATGAGGAAACTGGTGAAGAGAAGCTGTGGTGGAACCAGATTTCTGGACTCTCTATTGACCCTCTCTCTCCCTGATGGTCAATCCTTTCTTCACGCCCCTCCCCTCTCACCCACCCCTCGCTGCTCTTGGGACAGTCGAAGGGATCGCCATCAGCTCCCCATCTGCCCCCAGTTCCCTAGACTGTGGAGCGCTCTCGAGCATACGCCTAAAGCTTCTCTCCTTTCCTTCCTCTCTCCCCAACCATTCTCAGGCTTGCAGTGCGCCGAAAAGTGAGGAGAAGCAGTGCTCCAAGTGGTTAGAGCACGGGCCTGGGAGTCAGAAGGACCTGGGTTCTAATCCCTGCTCCGCCATTTGTCTGCTGTGTGACCCTTCACTTCTCTGGGCCTCAGTTACCTCATCTGTAAAATGGGGATTAAGACGGTGAGCCCTATGTGGGACAGGGACTGTGTCCACCCTGATCAGTGTGTTTAGTACAGAGTTTAGTACAGTGCCTGATACGGAGTAAACACTTAACAAATACGACGCGCCCCCAAAAAAGTGTTCCAGCCTGGATAAGGATGAGGGTATGGAGGTGAGGTGGGGGTGGGGAGGATGGCTCAGCTAGGTTCGGCCCTGAGTGTGCATCAAGTTTCAGACTTGTAACAAGCATCTAAATACGGTGGACACTGCTGGTTTTCAGTTGTTTTACCGAGCACGTGCCCAGTTATACCGTCTAATAGTTTGATGAACCCTTCCAGAGCTGAATAAATGACTACTAGACTAGTCATCCATTTTTAAATTTTTCTCATACCTTAAAATAACCTTTGCCTTTTTAATTAAATCCATTATTCTCTCCGATATTTTCCTTCTGTGGATCTCTTGAGCAAAATACTGTGAGCCACTGTCCTTAATTAGAGGAAATCACATTATCCTTGTGACTCAGCCCCCCCTCCCACTTTAATGAGCGTATTATTCCTTTGTTTATGAGTTGTCAGATAATTTGGACTATTATTCCTTTGTTTATGAGTTGTCAGGTAATTTGTTCCGCATTCCCCGCATATAATGATTTTCAAGTAAAACTACCTTAAGAAATGCCTCGGGAGGGAGGAGAGGCAGGAGAGGCGTTAATCTGGCATCAGGAAACTGGTTGAAAGCAATTGAAAAATCCCTAATTCGATTCCAAATGATGAATTTTAGCATTGCAGTCAATCAAAATCAATATTTTTTGAGGGGAGAGCAAATTGGGTGGGGAAATGAAGGGCATGATCTCAGAAGGATTTGTGAATTTGTGGCAGCCAGCAACGCTGAGAAGCTCAATGGTGTCCGAAGGTTGCTGTCCACGGGTCCCCAGGTCCACCATTCCATAAGGAATTCAGCAACAGCGATGAAGCGGAAAAAGGAGGAGGGGTGTGCCATCCAGCCTTGCCCATGTGCTTTTTTTTCATGGTACTTGTTAAGCGCTTACTATGTGCCGGGGACTGTGCTAAGCACTGGGATAGATACAAGCTAATCAGCTTGGACACAGTCCATGTCCCACAGAGTCTTAATCCCCATTTTGCAGCCGAGGTAACCGAGGCACAGAGAGGTTGCGTGGCTTGCCCAAGATCACATAGCAGGCAAGTGGCGGAGCCAGGATTAGAACCCAGGTCCCCTGAGTCCCAGGCCCGTGCTCTTTCTGTGCTCTCTGCGCTCCAAAGCGAGTCAGTTGATCTGTTGTGACCTTTCTATGTACAGTCTCCTCGACCACTAGATCCAGAGAAAGCCAGCAAGTTTGCCCCTTAGTAAAATAAAAAGGAGGACGGTAAGAGGCTGTGAAAGACCGACTTTTGTGGGACCCTAAATTCAGAAGCACATGGGACAACCTGATTACTTTGTAGCTACCCTTGCGCTCCCAGTCTTAATCCCCATTTTACAGACGAGGTTACTGAGGCCCAGAGAAGTTACGCGACTTGCCCAAGGTCACACAGCGGACATGTGGAGCCTGGGTTAGAACCCGGGGCCCTCTGACTCCCAGGCCCGTGCCCGATCCGCTACGCCACACTGCGTCTCTCTTTTGTCAGCGCTGATTACCTAGGGAACGTGCTACTGATTCAAGGGGCCAAAATAAAAGACGGCTGGTGAGAAGAAGGCCGCGTGAGAAGAAGGCCGCGTCCTCAGGATGTTCTGTAGCTATTTCAGTCCGAGGCATGAAAGCAGCTAACAAGAGGATGAGGATCTTGGTGTTGGCATCAGTGAGTCTCTACCAAGTGGATGGATGACAGTGTCCAACCGGATTATCTTGTATCTACCCCAGAGCTTGGTACATAGAGGACTTTGCAAATCTGCTCCATTGGGAGTCCAGATGGTTTTCAAAAGATCAGTGTGCTTAACTCTCTGCACATTCTCTTTCTCTCTCTCTCTCTTGTTTCAAGGTTCATGGAGATAGGTTCACCTTTTCACCTGCTGTCATGGTGTCCTGTTTGGGGCTTGCAAATTCCCTTTGGCAGGAACTCCAATACCTCTTTATTTATTAGAACTTTGAACAAACTTAAGTGCTCAATAAATAGTCGATGAACCTGGCAATAAAATGGAGGGGGAACAGGAAATAAAAAATACATTCTGCTTTTTCCAGGGAGGAGTGGGCATGTGAAAATGACATTTGAACCTCGCTCTCGAAACTCCAGATAAGGTCACTGCGGCATAATAAATGCTTATTGAGTTTTGAGTTTGGTTTGGTAGATGAGGCTGGATATTCAGACTTTATTAGTTCTCGTGGGGACCGGATCGTAATTTCATTTAGGGCATGTATTTTGAAAAGTACATTAGTTACCTCCAGAGTACTATGCAGCGCTCAGCATAGAGAAGCAGCGTGGTGTAGTGGGTAGAGCGCAGGCCTGGGAGTCAGAAGGTCATGGGTTCTAATCCCAGCTCTGCCATGTGTCTGCTGTGTGACCTTGGGCAAGTCACTTCACTTCCTCTGTGCTTCAGTGACCTCATCTGTAAAATGGGGATTAAGAGCCCCACGTGGGACAACCTTGATGACCTTGTATCCACGTCACCGTTTAGAACAGTGCCTGGCACATAGTAAGCGTTTAGCAAATACTATTATTGTTATTATTATACATTCTCCCAGGAATTCAGCTTTCTTCCTTCTCATCATTCTTGAGGGTTTCAGCCTTTGTGAAGGAGCCGCCTGCTGGGTTCCTTGGACCTCCATTCTGAATAGAGCTGGCAGCCAGAATATTCAGGTGCCGCTCCACATCTTCTTTAGGTGAAGGTGGTGTCAGGAGCCCATTTTCAAGACCTGCAAAATGAGCCACTGTAGTGAGGGGTATTAACTACCTCGTTCCATAGTAAATCTGAAGGAAAGAAAGAACAGAAATTCAGAAGTGTTGATAGGCAGAGCTGGCTGAGCCAAGCCCAAGCAGTTCCAGGCTAGAACCAAAACCAAGACAATGGGAACCTTGCTATTCTGTTTCAGGGCCTTTGGAGAAGATAGGTTTTCATCCTATAACCCTTATCAGCTTGGAGAGTTGACACTGCTATTCTGATAATTGTCATAGTAAGCGCTCAATAAATACCACTGAATGAATAATTGCCCGGTGGCATTCCTCCCTCAAATGGCTCCTGCAGTCACACTGATCATAGCTGACACAATGTGGGGGAGATTCCAGTTTAATCTTTAGCTGCCGATTGAGATGCCGTGACCCAATTTTTTTTTCTCTTGTGCTGGTTACTGGGGCTTCCCGACCAGTTCTCAAGTCACTGAATCAGACCCTGAACAGAAAGTGGACTTTTCATCAGGAGGTACTTTCCTTATCTTCTAGCAGCTATAAAAACCAAAAAAAACCCTCCCTTTATAGAGGCTTCTATGCAAGGGGTCTACTCTTTACTACTTATAAAGAGCCCAAATGATGGAAAGGACGCCATTGAACTCGTCACAGACATTCCAGTTTTCGGCTCATCTGTCCCTGATCTCATATGGATACAACTTGTGGCATTCTAGTCAGTGGCCATCCTAGCTCTGGTTGCAGATATCCTTCCCTAGGTCCACTCGGGGGGTCTCCTCATCCTTTTTTTGAAAGAGCAGGGGCCCGAATCGAACACTGTATTCGTTCAATACTATTGATTGAGCGCATACTATGTGCAGAGCACTGGACTAAGCGCTCAGAATGGACAATTCGGCAACAGATAGAGACAATTCCTGCCCAGTGACGGGCTCACGGTCTAAACAGGGGAGACGGATAGCAGAGCGAAACAGAACGAAACAAAAACAAGACAACATCATCAAGATAAATAGAATCAAGGGGACGTACACCTCATGAACAAAATAAATAGGGCAATAAATAATATATACAAATACTAATAGGGGTCTGACCAGGACAGGATAATTTGCCATATCTTGTATATAGCCGTTGATTATGTCCCAGAATCATGTGGGCTTTTTAAATAACCGCATTAATAATGTTGGTATTTGTTAAGTTCTTACTATGTGCCGAGCACTGTTCTAAGCGCTGGGGTCGATACAAGGTAATCAGGTTGTTCCACGTGAGACTCACAGTCTTAATCCCCATTTTACAGACGAGGTAACTGAGGCACTGAGAAGTTAAGTGACTTGCCCAAAGTCACACAGCTGACAAGTGGTGGAGCCGGGATTAGAACCCATGTCCTCTGACATCCAAGCCCGGGCTCTTTCCACTAAGCAACGCTGCATTACATTGCTGGCCGATAATTCAGCTTCTGATCAGCTGTGCCCAGCTATGAAACTCCAGCACTGCTTTTGCCCGGCAAAAAACCTGAGTTTATGGTGTTTGTTTTTTGTCCCCTAAAGCACCCTCCCTTCTTCTCAAACCCACGGTGTTTCGATCGATCACTCAGTCGTATTTATTGAGGGCTTACTGTGTGCAGACCACTGTACTACGTGCTTGGGAGAGTACAATATAACACAGCTTACAGTGTAGAGGAGGAGACAGTTTAAATAAATAAGTTATGGATCTGTACCAAAGCGCCGTTTCCTCCTACTTTTGCAGACCCATTTTTCCAGTGTGTCTGCCACTTGGAATTCTATTTCCGTCTTCCGGAGTTTGGCACCCAGCCCGATTTAGTATCACTTGCAGATTTTATGAATGTGTTTACAGTTCTTTTCTCCAGCTCTTCAAAAACAGATATAAAGTAGAACCGGGCTCGGAACATATTCCTGTGAAACGCTACCCCGTCGATCGATCGATCATATTTGATGAGTGCTTACTGTGTGCAGAGCACTGGACTGTGAGAAGCAGCGTGGCTTAATGGAAAGAGCCCGGGCTTGGGAGTCATAGGTCATGGGTTCTAAATCCCGGCTCCGCCACTTGTCAGCTGTGTGACTTGGGGCAAGTCACTTAACTTCTCTGTGCCTCAGTTACCACATCGGTAAAATGGGGATCAAGACGGTGAGCCCCACGTGGGACAACCTCATTACCTTGTATCTACCCCAGCGCTTAGAACAGTGCTTGGCACGTAGTAAGCGCTTAACAGATATCAGCATTATTATTATTATTAAGCACTTGGGAGAGTATAACAGAATTGATAGTTACATTCCCAGCCCGTGACAAGCTTACAGTCTAGAGGGGGAGACAGAAGTTAATAGAAATAAATTACCAATATGCGCATAAATCCTTTAGGGCTGAGGATGCAAATCCAAATGCAGGGGGGACACTGGAAGAGCATGGGGGAGGAGGAAATGTAGGCTTAGTCGGGGTGGAAGAGATGTGCTATCAATAAGACTTTGAAGGTGGGGAGAGTGATCGTCTGTCGGATTCGAAGAGGGAGGGAGTTCCAGGCCAGAGGCAGGATGTGGGCGAGGGGTCGGGGGTGACATAGATGAGATCGAGGTACAGGAAGTTGGCGTCAGAGGAGCAAAGTGCGTGGGCTCAGTTGTAGTAGGAAATCAGGAAGGTAAGGTAGGAGGGGGAAAGGTGATTGTTTTCAAGCCGATGGAAAGGAGTTTCCATTTGTCGCGGAGGTAGATGGGCATCCACTGGAGGTTCTTGAGTGGGGAAACATGGACTGAATGTTTTGGTAGAAAAACGATCCAGGCAGCAGAGTGAAGTATGGACTGAAGTGGGGAGAGACAGAAGGCAGGGAGGTCAGCGAGGAGTCTGATGTGGTAATCAAGATGGGATAGGTTAAGTGCTTGGATTAACGTGATAGCAGTTGGGAGAGGAGAGGGTGGATTTTCAGCGTTGTTGTGAAGGTTGAACCGACAGGATCTGGGGACAGATTGAATCTGTGGGTTGAGTGAGAGAGACGAGTCGAGCCTAACGCCAAGGTTATGGACTTGTGAGACGGGAAGGATGGAGGTGCTGTCTAGAGGGATGCAGAAGGCAGGGGGAGGGCAGGGTGTGTGTAGGAAGATGAGGAGTTCTGTTTTGGACATGTTAAGTTTGAGGCGTAGGCAGGACATCTAAATAGAGGTGTCAGGAAGGCAAGAGGAAAGGCAAGACTGCAGAGGAGGAGAAAGATCAGGGCTGCAGATGTGGATTTGAGAACCATGCGCTAGAGGTGGTACTTGAAGCCATGTGAGCGAATGAGTTCTCCAAGGGAGTGAGTGTGGATGGGAAATAGATGGGGACCTCAAACCGAGCCTTGAGGGATTCCCACAGTTTGGGGGTGGGAGGCAGAGGAGGAGCCCTTGAAAGAGACAGAGAATGAGAGGCCGGGGAGATAGGAGGAGAACCAGGAGCGGAGAGTGTTAGTGAAACCGAGGTTGAATAGTATTTCCAGGAGAAGGGTGTCAAAGGCAGCTGAGGGGTCGAGGAGGGTTAGGATGGAGTAGAGACCGTTGGATTTGGCAAGAGGGAGATCATTTGTGACCTTGGAGAGAGCAGTTTTGGTGGAGTGAAGGGGGCGGAAGCCAGATTGGAGGGGCTAAAAAGAGAAGTGGAGGGAACTCAATATGCCCCCTCAGTTTGACGTTGAGCCGTTGATATCTACCCTTTGGGTGCGGTCCTTGAGCAAACTCTGCATTCATCAGGGAAGCAGCGTGGCTCAGTGGAAAGAGCCTGGGCTTGGGAATCAGAGGTCATGGGTTCGAATCCCGGCTCTGCCACTTGTCAGCTGTGAGACTGTGGGCAAGTCACTTCACTTCTCTGGGCCTCAGTGACCTCATCTGTCAAATGGGGATGAAGACTGTGAGCCTCACGTGGAACAGCCTGATTACCCTGTATCTACCCCAGCGCTTAGAACAGTGCTCTGCACATAGTAAGCGCTTAACAAATACCAACGTTATCATTATCATTATCTTTCGATAATGTGGGCCAAGACTGTACTTCTCCAGTTGGGCAGGTGGGATGAAATTAGAAGGCAGCGAAGTCTAGATCGGTTGCATCTATTGCTGCTCCCTTGGCTAATTGTCCTGCCAACTGGATTATAGGAGAAGATTTTTTTAATGGCATTTGTTTGGCGCTTACTCTGTGCCAGGCATTGTAATAAACACTGGGGTAGATACGAGCTAATCAGCTTGGACACATTCCATGTCCCACATGGGGCTCACAGTTTTAACCTCCGTTTTGCAGGTGAGGGAACTGAGGCCCAGGGAAGTGAAGTGACTCGCCCAAGGTCACACAGCAGACAAGTGGCAGAGATGGGATTAGAACCCAGGTCCTATCCCAGTTGTCTAGTGTTTGCTCTGCCCGTAGTCGACACTCGGTAAATACTATCGATTAATCTGCTGTCAAAGATTGCTCTTCAGAAAGCCATATTGGCTGCTTCCTAGCATTCTACTTGTTGGGAAATAGACTGTTGTATATTTGTTCTGCTATTTTATGAGGTATTGATGTTTAGCTCAGTGATCTGTACTGACTAGGTTTATTCTTCCTCCTGCTCCCCTGTAATGGCGTACATAGCATTTGCCCTTTTCCACTTCTCAGGGACCCGAGGGTGTCACCTTGCGTGTATTTGGGTAGAGGGGGAAAGAAAGGCTGAAACGTATTTGGGGTACGGAGAATCGATTCATCAGTGGTATTGACTGAGTACCTACCGTGCGCAGAACACTGCTCTAAACGCTTGGGAGAGTACCGTACAACAGAGTTGGAAGACACGATCCCTGCCCTTCAAGGAGCTAATGCTCCAGTGGAAAGTCTGGTAGAAAGAAAAAGAGACACATCCCGTAGAAGAAAGTGCAGGGGGCCGGAAGGATCGCCTGACTGAAATGGAGGGGGGAAATAGGGCTATGGTGAGAGATGAGGTGACTGATGAAGGGTTTTGAAATCCTGGCCAGAAATTTGCACAGAGAGGGATGAACACTAATCCTCTTCTCCGAGCTGGGTTAATACAAACCACTTCTCCGTATGTATAGAGAGCCACACGTAAGAAGTCTTTTGGAAATAGTGGGAATAATTTGGTGACTCTTAGGAGTTGTTAAAAAATCCTTTCCCCACGGACCACCTCCACTTCCCACCTCCTTCGCTCTTATGCTCGAGCCGCTGAACGCTGTCGGCGGAAATCTAAACATCAGGCTGACCTTTTCCGCTTCAAGTTTGTCCTTTCTTGCCTTAACTCTGCCCTCTTCTCTTCCCGGCAAAATTATTTCTCTTCCCTTATTGACACCCATGCCCATCACCCTCGCCAGTTGTCCCGGACATTTAACTCCCTCCTCGGGCCCCCTGTCCCTCCCCCTCCCCCATCCCTCACCCCCAACGATCTGGCCATCTACTTCATAAGGAAAATTAACACCATCAGGTCTGAGCTCCCCCCAAATCCCCCCTCCCCGTCGCCCATCCCCCCTCCTCTCGACCTCTTCTTCTACTTTCTCATTCTTTCCAGCAGTATCTTCAGAGGTGATCTCTTACCTCCTCTCAAGTGCCACCGTCCCCCACATGCGCATCAGACCCTATTCCCTCTCACCTTATAAAAACTCTCACCCCTTCCGTCCTCCCCTCCTAACTTGCATCTTCAACCGCTCACTCTCCAATGGCTTCTTCCCCTCTGCCTTCAAACACGCCCCCATCTTCCCCTATCCCTAATAAAACCCTCCCTTGACCCCACAGCCCCCTCCAGTTATCGCCCCATCTCCCTCCCACCCTTCCTTTCCAAACTCCTGGAGCGAGTCGTGTACACTCGCTGTCTCGAATTCCTCTCCTCCAACTCTCTCCTGGACCCCCTCCAGTCTGGCTTCTGTCCCCTCCACTCCACTGAAACCGCCCTCTCAAAGGTCACTAATGATCTCCTTCTTGCCAAATCCAACGGCTCCTACTCCTTCCTAATTCTTCTTGACCACTCAGCTGCCTTTGACATCCATCCCCCTCTCCTCAACACGTTATCCAACCTTGGCTTCACTGACTCTGTCCTCTCCTGGTTTCCTCTCATCTCTCTGGCTCAGTCTCCTTCGCGGGTTCCTCCTCCCCTTCCCATCCCTTAACTGTGGAGGCCCCTCAAGGGTCAGTTCTTGGTCTCTTTCTATTCTCCATCTGCACTCACTCCCTTGGAGAACTCATTCGCTCCCGCGGCTTCGACTACCATCTCTACGTGGATGACACCCAAATCTATATCTCCTCCCTGGTTCTCTCTCCCTTCCTCCAGGCTCTCATCTCCTCCTGCCTTCAGGACATCTCTACTTGGATGTCCTTCCACCACCTAAATCTCAACACGTCCAAGAAAGAGCTCCTCATCTTCCTTCCCAAACCCTGTCCTCTCCCTGACTTTCCCGTCACTGCGGACGGCACTGCCATCTCCCCACCCTGCAGCACTTGTGTATGTATGTACGTATCTATAATTCTGTTTATTTATATTGATGCCTGCTTACTTGTTTTGATGTCCGTCTCCGCCCTTCTAGACTGTAAGCCCGTTGTGGGCAGGGATTGTCTCTATTGCTGAATTGTACTTTCCGAGCACTTAGTACAGTGCTCTGCACACAGTAAGTGCTCAATAAGTACGATTGAATGAATGAATGCTTTCATGAAGCAAAGGACTGGAAAGAAAATAGGGTAAGCACTACATATTGGTAATCCATTCTTAATTACATATTCGTGTAGCTACTGGAAAATCTTTGCCCGCGGTAAACTAGTTGACCCATCTGACTGCAGCTCATTTTCAATCACTGGGGCCAAGCAGGGACAGCTGGTGTAGGAAAAAATGGAGTTTACCTTGAAAACACTGGAAAAATTTTAACCAGACCCATCACGAGGCAATCAGTCATATTCATTGAGCACTTACGGTGTGCAGAGCACTGTACTAAACTCTTGGGAGAGTACAATATAACAGTAACAGTTTAACAGACACGTTCCCTGCCCATAACAAGCTTGCAGTCTGGAGGGGGAAGCAGACATTAATATAAATCAATCAATCATGGATAAGGGATGGAAATCCAAGTGCAGGAGCGATGCAGAAGGGAGTGGGAGGAAAGGAAATGAGGGCCTAGTTGGGGAAGTCCTCTTGGAGGAGATGTGCGTTCAATAAGGCTTTGAAGGGGGCGAGAGTAATTGTCCGATATGAAGAGGGAGGGCGTTCCAGGCCAGAGGTGGGATGCGGCCGAGTGCGAGATAGTTGATGTCGAGGTACACCGAGTAGGTTCGCATTAGAAGAATGAAGTGCCAGCTGGATTGTAGTAGGAGAGTAGTGAGGTTAGGTAGGAGGGGGCAAGGTGATCGAGTGCTCATGAACAGCAAAATGGCAACTATAGAATTCCCCCCTACCCATTCTGCGGCATTCGTCTATTCCAGTAGGTCTCGCAGGACTAGAAATGGAGGGTGGTGCCCGCTGTTGGCCAATCAGTGGTATTTTGCGAGCATTTACTCTATGCAGACCACTGTACTAAGTGCTTGGGAGGGTCCGGTCCATCAGCATCGGAAGGCATATCCCCTGCCTATAGGGAAGAGGACGGTCTAGAGGGACGCATGTCAGACATCGTCTCGAGGAGCCTGAGAAGTCAGGTCAGAGAAGTGTACGCATGCCACAGGTCAAGAAGAGGGCCCCAGGCAGTATTTATTCATTCGATAGTATTTATTGAGCGCTTACTATGTGCAGAGCACCGTACTAAGCGCTCGGAATGTACAGTTCGACAACAGATAGAGAAATGCCGTGCACCCTCTTACAGCCACCCGGGGAATATTTGATGACTGACCTGGCTGGCTGACTACAGTACAAAAGCAGTCAAAAAATTCATGGTTTGCTGTCTTATGTCTTAATTCATAAACAGCTCCTGTTACCATGGCAAAATCACAGAGACATGAAAGCACATACTATAATTCACTGGCCTCCACACAAATCCAAAGAGAATTTGCCAAGCCTCCTTTGAATTTTTTCCACAAATCTCTGAAAAAAACGGTTTGCCAACATATCGTTAGGACTTATTTTTCTTGCCTTGGGCAGGAAAACCCAGAGATAAGTGATTTAGGCCGTTCTAATCGTGAGTTCTGTGCCGCCTAACTAGAAAGGCCAGGTTTTGCCCTCGTCTGCTTCGGAGCTGGCGGGTTAACTCGAGAGTCAGGTCTCCCTTTCTCGGGACATTCCATCAATAAGAAGATGCCAGCTCACAAGTTTGATTGAACTAGATCGCTTTTGCGAAGGCTCCCGTTGTATCTCTGCAGCGAGGCATACTGCTTTTTGTATGTCTTGTCCTTTTGACCCTATCAGGCCGTGGGTTTTCCACATTTCCAGGAAGCGGCTATCTCATGCATAGCACTGCTGAGATCTCAGTCGCAGAGGTCAAAATGTCATTGATTTCCTCTGGGAGCTGTGACTGGGGAGACTCTTAAATCAGACGCACGCTCTTCTGTTATTTACCTTCCGGTAGTATAGGAGAAGGAGTAATAGTAGAAATCATATTTATTAAGTGCTTACTGCGTGCAGAGCACCGTACTAAGTTCTGGGAAAGAGTACGCGGGTGAGAATCACAACGGACCCTGTCCTTCAAGGGCCTCACTATCTGGTGGGGCAAAAAGAATATACAGGTGAGAATTGGAACGGACCCTGTCCTTCAAGGGCCTCACTATCTGGTGGGGCAGAAGGTCCTGGAATTCGGCCTACTTCCTCACCACCCCCCTCCATCCTTGCTACTATTTTTTTTATGGTTAAGTGCTTACTATTTGCCAGGCCACTCGTACTGAACGCTGAGGTAGATACGAGCTAATCGGGTTTGACGTGGTCCCTGTCCCACAGGGGGCTCACTGTCTTCATCCCCATTTTCAGGTAATTAATGCCCAGAGAAGTGAAGTGACTTTCCCAAGGTCACACAGACAAGTGGCGGAGCAGGGCTCTCTGACTTCCAGGCCCATGCTCGATCCACTAGGCCGTGCTGCTTCTCGGTTTCTACTATTAGCTAGTTCTTGCTTTGCCGATATCTGTCTCTTTTTGATTCACTTCCAATTCCCTCCTCTCTGCTAATGGCAAGGCTAGCCGAAAGTGGCATTTATCGGGGGGGAAAAAGATGAGTCTGGTTAGGCCATGAGAAAGCAGGACGTAGCCGGAGTAGATGAAACGCAAGAAGAAAAGAACAGACTATTCCCTCCCCTTACTCCCCCCCCCCCGAGTAGAATAAATCTTATCAAAAACTGGGACAAAAATTAAAATATCACCGCCTCACCCCATGGGTCCTAGTCTGTAGTCAGAATCTGGGACATAATTCCCACTGATTGATCTGGAACTCTACTGAAGTCATTGAGAGCTATTCCCCTCCCTTTCCTCCTTCCTCTCCCTCCCCATCTGCCCTGCTTAAAGACCTCACTTCAGTCCCCCGGGAAGATCGACTAATTCGAGGCAGGAGAAAGCTGTTCGGTTACTGCCATGTTTTGATCTTGACACAAATGTTAGTTACCAGACACTTCACTTCTTTGGGCCTCAGTTCCCTCATCTGTAAAATAAGGATTAAGACTGTGAGCCCTCTGTGGGACAGGGACTGTGTCTGACTGGATTACCATGTATCTACCCCAGCGCTTAGAAGAGTGCCTGGCACACAGTAAGTGCTTAACAAATACCACTTAATGTTATCATCATTATTATTATTATTCAGTTGTATTTTCTGAGCGCTTACTGTGTGCAAAACACGTTACTGAGAGCTTGGAAGAGTACAATATTCATTCATTCAATCATATTTGAGCGCTTACCGTATGCAGAGCTAAGCGCTTGGGAAGTACAATTCAGCACTAAAGAGAGACATTCCCTGCCCACACTGGGCTTACAGTCTAGAAGAGGGCAGACAGACATCAAAACAAGGAATATAGATATGTACACATATACACAAGTGCTGTGAGGCAGGCGGGGACTGAAGTATGGACTGAAGTGGGGAGAGAGAGAGAGGAGGTTCCTCCTCCCCACAGCGAGCTCAGATTCTAGAGGGGGAGACAGATGTTAATATAAAGAGATAAATTACAGATCTGTGCGTATGTGCCGTGGGGATGGGAGGGAAGATGAATGAAGAAGCAAGTAAGAGCGGCACAGAAGAGTGGGAGAAGAGAAGAGGCTCAGGGAAGGCTTCTTGGAGATGTGCCTTCAATAAGTGTTTGAAGTGGGGGAGAGCAATTATCTGTCTGATATGAGGAGGGAGGGCCTTCCAGGCCAGAGATAGGAGGTGGGCGAGAGGTCGGTGACGAGATAGGTGAGATCGAGGTACAGTGAGAAGGTTAGCGCTAGAGGAATGAAGTGTGCCGGCCGGGTTGCGGTAGAAGAGTTGCCAGGTGAGGTAGGAGGGGGCGAGGTGATTAAGTGCTTTAAAACCAGTGGTGAAGAGTTTCTGTTCGAGGCAGAGGTGGTTGGGCACCTGACCCCCACTGTGGGCAGAGCATCGAACCGCTAGGTACAGCGGAGAGTTACAAAGGAAGAACAAATCGCAGTCCTCGCTCAAGTTGTTTGCAATCTATTGGAAGAGACAAACCCACGTACCCAACACGCAGCTAGACAGAAGTCAAAGTGGCAGAGGCAGAGAAACACAAAAGATACATAAAGAGCAAAAACAGAGAGTTTTCCAAACCATCTAGAGGAGCTGGGAGAGCGTCAGAGTGACTAGAGTCTGGAGGGCAGGTAATCAAGGAAGGCCTGAAGGAGGAGGTGTGTTTTCTGTAGAGTTTCGGAGGAGGGCCAGGACATCCCAGGCCAGGCTAGAGCGCATCCCAGGTAGGGGACTTGACATTCCTGATGACTGGGAGAGGGAGGCCTATCTCTAGGAGAGGGTGAACAAGTTGGCTTGGTTGGAGCGGGGAGCCCGAAAGGGTGGGTATCGGATGGTGAGGAAAAGTTGGGAAAGGGAGAAGCCATCGGTGCATTTCAGGAAAATGCCATACTGTAAATAGCAAGTAGTGAGTAACTGAACACTATTGGAAAAATAAATTGAGGTTTTTGCCTTCTCCTAGATCCCATCTGACTGTCAGATAGGAGATCCAGATACATCCAAGCCCCCCTGTGACCCTGAACTCCCGTGGCAACTGTTTTGTTTTTATTTTGATGGCATTTCTTAAGCACTCACTATGTGCCAGGCACTGTACTAAATGTTGAGGTCGAGATTGGGCATAGTCCATGTCCCCCAGGGGGCTCACAGTCTTAATCCCATTTTACCAATGAGGTGACTGAGGCACAGAGAAGTGAAGTGAGTTGCCTACGGTCACATAGGAGACAAGTGGTGGATCGGGGATTAGAACCCAGGTCCTTCTGACTTTCAGACCCACGCTCTTTCCACTAGGCCCCGATTAGGCAAGTCACCTCACTTCTCTGTGCCTCAGTTACCTCCTCTGTCAAGTGGGGGTTGAGACTGTGAGCCCCACGTGGGACAAGGGCCGGTGTCCAACCCAATTTGCTCGTATCCAGCCCAGCGCTTAGAACAGTGCCTGGCACATAGTAAGCCGAATTGTACATTCCAAGCACTTAGTACAGTGCTCTGCACATAGTAAGCGCTCAATAAATACTATTGAGTGAACATAGTAAGCACTTCACAAATACCATAATTATTATTATTATTAGTTAACCTGCCATGAGACGTTCAGGGCTGCCCAGGACTTGGGGCTCAACTGGATTTGGGCTTCAGTTTATTTGTCAGTGATTTTAGGATTTGTGGATGAAATCCTAGGAAATAAGGGAAATAAATCATAAAACCTAACAACAAGACATCTGAGAATGGCAAGGTTTCACCCTAGTACTGAGAGAATTGTCATAAGTGGAGACAGATTGTATATAGAGGCTAATGAGAGAGAGAGAGAGTGAGTGTGTGTGTGTGGGTGTGTGTGTATGTGTATGTTTTGGCAGGAGGGGGAGAGGGAGGGAAAGAGGAATCAGAGACGACACCAGCGTTATAGTTAAGCTTTGGCCCAAGTCCACCTGGCCTTAAGGATGCTTAATTGCATGAAGGTCAGTATTTGCAAGCTCCCCAGCGGAGCCTGGCCTCGGGGCACCACTCCATTTCACTCAAAGGCCAGTGGACAGCTGTCAGCAGTGACCAAAAGTCACTGCCAGATGACCCGGGCCTGATCTGAATCAGTAACCTAAAGATAAGTTCCTTTCTGTCTCATTTCTTAAAATGGAGTATTCCCTTCATTGGCACAAAACTCTGCTTTTCCCTGTAGGTAATTTATCCCCCTCTCCATTCTGTTAAAGCTCTGAGAGGCTTCAAAGCTCCATTTTCTTTATCCAGTGGCATCTTTTACCCAGATTTAGCCTTCCAGTTTTGTAACGTTCATCTCTGTTCTTACTCAACCCTCAGCACAGCCTGGCCAATAATAAATCCTATATCAAAATTGAACATATTGTAGGTGTCTTTCTCCCAGCAGCTCCTTTCTCTGGTGCTGGTGGTGATCATGTCAGCATTTATCGAACACACGCTCGGTGAGTTACACCGTACTAGGCGCTTGGGAAGTCCCAAAAAGGCGAAGTGATTCATTCCCTCCCGACAAGAAGTTTACACTCCAACTGGTGAGGCAGCTATTAAAATATTTACATCTAGAGAGGGTGAAATCTATTGGTAAAACCTCAAAAGTATTAAGAACGGCAAATGATTTTGCCTAGCTGCTTCTCTACATCAGAGATAGCTGATGCGTCAAGGACTGTACTGTACTAATTATACAAACTCCGCCTCTCTCTGTGGGAAGAAAGATGTGGCTAATCCCTCTGCTGGAAAATATCAGCAACCAGGCATACAAATTGCCTCTCTTGGCAATTCCGATGTACTCACAATATCAAAGTACTGTAGTTATGAGGTATCTATAGAAGCAGCCCTCTGAGACACGGTAACCCTGCTGACTAGATTAGAGCAACACAGAGTAGACTGAAAACAGGCGTGTGTTCTCTGCTCTAAGAAGCCCAACTAACGAACCACAGTTTGGAAAGGTAAGAGGAGAAAGGGGATGAATGGGGTTCTTTGGGACAGATCTCCTCTTCAGTGTAACGTGGGCTTGGAGAAGGATGACGGGGGGTGGTTTGTAATCAAAAACTCCTCACTCTTGGCTTCAAGCTCTCCATCACCTCGTTCCCTCCTACCTCACCTCCCTTCCCTCCTTCTACTGCCCACCCCCTACGCTCCGCTCCTCTGCTGCTCACCTCCTCACTGTGCCTCGTTCTCGCCTGTCCCGCCGTCGACCCCTGGCCCACGTCCTACCGCTGACCTGGTATTTGACACAATAATGGTGATTCAGAGTCGTTTGTTGGATTCTGAAGTACAGGCAATGTCACGTGACTCATGTCTTCAGACGGAGGAGCAGTGTGATGGGTGGGAAGCTTGAGGTTGAGCAACTAATAACCCCTCCTTGAATGTCAAGGGGACACTAGTTACGCGACCCCCAGAGCAACTAACTCTCTTCCCCTCTTCAAAGCCCTACTGAGAGCTCACCTCCTCAGGGAGGCCTTCCCAGACTGAGTCTCCCCTTTCCCTCTGCTCTTCCTCCCCATTCGCCCTTCTCCCACCCTCTGCTCTTCCCCCTTCCCCTCCCCTCAGCACTGTGCATATTTGTATATATTATTTATTACTCTATTTTGTTAATGATGTGTATATATCTGTGATTCTATTTATCATGATGATGTCTGCGCCAGACTACTTGTTTTGTTCTGTTTTGCTTTGCTGTCCGTCTCCCCCGTTTAGACTGTGAGCCCGTTATTGGGCAGGGATCGTCTCCATCTGTTGCCGAATTGTACATTCCAAGTGCTCAGTATAGTGCTCTGCACATAGTAAGTGCTCAAGAAATACGAATGATTGAATGAACGGTTAATTTACTGTATGATCCAGGCACAGGAAGATTTTGTAAAGATGGCCGATAGTCTACCGTTCGTACTGAGTGAGAATCTGCACATTTCTCACTGAACAACAGGCCATCTGAAAAGGCCTTTTCCAAACATTTTTACGTCCATTTCCCCCATTAGAGTGTAATATCTTCGGGGGCAAGGAATGTGTCTCAGGCCGCTGTATACTTCCCAAATGTTCCCCATTGCCTGGAACTCTCTTGCCGTTCACATCCGAGAAACCGTTGCTTTCCCCATTTTCAGACCCCTTTTGAAATCACAGCTCTTTCAGGAGGCTTTCCCCTATTCATTTATCATCTTCTTATCATATAATCCCCCCTCTTGCCACTTCAGCACTTCCTCACCCTCAAAACACTTGGGTATTCAAATGTCCCCCCCGCCACATAGCTTCATGGACATATCGTTACCCTCCTATCTCCAATTTATTTTAGTGTCTGTCTCCACTAGATTATAGCCAGTCAGTTCTACTCTCCCAAATGATTAATACAGTGTTCTGCATGCAGTAGGTGCTCAATCAATACTGTTGATTGATTAGTATTAGATTGATTGGTTTAGTGGCAAGAGCCCTGGCTTGGGAGTCAGAGGACGTGGCTTCTAATCCCAGCTCTGCCACTTGTCTGCTGTGTGACCTTGGGCAAGCCGCTTAACTTCTCTGAGCCTCGGTTACCTCATCTGGAAAATGGGGATTAAAACTGTGAGCCCCACGTGGGACAACAGGATTACCCTACATCTATCCCAGTGCTGAGAACATTGCTTGGCACATAGTAAGCGCTTGACAAATGCCATCATTTTTAGTACAGTGTATTGCACCTCGGCGATGCTCAATAAATACCATCTTACTACTAATTGGAGATTAGTCACATTCCTACTTGGAAATGGAAGGGCAGGACTCAGAAATGCCCTACCAGATCCTGGGGTAAGTAGTTGAATTTTTCTGAATCCTACTTTCTGCTCAGTAAAATACGAACTGGGAATTATACTAATGTCTCTCTGCCCCTCCAGACCATAAGCTCATTGTGGGCAGGGAACGTGTCTATGTGTTGTTATAGTGTACTCTTTCAAACGCTTAGTACAGTGCTCTGCACACAGTTAAGCGCTAAATAAATATGATCAAATGAATGAACAAATTAATGGAATAGTTGTTTGCCTGTCTAATAAGAAAGTATCACCGAGGCAGATTCTGCCACTACGTATAAACCCACTCCATGGTTGGAAGTTAGGCATCCTTAGAAGCTGCATTAACACTTTTAAATCCTCTGTGCTTAGGTATCCAGTTGTTGATTCTCATTTTTTACCTATGGGAAAGGGAGGCTCAGAGGGGGTCAAGTGCCTTTTCCAAGGTCACGCAGTATACCAAGGGCAGAGTTGGGAAATAATCCAAATGGCCTGCCTCTCAATCCAGTTCATCCCCCAGGAGACTTCAGTGCTTCCCCTTAGTTTCTGATTCTCTTTGCAGGCATCAACCTCAGAGCCACCTGTTGTTGGGCTATAATTAGATTTTCTTGACTTTCTGGACCTAATTTAAGCCAATAACTTGTGGGTCATACCTGGCCACAGAATGATTTACTGTGGCATGCAAACGCCTCCGAGTAAGTGCTCCATATTAACTCCACCCTGTGTTCTTATTAAAAGATTAAAACTGTTACTTCATGTTTTTCTTTTGCTGCATTAATATAATCACTTTACCATTTAATTTACGTACTGTGAGACTTTTTTGGCGAGGGTGGGGTGGGGAATGTTTTCTAAACTTCAGCGAGGGCTCTCTTTTTCCCCTTCAAGAAGGGTTAGGTCTGTGAAGATGACTTTTCTGATCTAGGGCACTTCAGAGTCTGGAAGTACTTTAGTAATCTGCCAGGGTTGATGCAGCAGCTTCCTAAATTGAGCCGGGGAAATGGTTTTCTGGACTCTCTCCCAGAATCAGAAAATGGGACCCATTTCTGTGGCTAGGCTATAATGCAAGAGACTTTAACTCACAAAATCCACATGATCAGAAACGTTGACTATCCTTGGTCCAACACCCATGATATGCAATTTGGCTCTTCTTGTGTGTGGACATGCATAAGAGGAGTTGGAAAACGGGCCGGTGCGGGAGTAGTTCAGTTCAATTCATTTGAATTTACTGAGTGCTTACAGTGTGCAGAGCATCTTACTAAGCTAAGGAGAATACAGTATAACAATAAACACATTCCCTGCCCACAAGCAGCTTACAGTCTGGGGGTGGGGTGGAACAGGCATTAACATAAATAAATTACAGATCTGTACATAAGTGCTGTGGGGCTGAGATAGGGGAAGGACGAAGGAAACAAGTCAGAGTGATGCAGAAGGGAGTGGGGGAAGAGGAAAGGGAGTGCTTAGGGAAGCCTCTTGGAGGAGATATGCCTTCATTAAGGCTTTGAACCTGGGGAGAGCCATTGTCTGTTGGATTTGAGGAGGGAGGGCAGTTCCAGGCCAGAGGCAGGACGGGGGTGTGGGGTCGGGACGAGATAGGGGAGATTGAGGCACGGTGAGAAGGTTAGCATTAGAGGAGCGAAGTGTGCAAGCTGGGTTGTAGTAGGAGAGTAGCAAGGTGAGGTAGGAAGGAGCTAGGGGAGTGAGTACTTTGAAGCCAATGGTGAGGAGTTTTTGTTTGGTGCAGAGGCGGATGGGCAACCACTGGAGTTTTTTGAGGCGTGGGGTGACATGTCCTGGACATTTTGGAGAAAAATGATCTAGGCAGCAGAGTGAGGTATGGACTGGAGTTGGTAGAGACAAGATGCTGGGAGGTCAGCAAGGAGGCTGATGCAGTAATCCAGGCGGGATAGGATGAGTGATTGCATTAACGTGGCAACGGTTTGGACGGAGAAGAAAGGGCGGATCGGAACTCGCTTCTTACAGTGCTTGACATATAGTAAGTGGTTAACAAATACCATCATCGTCGTCATTATTATTATTATTACGTCTGAGGTCATGGATGTTCCGGTAAGAGGTTTTTTTTTTTCATTTCATCATTGGTCCCCCAAAGGTGTGTGGGAGAAGAGCGGCAATTGAAATGAGTTGGGATGGGGTGGGCTGCTTTCACCCCTTTTCTTTTTGTCCAGAAGAGTCTGAAAATGTTCCATAGACTTTTAGAGGATTTCAGATCATCCTATTACTTTTACAGTTGGCTAATGCTACTACTACTAATAATTATGGTTTTTGTTAAGCGCTTATTACGTGCCAGGCACTGAAGTAAGCGGTGGGGTGGATACAAGCGAATCGGGTTTGACACAGTCCCTGTCCCACGTGGCGCTCACAGTCTCACTCCCCATTTTACAGAGGAGGTAACTGAGGCCCGGAGAAGTGAAGCGACTTACCCCAGGTCACACAGCAGACAAGTGGTAGAGCTGGGAGTAGAACCCATGACCTTCTGACTCCCAGGGCCGTGCTCTATCCACTAGGCCATGCTGCGTCCATTACGCCGTGCTGCTTCCTGGCAGCCAAAGGATAGGGAGGATTTGCTCGTGCTAAAGATAAACCACCCCTCATCCTCATCTTCAAGCCTCATCTTTGGAGCACCTACTGTTTAGAGAACAATGTCCTAGGAGCTTGGGAATATACAAAAGAAGAAAAGACATGGCCCTACTCTTATGGAACTTACACTCTAATGGGGGAGACAAGCAGGCGTAAATTGCCAAATATATAATAGACGTAAGAATAAGAGCATGGATGCAAATGACCAAAAGACAAGTAAATAAACCAACAGATTTGACCAGAAAAGCGAGGATTAGTTGGGAAAGGCCTCTTGGAAGAGGTGGCTTTTTAGGAGGGCTTTGAAGGTGGGGAGGGAGGGGATTTGGCGGGAGTGGGAGATCTAAGCATAGGGAAAAGTGAGCAGTAGATTGGAGAGGAGACTTCCAAGCAAGGTACAGTTAGAAGATGATCTGGGGAGCAATAAAGAGTAAGAGCTGGGGAGTAGCAGGAGAAGAGAGCAGGTAGGTAAGAACAAGAAGACTGATAGAGAGCATAAAGCCAAAGGTTAGGGGGGTTTGTGTAATTCAAAGAGACTTGGGTAGAAATTGGAGGTTTTCGCGACTGTTTCCTCTTTTTTATTTCTCCAACTGAAGTGACACACAAGCTGTCCCACTGCCCTTTGCTCTCTCACTTCAAATACATACTTTAAAATAAGTCACAATACCTCAAAGCCCAAGCTCCCTATGGTGTACGTATAGCACCATTAGCTATGCACAGTGCTAGTCCGTGGTGACTAGGGAGAAAGTTAGGTTTGTAGCCACCAAGTCTTTCTCACACACACATCCCTGAAGAAGCCATTTATGGAAAGTCATCAAAATGCAATCAAACCCGAAGGACTGTGGTGGTATGCAGGACCTGCATTCATGACAGTTTGGAAAATAGAAATTAATACTCAGGTGAAGCTCAGATGATAGCATAATCATAGAGTGGAATCATTACTGTCATCCCTAAATGTGTTTCCCTTCCCCTTTGTCTAGTAAAACCTTGAATTTGTCAAGGGCTTTTATTTTTCTATAGCGGTTCCTCATTAGTTATCTCATTTTATCCCCACTGTACCCATGAGAGGCAGGCATTATCCTTATTTTACAGAAGAGAAAGCTGAGGTTCAGAAAGATTGAAGTGGCTTGTCCAGAGTCCCACAGTAGGTCATTGACAGGGCTGAGATTAGAATGCAAATCTTTCGACTCCCAGACCCACAAGATGACACTGTGTCCCTCACGGCTTAGTGGCTAGAGCAGGGACCGGACAGAAGGTCATGTGTTCTAATCCCACCCCTGCCCCTTGTCTCCTGTGTGACCTTGGGCAAGTCTCTTAACTTCTCTGTACCACCCTTCCCTCATCTGTAAAATGGAAATTAAGACAGTGAGCCCTATGTGGGACAGGGACTGTGTCTAATCTGACTATCTTGTATCTCCCCCAGCGCTTAGAACAGTGCCTGGCACCTAGTAAGCACTTAACAAATACCATAATTATTATTATTAATCATTATTACAACTGGGCCATTAGTTGGCAAATCTGAAAAATCTAAGGTAGACTTGAGTTTTCAAAATGCAGTGCCTTGTACAGGGATCCTGCCTATCAACCCTATTGTAGTGTAAAATACTCTTAATACAGTGCTCTGCACATAGTAAGTGCTCAATAAATATTCTTTGATGGATGAGTATAGAAGGAAAAGTTTGCACTCCTTAAATGGAATGCACAGCTCCATGCAGAATAAAAGAAGTTGTTTTTATTTTGTCCATCAGGAAAGGTCATATGAAGGCCGACTTCCTAGTTGTTAGCATGACCAGGCCTGAGGCCTAATCAGTTTACAGGGGTAACAGAAAAGGACACAGGATTTCATTTGAGTTTCTCTGGGTTTAGGTCATTGTTTTGCTTTCTTGTGCACCAGAAGACGCTTAAGAAGAGGCCGATGGTCTTTTCCACTCTCTTTTAATTTGGTTCGAATCATGATTGATTATGAGTGGGTGGAATTACTCTTTTGTTACTGAGGAATTTAAAGCTTGAGTTTTGTTCCTGGGTGACATTTGGTTTGGTTCTTAATTTATAGTTTGGTTATTCTCTGCGTGAGCCTTCAGGTAATAATAATAACGATGGCACTTGTTAAGCGCTTACGATGTGCCAAGCACTGTTCTAAGCGTGGGGAGGGACACAAGGTGATCAGGTTGTCCCACGTGGGGCTCACAGTCTTAATCCCCGTTTTCCAGATGAGGTCACTGAGGCACAGAGAAGTGAAGTGACTTGCCCAAAGTCACGCAGCAGACAAGCGGCGGAGCTAGGACTAGAACCCATGACCTCTGACTCCCAAGCCCGGGCTCTTTCCACTGAGCCACACTTCCCCAGGTGCTTCAGGTGTTAGTCCTTAGGCAATATCAATCAATAGCACTGTGACTTAATGTCTAAATTGAGTCTTAAAGAACTCTGTGCTCTCCTAGACTGTGAGCTCATTGTGGGCAGAGAATGTGGCCTCCAAATCTGTCATATTGTACTCTCCCAAGCGCTCAGCACAGTGTTCTGCAGCCAGTAAGCCCTCAATAAATACGATCGAATAATTGATTGCTCTGGACCGGAATCCAGCATGGGAAGCAGCGTGGCCTAGTAGAAAGAGCACAGACCTGGAAGCCGGAGGACCTGCGTTCTGATCCCTGCTCCACCACTTGTCTGATGGGTGACTTTGGGCAAGTCACTTAACTTCTCTATACCTCAGTTACCTCATTTGTAAAATGGGTATTAAGATGACGAGTCCTCTGTGGGACGTGGACTGTGTCCAACCCGATTATCGTGTATCGACCCCAGCACTTAGTACAGTGTCCGGCGTGTGGTTGCTCTTAACGACTACCATTTTTTTAAAAAATCTACCCTCTGAGTTGTGAATTCTCTCTGTGCTTTTTGTTCTTCCCAGTTAAGTGACCAAATGGTGAAGACAGTATTATTCTAACCATAATGCCCAGCTCTAGGAGGCTTGACCCGCGCCTTTCTGTGGGGGAGATATGTACCGAGCACTCCGTTCACCTAGATTTGCTCTACTCGTGCAAATTAGCCAGGTAATTCTGGCCCCAAAATACACATTGGTCTCCATTTTCTGAATGTTCCAGGTCCAAAACCACTCTGCCCTTAAATGTCCAGGTAATTGAGGCCAGTGTTTATTTTGGAGATCTGAAATATCTGGGTAATGGCTCAAACCTTTCCAAAAATAAATGGATTTGCTCTTTACAACTCATTAAACAGACACTAATAATAATAATATTGGTATTTGTTAAGCGCTTACTATGTGCAGAGCACTGTTCTAAGCACTGGGGTAGACACAGGGGAAACAGGTTGTCCCACGTGGGGCTCACAGTCTTCATCCCCATTTTCCAGATGAGGGAACTGAGGCCCAGAGAAGTGAAGTGACTTGCCCATGGTCACACAGCAGACAAGTGGCAGAGCCGGGATTCGAACTCATGACCTCTGACTCCAAAGCCCGGGCTCTTTCCAGGACAGGACAGGACAGGAGAGCCACAGTTCCCCCCAACAAATGAACCTTGGGGTGCCAGTTCAGAACTAACCTGAAGAAAAAACTCAACCTTTCGATTCGAGGGTTATGCTCTTTTACGTTTTGTTTTGTCGACGCGTTGGGGGTGGTGCCCTCCCTCCCTTCCGCCGCTCCACTTGTCTGTTTCCCTCCCCCACCGTCGTCCGGTGCAGGGGTGTGAAATAGGATGAGTTACCGCTATGTCGTCGGATCCAATCCGAGCCTTCACACTTGGGGCTCTTCAGATGAGCGGCATCGTGCCCTGGGTTTCTGGGAGAGGCGACATGGCGTAGTGGATGGAGCACGGGCCTGGGATTCGGAGGGTCGTGGGTTCCGGTTCCGCCTCTGACACTTGTGTGCCCTGTGGCCTGGGGTAAGTCACTTCACTTTTCTGGGCCTCAGTTGCCTCATCGGTGGAATGGGGATTGGGACTGTGGGCCCCGGGTAGGACGGGGACTGTGTCCGGCCCTACTCGCTTGTGCCCATCCCAGTGGCCGTGGGATCCTGAGCCGGGCGGGCCGCGTGACCTAGTGGAAAGAGCCCAGGTCTGGAAGTCAGAGGACTTGAATTCCAATCCCCACTCCACCACTTGCCTGCCGTGTGCCCTTGGCCAAGTCACTTTCACTTATCCGTGCCCCGGTTTCCTCATCTGTAAAATGGGGAGTCGATACCTGTTTCCCTCCCCCTTAGACTTTGAGCCTAGTGCGGGACAGGCACTGGGTCCCATCTAAAATAGATACTCCAGCACTTAGAACAGTGCTTGGCACGTAGTAAGCATTGAGCAATTACCATTATTAATATTATTATCATGATTGTTATTGAAAAGGCACGGGATGGCTAGCTTTCAGCTCGGCCTAGTGGCTAGAGCACAGGCCTGGGAGTCAGAAAGACCTGGGTTCTAATTCCGGTCCACCGCTTATCTATGTGACCCTGGGCAAAAGTGTGGCTCAGTGAAAAGAGCGTGGGCTTCGAAATCAGAGGTCATGGGTTCGACTCCTGGCTCTGCCACTGGTCAGCTGTGTGACTGTGGGCAAGTCACTTAACTTCTCTGTGCCTCAGTTACCTCATCTGTAAAATGGGGATTATCTGTGAGCCTCATGTGGGACAAACTGATTACCCTGTATATGCCCCAGAGCTTAGAACAGTGCTCTGCACGTAGTAAGCGCTTAACAAATACCAACATTATTATTATTATTATTAACTTCTCTGTGCCTCACTTACCTCATCGGTCAAATAGGGATTAAGAATGTCAGCCCCATGTGGGACAGGGACTCTGTCCAACCTGATTTGCTTGTATCCACCCCAGCGCAGTGCCTGGCACACAGTAAGCACTTAACAAATATCATTATTATTATTATTCGCCAGTGCTGAAATCCACCCTTTCCTCTCAATCCAAACCGCTACCATGGCAATCCAAGGATTTACCCTCGCCCACCTTGATTATTCCATCCGCTTCCTTCCTGACCTCCCTGCCCTCTGACTCTCCCCACTCTGCTCTATACTTCACTTTGCTACCTGGATCATTTTTCTACAAAAACGTTCAATCCACGTCTCCCCACTCCCCAAGAACGTCCAGTGGTTGCCCGTCTACCGCCACATCAGACAGAAACTCCTCACCATCAGCTTTAAAGCACTCAGTCACCTTGCCCCCTCCTACCTCAACTTGCTGTTGTCTTCTTACAAGCCAGCCCTCACACTTCACCCCTCTAATACCAACCTACTCCCTCTACCTCGATCTCGTCTGTCTCGCCGCCGACCTCTCACCCACGTCCTGCCTCTGGCCTGGAACGCCCTTCCGACGGACAATTTTACTCTCCCCACCTTCAAAGCCTTATTGAAGGCACGTCTCGTCCAAGCGGCCTTCCGTGACTAAGCCCTCATTTCCTCTTTTCCCACTCCCTTCTCCATCGTCCTGACTTGCTCCCTTTATTCACCCCTCCCTCGGCCCCACAGCAGTCGTGTACGTGTCCGTAATTTATTTATTTATATTAATGCCTGTCTCCCCGTCTAGATTGTGAGCTCGGTGTGGGCAGGACGTGTGTCTACCAACTCTGTTATAGCGTACTCTCCGAAGTGCTCAGTACAGTGCTTTGCACACATAAATACGACTAATTGATTGACCTGGGACTCCGAGGACCTGGGTTATAATCCCAGCTCTGCCGTGTGTCTGCCGTGTGACCTTGGGCACACCACTAATTTCTCAGTGCCTCAGTTACCCCATCTGTAAAATGGGGATCAAATCTCACTCCCTCCTACATGAACTCCGTGTGGGGCGGGCATTGTGTCCAGCCTGATTAACTTGTATCTACCCCAGTGCATAGAACGGCGCTTGACACATAGTAAATGCTTAAAAAGTACCATTTTTTAAAAAAAGAAAAGATGTCAATGCCTCCCTGTATTGCCTCTTCCAGGCTCCAGGCCTGCAGGCCCAGGAGTGACAAGGTGAGGCAGGTTTCTACAAATGGAAATGACGACTCTCCTCACTGACTAGCAAATATTGTGGTCGCTTAATGGATATATGAGTTAGCCCCATTAAAATGACACACAGTAAGACTGTAAGGTCTTATTGGGTCACGTCGGTTGGCTATCACACCCAGTTTTCTGACCCGGAGAGTAGCACCGAGATATTTGATGGAATCCTGTGCTGGCGACCTTCCTTGACATCCATCCTTTGGATAGGACTGCACCGTCGACATCTCCAACGTTTCCTCCTCTATCCCTAACTTGCCCTCTAGGAGCCCATGATACACCTCTTTTCTGTGAATTTATCTTGAACTCCCTGTACAACTTTCTGTGGGGAACCAATTCCATATGCATGAGGAACGTTTCCTACTCCCTCTTTGTCTCTTAGAAATGGAATTTCAGTCGTTAACAGTGCTGTCCCGTCTAATTCCTGTTTTGTCCTTCCCTCAGATTTTCATTACGAGGTACATCGACACACAGACGTAACCTGTTTCTGAAAGGCTCATTGTCAATTTCTGTTTCTCATTGGAAAGAAACAGTCCAGTAGAACCTTTAGTTTCAAGGTGTCCCCCTGAAACCTGAAGCCCCCAAAGAATGGAAGGTCAGCTTTTAAAACAGTTTCTCAGAAATAAATGATAAAATGTGGATTGTATATGCAGACTATGGGTGGTTGACAAGAATGGGGCTTGGGACATTTTCATAGAGGACTAATAATAATAACTGTGGTATTTGTTAAGTGCTTACTATGTGCCAGGCACCATACTGAGCGCTGGGAAGGATACAAGCAGATCAGTTGGACATAGTCCCTGTCTCGCCTGGGGCTCCCAGTCTTAATCCCCATTTTACGGATGAGATAACTGAGGCCCAGAGAAGTGAAATGACTTGCGCAAGGCCACAATGTAGACAAGTGGCGGAGCTGGAATTATGACTCAAGACCTTCTGACTCTCAGGCCGCTGCTCCATTCACTACGCCGTGCTGCTTCCCACTACGTCGAGCATGCTTATGTCTCCCCCATCCTAAAGAAAACCCTCCCTTGACTCCACGTCTCCCTCCGGTTATCGCCCCATCCCTCTCTCACCATTCCTCGCCAAACTCCTTGAGTTCCTCTCCTCCACTTCTCTCCTTGACCCCCTCCACTCTGGCTCCCATCCCCTTCACAAGGATCACAAATGATTTCCTTCGTGCCGGATTCAACGCCCTCTACCCCATCCTAATCCTCCTCGACCTCTCGCCTGCCTTCGACACTGTCAACCACCCCCTTCTCCTGGAAATACCATCCAACCTCGGCTTCACTGAACCTGCCCTCTCCTGGTTCTCCTATCTCCGTGATGCTCATTTACAGTCTCTTTTGCGGGCTCCTCCTCTGCCTCCCACCCCCTAAATGTGGGTGTCCCGCAAGGTTCAGTTCTGGAACCCCTTCTATTCTCCACGTACACCCACTCCCTTGGAGAACTCATTCGCTCCCATGGCTTCAACCTCTGTGTGGATGATTCCCAAATCTACCTCTCCAGCCCTGATCTCTCTCCCTCTCTGCAGTCTCGCAGTCGTGCTGTCTGTAAGATATCTCCACTGACACCTCAAATTTGACATGTCCAAAGTAGAACTCCTGATCTTCCCACCCAGACCCCGGCCTTCCTCTTATTTTCCCATCATTGTAGACAGCACCACCATCCTTCGTGTCTCATAAACCTGTAACCTCGGCATTATCCTTGACCTTTCATTTAACCCACCTATTCAATCTATCACTAAATCCTGTCGGTTCGACCTTCACAGCATCGCTGAAACTGTCCTCTCCATCCAAACTGCCACTTTAAGCACTTACTCTATCCCACCTTGATCACTGTATCAGCCTCCTCGCTGACCTCCCTGCCTCCTGTCTCTCCCCACTCCAGCCCATACTTCACTCAGCTGCCCAGGTCGTTTTTCTATGAAAATGTTCAGTCCTTGTTCCCCCACTCCTCAAGAACCTCCAGTGGTTGCCCGTCCACCTGCACGTCAAACAGAAACTCCTGACCATCGGCTTTAATATGGGTGGTTGACACTCCTCCTACCTCACCTCGCTGCTGTCCTCGCAACCCAGTGTACACACTATGCTCCTCTAACGCCATCCTACTCACTGCACCTCGATCTCATCTGTCTCGTCGCTGACCTCCTTCTCGCATCCTCCCTCTGGCCTGCAATGCCCATCTTTCTGACGGACAATCACTCCCCCCACCTTCAAAACCTTACTGAAGGCACGTCTCCTCCAAGAGGCTTTCCATGACTAAGCCCTCATTTCCTCTTCTCCCACTCCCTTCTCCATCACCCTGATTTGTTCCCTTTATTCACTCCTCCCGCAGCCCCACAACATTTCTGTACACATCCATCGTTTTATTTATATCAATGTCTGTCTCCCCCTCTAGACTGCAAGCTCACTGTGGGCAGGGAATGTGTTTTTCCCAACTCTGTTACATTGCTACAGTGTACTCTCCCAAGCGCTTAGAACAGGGCTCTTTAAGCGTTCAATAAATATGATCGATTCATTTTATTAAAAAGGTACCACATTTTGGTTTTTGTATTTTGTATGCAATGCCATTTAGAAGATAGCTTGATGTCCCAACCACACGAGGGACTGGTGTGATATCCAATTGAATTTTTCATCAGAGATTTTGTTTTAGGTACTGATTCCATGGACGGCCATTTATATTCTCCCAAGCACTTAGTAAGAGTTTTACGAACTCCATTCCAGCGATGCCATGGCCATGTTCACCTGGCCCGACCCCCTACTGCCAGGCTGCATTCTTTATGGTCTCCACAGGTCCAGTTCTACCCTGTCCCCAGTAGCTCAGTGCCCCACCCAAGGTCTGGTCTCCACAGAGCTTTGACTTCCTCAGAGGTCATGGGTTCAAATCCCGGCTCGGCCACTTGTCAGCTGTGTGACTTTGGGCAAGTCACTTAACTTCTCGGTGCCTCATTTACCTCATCTGTAAAATGGGGATTAAGACTGTGAGCCCCACGTGGGACAACCTGATTCCCCAGTGTCTACCCCAGTGCTTAGAACAGTGCTCGGCACGTAGTAAGCGCTTAACAAATACCAACATTATTACTTCCTCCTCTTTCACCATCGCTAATCTTCTAGTAAAGTCCAACAAACCCTTGGGCAACAAGAGAATTTGCAGAGGCCAGGAGGGAAGCAGCAGGATTGGGGATCAGTGGGTTCTGTCTCTCCTTTACCCACATTTAAGGAGACAAAGGGAAAAAAAATAGACTACTGGAGATTGCAGGAGAATGAAGTGCCCCCAGAGAGAGAGAGAGAGAGAGAGAGACACTCTTAGACACAGAGACAGGCCTCCACGGATACCATGAACGAACATGCAAGGAGATGCAGAGATATATAAACAGGGATATTCACGCGCCCCTAAACCCAGACAGAGAAAAGAGGAAAAAAAGGCAGGTAAATCAGGCACGCAAACTCATGGACACAGTCATGCAAATTTGTTCCCTAGCCTTTTGCAAGGTCCACTCTCTGGCGCTCCACCCATTTACCCGGAATCTGATAATATGTCCAATCCCCAAATGCTCTGAGGAGGTAGCGCGATACCTGTTTTGAATCCTCCTTCCACTGGGTTGAAAATGAGTCCGTGACAGCAATGGTGCTTAAATAGCAGATGGTGATGACTCCAATTCTTATTTTTTTGTTCCAAACTGCCTTGCAGTTCGCCCGTCGTAGATGCGACAACCACGATGACAAGAGGTGATGGAGTCTCCCATTAGGAATGATGAACGAGCCTCAGGCCTGAGATCTCAGGTCCGAGAACCTGTGTGGAGGCAATCAGTCGTATTTATTGTTTACTGTGTGCAGAACGCTGTGTGCAGGACACTGTACTAAACACTTAATAATCAGTGGCCTTTACCAAGCGCTTACTATGTGTCCGGCACTATTCTGTGTATTTTGGTAGCTACAAGTTAATCAAGTTGTACACGGTCCCTGTTCCACCTGGGGCTGACAGTCGAAATAGGAGGGAGTACAAATATTTAATCCCCGTTTGAAGGAGGAGTAAATTGAGGCATAGAAATGACATGCCCACGGTCAGATGGCAAGCGACTGGCAGAGCAATCATTCGTATTTATTGAGCGCTTACTGTGGGCAGAGCACTGTACTCACCGCTTGGGAGAATACAACATAGCAAAGTTTATAGAACAGGGATTAAAGCCCAGGTCCTTGGACTCCCGGGCTGGTGATCGCCCTACCGGGCCACGCTGCTTCTCTGCACTCGGGGAGAATATGAATGCCACTTGCAGTCTCTCACATTTTAAGTAAGTGCTTAAAATGATCATTCTGTCATTTTACCCCAGGCACCCCCCTGCCCGGTACTGATCAGGCACCGGGCGCCTCTGTGTCTGGTATTTTTATTTGAAATGCCCAATCTCTAGTACGTTCCCTCCGGGGCAGGGAGGGCAGTAAGTAAATGAATGGGCCGGTAGAGGTACGGTAGAACCAGTGAAGTGCAAACACAGACTTTTTAGGTGCAGGACTCACGGCCAAAGCGACCTTAGACCTTAGCGTATCGATGTTTTACGTAGTATCATAAACCAAGGGCAGTTGCTATGGCAGCCGCTGTCTTCTTCCCCACCCACGGTTAGCCCGCTCTCTTTATGGGTTCCGGCTGGGCTGCTGGGGGAGTGGCGTGGCTCAGTGGGTAGAGCACGGGCCTGGGAGGCAGAAGGACCTGGGTTCTAAGCCAGCCTCTGCCCCTTGTCTGCTGTGTGACCTTGAGCGAGTCACTTAACTTCTCTGTACCTCAATTACCTCATCTGTAAAATGGGGAGCCCCTTATGGAACAGGGACCGTGTCCAACCTGATTAGCTTGTATCTCCCCCAGCGCTTAGAACAGTGCTTGCCTCATAGTAAGCAAATACTGGGCTTAACAGATACCGTTATCATGATGATTATTACCTCAAGGAATGTTGTAGGGGGTTTCTCGATCGGAAATCTTCGCCTCTTAATGGAGCTATCCCAGCAGGCAGAACTGGGATTAGTCCCAGGCGTCCTGATTCCCAACCACTATATTATACAGCATATGTCACGGCCCTCAGGCCTAGCGCGACTTGTGAGAGGTTCTGTGTGGCCGGTCAAACACCGCGGAAAGAGGCGGCGAGTGGAAGGTAACTTTAGGTGCCTGGCTCTTACTCAAGGCTGCGGCTGCCTCTGTTCTCCAGGGTTTCCAGCGTTCTGGGCAGGGCCAGCTTCAGACATTTGGCCACCCTGAGGCGAGAAGAAATGGGCTACCCTCTTCCTCGGGCAACCATCCTGACATGCGGGTGTCACCCACAGGATAACGTAACCACGTCATAGAGAAGCAGCGTGGCTCAGTGGAAGGAGCCCGGGCTTGGGAGTCAGAGGTCAGGGTTTCTATTCCCACCTCCGCCACTTGTCAGCTGTGTGACTTTGGGCAAGTCACTTCACTCCTCTGGGCCTCAGTTACCTCATCTGGAAAATGGGAGTGAAGACTGTGAGCCCCAAAGGGGACAACCTGATTAAATCTTGTATCTCCCCCCACGCTTAGAACAGTGCGTGGCACATAGTAAATGCTTAACAAATGCCATCATTATTATTCTACGGAACATTTTGTGCAAGCCCCCCCGAGCCCGTCCGAACTTATATAGAGATTATAATGGTTAAAAAAAGGGTAAATTAAATCTACTTGGCAATTTAAATATGACAGCCCATGCGCCTCAAAATTGCTGTCCCGTGATTCCCCACGTGGGCCAACCTGATCACCTTGTATCCACCCCATTGCTTAGAACAGTGCTAGGCATATAGTAAGCACTTAACAAATGCCATCATTATTATTATTAGTCCCCTCCTCTGAGGAGCTGCTTCTCTCGCTTGTATTCTGTCCCCCGTGATGGTTCTGGGATCGCTCTGCCTACAGCTATGATGATCATTCTGTCATTTTACCCCAGACACCCCCCTGCCCGGTACTGATCAGGCACCGGGCGCCTCTGTGTCCGGTATTTTTATTTGAAATGCCCAATCTCTGTCTGCCTCGACTCCGGTGGGTTAGAAACGGCTCCCGTGTTCATTTACGGGGAGATGGGAAGGGAACACAAAGTAACGCTCTGATGTCATCTCTATCTCCCGATCCAGTCCTCAAAATTGGGAACTTTCGGCCTGAAAAAACCATTTTCTCCGTCGCAGTGGGACTGGAGGTCTGCAGAAAGTCCTTTTTCTGGGCCGGAAATCAAGCCTTTGAAAGACGTAAACTCTACACTCCAGGGTACGGAAAGGGCCCGAAGGAGAGAATCTAGCTAATTAATTTTGCCCCGTAAAGACGATCCACTCGAAAATTTAAGCTCTGTCGAGGTATTCCCTTCCAAGTCAGTTTAAATGTAACACTGAAGCTCCCAATTAGAATGTATTCCGGGTATTCGAACTAAGATTCTCAAGGTAAAACGTGGCAATCTCCATATTTTTCACTGCACATTTTCATCCATTAGGCAAAATAGAGCTGTTCCCCAGCTGCTAGAGGGCTAAAGATCAGTTTCCCATATGTTTTGGCTACCTGGATAGAATTGCTGGAGACCGAAGACACAATTCTCTAGAGGAAAAGATATCCTAATGGTTCAAAAATGTGCCATTAGTTATCTCTATTGAAATAGCAGTTGGGGGCTGTGGGCAAGAATGTGTTTACCATCTCTGTTGCGGTGTCCTCTCTTCAGCACTTAGTACAGTCCTCCGCACGCAGTAAATGCTCAATAAATACCACTGGTCGGTGGATCGATTGGAGAGATGGAGTGGGAGAGTGAGGCACTTAGGGAAAGAGAGGGCATCTTGCATTAGAAAATACCTTGAATCCAAAACCACAGGAATCCTTCGCTCGCCTGATCTCCCGACAAGCGGCCTTGAAGCGGGACAGATTTGCACCGTAACAACTGCGGTGCAGGCTTGTGACCCAGTTCAATAGTGGGTATTCCGGGTTTCCACAAAGCTTCCTTGTCAGAGCCCCACAAGACTTTATATCTACCCCTCTCCTGGGCCCAGCCCCCTTTTCCCTCACGTCTTATGTTTCTTGCATATGTTCCTCACAATAGGCTGCTGCGGCCAGGAGAATTATCTAATGTCATTTGAAATGATACTCCCAGTGGAGAGGCAGATGGCAAGTGTTTGGAAATCTGTTAGGTGATTTAGCCTCTCAGGACGGGCAGATAGTGAGGAGGGCGGGGATGTATTCCGAAGAAAGCAGCGACAAGCAGATCCATGTAAACGGAACCTAGTTTTACGGCGAAAAGTGGTGGCTTCCATTCCAGACCAAAAAAACCCTCGTCCGCCTCGGAAGAATGAGACCCTCTGGAAGGGGAAATCTACCGTCCTCCCAACCCCCCGGGGAAGGGAACAGGGGAACTGATAGTAATGAGTTCGAATCCCAGCTCTGCCACTTGTCGGCTGTGTGACTGTGGGCAAGTCACTTAACTTCTCTGGGCCTCAGTTCCCTCATCTGTAAAATGGGGATTAAGACTGTGAGCCCCACGTGGGACAACCTGATTCCCCTATGTCTACCCCAGCGCTTAGAACAGTGCTCGGCACATAGTAAGCGCTTAACAAATACCAACATTAATAATGATAATGGTATTTATTAAGCGCTTACTGTGTGCCAAGCACTCTTCTAAACACTGGGGTGGATACAGGGTAATCATGTTGTCCCACCTGGGGGCTCACGGTCTTAATCCCCATTTTACAGATGGGGTAACTGAGGCACGGAGAAGTGAAGTGGCTTGCCCAGGGTGGCAGACAAGTGGTGGAGCACCCCTGTCCTCTGACTCCCACGCCCGCGCTCTTTCCACTAAATCATGCTGCTCAACTGATCTGGGGCCCTCTTCACCGGCTAGTCAGGCAGGGCTCTAGGAGGACCAAGACCTAGCCAGAGGTGCGAAACATCAGCAAGGTCAGCAGCATTGATTGAGCCCCTTCTCCAGGCCGAGCACGGTCCTAGGCACTCGGGACCCTACGGTGAAAGTGAAAGCTGGGGCCCTCGCTCGTGAGACTCTTAGAATTCAATAAAGGAGAAAAGCAGGAATGTACTGTTAACCGCGCGGTAGGTTAAAGGCTAAGAGGATGGCTACAAATGAGAAGGTCCAGAGTAACAAGAAGAAGAAGAAGAACCGTTGTACGGATTAAGTGCTTACTAAGACCTGGGGTGGATACAGGCCGATCGGGTTGGACGCAGTCTCTGTCCCAGGTGGGGCTTGCAGTCGTAATCCTCCTTTTACGGACAAGGGGACCGAGGCCCAGAGGAGTGAAGAGGCTTGCCCAAGGTCACACAGCAGAGAGGCGGTAGAGCCGGGATTAGAACCCAGGTCCTCCTGGCTCCCAGGCCCGTGCTCTACCCCTAGGCCCTGCTCCTTGCTGATTAAATAAATAATAGTCTGAGGAATCTAAATACGCACAGGGCTGCTAAAATGGCTGACGGGGTGGTGGGATCAGGAAGTTAGGATTCGGCAGGGAATGCCTCTTAGAAGAGGAGACTTTTTAGGAGGGCTTTGAAACTGGCAAGGAGCGGGGAGCGTAAAGAACGTGGGCGTGGGAGTCAGAGGACCTGGGTTTTAATCTCGGTTCTGTCCCTTCCCTGCTGCGTGACCTTGGGCAAGTCACTTGGCTTCTCTGTGCCTCAGTTTCCTCATCTGTAAAATGGGGATTCCATATCTGATGTCCTCCCTACTTAGACTGTGAGCCCCGTGTGGGACAGGTACCGGACCCGACCTGATTATTTTATATCTTCCCCAGTGCTTAGTACAGGGGAGAAGCAGCTTGGCTCAGAGAGGCAGCGTGGCTCAATGGCAAGAGCCCGGGCTTGGGAGTCAGAGGTCATGGGTTCTAATCCCGGCTCCGCTGCTTGCCAGCTGTGTGATTTTGGTCAAGTCACTTCACTTCTCTGTGCCTCAGTGACCTCATCTGTAAAATGGGGATTAAAAACTGTGAGCCCCACGCGGGACAACCTGATCACCTTGTATCCCCCCCGCCCCCCAGTGCTTAGAACAGTGCTCTGCACATAGTAAGCGCTTAACAAATACCACCGTAACTCTCACAGTTCTATTATTTGGGCGATCAGACGGGGACGGGAACTCCGGGCAGGTAGAAAGGCATGAGCAATGGGTCAGTCCGGGAGTTACGAGCAACTCAATCTTTTCAGTTGCCTGCCTGTGAAAGTTCAACCCCTACCTTGGTCTTTGAAAGGTAGATTAGTTTGAGAAATTGGAGAGTCGTTGGTTATTGATCTGGTATCTAATTGCGCCCATCTTGGATGTCCAAGTTGAAAATGGCTCTTTTATGCAGGGACACCTAAAATCTGGTTGCTATTAAATAAGGCCATCCTTCAGAATTCAAATAAAAGAACCATCATTTTCATTTTTTTCAATATCGGTTGAGGCACCATAAAGTGCCAGGCAGTTTATTATGCATCCTAGGGGATTGAGTTAAATGCCATTCCAACTTATAAGGGGGCTCATAGTGTAAGTGGGGTGGGAGGGGGAGCAGATGGTCCCACACACAATCCATTCCAATGTGTGTGAGGATCATATCAAGGAGTTTGTCTACGAATAAGTCCCAGAACTGGTAACCCAAGAGTTTGGACTCCCCACGCCCCTAGTTGGGAGACCAGACTGGTGAAAAGAGGGCAAGATTTCTATGTAATGATGACTCAGGAGGTCAGGCTGGAAACAATTTGACCAACTCTTTTGCGGTGAAATGGACAGGGCAGATTGTTAAACTCCTACAATTTTTTTTTCCTATTTTAGGGGTTTACTCTGCTGTCCATGACCTTCTGTACTTCTCCAGCGATCCATCAGTTGTATTTATTGAGTGATCGCCACGTGCAGAGCATTGTTCCAAGCGCTCGGGAGAGTACAAGACAACAGAATTGGTAGACACGTCGCCTGCCCACACATGAGCTTACAGTCTTGAGGGGCACCTATTGTTCATTTAGAATTCGGGGTAAAAAAATGTCTTGGATCATGGAGGGGGATGATGATTCATACGTGAAGGCCAGGCCTTGGGCCCGTCACAAAAACTTTAGGACTGAGAACCTGTGAGGAGGAGTTGATTACAGTGCTACTGGTTTGCACAGTTCTCACACTCTCTCCTCTCCGCGAGTCACGTTCCAGATGAGCCAGGGGGTGCAAGAATCGGATATAAAATATGGAGTACATCAACATGCGAACGCATAGACCTTTGAGCTGAGTCTTGAAAGAAAGGAGACGTAGCTTGGAAGAGCGGAGGAAGTAGACTGTTCCAGGTATTTGGAACAGCCCAAGAAAAGGCTTGGAAGCGGGGGAGGAGGGGTCATTTATAAGGAATGCAAGAAGGCTTGCTTGGCTAGAAGAGGAAGAGAAACACAATAATGAGTATCCTTTCCCAGGAAGAGATTGAAAGGATTTGTATTCCTGCTGCCCATTCAGTAAACGAAGGATTCCAAACGCTCGGATTTTTTTTTTTTTAATAGTATTTGTTCAGCGCTTACTGCGTGCCGGGCACTGCTCTACGGACTGGAGTAGATACAAAATAGAAAGGTTGAACACGGTCCCTGTCCCGCTTGGGGCTCAGAGTCTTAATCGCCAGTTTTACAGATGAGGTAACGGAGGCACGGAGAAGCCAAGTGACTTGCCCAAGTTCACACAGCAGACAAATGGAGCTGGGATTAGAACCCAGGCCCTTCTGATTCCCAGCCCCGTGCTCTGTCCACTAAGTCATGTTGCTTCTCTGGGTTGGGGCTACCAAAACTATTAAAATCATTGACAGCCTTGTGAATGTGTAATTCTGGTTTCGAATGTGTCCCCCCACCAACCACCCTCATTACGTTAGCCAGAGTAAAGATGATGCCTTCTCAGAGAGAAAGCATATGCCCTGCTCACATGATATGCAAGCCCTCCTCCTATATTCATTCCCCCTCAATCTTGTCTCACAGAGCCGCGTTTTCAGTTTGGGGCCGGGGCCAGGCTCGCGGCTTCACCTCAGCAGGGCTCCCTGCAAAAGGCTGACGTGGAAACAGAAAGAACATCTTTATGCTATGGCTTTAGGAGGGGCTGGGAATGGTCAACGGGTTATAATAAACTGCTGTTGGGCATACTCCAGAAGGGATTCTGCCTCGGGAGGGCTGGCAGTTGGAGAGAGAAACTGAGGATCGTGAAGGGCAGAGAGGTGGCCATATCCATCATGAATAGTTTTCCCCTTCCCTTTTCTTCCCTTTCAAAGGGTCTTCGGACATGTCGGTCTGGTGTCCGTGGCATTTGGCTTGGATTATGCCCAGTTTGAAGGGAGGCCCCTGTGGTAAATCAGACACCCTGTGGTTTGGGGGAATGAGACTGTACGCGGGCATCTATCCATCTAAGCTGCCTCCCTGCCCAGCTCTAAGTGGAGAAGTGTGTGGAATGCTTCTCCCTCTCTCTCTCTCTCTCTTTCTCTGTGTCAGAGCTGGAAAGCAGTGTTGAAATAGAAATGCAAGACAGGGACTTTTCGGGTCTTGTGAAGTAAACAGTTCCTCTTAGCTATCTCCGAAGTGTGGATATTGCTAAGAAAATCCGTCACTCCTTCACTGCCCCATGGAAGGCAGTCCAGAGCTGTTCTCTCTGGGTGAGTCTGTTTTCTGATTTCAACATCCCAGAATGTCATGTGGTTTTCCAAACCTCTGTTGAAAACCCATACTCTTGACCTCATTATTCCTTTGTAGCTGCAGGGAGATCCTTTACTTTTCCCTAGCTTGCCTTTAAAATGGTTTGCATGGTTTGAAGGGCTACTTTTCTCTCATCACTGCAGAGTTGGTGGCCAATTCACTCAGCCTAAAGCCGAGGGTAAGTCCTTTTTGTGATTTTACGTGGGTCAGTTGTGTTTAAAGTCGTCTGCCGCTTTAGCGGGGAGGAAAACCGAAAGGTGGTCTTCAGAAGCTGAAATGAAAATTGAGGGAGAAAAAAGGCACTAAGTGTTTGCAATTTGCATTCGATAGTATTTATTGAGCGCTTACTATGTGCAGAGCACCGTGCTGAGCGCTTGGAACGTACAATTCGGCAACAGATAGAGGCGATATGGTAGTCAAACTAGCGAAGCAGCAGGCCTGGTGAATAGAGCACGGGCCCGGGATTCAGCAGGACCTGGGCCCTAATTCCGGCTTCGCCACTTGTCTTCTGTGTGACCTTGGGCAAGTCACTTAGCTGCTCTGGGCCTGTTACTGCATCTGTAAAATGGGGATAAATACTGGGAGCCCCCTGTGGGACACGGATCGCGTCCAGTCTGATTAGCTTGAATCTGCCCCAGCGTTTAGTACAGTGCCTGGTACATGGTAAGGGTTTAACTACCATTTTAAAACAAAAACAAAACAAACCTAACTCCAGGCAAAGTGATGATAGCACCTGGCATTCACACTCTATGTTACTGAACATTGTCTGCCTCCTCCCTTGAAGTTCAGGTTCATTTTAATTTCAAGGTAAGTTTAGTCCTGGCCTAAAAGAAAATCAGAGGAAACTTTTAATCTCAGAGGACTTATGGAAAGCTCAGACAATTAGGAGAAGTGCAGTATCGCTCCAGTATTGACAGATAAGAGCTGCACAGTATTCCTGGGACCTTGACTTGATTTATTTTGTTAAGCAATGGCATCAGACAAATATTTGATTTCAGTGCTAGCGCTTACTACTCGGCGGTCTCAGACAGATATCTCATTGGGTTTTACAAAGCTCTAGTGATGATGGTTTCAAGGACTTCTGCTTTTTTCCTTTCTTTGGTTAGCGACCCACCCTGTCCAGGGGTGATTAGCTGCAGTCTTAACTCAGACTTTTGAACTTTCAAAACCATCTGAATTATGATTATGGTGTTTGTCAAGTGCTTAGGATATAATAATGTTGGTATTTGTTAAGCGCTTACTATGTGCCGAGCACTGTTCTAAGCGCTGGGGTAGACATAGGGGAATCAGGTTGTCCCACGTGGGGCTCACAGTCTTAATCCCCATTTTACAGATGAGGGAACTGAGGCACAGAGAAGTTAAGTGACTTGCCCACAGTCACACAGCCGACAAGTGGCAGAGCTGGGATTCGAACTCATGAGCCCTGACTCCAAAGCCCGTGCTCTTTCCACTGAGCCACGCTCCTTCTCCATATATATGGATATGTCAAGGATATGTCCCAGGATATGTCAAGGACCCTTCTAAGCATGTACTCTCTGCTGCCATACCTGCCAAATGTTGGATTTTAAGAATTATATCCAAGTATTTGTGACATCCTTTGGCGATCCCGAGGGCATGTCCCTGTTGCTCTGTTGCTGATTACTAAAGAATAGCATCATCAGCAAGTGTTTGAAAAACCAGACAGCGAAGCCAATTTGAAAGCAACAGCTGGACAAAGGAAAACGACTTTAAAAAAAACACATCGGGCCAATAGATTCCATAGATAGCTCTGTCTCTCAGTGACATGTTTTATTTAGTCTGTGTAGACACTTCTTCTAAGTACTGAATCCTGACAGCTCAAGTGAGAGGGAGTCCTGTGTTCAACCAGTTCATTTTCACGGTGCCCTGCGGACAAGAGGAATTGACTTCCCTCCAACTTGCTTGATCTACCGGGGGTAGTTACTCTAAAAGAAAACATCGGGCACCTAGCGTTTGTGCTAGCCAGTGATAACTAGTGAAAACATCACCTCTTGACCTTGTATTAATAATGAAGTCAATCAATCAGTTATTCAGTCACTGGCATTGTGCAGAATGCTGTACTAAGTGCTGGGGAAAGTACAATACAACAGACTTGGGAGGCAGAATCCCTGCCCGTGAGGAGCTTACAGTCTGTTGGGGGAGACGGACATTAAAATAAATTACAGATAGAGGAAATAGTGGAGTGGAAGGATGTGGACATAAGTGCCGTGAAGCTGGGGGTAGTATCAAAGGGCTAAAGGGGTTCACAGCCAAGTGCATAGGTGAGGCAGAAGGTAGAGTGGATAGGGGAAACGAGGGCTTAGTCGGGGAAAGCCTCTCAGAGGAGATGGGATTTTTAAAAGGGTTTTGAAGACGGGGAGAACGGTGGATTCGCAGATATGAAGGGGGAGGGAGTTCCAGGGGAGAGGGAGGACATGGGTTGGCAGGGAGATAGACGAGATCGAGGTAGAGTGACTAGGTCGGCATTAGAGGAGCAAAGTGTACGGGCTGGACAATAGCAGGAAATCAGAGAGGTAAGGTAGGAGGGGAGTGAGTTTATTGAGTGCTTTAATGCCGACGGTAAGGAGTTTCTGGTTGAGTCGGTGGGGGACGCGCCACCAATGGGGGTTCTTAAGTGGAGAGATGTGGACTGAAGGGTTTTGTAGAGAAACGATCTGGACAGCAAAGTGCAGCGTGGGCTGGAGTGGGGAGAGACAGGAGGCAGGGAAGTCAGGAAGGAGACTGATGAGGTAGTCAAAGTGGGATGGGATAAGCACTTGGATCAGCATGGTAACAGTTTGGATGGAGAAGAAAAGGCAGATTTTTGTGATGGTGGGAAGGTAGGACAGGATTGATGTCGTGTCAGGAGTTGGTGACAGATTGAAGGGGTGGGTTGAATGAGAGGAGTCGAGGATAATGCCAAGATCACCTGCTTGTAAGATAGGTAGGATGGTGGTGTTGTCTGTGGCGATAGTAATAGAACATTCCTAGATCCAGTAATAGCTTTCACTGGAAGAACTTGGCCACCGCATGCCCTGGGCCTCAGTCTCTCCCTCTCTAAAATAAAAACAGAACATTCTTGTTGTTCCCCTATCCCACAGAGGTGTGGTGAGCTTCCTTGTCTTGTCTTATGCCGTCGAGTCATTTCCGACCCACAGCGACGCCACGGACCCATCTCTCCCAGAACGCCCCGCTCTCCGCCTGCGAACGTTCTGGCCGTGGATCCAGAGAGTTTTCTCGGTCAAAATACGGAAGCGGTTTACCACTGCCGCCTTCTGCGCGGTCAACTCGAGTCTCCTCCCTCGCCTCTCTCCCGTGCCACTGCTGCCCAGCACGGGTGAGTTTTGACTTGTAGCAGATGGCCTTCCCCTCGCCAGCCACTGGCCAAGCTAGGAATGGAACGGGTAGGCCTCTGCTTGACTCTCCCTCCCGTAGCTGAGACTGGTAGAGGACAGAGAGGGGGTGGTGTACTTCAGCCAGCGTGAATCTCCCTCCCTGGGCAAAAGGAAGTGGGCTTTGAGATCAGCAGCAGAGAGCGGGGACCCCCTAATTCCTTGCTCCCTCATTCTCCCTCTCTCGTGCCTCTCTCTTATACACACGAAGAGTGGCCTTGTTTGAGGGTTTCTCCGTCCACCACAGCCCCTGACATCACATTCCATAGGGAACAGGGATGAAGCAGAACCCGAGCAGTTGAGGAGGCACTTGGGAAGGCGGCAACTTCCCGCCTGCCCTCTTTTCTTGCTTAGAGATCAGCTCAAGCACCCAGAACGTGAATGTTGTGGGGGTGATTGCTAGCATTTGGAACTACCGATGCAGCTCATTCTTCCCTCCTATAGATATAATCCTAGGCAAAAGGGAGAATCAGGGGAGGGTCTTCTCCCTGCAGAGCTTGGGTTAGGTGCATTTCCCCACCAACCGTCCAGCTCAGATCCAATCATTGTGGTGCTCCAGAAAAAAAAGAGAAAACCTGGAAGAACGAATGAGCAACTTGCCAAATCCTCTGAACTCTAGAAGGAGGAGTCGCCTGAAAATTTAAGCACAGCACACACGTTTTGCTCACACTGCTAAATTGTCTTCACACGCCCGCACCTCATTTTCCTGTTTTTGGTTAAGAGCAGAACGTTCTTCAGTGCCGTAAGCATGAGAGACATGCTATCTCTTAAAAGATAACGCTTAAAGCAGACATCAATAATCCAAGGCTGGGCGTTGGGGGTCTGTCTGCTGGGCAGAGGTATTGTAGTTCACTGCTCACTTCCCCCTTATGACTTCTGCCCACCAGAGTGAAGCAGAAGAAGCAGTCTTCAGGACATTTCGCCCCCCTCCTCAAAAATCTCCAATGGTTGCTGATCCACTTCTCTATCAAACAAAAACTCCTCACCGTTGGCTTTAAAGCACTCCATCGCCTTGCCCCCTCCTACCTCACCTCGCTTCTCTCCTTCTACAACCCGGCCCACACACTTCGCTCCTCTGGTGCTAACCTTCTCGCTGTGCTTCCATCTCGCCTGTTTCGCCGCCGACCCCTGACCCACGTCCTACCTCTGGCCCGGAAAGCCCTCTCTCCTTAAATCTGCCAGGCAATTCCTCTCCACCGCTTCAAACCCTTACTGAAGGCACATCTCCTCCAAGAGGCTTCCCAGGCTAAGCCCCACTTTTCCTCATCTCCCACTCCCTTCTGTGTCGCCCTGATTTGCTCCCTTTGCTCTTTCCCCCTCTCCCTGCCCCAGAGCGCTTATGTATACATGTGCAATTTTATTTATTTATATTGGTGTCTGTTTATTTGTACTGATGTCTGTCCCCCCAACCCCAGGCTGTGAGCTCAACGTGGACGGGGATTGTCATTCTTTATTGCTGTATTGCACTTTCCCAAATGCTTAGCATAGTGTTCTGCACACAGTAAGCCCTTACCAAATAGGACTGAATGAATGAATGAAAGCATGGCCTCAGCATGCCCCTCCCCCCTTCACATCCCTACATACCAGCCCTCTCCACCTTCTTCTGACTTCCAACAGAGCTATTGTTGGGTACCGGTTTTTCCCTGGGGCTAAACGAAAGGTCAATAGGCCCTTCACGGGATAAAAGAAGTCTGGCTAATAGTCATCAAGGCCTCTGATGAACAGCAAACTACCCTACTGGACTAGCCCGAGACTGCCGTGAGAAGCCTTGTGGACCCAGACAATCAGTTAATTAGTGTTCATTCAGTGCCTATCGTGTGCAAGACAACATACCTAGCTTTTGGGAGTTTGTAGACAAGCAGACCCCAACAAGAAATCTCCCGGTCTTGGCGAATCTTGGCAGAATTTACTTTTAACATTCATTCACTCGTATTTATTGAGAACTTACTGTGTGCAGAGCCCATGGGAAAGTACAATACAACAATAAACAGTGACATTCCCGGCCCAGGACAAGCTCACAGTCCAGAGTGGGGGAAACTTCAGTGCAAAAAAATAAAATGACAGATACGCACACAAGTGCTTTGGGGCTGGGAGGGGGGAAGAGCTAAGGGAGCAAGTCAGGGTGAGGCAGAAGGGAGGGGGAGATGAGGAAAAGTGGGGCTTAGTCTGGGAAGGCCTCTTGGAGGAGATGTCCCCATGCCTAGACTACGATGAGCCAGCATGTCCCTGCGGAATCTCCGTTCCCCCACTTTGTCACTGTTACCCAAATGCCACCTGGGCAGTGGTGGTGACAGAAAGATGCATCGTGGCAACCGCAACACTGACAAAGCTGAGTTGCTGAGGTGGGAATGACAACTCGGTGTGGTGGCCTGTGACTCTCCCTCTTCACCCTCCCCCCCCTTCTCAGAGTAGGACTCTGCACCAACAAACCCACGGTGACATCACAACCCCCAGATCCCAGCACCACCAATGTTGTGATGTCAAAAGACAACAGAGGAGCTGTCCAAATCCCCTTTCACAATTCACAATTCTGGTAGTAATAGGATTTATTGAGCACCTGCTGGGTGCCGTGCAATAAAAGACAAAAGTGACACATTCTCTCGCCACAGGGAGCATACACTCTAACGGGACAGATAGACATAAGAAATATTTATAAATAGAATGATCAAAATAAACTACCCAATGTACTGTTGAATAGACAGATGTACAAAAGTACGGAGGATTAACCCAAGTAAGAACCCAAGTGTGGCTAGAGATGCCTGATGGATTTGGACAGGTTGGGGTGCCGGGAGTTAATTGGGGAAGTAGGAGGGCACTGCTTATGACTTCTGGATCTGGGGAGGAAGGGAGCAGGCCTGGGAATCAGAGAACCTGGGTTCTAATCCTGGCTCCTCCACTTGTCTGCTGTGTGACCTTGGGTAAGCCACTTCACTTCTCTGTGCCTCAGTTATCTCATCGGTAAGATGGATATTGAGGCTGTGAGACAGGGACTGGGTCCTACCTGATTATCTTGATTAGTACTTGCTTAGTACAGTGCCTGGCACATAGTAACCACTTAACAGGTATCATTTTTTAAAAAAGGGGGAGGGGATAGAGTTCCAGGCCAGAGGACCACCATTAGCGAGGGGTTAGGGTGGGCGAGTCAAGAGCGAGGCACAGTCCGTTTGATTGATTGAGACTCAGAGCAGAACCTTGCAGAACACTAACCGTTAAGGGATTAGGGGCAAAAGAGGAGCCAGCAAATGAAACTGAGAAGGAGTGATCAGAGAGGCAAGAAGAGAACTAGATTAGTACCGAGTCAAAGAGAGTGAGGCCTTTTAGTGTTTTTAGAGAAGGGAGCCTATAAGAGTTTTTATCACCACTCGTTCTCTAAGGAATGATCCATTTTGCTCGGGCAGGATCTCAAAACATACCTCTCCAGTTTTGTTTGTAGATCTGAGTTTCTTGAAGATAGCCATCTTTTTTTTTCCTGCTGGGAAACCCCCCTGGTTAGTCAGTCCCCGGGGTCCTTGCCGAACTAAAAAGGTCTGGTGGGGACCACCCTCCCGCCCCCAAGAGAAAAGTGGCGGTTGGGGGTGTCAGTAGAAGAGAGCTCAGCAGGAGAGAACAAAAACAGCAGGAGCAGGTAAACCCTCCTGTCACCTTCACCATCATTCCTGCCTCTTCTGCTTTTGCCACCCCCTCCACCATAGCGATGGAAATCTCCACGCCTGTGTGTGTGTGTGTCTGCCTGCACACGCGTGTGTCTGCATGCGTGAGCTTGCATGAGTTCGCCTGCACACCCCGGGGTCATCGCCCCCACCTTTGTGTCTTTACCCGCCCTCTCTGTCGTTCTGTCTTTGCCTCTGTTTATCTTTCCGTCACTTTGTCTCTCGGCCTTTTTTATCCCAACTATGCCTGGACCTTTGACCTTCTGAAAGCCCCACCCCCGTCCTGCCCTCCGAGGGCTGGAAAATACGATTCTCTTTCCCAAGGGCCCCTTCCATGATTCGCTTTCCCAAGGGCCCCTTCCCCATTTCGCTCCGGCGAATGCTAGCCGTCCCCGGGCTCCCAGGTACAAGCGAGGCCATGGTGGTTAGTCGAACACACCTGCGCGTACGGTACTTTTTCCACCTCACTGGGGAAAAATTCTGTAGAAAGCAAAGAGACTTTGCACTCCTGGGTCTACCGGAACGAGCCAGGGTTTAATGGCCCCAAAAACAAGCAGCTACATGGGAAGGCTACAGCAGGAAGTTGGTAGAAGCTCCACCCAAACTTCGGATTCCAATTCCAAGTAGCAAAAATGTCATTCAGGCCCGGCTCAGAGCAGCAGAGCCCCTTAGAATCTCAGTCCTGGCGAATAAAGTTTTCAAAGGCTTTTAAAAATCCCAGCTAAAAGTTTAGAGAAGTAGCTGTCCGTTGCTCCACAGCACTCTAGCAGTGTTTAGGCTCCTGCCAAATAACGGGTGCAGTTTTTTTTTTTTTTTTTTGTGTGTGTGTGTGTGTGTGTGTAAAAAAGGGGAATCTGAATAAGAGGAGCAAACCCCAAAGCCAATTCCAGAGAACAGTGTCTCCTGAAAGTCAAAGGATGCCCCGCGGGACACTGCTTCTGCCTGTCTTTTCACATATTGTGTAGGTGAATAGCTTGCCAAACCTGGCCTATTGTTAGGAAAAAAAAAAGCCGCATGGGGCCAAGAAAGGAAACCCAAAACCCTGCCCAAAGCCCTCTGAGGCAGATGTTAAAAGTGCAGTCTCTGCATCCCAGAGGCACTGGGCAGGCTCATGCATGATTGCTTTTTCTTCCCGGCACTTTGAAAGCGAGACACGGTATGAGGTGGAAGAGTCGAGACGGTGTGAGATGGAAGAGGGTCGGAAACTGTCCCACTTCATCATTTCTTCGACTGAAATAATAGACACATCCTACCGCGTAGTCACCGGGTAGCCCACACTAGGCCAGTCGGAGAGGATAGATCACACTTTTTGGCTGGGGGATGGGCCCAGTAGCAGGAAGGAGAGACTGCATGGCTTCCTCCTCCTCTTCCTCCTCCTCCTCCTCCTCCACTCCTTCAGTACTCCTGGCCACCCTGAACTGTCCCATGTGGGGCCCACAACTGTATCTTTCCAGCTCCACCAGAAAGTCCCATTCGTGCATGGCTTCCTCCAGTGAGCGGGGACAACCAGGGTGGCTGACAGATACTCTCACCACTCCTGCTGGGGGTCAACAACAGCATCAATAAGCAGCAAAGCCTAGGCCAGCCTAGCTAAGACTACTACCACCTCTGGGCAGCAGAAATCCCAAACAGAACTTCCCTCCTGTCCTCCCTGTATCTTTCCTATCACTGTAGAAAATACCACTAGCTTCCTTCCCTGTCTTATAAGCCCATAACCTTGGTGTTGTCCTTGACTCATCTCTCCAGTCATATCCCGACTGGATTACTGCATCAACCTCCTTTCGGATCGCCCATCCTCCTGTCTCTCCCCGCTTCAATCTATACTTCACTCCGCTGCGCGGATTATCTTTCTACAGCAACGCTCTGGGCGTGTCACACCCCCCCCCCCCGTACTCAAAAATCTCCAGTGGTTGCCTGTCAACCTTTGCATGAAGCAAAAACTCCTCGCTATTGGCCTCAAAGCTCTCCATCACCTTGCCCCCTCCTACCTCACCTCCCCTCTCTCCTTCTGCAGCGCGGCCCGCACACTCCGCTCCTCTCCCGCTAACCTCCTCACTGTGCCTCCTTCTCACCTGTCCCGCCGTCGAACCCCGGTCCACGTCCTACCTCTGGCCCGGAACCCCCTCCCTCCTCACATCCACCAAACTAGCTCTCTTCCCCGCTTCAAAGCCCTACTGAGAGCTCACCTCCTCCAGGAGGCCTTCCCAGACCGAGCCCCCCTTTTCCTCAGCTCCTCCTCCCCTCCCCATCGCCCCGACTCCCTTCCTCTGCTCTACCCCCTTCCCCGCCTCACAGCACTTGCGTATATTTGTACGTATTATTCTATCTGATTAATGATGTGTATATATCTATGATTCCATTTATCTATTTTGAGGCTATTGAGGCCTGTCTACTTGTTTTGTTTTGTTGTTTGTCTCCCCCTTCTAGACCGTGAGCCCGTTGTTGGGTAGGGATTGTCTCTATCTGTTGCCGAATTGTACTTTCCAAGTGCTTAATACAATGCTGTGCACACAGTAAGCGCTTGATAAATACGATTGAATGAATGAATCTCGTACAACCCTCATATTCGGTCTGTCACCAGATCCTCTCCATACTTCACTCTGCTGCCTGGATCATTTTTCTGTGAAAATGTTCGGTCCACGTCTCCCCACTCCTCGAGAACCTCCAGTGGTTGCCCACCCGCCACCGCATCAGACGGAAACTCCTTGCCATCAGCTTGAAAGCACTCAGTCATCTTGCCCCCTTCTACCTCACCTGGCTGCTCTCTTACTACAACCCAGCCCACGCACTTCGCTCCTCTAATGCCAACCTACTCACCGCTCTCTCACTGCCGACCTCTAGCCCACGTCCTGCCTCTGGCCTGAAACGCCCTCCCTCCTATCCGACAGACAATTTCTCTCCCCAACTTCAAAGCCTTATTGAAAGCACATCTCCTCCAAGAGGCCTTCCCTGACTAAGCCCTCCTCTCCTCTTCTCCCACTCCCTTCTGCCTCACCCTGATTTCCCGCCTTTATTCGCTCCCCCCGCCCATCCCCACAGCACTTATGTACGTATCTGTCATTTATTGATTTATATTAATGTCACTCTCCCCCTCTAGACTGTGGGCTCACTGTGGGCAGGGAGTGTGTCTGTTATATTGTTATACTGAACTCTCCGCACCCATTAAGCTCTCAGTAGGTCGATTGATTGACTTGGGAGTCAGAGGACCTGGGTTCTAATCCTGCCTCTGCCACTTGCCTGCTGGGTGGCCTTGGACGAGTCACTTAACTACTCTGTACTTCAGTTTCCTCATCTGTAAGATGGGGGATTCATTGCCTGTTCTCCCTTCTTAGATTTTAAGCCCCATGTTAGGACAGGGAGTGTGTGTGACCTGATTAACTCGTATCTACCCCGGCACTTAGGTCAGTGCTTGAGACACTGTAAACGCTTAGCAGATTCAATAAAAATCATCATAATAATGATTGATTGAGTGATAAAAAGAAATTCATTCACAAATGCAAGGCTCTCTCCGGGTCTTGACCGCAGCCAGAAAGGCTCCCTCCCTTTCCCTTGCTTTGGTTGACTCAATTAATCAATCAATCACTGGTATTTATTGAACACGCTTACAGTGTGCCGGTCAATATAGTGAGAGCCTGGGAAAGTTACAAGAGTCGACGGACACGTTCCCTGACCACGGAGGAGTTTGCCGTCCGGAGGGGGGAAACAGACATTAAAATAAATTACGGATACGTCGCTATATATACTCTCCGGCTCAGCTCCCTGTACATTGACTGTTGTTGATGCTAGATGTGATGTTCAGCCAGTGGCTGGCATTTCTTTTGTTTCTGTGAACCAGTTAAAGAGAAAACAGGTCAATTCCCTCTGTCTCCATATGCGACAATGACTCTCTGCCACTTCAAGGCCTTATTGAAGGCACACCTCCTCCGGGAGGGCTTCCCTGACTAAGCCCCCATTTCCACTTCTCTCACTCCCTTATGGGTTGCCCTGGCAATTGCATTTATTCCCTTTATTCACTCCTTCTTCAGTCCCGTGGCACTTGTGTACATAGCTGTAATTTATTTGTTTATATTAATGTCTGTCTCCCCACCGGACTGTAAGCTCACTGTGGGGAAGGAACGCATCTACCCACTGTACTTTATCTCCCAAGTGTTTAGTACAGTGCTCTGCACACAGTAAGCATTCAATAAATACAATTGATTGACTGATTGATTCCTCCTTCACAACATCGCTAAAACCTGCCCTTTCCTCTCCATCCAACTGCGTCAGCCTCCCTGCTGACTTCCCTACCTCCTGTCTCTCCCCACTCCAATCCATACTTCACTCCGCTGCCCAGATCGTTTTTCAGCCGATCGATCGATCAATCGTATTTATCTTTCATTTGTAAGATGGGGATTGGGACCGTGGGCCCCGTGTGGGTCAGGGACTGTGTTGAACCCGATTTGCTTGTGTCCATCCCGGCGTTTAGTCCAGAGTCCGGCACACAGTGAGTGCTTAGCAAATGCCAAGATTGTTATTATTGTTTATTCAGTGCTTACTGTGCGCAGAGCACTGTCCTAAACTCTTGGGAGACCACAAGAGTTGGTGGACACGTTCCCTGTCCACAATGAGCTTACGGTCTAGAGGGGTCTACAGACATTAATATAAACAAATTATGGTTTAATATGTAATTTAATAGATATGTATTTTTTTCTAAAAAGAAGTTCAGGCCACATGTCCCCACTCCTCAAGAACCCCCTGTGGTTGCCCATCCACCTCCACGTCCAACAGAAACTCCCTACAATTACCTTCAAAGCGCTCAATCGGCTTGCCCGCTCCTACCTTACCTTACTGATCTCCTACGGCCTAAAGTGCGTACTTTGCTCCTCTAGTGCCAGCTTGCTGACTGTGCCCTGATCTCACCGACGACCCCTTTCCCGCATCCTCCCTCTGGCCCGGAACTCCCTCCCCCTCCATGTACACCAGACCACCACCCTCCCCACCTTCAAAGCCTTATTAAGATTGCATCTCCTCCAACCCCGCATTAGCCCCTCCCCTCCCCTTCCCTCACCCCCAAACTCCCTCTCCCTTCTGCTTCCTCTGTGCACTTGGATCAGTGACCTTTGGACATTTGATATTCGCCTCACCCTCAACCCCACAGCGCTTATGTACATATCTCTAAATTATATATCATAAATGATGTATTTATAAGGCAGCAGGTGAAGTCAATAATAGTAATAGTATTTATTAAGCCCGTATTGTGTGCCGAGAACTGGGGAAAAAAATACCTGGGTGAGAATTTAATAGTTCCTTGGCCTTCCGGGGGGTTCACAGTCTAAGAATAAGGTGTGAAGGGGTTTCCTTACCGACATTAAGGAAATGGTGAAATAATTTAAGTATAAAGACAGCATAAAAGGCCAAGTTCGGAGTCCAGTAATTTGCCCCTCTCCTTTTGCATCTCTCCTTTTCCACCTTTCCCTCTTCCCTTTTTCTTTCCCTTCTCTCCCCTTCTCTTTCCCTCTCAACATTCTTTCTCTCCCCCTTCTGCCCCCCCAGCCCTTCCCCCACCCGTGGCGCAGTGGAAAGAGCACGGGCTTTGGAGTCAGGGCTCATGAGTTCGAATCCCAGCTCTGCCACTTGTCAGCTGTGTGACTGTAGGCAAGTCACTTAACTTCTCTGTGCCTCAGTTCCCTCATCTGTAAAATGGGGATTAAGACTGTGAGCCCCATGTGGGACAACCTGATTCCCCTGTGTTTACCCCAGCGCTTAGAACAGTGCTCTGCACATAGTAAGCACTTAACAAATACCAACATTATTATTATTATTATTATTCTCTCTCTCCTCCCCTCCCCCCATAATAGTGGTATTCGTTAAGTGCTTACTATGCGCTAAGCACAGTGTACTAAACACTGGGGTAGGTATGAGATGATTAGAAACCATCAGCGTGGCTCAGTGGAAAGAGCACGGGCTTGGGAGTCAGAGGTCATGGGTTCGAATCCCGGATCTGCCACTTGTCAGCTGTGTGACTGTGGGCAAGTCATTTAACTTCTCTGTGCCTCAGTTACCTCATCTGTAAAATGGGGATTAACTTTGAGCCTCACGTGGGACAACCTGATTACCCTGTATCTACCCCAGCATTTAGAACAGTGCTCTGCACATAGTAAGCACTTAAATACCAGCGTCATTATTATTATTCTTATTATCAGAGTCGGACACAGCCCCTGTCCCACGAGGGGCTTGCGGTCTAGGAATGGAGGGTGACCAAGTATTGAATCCCCATTTTACCGATGAGGAAACTGAGCCCCAGAGAAGTGAAGTTGACTTGCCCAAGGACACGCAGCAGTAGGGGGACTAGAGCCCAGGTCCTCTGACACTAAGGCCTGGGTGCTTTCCACTAGATCATGCTGCTTCCCTCCCTCTCTTTACCCCACCCTTTCTAGCCCCATCCCCGCTCTCGAATGCCACTCCCTTCCCTCCTAAGGTGACCAGAGATCCGGTCACTTTATCCCACCTCCGATTTTCCTCATTCACGTCTGACCGGCCCTAATTTTTCCCATTAGGATCGGAGCCTGGGGACTTGGGGTTTTATGAATGAGCTGGGCTTGCGTGACTTTTGAGGGAGAATAAAGAGAGGAGAAATCTTTGCCCCCAGTCCGGTGAAACAGCATCCTTTGGCATCAGATAGGAGACTTGGCAACTGCTCAGAGTCAGATTAGTTAAACAAGGCCGGGCTGCAACTCGCCAGAGGTCAGAGGTAAACAGGGCCGGGATTGACGGGAGGGCCTGCTCACCTGAATGGCCGGGAAGGAGCTGGGGCCCCGCCTACCCAGCCAGGGTTTCGGGTTCTCATTTCGTTGTGTAGCAGTATATTCCACACCCGCACGGGCTGGGAAGGTGCTGGTCTGTGAGGCGTGTAGAGATGTGCTGGAAGAGGGCACACGGTCCCAATTGATTGCGTGTTGCTTTGGGTTTCGTTACTGTCTGTGCCTTTGAGAGATGGTCAAGAGGTAGAAGTCCAGAGGATCAATTTCTCAGCTTTCCTAGAGAACAAAAAGCACGGTAAGTGAATGGACTCAAAATTGATTCCGTGCCTAATCTGCCCAGAGCCTAGGGAGCATGGGAAACTGGGCATTTCGATTTCAAATTCTTGCGCATTCTCAGCAGATTTCTAATCTCTGGCGGGGTTGGGTGGGATCAGCACCCAGATTTCAAATTAGCAAAATTTACCAAGCCGAGTTTGGAAAAAAGATCCCAGTTCAGGCAGAGTGGTCCCAGTTGTCTAGGAAAGAGCCGCTCTGGGATAACACTGGACAGGGTGACGGTGGTGGTGATAGAGGGGCCAGGGAGTGAGGGGACAGAGATGAAACTGGAATTGCGGTGAAGGGGGTGTAAGGTTATTCTTCCACCTTCAGATGTTGTCTCTTAATCTTCACTCCTCTAGCAGGGTCTTTGTGCTGAGCATCAGAGAGATGTGCATTTAGAAAGTCGCTTCAGCCAATAATGCCACTTGACATGAACGACTTGTAAATTTTCTGTGCAAAACCTAACTCTGGGGCAACTATATGCCTTGGAAAGGGAGCTCGATACTGGACCTTGATAAGCCCATTTCAATTTTCGGGTGGGCCATTGACCGTGGTCCATTTCCATGGACCCTGGAACAGGGTCAAGGGCCTGGGATACCCCTATACCCGGCAAAGACCCGAGTCTCTCACTAGATCTGCGGTATGGCTCTGCCCAGGGGAAGAAAGGGGATTGGTTTGGTGGTGTGGTTACTGTTCAGGAAGTGGGAGACTCGAAATCATTTGTAACGTGGTTTTCTTTCTTCCTCACCGAAGGGTTATATTTCAGTAGGGATTAGAGCCGCCGGGAAGGGTTGGGCAGGGGCGGGATGCGGGGGGGCGGGCTGAAATGGGACGGGTGGGTGGGTGGATGGGCAGAAAGGGGCAGCTGTCAGAGGCTAGGTGACGGAAAGGGGCGCTTTTTAAAAGGACTCTGGATTTTAACCATCCACTGAGAGGTTGGATTAGTGTCTGATAATTGCATGCCCAAATATAGCAATAGAACTCTCCTCTCCCAAGCAAGTTGCTGAAGTGATAACAAGATATGTCAGAAATTAAGCTTGATCAGAAGTGTGTTTAGGTATGAGGAAGATTGGCTAGAACATTAGGCTGGTTGAGTCAGAAGGACGGAGCCGGTTTATTTATTGACGCTCCCGCTGATTTATTAGCCTCAACATCTCCACACTTGTAAATCCCCCCATTAATTAATTGGCGATGTGTACTGAGATCATTGGTTTAGCTTCCTACCCTGTCCCCCACGCGTAGAGGAGAAGGCTATTCTTTTACACAAGGGAGAAGGCTGTTCTTTTAGGCAAGGGCACAATGATTTTATCATTATCCCCGTTTGTAATGATAATTATGGTATTTGTTTAAGTGCTTACTAGGTGCCAAACTCTGTATTAAGTGCCAAGCTCTGTACCAAGTGCCAGGGTGGATAGGAGATAATGGGCAGATGGTTCCAAGACGATCAGGTCCTCGTCCCGTATGAGGCTAGCAGTCTCGAGATTTTTTGGTCTCCTTACAGTCGGGAGTACACAGAGGTATTGAGCCTGAATGTAGCCCGGGGTGAGCTCCCCAAGAGGGAGTCGTGAGCCAGAGTGAAACCGGAGAGAAACGGAAACCTTGCAGAGAGTTCCCCAAGGTTTCCTTCTCAGATATGGGAATAGGAAAGGGAAGGATCTTTCCATGTTAGAAAGGCAGGGTGGTCTTTATGCAGCCCACCCACCATGTCCAGCTCATTCCTACCGAAGCGGTTACTCCAGTCGTACACACATACCCGGGCCACGCTTTTATGAGCAGTGGATCATTCATAAATTTTCTGGTCGCAGCATTAGCGCTCTGCCGCATTATTCGAGCAAACCGAAAGAAATGAAATCGGTGACTAAAACTACCCCAGGTAGATTTCTTTGAGATAAGGGTATTTATCGAGCGCTTACTTTTGTAGAGCACTTGGGAGCGTACACTCTAACGGAGTTAGACAGGAGCCGGACTTCCGTGGAGGCAAAGGCCCTGACTGAAGAATAGAGGGAAGGCAGGAAAGGGAAAGACAGCAACTTCATCATTTCATTCAAATAGCATTTATTAGCGGGGGCGGAGAAAATACGAGGGCGAGAATTAGTCCTAAGTCTCTGGCCCCGCAAAGGGCTGGCAGTCTACGAAAGGAGGTGGGAAGGTAGGGGGAAGTGACCGTGGATGCATAGTAGAGACTGAAGTAATAAAAAACAGAAAAAACCCAGACCTAAATAACTCCGGTTAAGAGCTGTAGAACGTTGCAGCTGAAGGAGTGGTTTCAGGCCAGGGTCGGGGGTTCAGAGGCCGACGGCGGTAACTGCCGTAACAGTCGCATCGTCCAGTATTCCGAACGTTAAGTCTGACTGTCTTCCGTCTACTCGCGACACCAGAACCCGGCAGGTTAGGAGCTCCGGGGAGTGGATGACTTCTGCCCCGGCCGGTCGATACTCCGCTGTCGGGAGAGCAGCCGAGATCATCCGCCGCTGCTTGGGCCTTCTCGCCGTGCCGGGCCGAGGCAGGTTGGGAGCCCTGGGAGTTGTAGGGAGTCGGTAACCTCTGTCCCAGGCAGTGTGCTACGCCACTCCGATGTCAGGGAAGCAGCTGGGGCCCTAATCTCCTCATTGGCCTGGAGCAAGGCAGATGGTGTGCGGGGTGGGACTCCGGCAGTTAGGGTGTCTCTCCCAGGCAAAGGACTCCCCAGTAAGCCGTGACTCCCCAGCACTGGAATTCGGCAGGCAGTGTCGAGAAGCAGTGTGGCCTAGTAGAAGGACCGCGTCTCTGGGAGTCAGAGGACTTGCGTTCTAATCCTGTGGCTCCCACTTGTCTGCTATGTGACCTTGAGTAATCGCTTAATAATAATAATGCTGGTATTGGGTAAGCGCTTACTATGTGCAAAGCACTGTTCTAAGCGCTGGGGGCGGGGGGCTACAAGGTGATCAGGTTGGCCCACGGGGAGGCTCTCAGTCTTAATCCCCATTTGACAGATGAAGGTAACCTCTTTACCTCAGGTACCCTACCTCTAAAGACCATGAGCCCCCTGTAGGATATGGACTGGGTCCAATCTGATTGGCTTGTCTCTACCCCAGCGTTTAGTACAGTGCTTGGCACATTCATTCTTTCATTCAATCGTATTTATTGAGCACTTACTGTGTGCAGAGCACTGTACTAAGCGCTTGGAAAGTACAATTCATCAACAAAGAGAGACCGTCCCTGCCCTCAGCGGGCTCACGGTCTAGAAGGGGGGAGATAGACAGCAAAACAAGTAAACAGGTATCAATAGTAACAATATAAATACATAGAATTATATATATATATATATATATATATATATATATATATATATATATATATACACATCAAAACAAGCAAACAGGCATTAATATAAATAAGTAGAATTATGGATATGTACATATATACACAAGGGTTGTGGGGCGGGGAGGGGGGTAGAGCAAAGGGAGCGAGTCGGGGTGATGGGGAGGGGTGGGGGAGCTGAGGAGAAAGGGGGGCACATAATAAACGCTCAACAAATACCATTAAATACCCAAAAAACAGGCAATTGTTGTAGATTGGGTCCAGGAAGGTTTATCTGTAGAAAAGCAGCGTGGCTCAGTGGGAGGAGCCCGGGCTTGGGAGTCAGAGGTCGAGGGTTCTAATCCTGGCTCTGCCACTCATCGGCTGTGTGACTTTGGGCGAGTGACTTCACTTCTCTGTGCCTCAGTTACCTCCTCTGGAAAATGGGGATTAAGATGGTGAGCCCCATGTGGGACAACCTGATCACCTTGTATCCTCCCCAGCGCTTAGAACAGTGCCTGGCACATAGTAAGTGCTTAACAGATACCAAAATTATTATTATTTATCCAGTCAGGCAGTATCATCTTCAGCGCCAAGCCGGTCCCGGAATCCGAGCTACCAGATGTGAGGATTAAGCACCGTGCTGTTTCTTACTCCTGATTCTCTGCTGGGGCCAAACTGTTCTGGGGGGAAACTTGTAAGAAGCCCCAGTTCGATATACTTGCTTGTATGTCCACAGTGCCCAACTCACTGCCAACATCTACGATGATCATTTATTCGTTCCGTTTTTTAAATGGCACCCGTTGTGTAAGCAACATCAGGGATAAGCTGATCGGATGGCCTATTCTCATAGGATTATTCTGAGTTTTATTCTTTTTTCTAGTGTCCTAAAAATGAACCTGGAGTAGCAACACTACCTTCTTTTTCCATCTGCATCAGCGTTACACCATTTATAAAACACTTGCCAACCTTGGATCAAAGGAGGATACTGAACGACTATAGACTTTTCAGCTCTTAGTGTACGCTTTTCACATGTCCACCCCCCCGCCTTTCCCGTTACCGTAGACAACACCACTATCCTCCCCGTCTCGTAGGCCCATAACCTTGGCATTTTCCTCAACTCATCTCTCTTCATTGACACCACATATTCAGTCGATCACCAAATCCTGTCAGTTCTACCTTCACGGCATCGCTAAAACCTGCCCTTTCCTCTCCGTCCAAACAGCTCCCACGCTGATCCAAGCACTCGGCATATCCCACCTTGACTACTGCATCAGCCTCCTCCCTGACCTCCCTGCCTCCTGTCCCGCCCCTCTCTAGTTATTTCTTCACTCTGCTGCCCAAATTGTTTTTCTCCAAAGCCATTCAGTCCATCTTTCCCCACTCCTCAAAAACCCCCAGTGGTTGCCTATCGTCTTCTGCATCAGACAGAGACTCCTTTCCCGGCGACTTCAAGGCACTCGATCAGCTCACCCCCTCCTCTCTTACCTCGCTGATTTCCTACTACAACCCAACCCGCAGGCTTTGCTCCTCCTTTGTACCTCAGTCTCATCTATCTTGCCGCCGACACTTTGGTCCACGTCGTTCCTCTGGCCTGGAGCTCCCTCCCCCTTCATGCCCGACAGACCACCACTCTACCCACCTTCAAAAGCCTGATTAAAATCACCTATCCTCCAAGAGGCCTCTGTGACTCAGCCCTCATTTCTTCTTCTCCCTCTTTCTTCTCCGTCACCTACGCCCTTGGGATCTGTACCCTTTAAGCAGTCAGTACTCGCCCCACAACACTTCTGTACGGATCCATAAAACTGTTATTATTTTAACGTCTGTCTCCTTCTCTAGACCTAAACTCCTTATGGGCAGGGGAATGTCTCTACCAACTCTGTCTTATTGTACTATCCCAAGCGCTTAGTACAGTGATCTGTACATAGGAAGCACTCAATAAATGCCATTAATTGATTAGTATATCTCTTCATTCAGCCTGTCCTTTGAAGGCACCGGGCTTCCATATTCGCTACTCTGTGATTTCATTTTAAAAAATCTAGGGTATTGTCATATTCAGGATGACTTTAGAGATCCCGGTAGAACGCTACAGTAACTTGCAGCTATCAGTACAACATGTCCTCTCAGGGAATCACAGGTAAGTACTTTCTTTAATAGAAAAATAGGACCAATCCCATAAAGTTCTGACAATATGTCAAAATTCAAAGACCATGGAGAAGCAGCACGACCTAACGGAAAGAGCCCGGGCTTGGGAATCAGAGGACCTAAATTCTAATCCCAGCTCTGCCACTTATCTGCTGTGTGACTTTGGGCAGGTCACCTGACTTTTCTGTGCCTCAGTTACCACGTCTGTAAAATGGGGATTCAAGCCTCGGAGCCCTATGTGGGACAGGGATCGAGTCCAACATAATTATCTGGTATCTACCCCAGTGCTTAGTAAGTGCTCACCAAATGCCATTCAGTAAACATCAAAGTCCAATGCAGGTCCACTGACTATTGATGAAATGGAATTCCCCCTGTCACAGTGAATATAGAGACTGTCTAGCCTCTTGTTGGAAAATGGGTTTGTCTAGTGGGCTGCTCAGGCACTAAGGGTGATAACCTAAAGGTGCTTGCTGCTGTTCCTTCAGGAACCAAGAGACCAATATGGGACTGTTTATATATGTGGGTCTTTAGCTTGGGTCGGGTAGTGGAAGGAGCAAACGTTTGGGCGGGCTTCGGGATGGCAAGCCAAGGTAAACCACTGCCTCAAGGTATAGTGCCAGAGGGGACTGCAACATGATCCCTCCCCACAGTGGCGGCCACGTGGCTCCTCTTGAAGATGGTCACGCTACTGTCTTCGGAAAGATAGCAGTGGGATGGAAGCGATCCATTAGTGGGGACTGTTGGGTTCTCAGAGTCGGGCGGCCCGAGCCGCTCGGGGTGAGGGGTAGAAACGACGCAGCGGACGTGCTTTTCCCCCGAATGTTGTGTGTGACATTAGGTTACGTTGCGTGGGCGTGCGGCATAACTTAGGGTGGGCATGCGGAACGGGGGCGGCCGATTTTCCTCCGCCTCAGCGTTGCCGAGTGTCAGCAGCGGGCCCTGCGCTCGAGGAGAATACAACAGAAGACAGACATGCGTTCCCTGTCCTCCAGGAGTTTAGAATCTATTGGGAGTGGGCAGACCGACAAAACCGATTTACCAATAGTGGGAACAGAAGGGAGAACAAGGATTTAGCAAGAAATTGAACAACTGTTTCGGGATGCAGTCACTCAATAAGTGAATATACAACTCAATATCCTCATGTGCATAAGGTTTAAAATCCAAAAGGACTCAGGGCGGCTTATCGGGTGTCATAATTTGGGGTGTTGGGAATTGGGGAAGGCTTAGGAGATGAGGAAAGTCCTGATCTGTCAGCTCTGAAGATGGAAGGCGGTCCAGGCGGAGGGAACAGCGAGTGCAAGCGGTCAGAGGTGGGAGAGTTGAGAGCCGGAGAACACAGAAGGGAAGTTTGGGAGGAGCGAAGAGCGCGAGCTGGGGAGTGGCAGGTGAAGGGAGCCAATACGTAGGATGGAAAGAGCTGGTGGAGAGCCTTGAAACTAACCTGTGGAGTTTTGCTCATCTAGCAGCGTGCTGGGTTATGCTGAGGGCCACGATGTTGATTCAGTCATATCTACTGAGCATATACTGTATGTAAAGAACTGTACTAAGTGCCTGGGGGAGTACGGTCAACAAGAAGCACACACAGCACGGTCGGGGCTTAGCAGGGAACCCATTAGCCACTTTCGGTCGGGGCTGGCTTGCATCGGAGTAGCCTTTCCGTGCTGAAGCCGGGGATGAGAGAACCCCGTCGCGGGTCCAGCTTCTTCTTGGCCCCTGTTTTACAGAGCCAGTCCCCTGGCTCCCGTCATCCCCCTGGAGGTAGCTTTCTTCCTATAGCCAGCTGTGTTTGGTGGCAGGTGCAGTAACTCAGTGCTAAACAGAAAATCTCCATTATCTTGTATATACCCCAGCGTTTAGTACAGCGCTTGACACATAGTAGGCGCTCGACAAATAATAATAATTGAGGTATTAAGCACTTACGGTGTGCCAGGCACTATGCTAAGCACTGGGGTAGATAGAAGCAAATCGGATCGGCCACATTCCCTGTCTCACATGGGGCTCCCAATCTCAATCCCCATTTTACAGTTGAGGTATCTGAGGCCCAGAGAAGTGAAGTGACTTGCTCAAGGTCACATGGCAGACAGCTGGGATTAGAACGCGTGGCCTTCTGACTCCCAGACCCCTGCTCTATAACAATAATAATAATAATAATATGTGCTCTGGCAGAATTGAGCGTACTAATATCTGAGGGTTTTTGCTTTTTGCTAGAACACGAAGAATTCAGTATTTAAAGAACCTAGGCAGGTACTTAAAGCCACAGAGACCGAGAGAATTTTTATCTTAAACTTGAAATGAACAACTTCTAGACAGTTTAAAAGGAAGATGAAGGGGCAGGGAGAACAAAAGGGGAAAAAGAAACCGTAAAACCGTCAAAGAAGAATTTAAAATGGGCCCAGGTAGTCACCACTGTCTTGTAAATGACGGAGGGCTCTTCGTGGCTTTTACTGCTTTCCTCATTGAAAATTTGCCTTTGGTTCATGAGCACAAATGCTGTTTTAGGAGGTAAGGGGAGGGGAAGGTAGTTTAATTTTTCTGAATCTTACTTTCTCCTCAATAAAATACAGTACAGGGAATTATATTAATATCTGTCTCCTCCTCTAGGCTGTTTGCTCGTTATGGGCAGGGAATGTGTCTGTTTATTGTTATATTGTACTCTTCCAAGTGCTTCGTACAGTGTTCTGCACACAATAAGCGTTCAATAAATACGATCGAATGAATGAAGGACTAGCATTTGCTCCACTTCAGTTTTGCTTAAGAACCAGCCTACCTCCAGGTAAATCAGTCAGCAGACTGGGAGAGCCCAGGAGGTTAAGTGGCTACTGAAGTCGTCCACTTTCAGAGCCTACACCTTTCCTGGCCACCTTTGACCTCAACCTGAGTGCAATTCTTTGCCTTGAACTTTCACTACATGGCACTCCTGTTATTTACCTTGGCATGTTTCCAACGACTTTGACTAAAAAGTCCCCTCTACAGCATGTACAGATTGGCAACGGCCTAGGCAAGGCAGTGACAGGGAGAAGGAAGAAGAATTGTGGCCTAGTGGATAGAGCACTGGGCCTGGGAGTCAGAAGGACCTGGGTTCTAATCCTGGCTCTGCCACATCTCTGCTGTAGGTTCTTGGGCAAATCACTTCACTTCTCTGTGCCTCACTGACTTCGCCTTGAAAATGGGGATTAAGACTGTGAGTCTCACATTAGACCGTGACCAACCGGATTACCGTGTATCTACCCCAGCACTTAGAACAGTGCCTGGCACATAGTTAGGACTTAAAAATTACCATTACAATGAAAAAGGAGCAGAGTGCCTTAAATATACTTTCAACACAGACATAAAGTGCTGCTGCCTTCTCACATCCTGTAGGAGTGTTTTCTCTGAATTGGCCTCTGGGTAAACAGGATAAGCAGAGTACTTGTAAATCTTCCAACAGGGCATGACACTTTAAGATCGTGGTTTCATATCAGTTAGGCTTTCCTTCATTCATTCAATCGTATTTATTGAGCACTTACTGTGTGCAGAGCACTGTACTAAGCACTTGGAAAGTACCATTAGGTAACAGATAGAGGCAATTCATTCATTCATTCAATCGTATTTATTGAGCGCTTACTATGTGCAGAGCACGGTACTAAGCACTTGGAATGTACAAATCGGCAACAGATAGAGACAGTCCCTGCCCTTTGACGGGCTTACAGTCTAATCGGGGGAGACGGGCAGACAAGAACAATGGCAATAAATAGAGTCAAGGGGAAGAACATCTCATAAAAACAATGGCAAATAAATAGAATCAGGGTGATGTACAGCTCATTAAACAAAATAATAATAATAATAATAATGTTGGTATTTGTTAAGCGCTTACTATGTGCCGAGCACTGTTCTAAGCGCTGGGGTAGACACAGGGGAATCAGGTTGTCCCACATGGGGCTCACAGTCTTAATCCCCATTTTACAGATGAGGGAACTGAGGCACCGAGAAGTTAAGTGACTTGCCCAAAGTCACACAGCTGGCAAGTGGCAGAGCTGGGGTTCGAACCCATGACCTCTGACTCCAAAGCCCGTGCTCTTTCCAGTGAGCCACGATAGGGTAATGAAGATATATACAGTTGAGCAGACAAGTACAGTGCTGAGGGGGTGGGACGGGAGAGAGGGAGGAGGAGAGGGCAAGGGGGGAGAAGAGGGTTTAGCTGCGGAGAGGTGAAGGGGGGTGTAGAGGGAGCAGAGGGAAAAAAGGGGGGAGCTCAGTCTGGGAAGGCCTCTTGGAGGAGGTGAGCTTTAAGTAGGGATTTGAAGAGGGGAAGAGAATTAGATTGTCAGAGGTGAGGAGGGAGGGCATTCCAGGACCGCGGGAGGATGTGGCCCAGGGGTCGACGGCGGGATAGGTGAGACCCGGGGACGGTGAGGAGGTGGGCGGCAGAGGAGCGGAGCGTGTGGGGTGGGCGGTAGAAAGAGAGAAGGGAGGAGAGATAGGAAGGGGCAAGGTGATGGAGAGCCTTGAAGCCTAGAGTGAGGAGTTTTTGTTTTGAGTGGAGGTTGATAGGCAACCACTGGAGGTTTTAAAGAATGGGAGTGACATGCCCAGATCGTTTCTGCAGGAAGATGAGCCGGGCAGCGGAGTGAAGAATAGACTGGAGCGGGGCGAGAGAGGAGGAAGGAAGATCAGAGAGAAGGTTGACAGAGTAGTCTAGCCGGGATATTACGAGAGCCTGTAGCAGTAAGGTAGCCGTTTGGGTGGAGAGGAAAGAGCGGATCTTGGCGATATTATGAAGGTGAGACCGGCAGGTCTTGGTAACGGATCGGATGTGTGGGGTGAACGAGAGAGACGAGTCAAAGATGATACCGAGGTTGCGGGCCTGAGAGACGGGAAGGATGGTCATAACCATCCACGGTGATAGGGAAGTCCGGGAGAGGACCGGGCTTGGGAGGGAAGATGAGGAGCTCAGTTTTGGTCATGTTAAGTTTTAGGTGGCGGGCAGACATCCAGGTGGAAACGTCCTGGAGGCAGGGGGAGATGCGAGCCTGAAGGGAGGGGGAGAGGACAGGGGCAGAGATGTAGATCTGCATGCCATCTGCGTAGAGATGGTAGTTGAAGCCATGAGACCAAATGAGTTCACCAAGGGAGTGAGTGTAAATGGAGAACAGAAGAGGGCCAAGAACTGACCCTTGAGGAACTCCAACAGTTAAAGGATGGGAGGGGGAGGAGGCGCCTGCGAAGGAGACTGACCGACCGGCCAGAGAGATAAGAGGAGAACCGGGAGAGGACAGAGTCCCTGAAGCCAAGGTGAGATAAGGTGTGGAGGAGGAGGGGATGGTCGACAGTGTCAAAGGCAGCTGAGAGGTCAAGGAGGATTAGAATGGAGTAGAAGCCATTGGATTTGGCAAGAAGGAGGTCATGGGTGACCTTAGAGAGAGCAGTCTCGGTAGAGTGGAGGGGACGGAAGACAGATTGGAGGAGGTCCAGGAGAGAATGAGAGTTAAGGTATTCTAAACAACGAGCGTAGACGACTCGTTCTAGGATTTTGGAAAGGAAGGGTAGTAGGGAGATAGGGCGATAACTGGAAAGGGAAGTGGGGTCGAGAGAGGGTAGGCAATCCCTACCCAACAACGGGCTCACGGTCTAGAATGGGGAGACAAACAACAAAGCAAAACAAGTAGACAGGCATCAATACCATCAAAATAGATAAATAGAATCATAGGTATATACACATCATTAATAAAATAGAGTAATAAATCTGTACAAATATACACAAGTGCTGTGGGGAGGGGAAGGGGGTAGAGCAGAGGGAGGGAGTGGGGTGATGGGGAGGGGAGGAGGAGCTGAGGAAAAGGGGGGGCTCGCTCTGGGAAGGCCTCCTGGAGGAGGTGAGCTCTCAGTAGGGCTTTGAAGCGGGGAAGAGAGCTAGTTTGGCGGATGTGAGGAGGGAGGGGGTTCCGGGCCAGAGGTAGGACGGGGGCCGGGGGTCGACGGCGGGACAGGCGAGAATGAGGCACCGTGATGAGGTTAGCGGCAGAGGAGCGGAGTGTACGGGGTGGGCTGTAGAAGGAGAGAAGGGAGGTGAGGTAGGAGGGGACAAGGGGATGGAGAGGGACAAGGGGATGGAGAGCTCTGAAGCCAAGAGTGAGGAGTTTTTGCTTCACGCAAAGGTTTAAACACCGTGTGCTAGATATGGAAAATTCTATTTTCATACAATACCAGAGAATGAGGAATGCTGAGGCTTGTTGAGGGCAGCACATCTAGGTTTGCTAATGCCTTGCCTACTCTCATATCTTTCCCCATTTTACCCTGAGGTGAGGCCCGATTCTTTATCCCTCAAAGTCTCTCCGATTTCCAGCTGCCTTCTCCTGGGGGTGGGGGGTGGGAAAGTCACCTTTTCCCACTTCCTCCTTCTCATGAGGAAAGGGAAAGGGAGTCCATCTGCTTTTTTGCCCCTCCACCCGCCCCCATGCCACTTTCTCACCCCCTCCCCTGCTTCCATCCCTCTTTCTCTTCCTCTGAATTCCTCCTAGTAGCAGTCATCTACTGCCCCCCAGGTCCCCATCTCTGCTTTTATGAACAATTGTGATGCCTTCCCCACCTTCCTCTTTTCCTTCTCCTTCCCTACACTGGTCCTCGGGGACTTCACTATCCACGTCAGTGTGCCCAGTGGACCTCCTGGCTTCCAGCCGCACACTTCCTCTCGTGCCGCAGATTCTGCAGGCCTCCTGCTCCACCCCACCTCCACACTCACCACTTGGACACAGGCTGAAACTCATCATCCCAAATAATCGGACCATTGGTAACTTAATCAGCTCTGAAGTCCCACTCTCTGACCACAAGCTCCTCACCCGCCCTCTCTCCCACACACCTCGTCCCCACAGAGTTATCCTCTCCATCTAAGCGGCCTCCAATCTGTAACTCAATCAATCAATCATTGATATTTCTCTCTAGTTATCCCAAGCCATCGTGCCTCGGTTGGTCTCCGCTCTCGATGCACAAATTCACGTCCTCAGTTCCATCCCCTCTGCCGGACTCGACTCCCTCGCCCCCCGTCCTGCTGTCCATCTCACACCACCAACCCCCTGCCTGAGATCACCTCCACAGTTTGCTGCTTCTGATTGTGGCTCAGAGCAGTGATTCGGGAACCAGGCTGACGTCTGCCATTTCAAATTCATCCTCACCTGGTGAAACTTCCCTCTCTTCCACTCAGCAACACTACTTCTCCTCCTCTTCAGCCCCCACGCTCAATGCCCCCACCATCCATTCCAGATCTTTTAAATCCTTCTTGAAACAGATCTTTTAAATCCTTCTTGAAACCCCCAGGGCCTCCGCCTCCCCATCCTCGTACAACGACCTCGCCAACCTCTGTATTCACAAAATCAAAGCCATGAGGCATGAGTTCCCCCATGATCTTCCCACCCCCCACATCCACTCTGTCATAAAATAAAAAAATAAATAAATGGCGGTATTTGTTAAGCGCTTACTATGTGCAAAGCACTGTTCTAAGCGCTGGGGGATACAAGGTGATCAGGTTGTCCCACGTGGGGCTCACAGTCTTAATCCCCATTTTACTGATGAGGGAACTGAGGCACAGAGATGTTAGGTGATTTGCCCAAAGTCACACAGCTGGCAAGCGGCGGAGCTGGGATTAGAACCCAAGACCTCTGACTCCCAAGCCCGGGTTCTTTCCACTGAGCCACGCTGCTTCTCTTCTCTGTCATCCATCTCGGTCTGCTCTAGAAAAGGGGTCTCCCACCTGCTTTCAAAATCTACGTATGAGCCGATCCCTTCTCACCTTCTAAAAGCACTTGCACCTATTCTTCTTTCCTCCTGGACTGCCGTCTTCAACCTCTTGAACTTACACTCTCACTCTCTGCTGGCTGCTATCCTTTTCCTTTGAAAACACCTACAATCCTCTATATCCTCTGGACTGCAGTGCACCATCAAGCTATCGCCCCATCTCCCCCATGCCAATTCTCATCCAAATTCCTCCAACAGGATTGTATACGCAGTCTCTGCCTCCACTTCCTCTCCTCTAGCTCCCTTCCCGACTCTCTACAGTCCAGCCTCTACCCCTTTCAGTCGATTGAAGCCCCTCTCTCTAAGATCACCAATGACCTCCTTCTTGCCTCCCTCTAGATTCTAAGCTCCTTTTGGGCAGGGAACATCGAGAAGCAGCATGGCCTAGTGGATAGAGCATTGGGAGTCAGAAGATCATGGGTTCTGATCCCAGCTCCGCCACTGTGTGATCTCGGGCAAGTCGCTAAACTTCTCGGTTCCCTCGTCCGTAAAATGGGGATTAAAACTATGAGCCACATGTGGGACAGGGACTGTGTCCAACCTGATTATCTTGTATCTACCTTGGTGCTTAGGAGCAGTGCCAGGCACATAGTAAGCCCTTAACAAGCACCCTAATTATTATCATTATTGTTATATCTACCAACTCTGTTAAATCATACTCTCCCAAGTGCTTAGTGTAGTGCTCTGCACCCAGTAAGCACTCAGTAAATACAGTCGATGGATTAATCGATTGATTGATATCCTATTCTGCCGACCTCTTGGCTGCCATCAACACTGTAGGCCACTCCCGTCTCCCAAAAAATTAACCAACTAACCTTGGTTTTTCCGACACAGTTCTCTCTCGGTTCTCCTCTCGCCTCTCTGGTCGGTCCTTCTCAGTTTCTTTACCAGCTCTTCCCCCGCTTCCTCACTCGCTAATTGTGGGTGTCCTTCAAGCTTCTGTTCCAGGTCACCTTTTTCTTCTCAGTCTTTACTCACTCCCTTGGGGAGCTCATCCATTCCCATGGCGTCAATTAGCATCTCTACCTCGCTAGGCTTGCCATTTCTCCTTCTCTCCAATCTCACATTTCCTCCTGCCTCCAAAACACCTATACCTGGATGTCCCACTGGCACCTCAAGCTCAATATTCTCCAAACTGAACTCCTCGAATTCCCTCCCTCCCAAATCCCCTTCTCCACCTAGGTTGACATCCTCTTCATCGCCCAAGCCAATAGTCTTGATCCTTCCCTCTCTTATCAGTCCCTACCATTCAGTCTGCTGTCATATCCTCTTGGATCTTCCTCCACGACATTCACTTCCAGAATCCATTCTTTCCTCTCCATCCAAGCAGCCATCACACTGTCCAGGTACTTGTCGTAGCCTAACTCAACTAGTGCATTAGTCTCCTCGCTGGTCTCCCTCTGCCTCCAGTCTCTCCCCTCTCCAGTCCGTGCCTCGCTCTGCTTCCAGGTCTATTTTTCTAAAATGTCCTTTTGCACATGTCTCCCCACTCCTTAAATCCCACCGATGGTTATCTATCCCTCTCCGCCACAGACAGAAACTTCCAACTGTTGGCTTTGAGGCCCTTAATCAGCTCTCCTATTTACTGTTCCCTTCTCCCACCACACCCCAGCCAGCTTGCACTCTTCCATTCCTTTCAAGATAACCTACTTACTCTTGTCACATTCCCAGACCATTTTCAAAGTCCTTTTCAAATCCTATCTTCAGGAGGCCTTCCCCGATTAAGTTCTAATCACCCCATCTTATATTTCCCTAGCTGCAAACTCAGCACTTCAGCACCATCCAAGCACATAAGTACTCACAATCCCCACCCCACCCCTTCCGGGTTTCCCAATAGCAATTTTGTACTTTCTACGTATTACTTCCTCCTATCTGTAGTTGATTTTACAATGTCTCCCCCAAGCGCTTAGAACGGTGCTTGGCACATAGTAAGCGCTTAAGCTCCTTGAGGGCAGGGATCCTGTCTACCAATTCTGTCACACTCTCCTAAGTGCCAAGTACTTCCCAAGCGCTTAGTACAGGGCTCTGCGCACAGTAAGCGCTCAATGAATGCCATTGAATGAATGAATGAAGTACAGTGCTCTGGACCCAGTAGGAGCTCAATAAATACAGTTGATCGATTGAATGAATGTCTGTCAGTTCCTAGTTCTCGTAAGGACCAATCCATATGCAATATGTGTGTACACGTGGAATGAGAAATTCTTAGTACCACCTAGTCTATACCTATCTTGTAATCTCTGGAGGTGCCACTAAAAGTTAATATGTATTCACAGCGACATTTATCCAGTGTCCTTAAATGAAGGGCCCAATGCCAAGGTTCTTCTTCCTCGTTTCCCACTGGACTTTATAGCATTGGGGTCTCCTCAATCAATGTTTTCCACCTTTTCCTGTTTATGTTGTTCTCTTTACCTCTTTGCTGCCTGTTCTTTCTTCCATCCTATCCTTCCTAGCCTTGAAATGTCAATCTTGGACTATTAGATCTCTAATCAGCTATCCTGGCTTCTTTCTTTGTCTTTACTCGTACGTCCTTCCCATTTTAATTATTTTTCTTTCTCCTATTACATTTCTTTTCATAATATCTTCTCCCACTTTTTTAAGGAGCCACATTCTCGGGCAACTAACCTGCTCCCCGATGGCAAACGGAACACCTTTGGCAGCTGCTTTAACGCTCTCAGTTCTTGAGGGTATCTTGGAATAACTTCCTGAAGGAGTAATTGAATAGGGAACATGGGAGAATAGTTTAGTATTTGAAGCTCTGCACCATATTGAAGCAGTGTGACCTAGTGAAAAGAGCATGGGTCTGAGAGTCAGAGGACCTGGATTCTAATCCCTGCTCTGCTGTGTGACCTTAGGCAAGTCACTTCACTTCTTGGGGCCTCAGTTACCTCATCTGTAAAATGGGGATTAAATCCTACTCCCTTCTGCTTAGACTTTGAGCCCCATATGGGAGAGGGACTGTGTCCATCCCGATTAACTTGTATCCAGCCCAGCTTAGAACAGCACTTGACATATAGTAAGCACTTAACAAATACCATTATCATTATTATTATTGTTAGTCACCTTTGGCCACTCCTGACACTCTAGCTCACTAGCAGTTCATCCTTTCCACTGCTGCCCATTCTGGGAGAGGCGAAAGGAGCTGTCAGTCACCAGCTTTGCATCCCGCTTCCCTACCCACATTTTTTGGAGGCTGAAGTCGTCGTTCCTGCTGAAGGCAAGTAACTGCTTGGCTCCCGTGGCTAGCCAGGGACTGCAGTCTGTGCTTTACCGCTCCTCTCAATTGATCCATCAATCGGTAACTCAGTAGTATTGAGTGACTTCCTATTATGTGCAGAGAACTGAACCGAGCACTTGAGAATGTACGATAGAGTTAGGAGACACAATCCTTGTCTTCTTTGGGGAGACAGACGTAAAATAATGTACAACTAGGAGGAGGGAGGAAGTGCTAAAATAGTAGGGAACGTCAAATGATAGGAACAAAGATGTAATGAGAAAAGTGCAAAAGTGCTGAGTTGATAATAGGGAAGATGTGACCCGGGGAGGGCAAATATTCACTGGGGAAAGCCTCCTGGAGGAGGAGGGATTTCAGAAGCAGTTTGAAGACGGGGAGTGCTGTGGTCTAGTAGATTTGAAAGGGGAGAGAGTTCTAGGCAGGAGGAAAGAGCGAGCCAGAGGTCGGAGGCGGAGGGGTGAAGAACGAGGAACGGCGGTCCATTTTCCCTTTAATCCAGGTGTTAGAGTCTTTTTGGGTGTCTGTCGTTCGTTGTTGTCTCAGTGTCATTATTAATTTGCAGATTGTACCACTGACCAAAAATGGACACTCTGCCATCAACCACCTTGTGGGCTCTGGGCTCCCAACCGTTCTGGAAGAATCACCAGCTGCTGTGTCCTCAGTACTGGAGAGATGCTATTTATTGGGCATTCACTGCGGGATGCATGGGGAAGAGCAATGGAAGCATGAGCTGTGTTGTGGAGGAGGAAGTTCCAGGCTGGGAACTGTGTGAACAAAGGGAGGAAGTGGGAGAGTCAAACAAGATACGGATCAAAGGTTTGCTTGGGAGGAACAAAGGAAACGAACTAGAGAGTGGTGGGTGAAGAGAGCGGATATATATGATGGGGAGAGTCAGTGAGGAGGCTTGAAGCCAATCATGAGGTGATTTTGCTTGAGGGAAAATGGAGGAGAGTGGGATGCCAGTGAAGGAATTGGAGGAGTGGAGAGAGGTTTCCTGAGCACCGCTTCCTGGTGATTTAGATAGGTAGCGGTGCTCAGCGTAGATTGGCGAGGGGAAAGGCTGGAGGAAGAGAGACTATCCGCAGTATGACAAGAGCTTGGTTGGACCCGAGCAATAGCCATTTGAGTCGGGAGGCCCGAGCGGATCGGGGAAGCATTGCGTGGGAAGAACCTGCAGGATTAAACGTGAAAGTTGAAAGACAGTGTGAAATCGAGGATGACACCGAGGTTGTCAGATTCTGGGATGGGGCTGGTGGTGATGTTGTCGACTGAGATGGGAAATTCAGGAGGAGTGGGTTTAGGCGGGAAGATCAGTGATTCAACCCTGGTGAGTCTTATTATTATTATTATGAAGAGAAGGGGACCCAGAGCAGCGCCTTGGGGAACACCCATGGAAAGGGGATTAGACTGGGATCCCTGTGTGGGACAGTCACTGTCTCGCCTGATTATCTTATATCTACCCCAGCATTCAGTACAGGGCTCTGCACATAGTAAGCGCTCAATAAATACCATTGACTGATTAATTTAGAGGTACTGGAGGAGTGGAAGAGGAGCCACGGAACAAAACTGTGAAGGAGAGGAGAGGTAGGAGGAGAACCAGTTTGATACTGTCAGCAACACAGAGGCCCAGTCCTGTTTCAAGGAGGAAGGAGTGGTCCATGGTGTCAAAAGACGCCGAGAGGTCAAGGACGACTAGGGCGGAGTAGGGCTAATTTGGACGTGGTTATTGGTGACTGTAGAGTGCAGTCCTGGCGGATTAGCATCATCGTCAACATTTGTTCGTTCGTTCATTCGATCGGATTTATTGAGCGCTTACTGTGCGCAGAGCACCGCAGCAAAGGCTTGGAAAGTATAATTCGCAACAAATAGGGATCGTCTCTCTACCCAGCAGTGGGCTCACAGTCTTGTGCACCTATTGAAAGCAGATCGTTCCCGCTACTTTTGATGACGGTGAGAACTGTGTGCTCAAATGTGAGTGTCTTTGAGAGAGACTTCCTTGGACCCCTGCGCACGATCCATAAAAATAGAGTGGCACAGACATTGAGACCCCCTTGTCAGGTAGATGAACACTGCTGAGCAGTGTTTTGAGATGGCACTTGGGGAACGGGCAATAGAAGTGAAAGATGCAATCCCTCCCCTCAGAGAGTTTATAAGTAATGGAAGCTGAAGTGACAAAGAGCACTTAGAAATGACCCTTTGCTAGGCCACGTTGCCGCTTTCCGCCGGGAGAGGGTGGCGGTGGGTGGTGGGGAGGAGGAAAAGGGGAACAGAAAGCTGGAAAGAACATGTGCCCGAGAGTCAGAGGATCTGGGTTCTAATTCTGGCTCTTGGACAAGTCACTTAACTTCTCTGTGCCTCGGTTACCTCATTTGTAAAATGGGGATTACATCCTCCTCCCTCCAACTGGAGCCCCATCTGGGACAGAGACAGTGTCCAACCTGGTAAACTTGTATATATCCCATCGCTTATTACAATACCTGTCACATACTAAGTGCTCAACAAATACCATTAAAACATGAAAATAATGTTGGGTGGAAGGAGGGTGGACGCCACGGAATGTGTGGGTCTGTTTGCTGACCGTCTGTGTTCCTGTTATGTTTGTGTATGCCCCTGTTTCTGACCCTTTAAATATCTCCATCTCTGTGACGTCATTCGTTTTTCATTTTGGTGCCAATTGGCCGACCATGAATATTGTATATCGATAGGACACTAGTGACTCTTGAAGCTAATCCAGAACCCCAAATCTCCAGAGGCGGTAGGGTGAGGGGAGGCAGAGTGCTGAGTGAACCGCAGTTATCCTCTCTGACTCTAATCCACGTCAAGGCTCTCTGAGTGACCCAAAATAGGGTGCATATTTGAAAATTTTTTGGTCTAATAAGAAAAGTAAGCCATTTAGTAGTATCTACTGGCCCTGTTGTTCCCTCCTCTTTAGGAGGTAAGAACATCGGAGGAAAGATTATTCCTGAAGCGTGTAATTATCTCACCGTGGTGGTCACGCACTTCCCGAGGCGTTGCAGTTTCTAATGAGTAAAATCTTTACTATGTGGTTTTTATCCTTTGGTTTCAGATTAAATGTGAGTTCAACAAGTATCCGATATGAGACAGACTCCAACTGAGTATACCCTTATTTGAACCTGCGTGATCCCAAATCTGAAATTAACTAAAAGCCTTTTTTTCTTTTACGACCATTTCCACCCGAGACCTTCAGAAGAAGATTTGAGATCATCAAGAGTTGTCTCTTCCCTGCAGTCTTTAACCTGATTCTCCTGCCCTTTTCATCTCTAGCTGTCTCATCTGTCTCTCAAACTCAAATAATCTAATGTCTTGCCGTCTCTTTTCCAAACCTGATTCTCTTTTTCCATCAATCCTCACACAGAGTCTCAATTCAGGAGACTGACTTGCTTTGGCAGCACTTGGTTCTCAAAAAAATCCTACTTGTTTCTCTCCCTTTAACCTATTCCCCTCCAAGGCCCTGCAGGCTTGCTTTCACTTCATTTTCTTACGGAATGCGGAAATTAATTATCTTGTAGTGGTTCCAATGCTTAGCGCAGTGCTTTTTAATGGTATTTGTTCAGTGCTTACTATGTGTCAGTCGATCAGTCGTTGTCATTGAGTGCTTACTATGTGCAGAGCGCTGTACGGAGCACTTGGGAGAGTCCAATAAAACAGAATTAGCAGGCACGTTCCCTGCGCGTAATGAGTTTACAGTCTAGAAGAGTCTAAAGAAGTCAAGCATTGTTCTATCTGCTGGGATAGATATAAGTTTATCAGGTTAGACTGTCCCTGTCACAGTCTAAGTTGGACAGTGTTTCATCTCTTCTGAACTTGCCTCACTCTTATAATAATAATAATAATAATAATAATTATAATGGTGTTCGTTAAGCGCTTACTCTGTGCCAGGCACTGTTCTAAGCACTGGGGTGGGTAAAAAGAAAATTGGGTAGGACACAGTCCCTGTCCTACATAGGGCTCACGGTCTTAATCCCCATTTTACAGATGAGGGAACCGAGGCACAGAGAAGTTAAGCGACTTGCCCAAGCTCACAAAGCAGACAAGTGACAGAGCTGGGATTAGAACCCATTGCCGCCCAGGCCTGTGCTATATACGCACTAAACCATGCTGCTCCTTTTCTTTCACAGACAGTTGTTTGAAACCCACTTTTTCTAAAACCGGCTCACTTTGTACTCAAACCTGGAAGTCAAGAAATCCGAGTTCTCATCTCGGCTCTGCCACGGATTTGCGGTCAAATCCTAGAAAATTATTCCCCTCTCTACCTCGGTCTTCTCACCCGAAAGGTTTGGGTAACCAGATCCATTTCAGTCATTCTTATAAGGAGAGCAGTTGGGAGGAATCGTGTAATAATGTCTATAAAGTAAACTTTCTGTATTGGATATATAATAATTACGGTGTTATTTGTTAAACACATACTGTGCATCGGTCACTGTGCTGACCTTTGGGATAGGTACAAGATAAGGTGGACAAAGTCTTTGTCCCACACGTGGCTCACAATCTGAGTAGGAGGGAGGACAGGTATCTTATCCCCATTTTAGAGACGAGGAAACTAAGGCCCAGAGAAGTGTAGTGACTTGCCCCAGGTCACGCAGCCAGCGAGCAGCAGAGATGGGATTAGAACCCAGGTCCTCTGAATCCCAGGCCTGTGCCCTTTCCATTAGGTCATGGTGTTTCCACAGGGGTAGATGCAGTCAGTCAATTCATCAGTCAGTTTACTGAGCACTTATCGTGTGAAGACCTCTGTACTAAGCGCTTGGGAGAGTACAATGTAGCGGAGTTGGTAGACACAGTCCCTGCACACGAGGAGTTTACAGTCCAGATAAAGTGCTCAAAGCCACCTCCAGGGTCAGGCTACCTCAGAGAGCATCCCAAATGTCATTTGCGCTTTTCCAGAGGGTGGGGAAGCAGGATGAGGCATTAATAATAATACTACTACTAATAATAATGGTATTTGTTAAGCACTTCCAAGCACTGTTCTAAGCACTGGGGTAGATAGAAGGTAATCAGGTTGTCAGACACGGGGCTCACGTTACCGTGGACCTGCCTGGGGGATGTCATGAAGCACCAGATCCCCGTACCCTCCCTCAGTTTACCCAGTGGTCTCATAATTTGGGAATTAGCCTGACCTGCCCCAGAGTTCGTACCCCGTTCGGAGTGACTAACCGTCCTAAGTGGTGTTTGGCTGGCAAGCTCCACCTCTGACCAGCACATCAGTGACATTATGAAGGATGTAATCAATCCCCAGGAATCCAGCCTATTTTAAGCTCCCTCTCCGTGACTGGGCATGTCGAAACTTCGCCCAGTTTGCCGGATTGTAGTAGAATTTAGCGCCTCGAAACAACGAAGCTTTCGATCAACTGATGAGAGCCAAGAAGATGCAGTTTTGAAATACGCACAGGGTGTGATAACCTTCTCATCGGTATGGGGCCTGGACTCTAACACATTTGAGGAGGAAATAATAATGTTGGTATTTGTTAAGTGCTTACTATGTGCAGAGCACTGTTCTAAGCGCTGGGGTAGGTTTGCAGAGAGACACTTATAGTTTGCTCTTTCTATACCAGAGAGTGAGTAAGATCATTAACTTGAGTTTTAAATATTGCCTCTTAGTTGCTTTTCATTCTCAAAAACAAAACAAAAACAATTAGAAGAAACTGGTGTTTTCGTAGATATAATCAACTGTAATAATGCCCTTGGAATATATCCCAGAGCTTCAAAAAGCAAAGCACTTGACATTTGCTATTCCCACTAAATGATAATCAACACAATGGACATTTGACCGCGTCCCATTTCAGTGCTCCAGGACAGGGGTCGGCAACCTTTTTTTGCAGAAGAGCCTAGCAAGATGAGACTTTCGAGCAGGTGGTATGCATAGGGTGCACAATTAATGATTCCCCCGTGCGATGTTGTCACGTCGTGCTGCCCACTGCTGTCTCGGGAACCGCCGTGGCTTCCAGGGAATACGGGAAAGGAGAAGGTGACCAGAAGAGAAGCGGGGAAAGGGAAGGGATTAAGGAAAAGGACAGAGTGGAAGAGAAGGGCTGAAGGAGGAAGTCAGCACGGGGAGCTTCACCCAGGGATGCCGACCAGCAACAGGATCTGAGTTCTAATCCCAGCTCTGCCACTTGCCTGCTGTGCGACCTTGGGTTAGTCACTTTACTTCTCCGGGCCTCATTTTCCTCACCTGCAAAATGGGGCTTCACTTCCTATTCTTCCCTCCTACCTGAGCACAGTAAGAGCCAGGAACTACGTTTAACCTTATTACTTCTTATCTACCCCCACCGCTTAGTACAGTGCTGGCTCGTAGTCAGCGCCTAACGATAACCGCCATTATTATTAGAAGTAATAGTATTAATGTTGTTGTTGTTAACAGGCAGCACAATTAGGGATCTCCACCAGGCAGGGCAGGTCCTAGTCCTCCCCTTGGGGGTCCCAAGGAGATCCTGGTGCCAAGAATCAGGCCCCGATCCATCCAGGGATAAATCTAAAGCAGTGTTTTCACGAAAGGGAATTCCCAGGGAGTCTTCAGTGTCAATGGACCACAGTTTTCTATTCGGAATTTTCACCCATCCCATCTTTTTCTAATGGTTCTCAGTCAAAGGGATTGGTTGAAATTGGTGGGGAGCAGGGGGGCCTAGTGGAAAGAGCACAGGCCCGGGAGTTGGAGGAATCCCGCCTCTGCTACTTGTCTGCTGCGTTGTAACCTTGGGCAAGTCAGTTCCCTTGGCTGTGCCTCAGTTTCCTCAACTGTAAAATGGGGATTCAATAACCGTGCTCCCTCTTCTTAAACTGTGAAACCTATGGGACACAGTCCCTGTCCCTGACCTGATTAACTTGTATCTGCCCCAGTGCTTAGAGCAGTGGTTGACACATAGTAAGTGCTTAACAAATATCATTAAAAATAAGGAAATAAATATTCAGCTGGACGATTAAAACCTGATGACGAAGCGGCATGGCCTAGTGGCCTGACTTCCTTGGGCCTGGAAGTCAGAAGGATCTGGGTTCTAATCCTGGCTCCGCCACCTGTCTGCTGTGGGACCTTGGGCAAGTCACTTAACCACTCCGTGCCTCAGTTACCTCATCTGTGAAATAGGGATAAAGGGAAACTTTTAAAAGTATTATCGGTTTACCTCAGCACCCCTGTGGATAGCAGTCGATCCTAGCACAGCTGCTGACAATGAGAATACGCTCTCACGTACTAAATTTAGAGAAGCAGCATGGCTCAGTGGAAGGAGCCCGGGCTTGGGAGTCAGAGGTCATGGGTTCTAATCCCGGCCCCGCCACTTATCAGCTGTGTGACTTTGGGCAAGTCACTTAATTTCTCCATGCCTCAGTTACCTCATCTGTAAAATGGGGATGAAGACTGTGAGCCCCACGTGGGACAACCTGATCACCTTGTATCCCCCCAGCGCTTAGAACAGTGCTTGGCACATAGTAAGCATTTAACCAATACCATCGTTATTATTATTAGTATTAATCATTGACGGGTTGCTGACCAATAGTGAAAATGAGATGACTAGGGAGATAAAAGGGACTCACAAGGAAGAGAAAAGAAAAGAAAGGTACTTGGCCAAAGGTCGGGCACATTCACATGAAATTGGGCTCTTTGGGCACTCCCAGAAATGCCAAACTGGGTGAGGGATCCGAGGACTGTCCTCGGGTGATTGAGTCCCTTCCTTCCAGTGATCCATGTAGAAGGCCAAATTAGCCACAACACCGCGCTAGAATTGCTACTGTGAAATTCAAAGGTCAAGGAAAGTGGGAGGTCATGATGGACTCCTGAGAAGTCTTTGACTTGAATTCATTTTGCGGTAGAGTAGTAGTCGTTGATGTCTCAGTTCCTAAATCTGAGTTAAAATGGAGGATTTAGGGAAATAATATTTAGAGACATTCCCTTGAATGGGACTCTCTTAGTAGAGGGGACAGTTCCAAACTGGAGCCACTCAGCTGGCCTTGTATTGGAGCACACACTTTACGTAGGTCTCTAAATTTAAGGTAGGGTCTTTTCTCATTCATAATCGCCTGTGGTTAGCAGACATTAATTACGGAACAGACTATATTGTTGAATTCTTTTGAAACTCTTTGATGTGGTTCCGTCTGCTGCTGCGGTATAGAAATGAGGATGTACCCTGGTCAGTTCACATTTCTGCTGGACGTTTTCTCGAAGAAATCTTGCCTCATTTGCCCCTCTGAGCTTCGTGTCCGCAGATTCCCATGCCTGCCAAAACATTCCAAAACTAATGACGACCATCTCCGTCCTTAGCGAGAGATCTAGCAGCCAATATAGATTCGAGGGAGGTTGACAGTCAACTCCTCCATTGAAAGTCCTTCTCTCATGTTTGTCGCCTGAGAAGCCTCACTTTCCGAGGCCAGAAGCAGAATTAGAATTAGGACTAGGCAGAATTAGAATTAGTGCCTCAGAATTAGGTTTCCATGCTCAGGAATCTAACTGATATGGCGAGAGGAGGAAAGGCATTGTAACTAGTCATGCTTTCCTAGATATTTGTGTTTTGCTTACTTCTCAGCCTTGTGGGGCCTGTGAAAGCCACAGTGGAATCTCCATCTGTCCTGACCAAAGGTACCAAGATACTCTGTGGCTTTTATCAGCCTGCAGCAACCGACTTCAGCGCTCAGCTGGCGTACCTTTCACCCTGCCTTGACCGCGGATGGGTTCCTTGCTCAGATGACCAATAGAAGTACCTGAGGAAGGGAAGGGAATGCCCATAGACAGGACCACCTAATGCCTGGAAGGACTCTCAGTGCATAGATGACAATAATAATAATAATATTTGCTAAGCACTTACTACATATCAAGCATCATACTAGGCACTAGAATAGGTACAAGATAATCAGGTCGGACACAGTCCCTGCCCCACATGAAGCTCACAGTCTAAGTAGGAGGGAGAACAAGCATATAGTCCCCATTTTATAGGTTTTACATTTTTTTTATTTGTTTATTTGGTATTTGTTAAGCGCTTACTATGTGCCAAGCACTTTCTAAGCGCTGGGGTAGATACAGGGTAATCAGGTTGTCCCACGTGGGGCTCACACTTTTAATGCCCATTTTACAGTTGAGGTAACTGAGGCACAGAGAAGTGAAGGGACTTGCCCAAGGTCACACAGCAGACAAGTGGCGGGGGCGGGATTAGAACCCACGTCCTCTGATACCCAAGCCCGTGCTCTTGCCACTAAGCCACGCTCCTACTGTGCCCTAGTGGATAGAACACGGGCCTGGAAGTCAGAAAAACCTGGGTTCTCATCCTGGTTCTTCCACTTGTCTGTTGTGTGACTTTGGACAAGTCACTTCACTTCTCTATGCCTCAGTTATCTCATCTGTAAAATAGGGATTACGACTGTGAGCCCCATGTGGGACAGGGACTGGGTAACAAATACCATAAAAAAAAGATGAGGACACTGAGACTCAGAGAAAATAAGTGAAATGAAATGGCTCGAGGTCACCCATCGAGTGGCTCCACCTTAGGGCTATGGAGCTCTGGTAGGCTCCCCGGAGCGTGGTGGCCCAAAGAGGATACTTAGAGGAATCCCATAGCCCCACAATTCCATTAATAGAAGTTTCCTTTCTGGGAGCAAGGGAGCACTTCAGCCAAGGCCAGGTGGTTGAGATCCTGGTCGTAAACAGGGCTCTCAGACTCCATTGCTATTTGGGTCTGGCTGAACCCCCTGAGCCCCCCCTGCCTAGACCCTAAATGCAGATGCCAGTTTTCGGTCATGTGAAAAACATGTCGAGGAGGGGAAGTTCAGGCCCAGCCTGCTGGGCATTAGGGAATTTTGAAAGAAAGCAGCTTGAAAATTAGAAAAGTAGCCAGCAGCTGGTTTCACACTCTCACTGATCCTGTTGGCTCCCTGACATCCCTTTTTTCCACTGTCTCTATGATGCCCCTTTGTCACGCCAAGGCTGGGACATGAAGGGCAAGGTGCTGAATTCCTGTCCTTGGCATTTTCTTGAGCTGTCCTGCCAGGACAAGATCCCTTCAGCCAACTCCAACACTTAGGAACCGATTTTCCCCTCTCCTCAACATTCGGGTATTTATGTCAGCTTCATTTAATTTCTTTTGACTACTTTCATTGTTCATCTTTTTATGGGTGTCTCCCCTTTTAGAGTGTAAGCCTGCAGGGCAAGAAAGTGCCAGTTCTTTTCTACTTCCCCGGGACTTAGTACGGTGCACCACGGCCAGTGGGCTCCTGACAAACTCTACTAATATCGGGGCTACGTATTACTATTCCTACCGATGAATCAATCGGCGGTATTTGTTGAGCACTTCCTGTTCATTCATTCATTCACTCATTCATTCATTCAGTAGTATTTATTGAGTGCTTACTATGTGCAGAGCACTGTACTAAGCACTTGGAATGTACAAATCGGTAACAGAGACAGTCCCTGCCCTTTGACGGGCTTACAGTCTAATCGGGGGAGACAGACAAGAACAAAAGCAATAAAGAGAATCAAGGGGATGAACATCTCATTAAAACAATAGCAAATAAATTGAATAAAGGTGATGTACATCTTATTAACAAAATAAGTAAGGTAATGAAAATATATACAGTTGAGCGGACGAGTACAGTGCTGAGGGGATGGGAAGGGAGAGGGGGAGGAGCAGAGGGAAATGGGGGGAAAAGAGGGTTAAGCTGCGGAGAGGTGAAGGGGGGGGGTAGAGGGAGCAGAGGGAAAAGGGGAGCTCAGTCTGGGAAGGCCTCTTGGAGGAGGTGAGCTTTAAGTACGGTTTTGAAGAGGGGAAGAGAATTAGTTTGTCGGAGGTGAGGAGGGAGGGCGTTCCAGGACCGCAGGAGGGCGTGGCCCGGGGGTCGACGGCAGGATAGGCGAGAACAGGGGACGGTGAGGAGGTGGGCAGCAGAGGAGCAGAGCATGTGGGGTGGGCAGTGGAGAGAGAGAAGGGAGGAGAGGTAGGAAGGGGCAAGGTGATGGAGAGCCTTAAAGCCTAGACACCCTCACCTTCCATTCTGAGCACCTGTGGCCTACTGAGCCACTGAGTAACCACTGAGCTCCTGAGTTCCTGAGATGGCCTCCATAAAGTTTGCAATTCTCGTGCCGGAGGTCTGTACGTCAATCAATCAGTCAATTGTATGTACTCTCCTCTCCCGAGTTCTTAGTAGTGTGCTCTGCACATAGTAAGTGCTCAATAAATACCGTTGATCGATTGACTGAGCGTCTACCATGTGCAAAACACGCTACTCAAGCACCTGGGAGAGCACAGTACAAAGGAGTAGGTACGGACGACCCCTGGCCACAAGGAGCTTCCAGTCTAGAGGAAGGAGTGTCGTCATTTAGGAGTCATAGTATACGTACGTTCCTCTACACGCCTTGGGTGATGTTTTCCCCAGGGTCTGGGCCAGAGTGTCTGTGAGCTCGTCGTGGGCGGGGAACGTGTCTGTCAACCCTGTTATACTCTCCCGAGCGTTTAGTACGGTGCCGTGTACACCGTAAGTGCTCAATCAGTATGATCGATCGATCGATTGAAAGCCCCAGACCTGCCGTCGTGGAGTTTGCTGAGTGACGCTGCCTCCCCCCTCCCTCCCAATCCACCAATTCTCTCCTCCCCTACGTAAGGAGGGCGGCGCGGCGAGAATCATCGAGCACTAGGGTCGCCGAAGATCCTCCGGTGTCGCTACCTGTGGGCCTCGCTAAGCAGCTGGACTTTCAGCTCAGTGGTTTGTTGGGCTCCTAGGCTCTGGAACGGAGCCCCTAAATGCCTCGTGCCCTAGTTCAGCTGCGCCCGTGTAGCTGAGTCCCTCGTTATTGTCGATAACGTTCTCAAGTAATAATCGCCGTCATCCCATTAGGAGAGAACAAAACCAAACTCTCTGTCACCTCTCTTTGGCAGATGACATGGCACCCTCAGTACCGAAGTTCCAAGTTCCGTCACGTCTTCGGCAAAGCCGCAAGCAAGGAGAACTGCTATGACTCCGTGCCCATTACCAAGAGCGTCCATGACAACCATTTCTGTGCTGTCAATCCTCATTTCATCGCCGTCGTGACCGAATGTGCTGGCGGGGGAGCCTTTCTCGTTATACCGATACATCAGGTAACGAAGCACCGAATGGGCTGGAGCCGCCGGCGGAGGGGTGGGGGGTTGCCGGGAGAGGGCATGTCTTTACGAGGGCATCGCAGGGTAAGGTAGAGCTAGCTGATGATAAAACTTCCACTTTTTTTTTAAAAAAAACTGGTATTCGTTACATGCTTACTATGTGCCAGGCACTGTTCCAAGCGCTGGGGTGGATACCAGGTAATCCGTTTGGACGTGGTCCCTGTCCCACACGGGACGCATGGACTTCATCCCCGTGTTACAGATGAGGCACAGAGAAGTGCAGTGACTTGTCGGAGGTCGCACAGCAGATAGGCGGTGGAGCTGGGGTTAGAACCCAGGTCCTTCTGACTCCCTTGCCTGTGCTTTAAACACTAGGCCACGCTCCTTCTCACGATGGCTGGGCCTAGTTGTTACCGAGTCGAGTTCAGGGCCAGACTCTAGTCCTCATTCCGCCCCGCACTTAACTGCCCCTGACTCCCAGGGAGAGAGACGAAAACTTCATCAGGCTCCAGTGAGCCCATCGGCTTTACTTAAGCGCCAGTCCCAGATCTGTGAGCCTCCTGAGACCTTGTCCTCTGTTTCAGAAATCAGAAATGCTTTCAACCGAGGCCCACTCGAATGACCCGGCTCCGAGAAGCAGCGTGGCTTAGTGGAAACGGCACGGGCTTGGGACTCGGAGTGCGTGGGTTCTACTCACCGTCGACCCCATAGAGATCTTGTGAGATCCAGTTTGGTTAAAGAAAAGCCCCATGGACTAAAGATACAGTCAAGCAAAAGTGAAAATAGCACCATCCCTAGGCCTCAAAGAAACCAGGGTGTGGGCCTAGAGAAAATTAGGCAACTAGCCTGAAAAATATGGGGCAAGGAAAGGTATGCTCTCGTTCTAGTCTTTTCTCAGTTCTGTTTCGAAGCCTAAAATCATGCTTGATGGGAACTTTTGAGTGTTTTTGTTGCAGGTGGCTGCTTCAGATGAGTAGAGGGAGTAGAGGAAAGGGAGTTGAGATACAGGCAGGAGGTGACGCTGTTAATGTGGGCAGGGCTAGTGCAAAAATGAGGCAGCTGAATAGAATTTTGGTGGGCCTAGAGATTTTAGAAAACTATTTGTAAGCCTGCAATAAGTTATTTACTGTAATTTGTAAAAATACAGGCTCTTTGAAATGAGAATGGCCTCCCTTCCTCCCTTGAGAGTTTCCTCTATAGAGTGGGTTGGGCAATCGTGCTGTTGGAAGAATATTATGAACAAACATAATAATAATAGTGGTATTTGTGGTACAGTGGTATATAATAGTGATATACGCTTACTATGTATCAAACACCGTACTAAGCGCAGAGGCAGATACAATGTAATCAGGTCCTACATGGGGCTCACAGTCTAAGGGAGAACAGGTATTGAATCCCCCTTTTGCGGGTGAGGGAACTGAGGCAAGGAGAAGTTAAGTGACTCGTCCAAGGTCACACAGCAGACAAGTGACCAAACGAGAATTAGAACTTCCGACTCCCAGTCCCGGGCCCTATCCACTGGGCCGTGCTGCTTCTCGACGGTAATGGTACATCATTTCAGTCCTGCCCCATGGTCCAGAGGCTGATTTCAAAACGGTGGGGCTCCCAAGCCGGGCCAGGGGGCTACCGTTTGGGCTTTGCACACGGTAAGCGCTCAGCAAATACGATCGGATGAGTACAGTTCTAGACTACATCAGTCAGAGACATTTGGTCAAGAGTCACCTGTTCGGACCCTGTTCTGGTCCGAGCCCGACTACTCATTCTGAATGGTCTGCTGGAGGCCACCTCCAGGGCTCCTGGAGGGATTCTTACCTGCGCAAGGGGAGTCCAACATCCTGGGGTGTCCCAAGCGGACTGGAAGCAATAGAGGCCTCGAGACGGACGACTCCTCCTCCTCCTCCTCCTCCTCCTCCTGGGGACCTTCCAGACTGGGGTCATCCCGGGACCAGAGCATATGTTCTGGGGCAGCTCTGACCTTGCTCATCTGACCTACTTTAGCCCATTGGAAGCCTACGTCTACTGCTCGGTTGGCCCCAGTGCCCACGTCTCTCTGTGGGAGTCAGTCAGGCACTTAAGGAGATGTATTTCTCCCTGTCAGGCCTTAAGAGACCACAGCTTTGGAAAATAAAAAAGGAGAGAGGCTCACGGCAAAAGAGGGGAAAAGTATTAGAGGAGACAGATGTTTGGCGTTTCAAGACCTAATGGAAAAGGCGGAAAAGTGGAAAGCTCAGTGAAGAGATAAAAATAAGGTTGACAGTAAGAAATGACATAGATGGATGGATCAAAGCAACTTCAGTGCTATGAAGGCCCAGAGGGACCATGAGAAAAAAACCCCAAATGTCCTTGAGAAAATGTACACCCATTCTCCATTTAATAATATTAATAATAATAATGATGTTGGTATTTGTTAAGCGCTTACCATGTGCCGGGCACTGTTCTAAGCGCTGGGGTAGATACACGGTCATCAGGTTGTCCCACGTGAGGCTCCCAGTCTTAAGCCCCATTTTCCGGATTAGGTCACTGAGGCACCGAGAAGTGAAGTGACTTGCCCAAAGTCACACAGCTGCCAGGTGGTGGAGCCGGAATTCGGACCCATGACCTCTGACTCTTAAGCCCATGCTCTTTCCACTGAGCCATGCTGCTTCATGTGGCATAGAACTCCTGTCCTTTTAAGGGAGGAATATTTAGGGACTGTACTGAATCCCCCTACACTTCTCAGGGAAGCATGATTCTCCTTGTTTTCAGCTTTCAGTTGCAAAAACCTCTCCATCCCTTCCCTGCAGGAAACAAAGTGAACCTACTTATTAACTGTGTGCAGAATCAGGCCTGAGGCAGATGACATTTTCCAAAACTATTTTTTGGAAAAGAAACCAACTCTTTTCTGCCTTACTGCCCAGCCGGTGTGGTTTAAGTTCCACCCTTGCCTGAAGCAGCTTTTCTTGCAGCTCTGTTCATGTGATAATGTGCCATTTTGAACCGCCCTGCCCGATGACTGCTTGTCATAGATATTCTGTGCCGGGTCGTGAAGAAATGAATGACGAGACTAAGATCATTTTCACCCTAGGTGGATTCTGAATCAGACAGTCTTGGAAAAATTCCCAGCGAGCTCCCATTTTTTTTTTTTTTTAAAAACAAACCATATAATAATTCCCACAGAGCAATAATGTGGGAAGGGCAGATCTGTTGGATCTACTGAACCGGGAACTGCCCTTTTGAGGGGCCCTCCCGCTCGAGAGTCAGCAGTAGGCCCCTGAAGTTGACGGGGTAAACCAAAGATCGTCCCTCCGCCTCGGGAGCAGGGCACTGTGTGGGAGGGATCAAACTACCCTCTGACTCTTCCCTCCCCGACTCCGCAGTCCTCCACTGTGAGGATCAAACTACTTTGCGACCCAGGGCTGCCGGGGCAAAGCTGATGGATCCATACTCTGCAAAACATTATGCTAGTCCTTCTTAAGCGACTCTCACTCACAACGGGAGGGTTAATTCCATTCGGTTTTTGTTTATTTTCACGATCTTGAAACCGCCGTTCCCCGTCACTCTCAGTTTTTCCCCTCCGATCCATTACCTGACTCTCCCCTTGCCCAGGACACCCTCCCATCCATTTTTTCCAAACATGTCCCTGCCCTCCTTCAAACACTATCTAGAAAGACATCTCCTTTAAGAGCGATGCGTTCCCTGATGGATTGCTTGAATTCCCTGATCGCCTTACTCGCTCATCCAGCCATCCCCTCTGTCACCTCTACCCACTTATCCGCCTATTTGTGATTCATTGATCTACTCATCTTTATCATCTGCGGTCCCTCTAAAACTCTTGATGATTGCGTATGCCTTCATTTATGTCTGCTTGTCTTCCCCACTAAGTACAAGCCCCGCAAGGGCTGGGATCATGTCTTTTGCTTCTTCCAAATGTCCCCCAAGAGCTTAGACCAGTGCTTTGCACGCAGTAGATGCTCCAGGGATTCTGTTGACGAAGATGGTATGTATTGATTGCACCGAGTGCTTGGGAGGGAACAAGAGAAGCAAAGACGCACGCATTTCCCCCCCTCAAGAAGCTGCCAATTTAATGGGGTGGACAGATGGACAAAAATGATTTACGAGTAGCGAGAGCAGGAGGAAGATCGAGAAAGTAGCAGGAAATAGTACAAATGAATCAGAATGAAGTAGCTGTATAAACGATGGGGTGTGTAAATAGGTATGCATATAAAAATATGTATATGTACCTAAGTGATGAGGCTAAGAATGAAATATATAGTTGCAACGGGTGGCTGTTGGGGTGAAGCAACTTTACGTCATGGGAATTCTTCGCTGAGGCTTTCTGGAGCAGTTGGAATTTGAGAAGGGTTTCGGAGACGGGGAAAGCTGTGGTCAGCTATGGATTTGGGCGGAGGAGGGAGTTCCAGGCTGGGGAATCAGCTGGAAGAAGGGGTCAGAGGTGGAAGAGTCTACAGCTGAGGAGGAGCTGGTAAAGTCGATGTGTAAGATAGAGAGAGGTAGAGGAGAGCTATGAAGCCAAAGGGAAGGCATTTCTGCTTGCTGTGGAGGGAGATGGGCAGCCAGTGGAGATCTTGGATGAGTGGGGCGATTATTGCCCAGCGAAACTTCAGTCCTGCTCCGTACTCCCGCACGGATCATCTTCTTGAAGTTGGGAGAGACTGGAGACAGGGAAAGCATTATTTCAAAGCAAATGGGTTTTTTTTCCTTCTTATGGTTCCAGGGCTGCACAGGGGCTGGACTGCCCCTCACTGGCCTATGTCCCGACGAGTGGGCTTGTCCCTGGTACGGTGACTTTGCCCGCCCAAGGCCACAGCGCCGGGCCCAAACTACCGCAGCTGGTCGGCCACCAGCCGCACTGTCAGATCTCACAGCAAGCCGGCGTGGCTGTGAATGGTATACCGAGGGCGTGGGGGGCCGCTCTAGGATGGGCGCGGGGGAAAACCGGCACGCTCTCCTGCTACTCCCGCTCTTTGGGCTGTTCCGAACGTGGCTAGAGGCCGCAGAGCGAGACTCTCATCCCCGTTTGACAGATGAGGTAACTGAGGCCCAGAGAAGTGAAGCGACTGGCCCGAAGCCACACAGCAGACAAGTGGCGGAGCCGGGGATCAGGACCCCCAACTTTCTAATCCCAGCTCTGCCACTTGTCAGCTGGGTGACCTTGGGCCAGTCGCTTCACTTCTCTGGGCCTCAGTTATCTGTAAAATGGGGATTGAGACTGGGAGCCCCATGTGGGACAGGGACTGTGTCCAACCCGATTTGCTTGTATCAACCCTAGCAGTTAGTACAGTGCCTGGCACACAGTAAGCACTTAGCGAATATCACAATTATCATCATCATTATTATTAATCGCCATTTCAGTTGGAAATGGCTCGCTCCTCCTCTCCCGGCACCCCTCCCTGCCCCCCTTCTCCCTCAAAAACGGGCACCTTGAAATACGTTGGCCCCATTCCAGTTTCCCAGAGTCTAACCATCATATCACAAGCACTTGGACTAGGTTGGTAGCTTGTTTCAGTGGCGAGGAAGGAGCAGATCCAGGAAGTGATATGAAGGAAGAACCAGCAAGATTTATCGGTTGACTGGACGTAAAGGCTGGAAAACAGTGGGGAATCAGGGACGCCAAGGTTCCGGGCTTCTGGGACAGGGAGGAAGGTGGTGTTATCAATAGGGATAAGAAAACTGGGAGGAGGATTGGGATCTTGGAGGGAAAGGAGGATGCTCTGTGAATTCTAAAAGATCTATAAATTCTCAAATACGGTTGAATTTTCCTGAAAGAATCTGTGTGTAACCATTGATGGATTCATTAAGGTCTATGAGATACTATATATACTCAAATGATAAAAGAAAATCATTCATTCGGTCGTATTTATTGACCACTTACGGTGTGCAGAGCACTGTATTAAGCGCTTGGGAGAGTACCACACACCACCTACCCAGAGCACTTATTTTCTTCACTGGGCCTGCCTTTGGGATCCAACATCTGTCCCTGCGCCCGGGAACATTGACCTGGAACAGCGGTGGATTTCCTCACTCCTTCCCCCTTCTTTCCCTCTCCTCCAGGTGAAAATCAGGCTATGGGGAAGAGTCAGATTTGGAGAATAGGTGCGGGGGGGCGACGGTGGGTAAGATCTAAAACAAAGAGCTATTAAGTTTAAGGAGAGGGATGGGTTAGGATCTTCCCCCTCTATTTCATTTTGGGTACTTTTTCAGCAAACCCCCCCCCCCCCCCCCCGACACTCTCTCTTTCTCGCTCTCTTTTTATTTTATCTCTCAAGGATGAAATGAAGAGCCATTAAGTTTGAGGAAAGGGATGGGTTAACTCGGTGTCCCATTCCCCCACAGGGATTAACGGTTCCCGACCATTCCTGTCGTGTCCAAAAATTGGCCCTCTCCATCCCCGAACGACTCAGAGCCCCTTTCACCCCAGCCATCCCTTGCGGCAGTCTGTGGACCATCCCCCAGTAGGCTGGAGTTGTCAGTGAAGGAAATAGTACAGTGCTAAACGCTTAGTAAAACTAATAATAATTATTATGATATTTGTTAAGTGCTTCCTGTGTGCCAGGCACTGTACTAAATGCTGGGGTGGATACAAGAAAATCAGGTTGGACACAGTCCCTGTCCCACATCGGGGCTCACAGTCTCAATCCGTGTTTTACAGATGAGGTAACTGAGGCCCCGAGAAGTGAAGTGACTTGCCCAGAGCGGACAAGTGGCGGAGCCGGGATTGGAACCATGACCTTCTGACTCCCAGGCCCGTGCTCTAAACCACTACACCGTGCTGCTTCTCTAGTGCTAAGCGTTTAGTACAGGGCTTTGCACGCAGTAAGGGCTCCGTAAATACGATTGAATGAATAGGGCAGAAAATCCAGTAGGTAACTGGGGGGAAGGGATAGAGGGGAGGCAGGCTGGGGAGTGGTTACAGATGCGTTCGGGCAAGCGGGGGCGAAGGTCGAAACTTTTTCTTGGTGGGACACCCGAGCATTTGAAACCTCTCCCGCTGCTTAGCACTGGGCAGCAGGACCGCGGAGAGGATGCCCTTCTCTGCCCAGTGTATAGCGCACCGGGCTCGAGGGCTGCTCTTGTCCCCCTCCTGGGCCCACGGAGGTGACCTGACTCTGCCCCAAGATGGGAGCCGCCCCCACGCTCTCCCTTCACCGTGCCCCCTGTCGCTATGAGCTGTGGGAGTGGGTGGGCGGACAACATGAGGGAGGTGAGGTGGCTTGTTAAAAAGCCGGAGCAGCGGAGGCCGCAGGCTGGCTTCTCCTCCCTCCCCTGACCTGGAGCCATTCTGGGCTGGCCGCAGAATTAATAGTTAATTGATTCCCGTTCTCCCTCCTACTTAGCCTGTCAGCCCCATGTTCTTATTATCTTGTATCTAATAATAATAATAATGTTGGTATTTGTTAAGTGCTTACTATGTGCCGAGCACTGTTCTGGACTGTGAGCCCCGTGTTCTTATTATCTTGTATCTAAGGATAATAATAATGTTGGTATTTGTTAAGTGCTATGTGCCGAGCACTGTTCTAAGTGCTGGGGTAATAATAATAATGATAATAATGTTGGTATTTGTTAAGCGCTTACTATGTGCCGAGCACTGTTCCAAGCGCTGGGGTAAAAAATAAAAAAAAAATGGTGGTATTTGTTAAACGCTTACTATGTGCAAGGCACTGTTCTAAGCACTGGGGGTTACAAGGTGATCAGGTTGTCCCACGTGGGGCTCACAGTTTTAATCCCCATTTTACAGATGAGGTGCTTGAGACACAGAGAAGTGAAGTGACTTGCCCAAAGTCACACAGCTGGCAAGCGGCAGAGCCGGGATTAGAACCCACGACCTCTGACTCGCAAGACCGGGCTCTTTCCACTGAGCCACGCTGCTTAGATTACAAGGGAATGAGCCACGTGGGGCTCACAGACTTCATCCCCATTTCACAGATGAGGGAACTGAGGCACAGAGAAGTTAAGTGACTTGCCCAGAGTCACACAGCTGACAAGTGGTGGAGCTGGGATTAGAACCCAAGACCTCTGACTCCCAAGCCCGGACTCTTTCCATTGAACCAGATACAGGGTAATCAGGTTGTCCCACTTGCGGCTCCTAGCCTTAATCCCCATTTTACCGATGAGGTAACTGAGGCATCGAGAAGTGAATTGCCCAAAGTCACAGAGCTGACAGGCGGCGGAACCGGGATTAGAACCCATGACCTCTGACTCCTAAGCCCGTGACTTTTCCACTCGGCTCCGGGTGCTTAATACAGTGCTGAGCGCATAGTAAGCACTTCACAGAGACCATTCTTATTCGTACTATTGCCTGTCCGGTGTTCCGGCGTGAATTATTTGGAAGGGCCGAGCCTTGCTCCGCCGTGGTTCCAGCCATGGAGTTCTGCGGCTACACCGGATTTCCCCCCGATCCGGGAGGGAAATGCAAAAGTCGTGGTTCAAATGTGGGTGCAGGTTCAGAAATCTCTATGGTGCCAGAGCAGGGTGGTGGCTGGATCCAAACGCTCAGTACAGTGCTCTGCACATAGTAAGCGCTCAATGAATACGATCGAATGAAGGAATGGGACTGGGCGTTTTGGGTCCAGTCTTCAGCAGCGCTCGCCGCATATTTCTTATGGTATTTGTTAGGCACTCACTCTGTGCCAGGCACTGGACTAGAAGCAGAGGAGCAGCGGCGGATAGAGCGCGGGCCCGGGGTCAGGTTGTGGGTTCTAATCCCGGCTCCGCCCCCTGTCTGCTGCGTGACCTGGGGAGAGTCACTTCGCTTCTCCGTGCCTCGGTAACCTCGTCTGTAAAATGGGGATGGAGACGGTGAGCCCCACATGGGCCAGGGACCGTGTCCAACCCCATGTGCTTGTATCCGCCCCTGCGCTTAGTACAGTGCTTGGCACATAGTAAGCATGTAAATTCCATTATTATTATTATTACTAAGCACTGGGGTGGATAAAAGCTCATCAGGTTGAATGCAGTCCACATCCCACAGGGGGCTCGCAGTCCCCGTTTTCCAGATAAGGGCCCTGAGGCACAGAGAAGGGAGGAGACTTTCCCCAGGTCACAGAGCAGACGAGTGGCAGAGTCGGGATTAGAACCCAGGACCTCTGACTCCCAAGCCCGGGCTCTTTCCACTAAGCCACGCTGCTTCTCTGACTAGGACTAGAGGCTCGAGATCTTTGCAGGCCTGCAGTTGTCTTGCGCTTTTCCACAGACAGACACTCTTCTCACAGCTGGAGACACCGGCCTCCTAAGACTCATTAGTATTTTGGGGCTGATCTCTCCAGCTGTGACATGGACTCAGCTATTATTAGTCATGAATTAAAATTCCCGATTTGCTTGACAGATCAGGATGACCTTGGGTCTTAGGAATTGGGAAAAGAAACGTCCTGTTCGTTTCTGGAAAAGATCCCCTTTCCCCCAAACGGGGGCTCGCCAGGATTCGTTCAGTATTTCGGTAGCCTGTTATTAATCGTCGTGGTAGTTAAGTGCTTACTAATAATGTGGGTATTTGTTAAGCGCTTACTATGTGCAGAGCACTGTTCTAAGCGCTGGGGTAGATACAGAGTAATCAGGTTGTCCCACTTGAGGCTCGCAGTTAACCCCCATTTTACAGATGCGGTAACTGAGGCACAGAGAAGTTAAGTGACTTGCCCAAGGTCACACAGCTCTTGAGGGGGCAGAGCCGGGATTCGAACCCATGACCTCTGGCTCCCAAGCCCGGGCTCTTTCCACTGAGCCACGCTGCTTCCCTACGTGCCACGCGCTGTACTGAGGGCTGGGGTAGGTACGAGCTCGTCAAATTGGACAGAGACCCTCCCCCCCCCCCGCCGTAGGTGGCTCACAGTCTTCGTCCTCATTTTGCAGATAAGGTAGCCGAGGCCCAGAGAAGTGAAGTGACTTGTCCAGGGTCACACAGCAGACCGGTGGGGAGTAGGGATTAGAACCCAGGTCCTTCCGACTCCCAGGCCCGTACCACTCCAATCTTTTTTCTGCAAGGGAAGGCCGAGGCTTGCTCCCAACGCATCTGGCAGGGGAAGGGCGGCCTAGCAGATGTAACTGCCCAATCCCCTCACCCCTCTGGAGGCAATTAGGAAGACGATGGACGTAGGGCGGTCCACCCACGTAAATCAAATAGACCGTCCGCATCGACCTCACGGTTCTATTAAGCAAGATGCAGGAAGAGCAGGAAAGAGCCTGCTGCCGTAAACAGTCCCGTCTCGGCGATGCTTTTAAGGTATCTTAGTGGAAAGCATCAAGCTGTCCCTTAGTCCCCTTTAAAGCACTTCGACCTGGTAAACCTAATGCCGTTTAAAATCTAGACTCTCTTTGCACACAGATGTCTCAGAGCATGGATCAGTGGCTGCTGGGCACAGAAATAAAGTGCACCCTCTCTCCACTTGGGTCCGTGTTAAGGAGCAGCAGCTGTTTCGTGGGATGTCTGTCACCTTAATTATGAATGCTCTTTCATGGAGAACCCCCAATAGGAAACTCGAAAGGCCACTATCAAAGGGCTTGACTGGAGGGTGAGTCAGATACTGACTGAGAGGAGTGAGTGAGTTCTTCCAGCCCGCTAAGAAAACATGCTCCTGAAGAAAGGGTTGTCGCGGAGAGTACTGGAGTGGGGTGAGCGTGGTGATAGAGCACAGCGCCTAGAAGAAATACGGTCGGAGGGGCCGTCCCCTGCCTGTGGAGAGGGGGCCACGCCGGAAGGCGAAGCGACGTGGCCTTGTGGAAAAACCGCAGGCTTCGGATACCGGCTCGGCCGGTTCGTCGCCTGCTGCGTGACCTTGGGCAAGGCACTTTGCTTCTCTGTGTCTCGGTTCCCTTATCTGTAAAATGGGGTTTAAAATGGGAATTAAATGCTCCCCCCCCCCCCCCTTAGACTGTGAGCCCCGTGTGTCTGATCCGATTGTACTGTACCTAAACGATAGAAAAGTTTTCTCCTGCTTGGTAAGGGGAGGTCAGTATGTCCTCTTCCCCTTTGGACCAATCCTACCTTGTAATTCTGACTCCTGGTAGAGTTGATATCACGCGTTCTGACGCCGGGTAGAGTTGAAACCGCACGTCTGTCGGCTCTGTTGTACTCTCCCAAGCGCTCAGTACGGTGCTCTGCACACCGTAAGTGCTGGATAAATGCCACCGATGATGATGAAGGCCTGCCCCTGTTGGCAACAGCCCCAGGGTTCCGGACCAACCCGCTCCGACTGTGGAGCCCGTTAGTTCTGGGCCGGCTCCTGGATTGCAGGTTCTGTTGTGTGGATTCAGGGTCTGAGTCGGTCCTGAAGTCCCCAGCATCATCCTGGCCCTGAATGCCTCACCTTCCCTCCCCCAGGGACCTGGAACTGTCTGGTTTTCCTTCTTTCTTGAGGTCAGCCAGACAATCGATCGTATTTATTGAGCATTTACTGGGTGCAAAGCACCGGACTAAGCTCTTGGGAGAGTACAGTGTAACGGCACACTCCCTGCCCACAGCGGGTTGACAATCTAGAGGTCCACCCAGACCAGTCAGAGCTGGACACACTCTTAGACCCATCAGGTTCAGGCCGAGCAAGACCTCTGGGACCCAAGGGAAGGACACTGGAGTCAAACGCCAGTCGGCTCCTGGTCGTGAACCCTGTAGCCGGTGCATCGGGCTGAGAAGCTCACTCTCCTGGGGACCGCCCCGGGCCAGCGTGAGCAGGGAGATTCCAAGATGTAGAGTCCCCCCCGTCCCCCCCAAGGAAATAGTCCTCCTTCAGGAAGAGAGCAGCCGGGTTCATACATTTTAATGTACTAGCAAGAAAAAGCAACCCTTCACCACAATTAGGATCCTTTCCCCAGAAGGGCCAGGAAGATGGCTAGACACAACTAATGCAAATATAATGGCAGATGGGCTGAATATGGTCCGGATAGAAACCGCCCTAAAAGGAGTCATTTACTGCCGCTTTTTGCTTTCCACAAGGAAAGGGAAGGTTGAAAGCTGAACCCTCCTTTGATTTTTCTCCTTCAGAGCTAAGGGAGGACGGGTGAGCTCAGTGTTGGCAGTCGGCACGATGGAGGGGAGGAGTTAGTTTTCTGCCGTTACTCAATTGGAACAGAAATCTCTTCGTATTTATAGCTCATGGCTTCCCCCGAACTGCTTGCTTGTGTGTTCGAGCAGAGTGGTTAATTAGGCAAGGGATGAGGGGCAAGACCTGGCTCCGCAGCAAAGCCTGGAAAAAATGTTCAAATCTGGGTTTGGGTCGTCGACCTCCCTGAGGCTAGCCGCTGTGTTTTTCATCTGCATTTGGTGATTTAATAGTAATTTTCCAATTCGAGTTTCCTCAACAGCGAACTGTGAATTGGAGGAATACTAGGTCTGACTCCAAGAATGACTCACCAGGAGCAGGGGCGGGGGGATGAATTCTTCTTCTCCCCTCTTCCCCACCCACTTAAGTGGCTCTGGGCTGACCCGAGTGGACATATTTTCCTCCTGGGAAAGGGGCAGATTCAGGATCAACAATAATAACCACTTTCAGCGAAACGTTTCCCTCCTCTGTGGAGTTGAGGCCTGAATTTACTCCTAGCACTAGAAAAGAGAAACCCAGTGCATGTGGACAGATAATATGCTCCCACTGTTGCCCGGATGTCTCTGTTCTTCTCCCTTTTGGAAGGGGGGAGGGGGCGGGGGATGGTTCCAAGGAGCGGATATTTCTCACTTGCCCTACTTTTCATGACTGTGGTACACACTTTTCGGCATTTCTAGGGTGATGGGTATGGACACTTGCCACGGGGGCAGCCTAAAGAATAGCACAGTCCAACACAGCCATCTTGTGGTGAATCCTGTTTTGGTTCCAAACTGCCAGGGGAATCTTGCCCAGAAGAGAGGTCTCAGGGCTAGGAGGCATTTGAGAAGGAAGGGAAAAGGAAAGGAAGATCCCCGGAGGGGTCGGCTTAGTTGGGAGGGAAGTGGCTAGAAGGGTAAAACTTTGCTATTAAAGTTAGCTGCTGAAAGACACCGCATTTATTAAGCCCTTTTACTATGTGTTAAGTGCTCACCATCTCATTTAAAAGCCTGAGGAAGGACGGGGGAGAGAGAGAGAGACTGTTACGCGGCCTGCTTAAGCTCTAGGAGGTTTTGCTAAGCCTTAATCTCATAATATCTTGTAGTTTGGTGACTAACTTGCATCGTAACATTTCCTGTATTTGGTTTAGACAGGAAAGCTTGATCCTCACTACCCAAAGATCTGTGGGCACAAGGGAAATGTGCTGGATATCAAGTGGAACCCATTTGATGACTTTGTAATAGCCTCCTGTTCGGAAGACACGACGGTAAGCTTCTCAGTGGTATGCCTTTGGTCCACTCCCCTCCTGGCCCTGGAGTCATTACTTAGCATCGTGTAGCATCTCCTCCAAGAGGCCTTCCATGACTAAGCCCACGTTTCCTCTTTTTCCACACCCTTCTGCATCGCCTCTGCACTTTGGTTTTGCCCCCTTTATTCGCCCCTCCCTCAGCCCCATGCATTTATGTACATAGCGTAATTTATTTATTTATTTATTTATTTATTTATTTATTTATTTATTTATTTATTTCTATTAATGTCTGTCTCCCCCTCTAGACTGTACGCTCTCTGTGGGCAGAGAATAGGCCTACCAACTCTGTTATATTGTACTCTCCCAAGAGCTTAGTACACAGTAAGCTCTCAGTAAATATGATTGATTGATTGATTATACACAAAAATCTCCTTTTATGGCCTAACCCTGTCCCTAAATACTTTAACCTCAAAATCATTGGAAAAAGACCTTAAAGAAATCCACCGAGAAAGGAATAAGGAGCCTGGGCCTTCTGGTTTTTTCTCTTGTGACTTAATTCTTCTTCTGGAAAATGGATCTCGTGGTGAAAATACTCGGGGCCTCTTGACTCAAATGATTGTGCAGCGCCTGGAAAAGTATTCAATGCTTCGTAAGTGGGAGGGACGGGACCGGACATTGTGCTTCTGTGGTGCCTCTCCTCAGGATCAGTTATACAACCAAAACCTTTACCTTGACACATGCTCCTTTTGAGATGGTTTTCCCTACCCCCTTTTTTACATCGCATTATCAGATCATGCACGACTGTCTCCTGCCATCCCTCCGTCTGTGCAACTCTCATATAAGCTAGTGAGAATTTGGACAAATTGCTGGCAGGATATGCCCTTGGTGAAAGGACACCAGAAGTGATTTGTGGCTCCATTACCTTCCACTCAAGGCCCCGGGGGGTGTTTAGGGAAGCCTTCTTGGGCCTCATCCTGTGGTGAGTCGGCCTGAAGGAGCTACTTACTTCAGCCACAGAAGTAAGTCCTCGGTATGGGGAAACAAATGATTTCTTCTGGGACACTCCATCCACCCCCTTGACTCTATTTATTGCCATTGTTCTTCTCTGTCCGTCTCCCCCGATTAGACTGTAAGCCCGTCAAACAGCAGGGACTGTCTCTATCTGTTGCGGACTTGTTCATCCCAAGCGCTTAGTACAGTGCTCTGCACATAGTAAGCGCTCAATAAATACTATTGAATGAATGAATGAATGAATGAATGAACCACTGGTAAATTACCTCGTCCAGTACTTTCGGGCCCCATCTACACTGGCGATCCAAGGTGGTAGAATCCCTGAACTTAGAATCGTATGACGGGCATTCTCTGCCTTACTGCAACCTGTTGGCTCGCAAGTGGATTTGGATCTGGGTCCCCTGAATTCATCCAGATTCCCATCCCAGGCCGTGAGTGTGACTTGGCTCAAATCACTGAAGTGTGCCTGGATGCCGAGCTGTTTGGTGGGATAGCGTGGTATTTCCCAACCATTTCCATTCGGGGCTCCACTTCTTACATGTGTTTTGAATTCATTCAGTGGTATTTATCGAGCTCCTACTGTGTGCAGAGCACTCTACTAAGAATGGCACACTGGAGCCATGTGTGGTCATTGCCCAGGCCTTCAGCCTCCTTTCACCAGCCTTTGATGAGTCTGGAAGGATTTGGCAACAAAGGCAGCAACTGCAAAGCCCCTTCCCCACATTCCTGGAGCAGTTGTTCATGCCTGTGAATTGCCTGGGCTCATTCCCGGAGCACGCGGTGCAGGAGCGTGCTCAAGAGGGTACCCAAACATAAATAGACGACTCCAGGATGATGGTATGCCCATGTCCTTTTTACTGATGTGCCTGCCAGCTTACAGGTTCTGGGGCTCATAGTGGTGCCCCACCAACATGATGGTGCGTGGGCCCTTCTGTTGCCCCCAGGGGCAGTGGGGTGAGGGGGAAATGGTTGGATTGTTGCACAGCTAAGAGAAATGATTCACTATGCTTAAGAATGGTAAAGGTAGATCATTTAGGGGCGGGTGTGACGTCTGCCAAAGTGTGGACCATTCAGTTTCCCTTAACTAGCTGCTTTCTTCCTTTGCCTTTTCCGGTACCAGATCAAGATCTGGGACATTCCAAAGCAAATGATCTTGAAGAACATCACCGCCTCAAAGAAAGACCTGCTCGGTCACTCCCGGAGAGTTGGACTTCTGGAATGGCACCCAACAGCTGCTAATATTCTCTTCAGTACCGGCTATGATTATAAGGTTGGTCAAAATGGAAGGAAAACCCTCCTAGGAAGGGGGCCCTGACTCTGGGGGTGGGAGGTGGGGGTGAGGGGAGAGGACGGGGCCCTCACCCCTCGCGGTGAGACGGAGGCTGGCAGGAGAGGAACAAGGAACCCGCAAGTGGGCCTTCTGTTTTTCTCTCTCGTGACTTAAGTTCTTCGTCTGGAAAATGGATCTTATGGTGAGAGTACTCGGGGCCTCTAGTTTGTTGACTCAAATGATTACACAGCACCCTGGAAAGGCTCTCTTCCTCTCCTTCCCGGCCTCAGCAGTGAGCAAGTCCTCCAGGGCCCACCTGGCTCCGGCCAGGACCGGTTTCCCTTTGAAGCCCTGGCTGCTTTCCCTCTGTGTCCCTCCAGCCATGTGTGTCTGTGTTTCCCCCTCCCCAGCCCATGTGGGTCTATGGTCCTCCTTGCCTGGCCCCTTTTTGTGGAACCCCTGCACCCGGGACAAAATTCTCTTCTTCATATTACCTCAGGGACTGCTTCTGTTTACAAAGGTAAACCCCTGATGCTGAGGGTAGAATATACAAAAGGATTCACAGTGCAGGTAGAAAAAGGGGGGAAAAAAAAACCACCCAAACCCGAGTGTCCTTCTGTCTGCTGTTGTTTCTGTTGTCCAGATTGTTTTCTTCATAGGCATGGTCTTCCATCCTTTGTTTCTGGTTTGCCTGAAAATCCATAGACTGTAAGGTTCTTGTGGGCAGGGAACGTGTCTACCAACTCTGTTGGAGAGTACTCTCCCAAGTGCTTAGTGCAGGGTTCTGCACACAGTAAGCACTCTATAAATACCATTGACCGACTGATTACTTTGGCATTTCTACCATTGGTATCACGATTTTCTCTGATATCAATTAAAATGGCACCATACCCCATCCATTCCCTTAACACTGAAGGCTGTGCTTATCCTGGGGGGGGTAAGGTGTTTTATGGCTACGCTGAATCCCTGCTGTGTCTGGTTTGTACTCTTGTGAGTGAGCCAAAAGGGGAAAAAGCTGCTGAGAGTCTCTCTCTTTCTTTTTCTCTCTCTCTCTGTTCTTCAGTTAATGATCTGGAACCTGGACACGAAGGAATCTGAAATTCAGAACCCCGTGAAGACCATCAATTTCCACAGAGATGTTATCCTCTCCATGTCGTTCAATACAGATGGCAGCCTACTGGCCACCACCTGCAAGGACAAGAAGATACGGGTTATCGACCCTCGAGCAGGGAAGGTCTTACAGGTACAAAATACAGAATTATTCACTTAAATAAGAGGAATGCCTTGCTATAGACAAGTCTATTTTTCCCAAGAGGACCAGTGGATTGGTTACCTGAGTTCTGATTTTTTACGAGTCTGTAAGTCAGTTTTGGTTCCCCTCCCCACAGTCTCCTTGGGTTCTCCACGCAAACTGGACGTGGGTTTAGTCCGAGAGGAGGCTTAGCTATCCGGGAGCAGGCAACTTGCGGGACTGTTTCCGAAGTAGCTTTTGCAGCTGAGTGGGAACCTGGTTGAGGGGGGAGGAGCAACTGCAAGATGAGAATTTCCCGGCAGGTGGACTGCTCCCTCTCTCTCGGTCTAGGAGGGTGGATGGGAGAGAAGCCGCATGGCACAGGCCTGGGAGTCAGCACACATTTGTCTGCTGTGTGATCTTGGGCAGGTCACTTCACTTCTCTGGGCCTCACTTGCCTCATCTGTAAAGCGGAGTTTAAGACTGTGAGGCCCATGTGGGGCTGGGGACTGTGTCCAAGCAGATTATCTGGCATCTAACCCAGCACTCAATAGAGCGTCTGACGCATAATAAGTGCTACTGTAAGGTCACCGTGGACAGGGAACCGGCCAGATCCGTTGTTTATTGAGGGCTTACTATGTGCTTGGGAGAGTACAGGGTAACAGAGTTAGTTGAGATGTTCCCTGCCCACAATGAGCTTACAGCCTAGAAAGGGAGACAGGCATTAATATTAAATACATTATGGATATGTACAGAAGTGCTGTGGGGCTGAGGAAGGGGTGAATAAAGGATGCAAATAAATCTAAGTGAAAGGGTGACTCAGAAGGGAGTGGGAGAAGTGGAAATGAGGGCTTCATCGGGGAAGACCTCTTGGAGGAGATGTGATTGTAATAGGCTTTGAAGGTGGGGATAGCGGTTGTCGATTGTCCGTCGGATATGAAAAGGCGGGTGTGGGGGGGCATTCCTGGCCAGAGGCAGCATGTAGGCGAGAAGTCGGCAGCGAGATGGACGGGATCGAGGTACAGGTTGGCGTTAGAGGAGCAAAGTGTGCGGGCTGGGTTGTAGGAGGAAGTCAGGGAGCTAAGTAGGAGCGGCCCCTCCCAGGGTCGCATCTGGGGAGTTACTCTACCAGTCTCGGCTATGGGAGGGAGAGTCAAGCAGAGGAATACCCAATCCATTCCTAGCTTGGGCAGTGGCTAGTGAGTGGAAGGCCATCTGCTACAAGTCAAAACTCATCTGTGCTGGGCACCAGCAGCGTGGGAGAGAATCGAGGGCGGCGACTCAAGTTTACTGCACAGAAGGAGGCAGCGGTAAACCGTGTCCATATTTTCACCAAGAAAACTCTGTGGATCCACTAGCAGAACAATTAAAGAGGGAGAGCGGGGCGTTCTGGGAGAGATGTGTCCGTGGTGTCGCTGTGGGTAGGAAACGACTCGACGGCATAAGACAAGTAGGAGTGGGAAAGGATGGAGTGTTTTAAAGCCGGCGCTGGGAGTGGCAGTTTGATGCGGAGGTGGATGGGCAACCACTGGAGATTCTTGAGGAGTGGGGAAGCGTGGACTGAACTTTTTTTAGAAAAACGATCCTTGTAGCAAAGCGAAGTCTGGACTCGAGTGGGGAGAGACAGGAGGCGGGGAGATCAGCAAGGTGTCAGATGAAGTATTCAAGGTGAGATAGGATAAGTGCTTGGATTAACGTGATAGCAGTTTGGTTGGAGAGGAAAGGGCGGATTTTAGCGATGTCGCGAAGGTAGAACCGACAGGATTTGGTGGCAGATGGACTGCGTGGGTTGAATGAGAGAGATGAGTCGAGGTTACGGGCTTGTGAGGCAGAAGGGGGATGGTGGTGCTGTCAACAGTGACAGGAAAATCAGGGAGAAGACTGGGTTAGGGAGGGAAGATGAAGAGTTCTGTACTCTACCAAGTGCTTAGTACAGTGCTCTGCACATAGTAAACACTCAGTAAATTCGATTGATTAAGCGCTTACTATGTGCCAAACACTGTTCTAAGTGCCGGGGTAGATACAAGGTATTCAGGTTGTCCCACATGGCGCTCACCATCTTAATCCCCATTGTACACCTGAGGTAACTGAGGCACAGAGAAGTTAAGTGGCTTGCTCAGAGTCACCCAGCAGACGAGTGGCAGAGCCGGGATTAGAACCCACATTCTATGACCCCCAAGCCTGTGCTCTTTCCACTAAGCCACTCTGCTTCTCTAAAACAGAAAAAAAGGTAGAAAAAGAAGATATTTTTCCTCCCCTAAGCAAAATATGAGCTGACCTGTTATTTTTCCCCATGAACCAGCTAGAAGAAATAGAAATAGCAGTAACATCATCGTCATCTTTTGGATTCCCCATGGGCTTCAGGGCACTGTACTAATTGCTTGAAAATTGCAAAACAAGCAAGCGACACATTCTTTACCCTCAAGGGGCTTATACTCTCATGGGGGAAAGAAACAGAAAAGTCTCGGCAAATAGACTAATCAAAATAAGTAATTGAATGCATATTTGATTGCAAGTGTTCTTCAGATTATGGACAAACTAAATGAATTGAAATTTTATTTCTCAAATTAATCTGATCTTTCCACATTACCGCTGTTACTAGTCATAATGATGATAATCATGTAGACCGGCTTTTACTCTGGCAGGGCGGATGCACAAAAGAGATAGTGGCTGCCCATTCCTTCCTATCCTTGACCACAAGGACAACATGGATGTGCCTGTAGATTTATAGGGCTGACAGTTCTCGTTTCTGAGGGTCAAATACATGCCCTCCTCTAAACAACTGGTCTGATCTATGACACGGTTTTGCTTCCTAAAATCCTCAAGGTGGCTTAGCCTAGATCTAAATGTCTATTTCACTCCCTCCTTTTTTAGCTGCCTGGGAAACAGTATTTAACTTCACCTGATCCATGGGTTGCCCAACAAAGCTCTCAGAATCACCAGTGAAAACAAATACATCTGCGAGGAGCTGCTCTGCTCGACACCTAGGACATCTCCTTTCGGGCTAGTGTCCCCGTCCGCCAAGTTTTAGCATAATGGCTGACCAAAGTGAAAGGACAAAAATTGTTCCTGATTTTTCGAGTTCCATTTTTCGCGGCACTTTCCCTAGCAGTCTTCATTGGCAGGGCCTGTGTGCATCTCTCCCTCTCTCTCCCTCTCTAGGAAACAGATTACAAGTCACACCGAGCTAACAAAGTGTTGTTTCTGGGGAACCTGAAGAAGTTGTTGTCCACGGGGACATCCAAATGGAACAACAGGCAGATTGCACTGTGGGATCAGGTGAGCCAAGCTGTCAGCCAGCAGCCTCAAAGGGCCGGGCACCTCTTTTCCATCCTCTGTTCCCCGGTAGTTCACGTTCCAAACTTCCCTTTTAACTCTTCCAATTATTCCCTGAAGTCTGGCCCGTCGACCCGGGCCATCTCCTCTTCCCTCACCCAGTTCATTTCTTCCCCTCCCCACAAGGCAAGGAGGGAGCTAAATAATTTCTTTACCCAACTCTTTTGTTGACTGTGAGAATAGCAACCTCTTTGGAACTCTAAAGCCTGGGACCATCTATTTTGTTGCATAATCTCTATTGCCTCGTCCAAACCTAGTGGATATAAAACCAAGTCTCGCCCCCTAGTCATCCACGTGCACAAGCACCGGGCTCTCAATTGAACGCTCAGTCTTACTGAGCCAAGAGTCCGGGCTGTGCAAATCACACTGCACTCTATTTTCTACTCTGTATAGCTGTGTTTGCTGCTTGACTGGCCCGGGAGTAAGGTGAGAACCTGTTCTTCAAAGCTCTTGATACTGAGGGTCTGCACAGAGAGGGAATTGATGCACATGGGTGCTTTTCTGCACATAGAAGTGCTCCAGAGCAATAGATGGAGCTTTAGGGGGTATAACACACGCCTGTCATCTCCCAGGGGCCCAGGCTCCCACTCGGCCCACCCAAGGGTCATCTTCTTGGTCTGCTCACTGTGGTTTACGGTAGCTTTCTGGGGGAGCCAGCAGTTTCACATCTCATTCCTTCCTTTTCCTGTGTCCTAAACAGGATGACCTTTCGATGCCTTTGTCCGAAGAGGACCTGGATGGCTCCTCTGGTGTGCTCTTTCCTTTCTATGATTCAGATACACACATGCTCTACATGGTGGGCAAGGTAAGCTCTGAATTATGATGTTTAAAATGTGAAACCCCCTGAATATCTACCCTACCAGTTCCCAAACAGGGTGCCACCAGGACCCTTGATGCCCCAGACGTCTGCCCAGCTATGGCCCTGAGCCTTGGGACTCCCTTTTCAGTCCCAACCTGCTTGGCCTGGGAGGGAGACACTGTTCCACTGAGTCCCAGAGCTGTTTTCTCACTTACCTTTCCACTCATTCATTCATTCATGTTTATCGAGTGCTCAGTGTGTGCAGAGCACTGTACTAAGCGCTTGGGAGAGTGCAGTACAACAATCAACAGACACATTCCCTGCCCACAGTGAGTTTACAGTCTGGGGCAGGGTGGGGGGGAGACTGACGTGAACACAAATAAATTACAAATATGTACCATTTGCAAAGGCTAAAACTGGTTTCTACATGGATGGGACCCACACTTCATCCAGTGGGTGGCCACTTGCCCTAAAGGCGGTACTCTGAGGACCCTGTCCAATAGGCAGCAGTGTGGTAGAGGGGGATTGCTGGGGGCTGTGGTATCCAAGAGGGTCACATGTTAGGTGCAGAGGAAGCAAGACCCCCTTCACGGGATGTGCAGACAGGAGTGGGGATTGGGGTGTTCGGAGGTGGGGAGCGCTCACTGTGATAAATATCACTCCCAGCGACAAAGGGAAGGGTAGCCTGAAGGTCTTGGAGACCAAATTTAGGTTTCTAGGAAGGTGACCAAAGTCCAGCACACTTGTTATAGCAAACTCTAAAGCCTGCCAGGTCCACAGGCAGGGCCTAGGAGATCTGTAGAGCCCCCGAGTCTCAAGATGCAGCGTGGCGTAGCGTATTGAGCCCGGGCCTGGGAGTCAGAAGGTCATGGGTTCTAACCCTAGCTCCAGCACTTGTCTGGACAAGAACACTTTATTTCCCTGGGCTGCAGTTACCTCACCTGTAAAATGGAGAGTGAGACTGTGAGCCCCATGTGGGACAGGGACTGTGTCCAACCCGATTTGCTTGTATCAACCCCAGCGTTTAATACAGTGCCTGGCACATAGTAAGCGTTTAATGCTATTATTATCATTATTATTCAGTGAGGGGAGCAAGGGCCCGGAGGAGTTGAGGAAAACCAAACCATTCAGGATATACTGTAGGTGCCGCTGCTGTTTGAGGTTGACGAGAACTGTTGCAGAGCTGGCTTCTCCCTCGAGGCGGTCTTTCATTCATTCATTCAATAGTATTTAGTGAGTGCTTACTATGTGCAGAGCACTGTACTAAGCGCTTGGAGTGTACAAATCGGTAACAGATAGAGACAGTCCCTGCCCTTTGACGGGGTTACAGTCTGATCGGAGGAGACGGACAGACAAGAACAATAGCAATAAATACAATCAAGGGGATGAACATCTCATTAAAACAATAGCAAATAAATAGAATCAAGGTGATGTACATCTCATTAACAAAATAAATAGGGTAATGAAAATATATACAGTTGAGCGGACGAGTACAGTGCTGAGGGGATGGGAAGGGAGAGGGGGAGGAGCAGAGGGAAAGGGGGGAAAAGAGGGTTTAGCTGCGGAGAGGTGAAGGGGGGGGGTAGAGGGAGCAGAGGGAAAAGGGGAGCTCAGGCTGGGAAGGCCTCTTGGAGGAGGTGAGCTTTAAGTAGGGTTTTGAAGAGGGGAAGAGAATTAGTTTGGCGGAGGTGAGGAGGGTTCAGGTTGCAGTCTTCCTCTCCGGCTGGGTGCTCCCCTTCCCAGATGGATTGTTTATTTTGACTCTCAGACCCCACTACGCGAACACGTTTATGTAAGAGGCGGGAGAGGAGAATGATTCCCTCTCCCCACTCCCTCAACAGTCTCAAGTGTAGCCCCTGGTGCTAAAAAAGGTGCCCAAGAGGACAGTGACACCACCATGGCCCTCCGGTTTCTCCATGGGCTCACTCTTGCACCCAAGGGACCCTGGACCTGCCTGCAGTGTTTAGCTGGGAGTGGGACTTGAGTATGGCTGGCTGATTCTCCCCATCAAGCTAGGGCAAAGGGGAGAAACTGAAAGGAAGGGCAGAGGGGCTTCTTTCATTCGTTCAATTGAATTTATTAAGCGTTTCCTGTGTGCAGAGCACTGTACTGTATGATTGGGGAAAAACAATACAACAGTAAACAGTGACAATCCACATCCTACCGCTGACCTGGAACGCTCTCCCTCCTCACCTCCGCCAAGCTAACTCTTCCCCTCTTCAAAGCCCTACTGAGAGCTCACCTCCTTCGGGAGGCCTTCCCAGGCTGAGCCCTCCCTTTCCTTCTGCTCCTCCTCCCCACCCCCCCTACTCCCTCTCTCTGCTCTACCTCCTTGCCCTCCCCACAGCACTTGTGTATATTTGTGTGTATTATTTATTACTGTAATTTATTAATGACGTATATATATCTATGATTCCATTTATTTTGATGGTATTGATGCCTGACTACTTGTTTTGTTTTGCCGTCTGCCTCCCCCTTTTAGACTGCGAGCCCATTGTTGGGCAGGGATCATCTCTATCTGTTGCGGAATTGTACATTCCAAGCGCTCAGTACAGTGCTCTGCACCCAGTAAGCGCTCACTAAACACGATTGAACGGCTGAATGAAAAGAGGGAGGCAGACTTGGAAATCAAGGTCCCCTGTGGCAAGGAGTCAAATGGGACAGCAAAACCTGTTCTTCTTACTCTTGTTATGTTCTTTTACAGGGTGATGGGAACATCAGGTACTATGAGATAAGCCAAGACAAACCTCACTTGAACTATCTCACAGAGTATCGCTCCAGTTGCCCTCAAAAAGGAATTGGTGAGTTAATAGCATATTACATTTCTTGAGATGAACTAATTTTCACTTGTCTTTATGAATTCTATCATTCACGGACTCCCATCAGCACCGGTCCTCTTAGGGGGACAAAGAATTAGCAGCAGAAGGCACAAGATTGAAAAAAATCAGTTCCCTGTGAGGAAAATGTCTCAGCTGGCTGGAGCTGGAGGGGGAAAAAAAAAATAATTTTCTACTTGGAAAAGAGTGTGATTTTCCTAACAGTTAGGCAGAGACCACGTCAAACAAAAGTAGATATCGCAAATGGAACCTAGGAGGCATAAAAATTCTTCTGAATGCCTGACACACTAGTGGAAATAAAAGTGTGGACTAGAGGAGGAAGAGGAAGAAGCACAGATTAACTCAGAAGTATCTGCTGCCTGGCATCGCCCACGAACCATGTGAAGAACAATGTGCAAAGAGGTGCTAGGTTTTCATTTTGAGTGCGAGAGCAAGAAGGGAGCAGGGATTTTATGGAGAATGAGGACTGAGAAAGGATAGGCTTCAAAGAGCTAATAGGCCAGAAAGCCACCATTTGGGGGGGCTTTTTTTTCTCCCAGACTGGAAACCGTCAAGCCTTATCCAAGATCTGGGCTGAGTCTGGGGGTCCAGCACAAAAAGATGTGGGAGCCACGACCCCCATCACCTCTGAGGAATGGGAACCTCCAACTGAGAAACGGTTTCATCTCCCCGAGTTCGACTGTGTCAAGGCCACCCGTGACCCAGTGATAATAGAGAAGCAGCGTGGCTCAGAGGAAAGAGCGCGGGCTTGGGAGTCAGAGGTCACGGGTTCTAATCCCGGCTCCGCCGCTAGTCAGCTGTGTGACCTTGGGCAAGTCACTTGACTTCTCTGTGCCTCAGTTACCTCATCTGTCAAATGGGGATTAAAAAAACCTGTGAGTCCCACGTGGGATAACCTGATCACCTTGTATCCCCCAGCGCTTAGAACAGTGCTTTGCACATAGCAAGCGCTTAACAAATACCACAATTTATTTTATTTATTTATAATAGTCGACAACTATGAAAGTAGTGATAGTATGTAGTAAGCACCTCCTGTGTGCAAAGCACTGTCCTGAGCACTGGGAAAAGATACGTTGGTGAGAGTAGACATGGTCCTTGGCGCCCACAAAGGACTCACAATCTAAAAATAAAGGAAGGGGAAGCGGTTGGTGACAGGCTCAGGAGAAGATAAAACGGTAAAAACTCGAAAGCACAGAAGGCAAGGACAAAGATAAACCGAATAAAAGCAATAGGATACGGTGGCTAAAGGAGCAGACCCGGCTTTCCGCTATTCTGAAAGTGGTAAGCGCTCAATAAATGGTGCTGAGGGTGTCTCACCCTTCCTGGACTAGAGCAGAGACTGATGGAAAGTCCCACTGGGATGGGCTCTGGGTAGCTTCTCTCCCCTATTCCTAAGGATAGGCCTCCGGCTTCACTCTGCTGCTGATTCCTCTCCCTTCCCGGGTTGGACCACGAGCTGAAGGTGTGTTTTTCAGGCCTGGAGGAGAGCAGCGTGGCCTGCCGGAAACACCACGGACCTCGCAGTCAGAGGACCTGGGTTTTAATCCCAGCTCTATCACCTGCCTGCTGTGTGCCCTTGGGCAAGTCACGGGAGCATCTCCCGGCCTGAGTTTCCTCATCTGGGAGCCCCGTGTGGGGCAAAGGAGCATATCCAGCCTGATTAACTTAGCTGCCGCAGCACTTTGAGCAGAGTTTTGACCCGTAGGAAGTGCTTAACAAAGGCCAAAATGACAGTAAAAGTCCCGATGGGGTGGGGGTGGGCAGCTTGTCTCCTACCTGCAGGCCTCCTGTCCTGTCCTTACTCTGCTGCTAGAGTTTCCTCACCCTACCTGTGAGAAACGCACCTCGGGTGGCTAACGTCTTGGGTGTGTCACCTCTAGGGGGGCACCAGAAGGCCAGGTAGCTGTAGAGTGTCGTGTTTTTCACATAGAGTACTGTACTCGATTCTCTCATGTTTTAAAGAGCATGCAAATCCTGCTTGATGGGACTGCGTATGGCAAGAGTGATAAATACATATAATCCATCGAGAGCGGACTGCTAGAGAAGGGAATTACAGATTATATATGGCAGCCCACACGTGGTCAAGATCAGAGCTACGTATATTGGTATCCAGCTATAATAAGCTCTCTGAGGGCAGGGATCGTGTCTACCGACTTTGTTGTATTTTCCAAGCGCTTAGTATAGTGCTCTGCACACGGTAAGCTCTCAGTAAATACGATTGATTGAATGAATGAAAGAAGAGGGACAGAGAAGGGAACAGGTGCTTACTGAGCCCCACCCTCCTCCGGCATCCGGGCCTCGCTCCGGGTGACGGAAGGCTCTCTCTCCACCGTGGGCCGTGCCAGTAAGAAGTCGGTCAGAGCTAGATGTAAGACAGGCCGGGCCAGCCGGACCAGATTGGCTCACTGGGCTTTTCTCAGAATCCTAGGGGGCCGGCCCAGCCCTGACCACATTGGGGTGCTTTATGTTTGGGGCGGGGCGAGGCACCAGGCTCAGAGCTGCTTCTGTGAGGGTCGTAGGGGTGAGGGGAACAGTCTCCATCTGAGAAGGTGATGGTGCCATCTCCTCCATGAAGTTGAGGGGTGGTGGGGCTGGGAGGGAGGGCTTCTAGGCTTGAGGATGCATCCCCGTGTCCCTGGAGAGGGCTTTTCTAATTAGCACTGAAAGTACGCTTGGGGATTGGACCTCTGACTGCTGCCCAATCAGTCACAACGCCAGTTCGGGTGCCGGTTGTCTGCTTCTCTTTCGCTGGCCAGATCTGCGGATGGTGGACGGAAGAAGGTTTTTCCTCCCTCGCCCCCCCCGCCCCGGGGCAGCCCATCGCTAGTGTTGCCCGGAAACCACGGGCGGATTTAAACATGTGCTCTGGGGACATAAAGGGACTTATTTTCATGCGTTTTCCCCAAGGGTATAGAGTCAATCACTCGATGGTATTTATTGAACGCTTACTGTGCAGAGAGCACTGTACAACAGAGTTGGTAATCGCATCGAGTGCCGGCCTCGTGCCCTGGTCCTCCGGCTCTGGGGCCTCTCCCGTAATCTGTTATTTCCTTCTGACCATCCTTCTAGGGGCCATGCCAAAGAGAGGGCTAGATGTGTCTTCCTGTGAGATCTTCAGATTCTACAAACTGATTACGACCAAAGGCCTAATCGAGCCAGTGTCTATGATTGTGCCTCGACGGGTAAGCAGGGCAGCTGGCCGGGGAACAGTCCTTTCTCGGGGCGCGGCGGAGGGGAATTCGGATGAAATGAGCTGTGTTTCTTGGTGGTGCGTGCGAGCTACGTTCACACTGGGCGCTCTTCTCCCCTTGCAACCCTGCACGGGGCAATACCCTCCCTCCCTCCCTTCTGCCCCTCCTCCGTCCGCTCAGACTGGGCCGAGAGCGGTTTTAACCAGAAGATTGCTGCCCAGGAAAGAGCCCCGCTAACCCCACAGCTCCTGTCCACACCTCTAAAGGACCAACAAGGGGAGCTGGTCTATGGGCCAGAGGGCGGTGGCTCCAATCGCGGACCGGCCGTCGAACGACGCGGACCACGGTTTAGGGGCGCCGGCCGGGCCAGCTTGTCGTGTCTCCGTGGATCACATAGGAGAGGAAGGTCAAGGGGGATTTCCCTTAGCGGGTTTGCCACAGCCCGGTCGGAGAATAGGTTTCCTTAGCCGTAACGATCCACTGCTTCCCAAACTCTTGTAGGCCAGGTTGCCGTCAGCCTGCGGAGTTCTGAGCCGGCCACCCGCCCATTCAGCTCCCGAGGCGGGCGACCGCAGTGGCCAGCGTTCCGCCGGGAGCCGCGTCCTGGGTTGCGGCGCCCTCGGATCCCGGACTCCTCCGAGGGCCGGAGGGGAAAACAAGCATTCCCCCTCCAGTGAGGTTCACGTTCCAGGTTTGGGAAGCCAGAATAGGACCAGGCGAGCTGGGCACCTGAACACAGGCTTACCCCAGTAAGCTGAGGTCTTGGAGGTGCCCCTGCCTCACGGCAGACATTTAAACCCGCTCAGAATTCAAATCCTGCTGCGTGGAAACCACCAGATTTGGAATCGAGGGCCGAACGTCCAGCCCCAAGCTCCATCTTCCTCCTCCTCCTCTTTGGCTCTGGAAGTCTCAGGTGCATTCCTGCGCTCTGCCCCTCCTTTCCTTCTTGGGCTTCCCAACTCTCGATCTTCCCTTGAGCTATTCCCAGGCCACCGCCTGAAGGTGATGCTGTGGGGATCGCCCCAGGGGACCGCTCTGGGCAAGGTTTGCTGCTGCAGAGGAGGTGGGGCCGGGTCCCCCCACCCACCCCCGTAATCACGCGGGTGGCACCGGAATGACTTGGCCATTTCGGAACCAGAGCCTACTTGGTTCTGAGCGACCTAAAGCAAACCGTCCCTGCCGCTGCAGGATTTCAGGTGCCAGAAGGCTGCCCTGTGGACTCCCCCAATTGTAAACCTTTCCTGGGGTCTGCGATCCCCCCCACTCTTCCATCAGTTTGGAGAGGCCGAGGGGAGGGAGAGAAAGAGGTCGATTCCCGGGCAGGACCATGCCAAGGGGGTATGCTCTGCATCCTTTGCCAGAATGGACAACCAATGGGGGGGCGGAGCGCCTCTTGCCGATGCCCCCCGTACCATCCCAGTGAATGCCACGACGCCCGCCCTCCATCCCTACCAGGGTCACCGCCCCACCACTGCAGTTAGCAAAGCCTAGAAAGGAGAGGCAGGGGGGAGCGACGCGGCAGCCATGTTTGTGGCAATAGAGTACGCGTCTCCCCGCCCCCTCCTCCCCCCCCCGCCCTCCTTCCGTGTCTCCTGCCGCCCACTCCACCCCTGGGCAAGTGGCAGAACGGTGTCTCTCCCCTCCTCCCTGCTCCCAACATGCCGACTCCTCTGTGGGGAGATTGGTTGGGAAGGGAACCCTGCTCTACCTCCCGTTGGGAGAGGTGGGTTTCAGGAGGCGAAAAGGGGGAGGGCGCATTCTGGCTGCCGGCAGCGCAGCCCTTTCCACAGATTCCCAGGGGGCGGAGAGATTGGATCCCGATCGTCCCACGGATTAGAAAATGGAAACGGAGACATGCAGAAACCTCACGCTAAAGCGTAGGGGATATCGTCTCCTTCTCATGCGCAGGAGAACGCTTCTTCGGGGCAAGGCGTAACCCTCCCCTCCCTCCCCCCCGCCACCCTCCCCGCCCCGCTGGCCTGCCCCAGCAGCACCAACGGGGCTTTGTTGTTCTGACTCTGTGCTCCCTGTGTATTTGCAGTCAGAGTCATACCAAGATGACATCTACCCCATGACGGCTGGAGCCCAGCCAGCACTGACAGCTCAGGAATGGTTGAATGGAATCAACAAAGGTCAGGCCTGCAGGGACAGGAATTTCCAGCCTGGTGCCCATGCATCCAACTCTCTCCCGTGGCTTCAGGGCACCACGTCACATCCATCAGTAACCGTTTCCCTCCCTCCCGGGCCCAGTAAGGTCACCTTTCCCTGCTCCTGCGCCCCACGCTCCTTGAGCCTGAGAAATCTCTCCGGATTCAGGCCCCGGCAATGGAAGGAACGGGCCGCTAGCCACGTCCCTCCTCAGCACACCCACGGTGGAGAGGCACGGGAGAGGGGCAGCGCCGGGCAGAACAGCCCAGAGACATCGTTTACTTGAAATGAGCACTCCACCCCACCCCCGAGTTGGTCAGAAGGTCTGTTTAGACGTTAAATTATCCAGCTCGTGTCCACTCTGCCGTCCCCCTTTAGCATCCCTTTAGCCAAGGCTCTCTTCCCCTGCCCGCGCTCCCCCGTCGCCAGGCTGAACCTCAAGCCCCGTCCCCTTGCAGCTGGCTGGAGCTGCCCTGCGCACCCTCGGCTGGAGCCGAGGCCTGGGGCCCGACACAGTGGGATAATCGAGTCTCGTCCGGGAGCCACCCACTATGCATGCAGGCTCTCCAGATCACACGAAGCCCAGGCGTTGCCAGTGTTTAAGTGTGAAATGTACTCTTTTCTGGGAAAATGCGTTCCTCTATGTGTGTGTGTGTGTGTGTGTGGGTGTGGGTGTGCGTGCACGTGTTCATGTTTCTGCGTCCTTAGAGTCACTCTGCTTGCTTTGTAGATCCTCTTCTGATATCTTTAAGACCAGGTTCCGAACCTGAGCAAGCCCAGCCACATTTTCCTGAGAGGAGAGTGTCCAATACGGTGACAACAGAATTCAATAAGCACCTGGACAGGCTAGAGAGGATGCCTGTAGAGGACAAGAAGCAGGACAGATTCCAAGATGAGAGGGCAGAGAAGCTCGTGGTGGATCGCGTGCAGGAAAACCAAAAGCCTCGACTCTCTAACGGGTTTGACTTGTTCGAGTGCCCTCCACCAAAGACCGAAAACGAGGTACGGATGTGTGAAACTCAATAAGAATTGGGAATACGTCCTTGAAGTATTCTCACAGGGCCTTCCCTGTGAGTTTGGTGCACTTATTTCTGTTTTCTGGGTGAGGCAATTAAAACTCACTTAGTGCACACAATCCTGGAGACCAAGCTCTCTAGTCCAATGGCTGTTCTCCATTGATTTCTAAACTTATCTGTGGGGGATCCCTCGGTACTCTACCCAAATTTCTGAGCTTTCTCTTGGGTTTGGATCATCCGGGTCCATCCGTTCCCCCCCCCCCCCCCCCCCCCCCCCAGCAAAAGTCACTTTTGCCTGAGGGAAGGTCTGGATAGTTGAGGTCAGAATGTCCATTTGGAAGTTAAATTATCCAGCTAGTTTCCTAGGTTAGACCTGGCCAGTAAGCTCCTTGTGGGCAGGGAATGTGTCTACCGACTCTATTGTGTTGTACTCTCCCAAGTGCTCAGTACAGTTGTCTGCACACAGTAAGCGATCAGTAAATACGACTGATTTGAAGAGATTGAGTGATCGACTGATTGAGGACCTGCACAGCCCGAAGTTGTCAATTCAGATCCAAAGAGTGCTAACTTAACCCCGACTCCTTTGTTCTTCCCTAGGGAGATGAGAGGAAAGGGATTGCCATAAAACCCTCATGCAGTGCCTATCTTCTTTATGCCCAGAAGTAGTGGTAGCTACTTGTCAGCTGTGTGACCTTGGGCAAGTCACTTCACTTCTCTGTGCCTCAGTGACCTCATCTGTCAAATGGGGATGAAGACTGGGAGCCCCACGTGGGACAACCTGATTACCTTGTAGCTCCCCCAGTGCTTAGAGCAGTACTTGACACATAGTAAGCGCTTAACCAATACCAACACTATTAATGACCGTACTTACTGAGTACTTGGGAAATACGAAACAGAGAAATCACATGTTCCCTGCCTACCAGGAGCTTAGGCTCTTTTCATTCATTCATTCAATAGTATTTATTGAGCGCTTACTATGTGCAGAGCACTGTACTAAGCGCTTGGAATGTACAATTCGGCAACAGATAGAGACAATCCCTGCCCAATGACGGGCTCACAGTCCAATCGGGGGAGACAGAAGGACAAAAACAAGACAACATAATCACGATAGATAGAATCAAGGGGATGTACACCTCATTAACAAAATAAGTAGGGTAATAAAAATATATACACATGAGCACAGTGCTGAGGGGAGGGGAAGGGAGAGGGAAATGTCATTTTCAACATTGCCTTTTGAAGAGGGGAAGAGAGTCTAAGTGAAGATTATCATCTCTTCTCTAAATTCCCCAATTTTTCGAGTCAACTATCCTTAGTCTGAATGGCTTCCTGCTACAGTTAGCTGGGCAAAAGTCTTCACTTTTTCTCGAACTACTTGTATTCCACGTTCATTTGAGAGCGACTTCAAAATATTGGCAAATGAAATGATCAAAGTAAATAATCGAATATACAATCAAACGGCATATATATTTATATGTATTTCTACCCACATATGCTCAGAAGTGCTCCAGGTGGGGATAATTAAATGCTTAAGTGCTGGAGAGGTGGTGGGATTGTACCCGTTGGAGTGCCGGAAACTAATCGGGGAAGGGGATGGGATTTTAGGAGGGCATGGACTCTGGGGAGCCTGTGGTCTGTTGGATCTGGGGAAGGAAGGAGTTCCAAGATGAACAGCGTGAGTGGACGGAAAAAGAAGGGAGAGGTGAGGGGAGCAAGGCAGGGTTAGAAGATTGGCTGGAGAGGAGCAGAGAGCGAGCTGGGAGTAGTAGGTAAATGGTTTGAGAACCTCGAAGGCTGATGTGAGGCGGGTTTGCTTATCCTTGTACCGATTTTTGAAGAGAGAAGGCCACAAAGAGAGTGACTGTTTTAATGTTTTGCAGCTGCTGCAGGTGTTCTACCGCCAGCAGGAAGAAATTCGGAAACTTCGAGACCTGGTCAACCAGAGGGAGGTTCAGATCAAACAATTAGAGCTAGAGATCCAAAACCTCAACGGGGGCTCAGCCAGGTACTGAAGTGGAGGTGATCGCTTTCCCGCCTTCAGGACCCAACTCGCACCCCTCCTCCCTCTTCCCCTTGAGACGGGGAGGAAAAAAAAGCCTCCTGAGGATGACTACTGTTTATAAGTTTTTTTAGGGGGAATTCACAGTTTAATTTACTGAAACAGTACACGGTGCCCTTTTTTCTATTTATCTTCTTTTAGTAACTGTATATTAATTGACTGTTTTTAAAAGATGCTTTGACCTTTGTTTTTAACGTTGTCCTTTTTTATGAGTCTAGTTTCAAAGGAGAAGAAAATGTAGCTCAAGTCAAAAGAGTCACGAGCAAAAGAATTTCTAACAGTAACCAAAATCAGAGGCATGGCAGCTCCGCTGACTAATGCCAGCATTCAGGAGAAAGGTTTGAGAATTCTTCTGCATAAGACAATACACCTTGACACGTGCACTAAAACCATCCCGGGGACTTCTTGCCGACCTCCCTTAGGGTCTGCAGCAGAAACTGGGTAGGGAACATTAGTACAGAGGCTGAAAATAATATCGGGCCACAGCCACCGGGAGGAAGGCTTTCTCTGGTTCTGGATGTAGAATCACATCCGGTTCTTCCCTCAGATCAGTGTAAAAATATGACCGCGCCCTTGGTTCCAGAGGAGCTTCAAGCAAGCCAAGGAGACTGAGTTTTGGGGAGGGAAAGATAAAAGAGACTCTCTCCCCGGTGCTTCTCCAGGGCTATGCTCTGGGCCAGACCATTTGGAAAGACAATGCTTTCAGGGGTTTCCCATCAGGTTCTGCCAAAACAATGAAAAGAGAGAGAGAGAGACCCACCGGGCCCCGAAACATTCGGGGTGAACGGTAAGACTCTGACGAAGAGTTGTAACTTAAGGCCTTTCTTTCCCAGAGGGCTCCAGCACCCATCCCCTGGAAAATATCAGGGCAACCCACTGGCCCACTGAATTCTAAGGGAGCCTTCTAGTGCTTGAAGTTCCTCTGGACATTTATCGACCAAACACAACTCTGTAAGCTTGACTTTTGCCCTCTGGGGTGTCACTCACTCTCTCTCTCTCTCTAATAAATACTTAGAAATGCTGGAACTCGTTTTTATAGAAAACATTGTCTGCAATAACATGCCTTACTGCACTATTGAGAGCAAAGATAAATCTCAGAGATGGTTGGGGAAGCAGAAATCCACTGGATGCAAACCAATCACCATCTTTATGAATGAAAACCAGACTTCGGAGACCAAAAACCTATCGTTTCAAAGCAGACCTAGCTAGATGTGTTTCTTCAAGTAGCCAGCCAGCTTGTTTCCTTTTTTTACAACCAGAATAAATTATTTAAATTATTTGACAGCTAAGGAAAAGGGACAGGTAAATTTTACCAGGTATTTTTTAAGCATACTTTTTTTGATTGTATTTTTGTTTATGTACGCGACCTAATAGTTAAATTTAGCACCTACGCGCTCAGCCAATTAGTAGAGTGCTCACTGATTTTCTGTACTTGAAACACAAATAGTCACACTGATTGTTTACTGATGACCATTCTGAAAACAAAGGCTACCGGATCAGCACTTGAATATGATCTTTTGGATAATACCTCTGTGTGAATGTTGACTTTAACATGTTTTTCTCCTGGAACATCCATTTGCTCATAAACGTATTCCAGAAGGAGACCGGATGGCGGAAATTGGTCTATGCTTTATTGAACTGTGCCTAAAACGATTTCAACTATAATTTTGTCATGGTTTCTTAAATTCTTTGTATCTTTGTAAAAATTAAAGTGTTGCGGAATTGTGCAATGATAAACAAATGTAACTAAAGAATAAATATCTGGCTAGACTTTTACTTTTCAATCCACGAAGTTTTCTTTTATAAATATAAATATACATATATATAAATATTAATTTTCTTAAAACAAAGGTGGAAGTGGAGAGACGAAATGAGTGGAGTTTACTTTGAGTTTACAGTCTCTTAGTTTGGCATATGTAGAGGTGTGGCCTTATCTTACCTAGCAGATACTGTACCTTACCGTTCGTGCATGTGTATCGGCCTATAATCCTTTTTACCCGCTCCCAAAGCCTGTGATGTAAACGACATGTTCGGTTCCTTTCTAATAAACAAATATTTCAACCTGAACTCAACCACCCACTGGCAACAAACAGTTATCTCTTTTATGGCGCTTTGCCCTACCTTCAACCAGTCACTTGGGAGAATGACATTCACTTGGAAGCCAACCGAGTGGCATTCCAGCGCTCCGAATTCAAATGCGCCCCAAGCTCGGCATTATTTTTGAGTGGGAATGTTTCTGAATGAAACACGGTTCCGACTGGGGAGGAGGTGGGTGTAGGAAAGCTACCTCAGAGAGATTAGAAAGAGATTAGCCAGCTTTCCTAGTTGAATAGTTCGAGGGAGGGAACAAAGTGACCCGGTGTCTGTTAATTTGTTTCTGTCTTGCTTTTTATTTTCATTCATTCATTCATTCAATCGTATTTACTGAGCGCTTTACTGTGGGGAGAGCACTGTACTAAGCTCTTGGGAAAGTACAACAATATAGAGACACATTCCTTGCCCACAGTGAGTTTAAGGACTTTACTGTGTGTCAGGCACTGTACTGAGCACTGGGGTAGATATAGGATCATCGGGTTGGACACCCTCCCTGACTCACGTAGGGCTCCCAGTCTATAATCCCCATTTTACAGATGAGGGAACTGAGGCACAGAGCAGTCAAGTGACTTGCCCAAGGTCTCAGAGTAGACAAGTGGCAGAGTCAGGATTAGAATCCAGGTCCTCTGACTCCCAGGCCCATGCTCCTTCCACTAGGCTACACTGCTTCTTCTGACCTCTGGTAAAGGGACCTACTCTTCATATGTTACCATATGCAATATTGTGGGAATTCCCTCACTCCAAAATGGTGTCTGCTATACCCCAGGCTTCCTGGGAGGATGGCTCGATAAGCAGAGGGCTGATGAGGGGAATAATGGTACAGAGAAAAATATGGGATAACACACCACTCTCCCAATCGCGATCCCCAGACCAGGTTACTGGTGTATTTCCTGTCCGCCCTCTCTATCCCCGGCCTCCTGGCTCTGAATTTGAGAAATGAGCGTCACATCCAAGATGCCGTGTTCTCCTCCTTGCTTTGAGTTCCTGGGCAGATCTTTTCCCTTTGTTTCAACGAGAGATCTGTGTTTTAAAAGAGATGCATAAAGGACACAGGGAAGACCTAGCCCAGTGGTCGTTGGGCTGGCCACTACTGAGTGTTACATTACAATATTCGAATGTCACCATCGCCTTAGGACAAGACAGTGTCAATCGATCAATTGTATTTACTGAGCGCTTACTCTTTGTGGAGTGCTGTAGTAATTAGGAGAGGACAATACAACAGATTTGGTAAGCATGTCCCCTGCCCGCAAGGAGCCTACATTCTTGAGGGGGAGACAAAAAAATAAAATAAATTATGAATATGTGTGTAAGTATTGGGAGTGGGGGGGAGGTAAATAAAGGGTGCAAATCCAAGTGAAGGACAAAGAAGGGAGAGAGAGTAGGGGAAATGATGGCTTAGTTGGGGAAGGCCTCGTGGAGATTTGATTTTAATAAGGCTTGGAAGGTGGGGAGAGTCATGGTTGGTTGAAAATGAAGAGGGAGAGGAGTTTCAGGACATGGGAGGGAGTGAGCTAGTGGAGATGGAGGTACAGTGAGTAGGTTGCGTTGGTGAAGGTTGGCAATGTATGGCTTGCGGGGCTGTAGAAGGAAACCGGAGAAGTAAGATAAGAGGGGGCAAGGGGATTGGGTGTTTAAAGTCAATGATAAGGTGTTTTTATTTGATGTGGAAGTGGATGGGCGACACTGGACGTCCTTGAGGAGTGGGGAAACTTGGACCTAACAGTTATTTAGAAAATTGATCCAGGCAGCGGAATGAAGTATGGACCCAAGTGGGGAGAGACAGGAGGCAGGGAGGTCAACGAGGAGGCAGATGCAGTAGGTGGATTAGGATAAGTGCTGGGATCAAGACGGTAGCCCTTGGGATGGAGAGGAAAGGGCAGATTTTAGCAATGTCGTGAAAGTTGAACTGACAGGATTTGGTGACAGATTGAATATGTGGGTTGTGTGAGCGACTGAAAGCTAAGGAACAGGGGATGTGTCTGCCAGCTCCATTGTATCGTAATAATAACTGTGGTATTTGTTATTTGCCAGGCACTGAACTAGCCGCTCAGGCGGATACAAGCAGATCGGGTTGTACTCTCCCAAGTGCTTAGTACGGCGCTCTGCACATAGTAAGCACGCAATAAATACCAACCACGAGGATGATGAGGATAATGCCAAGGTTACGGGCTTGTGAGGCAGGGAGGACAATGGTGGCATCTACAGGGATGGGAAAGCCATGTGGAGGACAGGGTTTGGATGGGAAAATGAGGAGTTCTGTTTTGGACGTGTTAAGTTTGAGGTGTCGGCAAGATGTCCAAGATGTCCTCAAAGCAGAAGGAAATATGAGATTGCAGAGAAGGAGAAAGATCAGGCCTGGAGATGTGGATTTGGCAATCGACCTCAGAGAGATGGTAGTCGAAGCCATGGGAGCGGGTGTAAATGGAAAATAGAAGGGGATGCAGAACTGAGCCTTGAGGAACTCCCACAGTTACGGGGTGGGAGGCAGAGGAAGAATCCTGTGAGAGAGACTGAGTGGTCAAAGAGGAGGAGAACCAGAAGAGGACAATCGTGAAGCCAAGGTTAGGTAAAGTTTCCAGAAGGAGGAGGTGGTCCACACTGGCAGGGGTAGCTAAGAAGTCAAAGAGGATTAGGATGGAGTAGAGGCCATTTGATTTTTCAAGGAAGAGCTCATTGGTGACCTTTGAGAGAGCAGTTTCTTTGAAATAAAGGGAGCAGAAACCAGATTGGAGGGGGCCGAGGGGAGAATTGGAAGAGAGAAAGTGGAGGCAGTTAGACAACTCATTCCAGGAGTTCGGAGAGGACTGGTTGTAGGGAGCCATGGGGTCAAGGGAGGGTTTTTTTTTTGTTTTATGATATTTTCTAAGCGTTTACCATCTGTCAGGCACTGTTCTAAGCACTGGGATAGATGCAAGCTTATCAGGATGGACACACTACATGTCCCACATGGGGCTCACAGTCTTAATCCCCATTTTACAGATGAGGAGCCTGAGGCACAGAGAAGCCAAGTGACTTGCCCAAGGTCACACACCAGACAAGTGGCAGAGCCGGGACTAGAATCCAGGTCCCATTTGACCCCAAGGCCTGCACTCCATCCATTAGGCCACGCTAGGTTTTTTTTTTTTAATCTTTTTAATTTTAGGGAATGCATGAACATGTTTGAAAGCAGTCGGGGAAGAAGCCACTGATGAATGAACAGTTGAAGATGGCAGTCAGAAAGGGGGTAAGTGTTTTGATTCATTCACGAGTATTTACTGAGCACTTACTATGTGCAGAGCACTGTACTAAGCGCTTGGAATTCGATAAGGTGCAAAGGGATGGGGCTGGAGGGGCAGGTAGAGGGGGTAGATTTTGAGAGGAGGACGGAGATCTCTTGAGAGAGTGCTGGGAAAGATGGGAGAGTCGAAGAAGGGGCAGGAGGAGGGAGGGAGCGGAGAGGAGCTGGGGAGATTTTAGGGCAATCGCTCCTGACGGTTACCATTTTCTCAATAACGTACCCGGCCAGTTCATTAGAGGCAAGAGATGGGGTGGCAGGGGGCAGGGAAGGGGTTCGAGGAGGGAGTTAAGCATCCGAAACAACTGGCAAAGGCAGTGGTCAGGGGAGTCAATAAGGAGGCCGAAATAACCTTGCCAGGAGGAGGAGAGGGCAGAGTTAAAACAGGCGAGGCCGACACTGGAGCCAAAGCTACAGTGGCTTCTTCTAATTAAGTGCACTCAGTGCCTCTGTTCAGCCCATGGGCAATATTTTGCCCCACCCTATTCATTCATTCATTCTATCATAGTTATTGAGCGCTTACTGTGTGCACAGCACTGTACTAGGTGCTTGGGAAAGTACAATACACCAATAAATAATGACAATCCCGGCCCACATTGAGTTCTCAGTCTAGAGATCGCTCAGACCATTTTCAAATGTTGACAAATCATCCGAGGTCTAATTTTTGATTGTCCAATCAAGTCAACGAAACAAATCAACACCTCTCCCTAATCATAACCCCCTCGAGCTTAACTACAACCCTAACTCTAACTCTGTTGAGGTCCTATGATGTTGGAGTCTACGACGATTTACTTTAGGTTTTGGTAGCTGATTCGTCACTGCCATGTCACTGCCATTCTCAGTTATTGTATCTCACAGACCCGGCTGACAACCAGCTAGCTTATACTGTCTTCCACCACAAAAATCATGTCTCCTGCCCTGTCCATGGCTCACTATCAAGGCCGAACCTCAGTTCACTAAGAAACCCGATCACCCCCTTTTATTGGTAAGCCCGTTGAGGCAGGGATCATATCCACCAACTCTATTACACTCTCCCAAATGGTTAGTACAGTGCTCTGCATAGAGTAAGCACTCATTGTATGATCTTCACGTTTTTTTACGCTCCACTGTTTCGCTTAAAACGATTATGCAGATTGACAATCTTCCTTCGGTTGACTTACTACAGGGTTTGAGGTAGTTCCCAGCTAATTCACCACTCATCTTTTCATAAAATTCCAACAGATATTTTATAGTCCAGGTCCTCCGGTTTCCTTTTATTAAACCACATTTATCAGGAGTTTCATATCAGAGGCTACCATTTCTCCAAAATTGCATGAAAAATCTCTGCCAAAGGTTTAAATCCTTAATTAGCTTTTGATAAATTCCTTGATGAAACCCATCTGTTTTCAGCAATGCTCTGCTTCTTTGGGAGCAGTAAAGTTTCCACCCCTTGGATGGGCATCTTGCCTCTAAATCCCCAAATTTTCCTTCCCTTGACCGAATCTCTGGGAGAATCCCAAGCTTTCCCTAGCTTTTGACCCATTTTCTAAGAAAAATTCTTATATCATTTCCAGGGGTGAAAGCAAAACTATTTTCTCACCGGAATGCTGCTGCTGCTGGCAGCGGGTAAAGCTAGAGTGTGTTGTGAGGGTAGGCGGCCACGGGGTCAGGCCGCCTCCAGGGTTCAGGGGAAGGGCCCTGACTGCATCCTGCTAGCGGAGGGGAAGGAGTGGTCATCAGTCACTTGAAGGTGACACGCGAGAAGACACATGCTCTAAATGCTGGGTTCCCCAAGGCTTCGGGGGCGAGTAAACATGTGGCTGCTGACTAGGAGGTCAAAGGAACTGGAAGACAGGCTCCCCGGGCCTTCCCTGTCCTGAAATCATGTGGGCAGACCTGCATCCCCCACCCCTGGGCCACCACCACCCCGTACCCTAAATTCTATGCCTCCAGGGCCTTCATCTTTCCCGGGAGGTTCCGTCCAGATCTGGTTTACCTGACTAACCCCCCTGATTATTTCTCACTTTTTTCTGAGTCTGATGTTGACTTGTCCATTTTTGTCCCTTTAAACCATAACAACTTTCCCTCCCAAGCTGGTTACTTCTTGAACCTTAAGAGGTAGAATTTGATTTATGGCTCCCCTTTCCTTTCTTTCCTTGCCTCTCCACTTCTCCTGAGACTTCACTCATTTGTTCTTTAATCTCTGGTATCTAGACTATAGTTACCGGAGGCTATCTCCAAACATTTGTAGTTACTGCTCATGGGCAAAATTAACACCCTAAGAAACCCCAACCCCAGCCAGAAAGAGTAAACACAATAGCAAAACAGCAAATGGTCTTCCCCGCCACAGAAAGGTAGAGGGACAGCTCAGAAACAAACAAGTCACCAAGACCAGCAGGTCCATCTTCCTGTAGAGCAAGAACACCCCCATGGGCATCTGCTGGCCATGAATTAGCCTTTAAAATGCCCCCTGATCTGTTCGTTTTCTTTTCCACTCTCCCTCTCCGAAATCTTCAATTTCCTCCTGCCTTCAGGACATGTTTCCCTGGGAGTCCCCTAGTCACCTCAAACTCAACATGTCCAAAAGAGAACTCCTCCTCCTCTTCCCACCCAACCTCCCCTAGCTCTTTCCCATCACTACAGACGACGCCACCATCCTTCTCACAAGCCCACAAGTTTTGGCACTATCCTCATCTCTTTCCTTGAACCTAAATAGTCCTCTCTTCACAACATCTAGAGAATCCACTCTTTCCCCTCCATCCAAACTGCTACCATGCTGGTCCAAACATTTGTCGTATTCCATCTGAACCACTGCCTCAGCTTCCTCGCTGACCTCCCTGCCTTCAGCCTCTCCCCAGCCCTCTAGTCCTTCACTCTGCTGCCCGGATCATTTTCTAAAAGATCGTTCCGTGCACGTCTCCCAGCTCCTCAAGGGCCTCCAATTGTTGCCCATCTGTGCATCGATCAGAAACACTTCTCCATCAGGTTCAAGGCACTCAATCAGCTCTCTTCCCCCTTACATATCCTAACTCCCAGCTCCTAGAGAGGAGGACTGTGACTACTTACTCCATTACTCTCCCCTAAGCATTTAGTACAGCCCTTTGCACAGGATAAGTACTCGATAAATATCACACAATGGTATTTATTGAGCGCTTACTGGGTGCAGAGCACTGAACTAAGCACGTGGGAGAGTACAACGCAACAGATTTGGTAGACATGTTCCCTCCGCACAAGGAGTTTACCGTCTAAACGGGGAGAATTACCACTGATTGATTCCACTGGAAACAGTATTCTCCAGATGGCTTGGTGAATGTTCAGTTTTAAACACATGATAAATGATCGGCTGTTTCTTCACTGGGCGTTATGTTGAAGAGAGTTTTCTTGTAGGCATTTGGGGAGGAGAGGGGAGAGGAATTTCCAAATCTGAATGGGGCAAACCCAACATTTAGCATCGACCTAAGATTAGCGGGAATTCCACTAAAGAGAGAGGACTAAAATTCTGCTAGAAATGCCTCCATCCACCATTAAGACACCGCATGCTGTCTGACTGTTGTACAGATACTCTTTGTAGAGTATTTCAGGCTTTTCTCTCTCTGCCTCACTCCCACCTCAACTTTACCCTCATCTACTGGGTTTTGAGAGGCCTTGGAACAGTCCCCAGAGTACAGTCAGACTGGGAGCCTGATATCTGAGGTAGGGGGACATCTGGGTTGAGACTAGAGAGGTCAGCAATGGCCCGCCAAAAACACAGACATGGCATTGGAGAAATCCATTCAGCCTAGATTTAGAGCAGTTCTTCAGGGCACTCTGACCCTCCCACTTGCTCCAGAGCCTTTACAGTCCCTTCCACGATCCCTGAAATCTGGCGTGGTATATGAGCACTAGAACACGGTGGCCGAAGCTACAGCGGAGGGTGGCCCAGTGCTGGCAATTGAAGAATGGACAGTAAAGCACCCGGCGTCCCATCAGACCAGGGCAGGGGACAGGCCAGCTGAAATCTGGACTCTCCGTATAATACCGGACCCAGTTGAGAGCCCCCCAGGCAGCAACTGTTAATTGGGAGGACTCCCGGGCCGTGTTAGAGAAGTGCACAGGAACCAAAAAAATACTCTGCCTGCATCACCTCGATCTTATGCCTTTCAGAAATTTTGCAAAGTTCCGGGATCAAATCCCCTTAATAACAGCTGAGAGACTCCATGAAACTTTTGCAACCTGCCACCTGCGTTCACACCAACCCAGCCCCTGTTGTTTCCCAAACACTGGCCTCTTCACTCTCAAGGACCCAGGGACAATTCAACCATTTCCTCAGGGTATCACCTGACAAAGTAGTTATCGCTGACTTTTACCTCACCCACAATGCTCAAACTTATCCCACCATGACCCTTCAAAGCCTCCCCATCCTAGTCCATCCTGCCCATCATACCTCCCTCTCCCCCCCTTCTGCCTAACCCCTCCCCACTCCTTGCCCCACCCTTGCCCCCCTCCCCGCCCCATCTCAAGGTTCAGTTCTGCGTCCCCTTCAATTCTCCATCTACACCCACTCCCTCGGAGAACTCATTCGCTCCCATGGCTTCAACTACTACCTATATGCGGATGATTCCCAAATCTACATCTCCAGCCCTGATCTCTCTCCCTCTCTCCAGTCTCGTATTTCCTCTTGCCTTTAAGACATCTCTGCTTGGATGTCCTGCCGTCACCTCAAACGTGATGACTATGAAGCAGCGTGGCTCAGTGGAAAGAGCCTGGGCTTGGGAGTCAGAGGTTATGGGTCCGAATCCCTGCTCTGAAACTTTTCAGCTGTGTGACTGTGGGCAAGTCACTTAACTTCTCTGTGCTTCAGTTACCTCATCTGTAAAATGGGGATTAACTGTGAGCCTCACATGGGACAACCTGATTACCCTGTATCTACCCCAGTGCTTAGAACAGTGCTCTGCACATAGTAAGCGCTTAACAAATACCAACATTATTATTATTATTATTAAAACATAACTTATCTACCTACCCAAACCCTGTCCTCCCCCTCACTTTCCCATCATGGTAGACGGCCCCACCATCCTCCTTCTCTCACAGTCCTATCACCTTGGCGTTATCCTTGACTCCTCTCTCTCATTCAACCCACATATTCAATCCATCATGAAATCCAGTCAGTTCGACCTTCACACCACTCCTAAAATCTGCCCTTTCTTCTCCCTCCAAACGGCTACCACGTTAATCCAATCACTCATCCTATCCTGCCTGGATGACTGTATCAGCCTCCTTGCTGACCTCCCTGCCTCCTGTCTTCCCCAACATCAGTCCACACTTCGTTCTGCTGCCCGGATCATTTTTCTACAGAAATGTTCAGGTCACGTGACCCCGCTCCTCAAGAAACTCCAGCGGTTGCCCATCCACCTCCTCGTCAAACGAAAACTCCTCACTATTGGCTTTAAAGCAGTCAATCACCTTGCCCCCTCCTACCTTACCTACTACACTCCTATTACAACCCAGTCGGCACACTTTGCTCCTCTAATGCTAACCCACTGTACCCCGATCTCATCCATCTTGCCGCCAACCTCTCGCCCTCGTCCTGCCTCTGGCCTGAAACACCGTCTCTCATCATAACCAACTGACAATGACTCTCCCCCCCGTTCAAAGCCTTATTGAAGGCACATCTCCTCCAGGAGGCCTTCCCTGACTAAGCCTGCCTTTCTTCTTCTCCCACTCCCTTCTGCGTCACCCTGACTTGCTCCCTCTATTCATCCCCCATCCCAGCTCCTCAGGACTTATGTATGTATCTGTAATTTATTTATTTATATTGATGTTTGTTCCCCACCCTGTATGCTGTAAACTCATTGTGGGCAGGGAATGTGTTTGTTTATTGTTATATTGTACTCTCCCAAGCGCTTTATACAGTGCTCTGCACACAATAAGCGCTCAGTAAATGCGATTGAATGAATAATGAATGAATGAAGTCAGTTGAATGTCTAAGGGCCAGTGGAACCAGATACTATTCTGTTGTCAGCCCCCATTGCTCCTGAAGGATGAATCTTTCCTGGAACCACAGGAGGGAAAAAATATCTATTCCCCGACCCAAGGTTACTTTCTTGGGCAGATTCCTAGGATTGTTGTGTTTCTGCCAGGATGGTTTCTGGTGCAAGGATTTCCAAATATTTTGCCAATTTACCAGTCATGATGGGGATGTTTTGTACATATTTAATACATACTCATCAGTTCACAACAGTAATAAGGATAACTATGGGGGCTCCAGAGATGTCTGAAGAGGTAGCTCTAACCAGCTTGCTAGGTGGCTTTTTATTGGATGTTTTCAATTTTGAAATAGGTGACATCTGCTACAGTCTATTTTCCAGAGGCCCCAGAAATGTAAACATTGCAATCAGGCAAAGTAGAAATGAAGCTTGGACCCTTGATTGGAAGTTTCACAAGGGAACCGGACTCATAAAAATCCATCATCTGTGGAAATCCTGCAGCCACGTTGTCATAGGGCTGGGGTGGGTTTGAAGATGTTTTTTCAATAGAAAAATGGAATTTGGGCCCAAATCTATGTTGGTTAAGCCTCATGCCAAGCCTTCAGCAGTCCAAACTGCTGCCATGTTAATGCAATCACTCTTCCTATCCCACCTAGATTACTGCATCAGCCTCCTTGCTGACCTCTCAATTTCCTGTCTCTCCCACTCCAGTCCATACTTCACTCCGCTGCCCGGATCATCTTTCTAAAAAAATATTCAGGACATGTCACCCCCCACTCCTCAAAAATCTCCAGTGGTTGCCCATCCATCTCCATATCAAACAAAAACTCCTCACCATTGGCTTTAATGCACTCCATCACCTTGCCCCCTCTTACATCACCTCGCTTCTCTGCTTCTACATCCCAGCCCACATGCTTCACTCCTCTAGTGCTAGCCTTCTCACTGCACCTCCATCTCACCTGTCTCACCACCGACCCCTGGCCCACATCCTGCCTCTGGCCTGGAACACCCTCCCTCCTCAAATCCGACAGACCGTTACTCTCCCCCGCTCCCTTCAAAGCCTTATTGAAGGCACATCTCCTCCAAGAGGTCTTCCCAGATTAAGGCCCACTTTTCCTCATCTCTCACTCCCTTCTGTTTCGCCCTGACTCGCTCCCTTTGCTCTTCCCCACTCCAACCTCACAGAACTTAGATACATATCTGTAATTTTATTTATTTGTGTTGATGTCTATCTCCCCCTCTCTAGACTTCAAACTCATCGTGGGCAGGGAATGTGACTGTTTATGTCTTTCCCAAGCCCTTACTACGGTGATCTGCACCCAGTAAGTTCTTAATGAACACGATGGAATGAATGAATTAATTGTACCATTCAGGACAACAAAACATCTGGAAGTCACGTAACATCCCCCCGCCAAACCCACCCCGGTATTCCTGTTGTTCCCCAATTCCTCTGATGGACCTGAATTATTCCAGACTGCCCCACCTGCTCCCAGGCCCATTCCCAAACCTAACTGGACATCCCGCTTCCAGGACATTTTTTTCAGAGTCCAGATCTGCTGGCAGGGTCCAGAGGACAGAGGTTCCCACCAGGTGGGATCCTGGACCAATCAAGAGACACTCACAAGGACATCACACCAAACCTGTCCCATCTACAAGAATCCAACCTAACGTTTTTCTATTCTACTCTGTTAAATTACAGCTCAAAATACTAGGGGCAAATCTGCCTAATTGTTAGCCAGTGATCAAACCAGATGATATTAGCACCACTAAGATAAACGGTGTCATTTATTAACGGTAACTGGGTACCCACCTACCATGAGCAGAGTGGCTGTACTAAACAAGTTAGGAACATATGATGAAAGTAAAATAATAGCAATCATCCTGGTATTTCTTAAGCGCTTACTGTGTGCCAGGCACTGTACTGAGCGCTGGGGTGGATACGAGCAAATCGGGTTAGACACAGTCCCTGTCCCACATGAAGCTCACAGTCTCAAACCCCATTTTACAGATGAGGGAACTGAGGCACAGAGGAGTGAAGTGCCCAAGGTCACACAACAGACAAGTGGCCGAGCCAGGATTAGGAGAACCAGGGACTGACTTCGAGGAGCTCATAATCTCACGGGGGAGACGAGCGGACACAAATTGCAAGTACAACCAAGAATAGGAATGCAGCCACAGCCTTTCCATCGACTTCACCGGTAGCACAGACAGAGTACATTAAAACAACAGACTAAGAGACAGAAACTGAATTTAATACTCTACACCACTAGGTGACTGAACAAAGATGAAAGAATAGAATTAATTGAAAAAAATAGACTACTAGAAGCCACCGCAGGCCGGACCAAACTAAATGAATCATTTGAGACGCAGTGTGGCCTAGTGGAGAGGGCATGGGCCTGGGTGTCCAGGAGACCTGAATTCTAGTTCTGGCTCTGTCTGCTGTGGGACCCTGGACAAGTCACTTGACATCTCTGTGCCTCAGTTTTCTCATCTGTCTAATGGGGATAAGATTCCTATTCTCCTTCCCTTTAGACTGTAAGCTCACTGTGGGCAGGGAATGTGTCTTAGTACAGTGCTCTGCACACAGCAAGCGCTCAATAAATACAATTGGATGAATGAATGAGAACAGAGACTCTGCCCGATATCAGTATCTTGCAGCTTCCCCGGAGCTTGGCGCATATACGTGGCACTTAATAAGTACCATCAGTGCTATGAAAAGAAATTGGAACTTGGGCAAGAGGTTGTTCATTGATCAGTGGCTGGCTCCTACCATTTCAACACAGGATGTGAATGAAATGTTGTGGTGAGAAAAGCAGAACTTGACCCTGAGTTTATTTTAAAAAAGAAATATTCGAGATAAAACAGGAAAGTGATTGTGGAGAACGACCAACCAAAAGCAAGAGATAGTGGGTAACCAGTGACACTTGACTTCCTCTTGATTTCGCTCAAGGTAGTTTCTTTCTGAAATTTGAACTACATGTGAGAAATGCCATCTGAAAGTCCTTTGGAATTCCATAGGAGAATATGAGTTTTCCATGGCTCAAGGTTTAAAAGACTGAGGGAAACACAACATTTTGATGAAAGAGGAAACGGTCCTTTAAAGGCACAGTTGATTCATGGGTTTTCCTGGGCTCTTGGATCTCTGACAGCCCACCTAGACCTGTTTCTCTTGCAGAGATGGTCTGAGGACCAGGCCTAAGACCACTCACAGTGTCAGTGACAGGGCAAGCAGGATGGGAAAAAGCAGTCCAACAGGCTGCTTGACTCTCCCTCCTATAGTCGAGACGGGTAGAGTACTGGAACCTCTCCAGGTGCGACCCTGGGAGAGGGGATAATAGAACTAGTAGATAGGATTCCTGTTCTCAAGTAGCCTATGATCTAGCAGGAGAGAGAGGCACTAAAACAAATCTCACTACCTAGTGGAAAGAACATGGGCTTGGCAGTCAGAAAACCATCTTCCTCTCCCTTAGTCTGCAAGCCCCATGTGGGACAGGGACGGTGTCTCACCTGATTATCTTGTATCTAAACCAGCGCTTAGTACAGTGTTTGACACAGAGTAAGAACTTAACAAATACCATTATTATTATAGGAGGAAGTAATGTATTTTAAATATATATTCCTAAGTGTTAAAGGGGGTTTGTGAGACCTTAAATGCTCAAGTTACATAGACATGGAATCAATCACTCAATCAATGGGATATACTGGGCACTTACTGTGTGCAGAGCACTGTACTACGCATTTGGGAGAGTGCGGTACGACAGAGCTGGTGGACACGTAACCCAACCATGACGAGCATGCATTCTTTAAGGGGAGACAGACCTTACTACAAATAAATAATTTATAATATATAGTTTAGAGATGTGTACTTAAATGCTGTAGGGTTTAGGGTGGGGTGAACACCAAAAGCCTAAAGGTCACAGAGCCAAGTGCAGAGATGACACAGAAGGGAAAGGCAGCCAGGGAAAAGAGGGGAAGGCCTCTTGGAGGGGATGTGACCTTAATAAGGCTCTGAATGTGGGAAGAGTGGTGATCTGGCATATATGGAGGGAGTGGGAATTCCAGGCCAGAGGGAGGATGTGGGAAAGGAGTCAGCGGTGAGGATAGACAAGATCAGGGAAAGGTGAGCAAGCTGATGCTAGAAGAGCTAAGTGTCCCAGATGAGCTGTAGGAGATCAGTGAGGGGAGGTAGGACGGGAAAAGCTTACTGTGTGTTTTAAAGCTGATGGTAAGGAGTTTCTGTTTGATGTGGAGGTGGAGGTTCTCGAGGACCGGGGAAACATGGACTGAACATTTTTATAGAAAAATGATCCGGGCAGCAGAGTGAAGCATGGACTGGAGTGGGGAGAGTCAGGAGGCAGGGAGGTCAGCAAGGAGGCAGATGCAGTAGTCAAGGCGGGATAGAATAAATGCTTGGATCGATATAGTAGCAGATTGGATAAAGAGGAAAGGGCAGATTTCAGCGATGTTGTGAAGGTAGAGCTGACAGGATTTGGTGACAGATTGAATATGTGGGCTGAAAGAGAGAGATGAGTTGAGGATAATGCCAAGGTTATGGGCTTGTGAGATATGGCATTCTTGGTCTCCTTTGCAGGCTTCTCCTCCCCCTCCCATCCTCTAACTGTTGGGGTTCCTCAAGGGTCAGTTCTTGGCCCTCTTCTGTTCTCCATATACACTCACTCCCTCGGTGAACTCATCCGCTCTCACGGCTTCAACTATCATCTCTATACAGATGACACACAGATCTACATCTCTGCCCCGTCCTCTCCCCCTCCCTTCAGGCTCGTATCTCCTCCTGCCTCCAAGACGTCTCTACCTGGATGTCTGCCCGCCACCTAAAACTCAACATGGCCAAAACTGAGCTCCTCATCTTCCCTCCCAAGCTCTGTCCTCTCCCTGACTTCCCTATCACTGCAGCATGGCTCAGTGGAAAGAGCACGGGCTTTGGAGCCAGAGGTCATGGGTTCGGATCCCAGCTCTGCCACTTGTCAGCTGTGTGACTGGGGGCAAGTCACTTAACTTCTCTGAGCCTCAGTTACCTCATCTGTAAAATGGGGATTAAGACTGTGAGCCCCATGTGGGACAACCTGATTCCCCTGTGTCTACCCCAGCGCTTAGAACAGTGCTCTGCACATAGTAAGCGCTTAACAAATACCAACATTATTATTATTATGGTATGACCATCCTTCCCGTCTCTCAAGCCCGCAACCTCGGTGTCATCTTTGACTCGGCTCTCTTGTTCACCCCACACATCCGATCCGTCACCAAGACCTGCCGGTCTCACCTTTATAATATCGCCAAGATCCGCCCTTTCCTCTCCACCCAAACGACTATCTTACTGCTACAGGCTCTCATAATATCCCGGCTGGATTATTGTGTCAGCCTGCTCTCTGCTCTCCCTTCCTCCTCTCTTTCCCCGCTCCAGTCTATTCTTCACTCCGCTGCCCGTCTCAACTTCCTGCAGAAACACTCTGGGCATGCCACTCCCCTTCTTAAAAACCTCCAGTGGTTGCCTATCAACCTCCGCACGAAACAAAAACTTCTCACTCTAGGCTTCAAGGCTCTCCATCACCTTGCCCCCTCCTATCTATCCTCCCTTCTCTCTTTCTACTGCCCACCCCGCACGCTCCGCTCCTCTGCCGCCCACCTCCTCAGCGTCCCCTGTTCTCGCCTCAACCCCCGGGCCATGTCCTCCCGCGGTCCTGGAATGCCCTCCCTCCTCACCTCCACCAAACTAATTCTCTTCCCCTCTTCAAAACCCTACTTAAAGCTCACCTCCTCCAAGAGGCCTTCCCAGACTGAGCTCCCCCTTTTCCCTCTGCTCCCTCTGCTTCCCCTCTACCCCCCCTTCACCTCTCCTCAGCTAAGCCCTCTTTTCCCCCCTTTCCCTCTGCTCCTCCACCTCTCCCTTCCCCTCCCCTCAGCACTGTACTCGTCCGCTCAACTGTATATATTTTCATTACCCTATTTATTTTGTTAATGAGATGTACATCACCTTGATTCTATTTATTTGCTATTGTTTTAATGAGATGTTCATCCCCTTGATTCTATTTATTGCTATTCTTTTTGTGTGTCTGTCTCCCCCAATTAGACTGTAAGCCCATCAAAGGGCAGGGACTGTCTCTATCTGTTACCAATTTGTACATTCCAAGCGCTTAGTACAGTGCTCTGCACATAGTAAGCACTCAATAAATACTATTGAATGAATGAATGAATGAATGGTATTATCTACAGGGGTGGGAAAGACAGGGAGAGAACAATTTGCCAGGGAAGATAAGGAGTTCCGTTGCGGACACGTTTAGTTTGAAGCTTTATTGGGACGTCCAGGTAGGGATGTCCCAAAGGCAGAAGAAAATGTGAGACTGCGGAGATGGAGAAAGGTCAAGGCTGGAGATGTAGATTTGGGAATCATCGGCCTAGAGATGGTCATTGAAGCCATGGGAGCAAATGAGTTCTCCAAAGGAGTGGGTGTTGATGGAGAATAGAAGGAGACCCAGAACCGAGCCTTGAGGTTTCCCACCTGTCAGCGGGTGGAAGGCAGAAGAGAAGCCTGCAAAAGAAACTGAGAGGCAGCAGAAAGATAGGAAGAGACCCAGGAGAGGACAGTGTCAGGTTTTTTTTTTAAATGGTATTTGTTAAGTGCTTACTATGTACCAGGCACTGTTCTAAGAGTTGGGGTAGGTAATCAGGTTAGACACAGTGCCTGTCCCACATAGGGCTCACAGTTTTAATCCCCGTTTTACAGATGAGGCAACTGAGGCATAGAGAAGTTAAGTGACTTGCCCAAGGTCACACAGAAGACAAACGGTGGAGCTGGGGGTAGAACCTTCTGACTCCCAGGCCCGTGCTCTATCCATACTGCTTCTCTCAGGGAAATCAAGTTGGGATAAAGTTTCAAGGAGACTTTCATTGTCCAGTATCGAAGGCAGCTGAGGGGCAGTGGAGATTTTAGGGAGATCACACCTGATGGTTTAAATTTTGTTAATGAAGTATGTCCAGGTCATTAGGAGAAAGAGATGGTGGGAGCAGGAGGACAGGAGGTTTGAGGAAGGAATTAAACATCTGAATGGAAGTTGGGGAATACAAGGTGAAGAAATTAGAAATCAACTGGCGAGGAACAATGCAGGGAGGAAATGTCATTTCAGAAGGGCTCTGAAGGTTAGCTTGAGAGGAACAAAAAGTTAAGGTGGGTGGTAGGGGGAGAAGAGCATGATTAGGTGGGAGGGAAAGAGCCGATTGAGTGCCTTAAAGGCTATGTACAGATAGAAGGTTATCTTGGGAGGACTGAAGAGAGCAGATAGGTAAGATGGAGAGAGTTGGAGAATTTCTGTTTGATGCGGAGGGTCAAAGGGAGTCAGTGGATTGTTTGGAGGAGTGGAGCGGTGTGTGCCAGGTGGCACTTCAAGACAATAATCCATTCATCAGCGTGTGGTAGGAGAACGTGGAGGCAAGGAGACCGGTGAAAAGGTGACACAATAGTCTAGCCGTAAATGACCAGAACTTGTACCAAAGTGGTGGTGGCTCACTGCCTCCCCCTTGTTACACAGATCAATCACTTGATCCATCAATATCTGGGAAGATTCCAGAATGAATCAAACACGAAATAAGCCCTCACCCCTCTGAAACCGCCCTCTCAAAGGTCACCAATAACCTCCTTCTTGCCAAATCCAATGGCTCCTACTCCATCCTAATCCTCCTCGACCTCTCAGCTGCCTTTGACACCGTGGACCATCCCCTTCTGCTCAACACGTTCTCCAACATTGTTTTCACTGACTCCGTCCTCTCCTGGCTCTCCTCATCTCTCCGGCCGTTCATTCTCAAGTCTCCTTCGCGGTCTCCTCCTCCCCCTCCCATCCCCTAACTCTAGGGGTCCCTCAAGGGTCAGTTCTTGGTCTCCTTCTATTCTCCATCTACACTCACTTCCCTGGAGAACTCATTCGCTCCCACGGCTTCGACCACCATCTCTACGCGGATGACACCCAAATCTATATCTCCTCCCCTGTTCTCTCTCCCTCCCTCCAGGCTCGCAACTCCTCCTGCCTTCAGGACATCTCTAAAACACAAGTCCAAGAAAGAGCTCCTTATCCTCCCTCCCAAACCCTGGCTTCTCCCTGACTTTCCCGTCACTGTGGACGGCACAACCAACCTTCCCGTCTCACAAGCCCGCAACCTTGGTGTCATCCTTGACTCTGCTCTCTCAATCACCCCACATATCCACTCCGTCACCAAAGCCTGCCGGTCTCACCTTCACAACATCACCAAGATCCTCCTTTTCCTCTCCATCCAAACCGCTACCATGTTAGTACAATCACTCATCCTATCCCGACTGGACTACTGCATCAGCCTCCTCTCTGACCTCCCAACCTCCTGTCTCTCTCCACTTCAGTCCATACTTTACTCTGCTGCCCAGATTATCTTTCTACAGAAATGTTCTGGGCATGTGACCGCCCCCCCCCCCCCCCGCATCAGTTGATAGGCAGTGGTTGCCTATCAACCTCCATATCAAACCAAAACTCCTCACTACCACATCCAAGCCCACACCCTCCACTCTTCTGGTGCTAACCTCCTCACTGTGCCTCGATCTCACCTGTCCCGTCGATCCCTGGTTCACGTCCTACCAGTGGTCTGGAACGCCCTCCCTCCTCATATTCACCGAACAATCAAACTTCCCCCCTTCAAGACTCACCTCCTCCAAGAGACCTTCCCAGACTAAAGCTCTCTTTTCGTCAGCTCCCCTTCCCCCCCACGACACACCGACTCGCTCCCTTTTTTCTCTACCCCCCTTCCCCACCCCACAGAACTTGTATATATATGTACATATCCATAATTCTATTTATTTCTATCGATGCCTGTTTGCTCGTTTTGATGTATATATATCTAATAATTCTATTTATTTATATTGTTGTGTGTTTACTTGTTTTGATGTCTGTCTCCTCCCTTCTAGACCGTAAGCCCGATGTGGGCAGGGATTGTCTCTCTTTATTGCTGAATTGTACTTTCCGAGGTTTTAGTACAGTGCTCTACACACAGTAAGCACTCAGTAAATACGATTGAATGAATGGATGAATGAATGAAAGAAAGAGTATATGGCCCCTCTCAAGATTGCACCTGGAGAGTTTCCAGTCCTCTACCAGTCTCGGCTATGGGAGGGAGAGTCAAGCTGGGCCATACCCATTCCATTCCTAGCTTGGGCAGTGGCTAGCGAGTGGCAGGCCATCTGCTACAAGCCAAAACTCACCTGTGCTGGGCAGCAACAGCATGAGACAGTCGAGGGTGGAAACAAGTTTACTGCATAGAAGGCAATGGTAAAATGCTTCTGTATTTTTACCAAGAAAACTCTATGGATACATTACCAGAACAATTGCAGATGGAGCTGGGGCATTCTGGGAGAGATGTGTTCATGGAGTCGTTATGGGTCGGAAACAACTCAACAGCATAAGACAAGAAAAGAAGAGTATATGATACCAGGAAGCCAATGATGCGGCTTTTTCCGAGAACCATTGTTATATATACACATCCAATGAATTTTCCTTCTGAGATAGCGACAGACCATTCTACTTTTATGTGGCTGCTCCAGATGGTAGTCATGATGGCTCGATGTCCCTTAGGTGGGCAAAAGGAGGGGAAAGGTGTCAAGTATTGCCCTACAGAAATCAGAACTGGAGTCATTTCTATTTCATTTCCTCGTTATAGCTTGGACAAAACAAACAAGGGGTTATAATAATAATGATAATAATAAAAATAATAATGATAGTTAAGCACTTACTATGGGTCAAGTGCTTTCTAAGCACAGGAGTCTGTCCTATGCTGTCAAGTCATCTCTGACACATAGTGACACCATGGCCACATCTCTCCCAGAACGCCCCAGCTTTACCTGTGATCATTCCTGTAGTGTACCCATAGAGTTTTGTTCATAAAAATACAGAAGTGGTTTACCAGCGCCTCCTTCTGCACTTTAAACTTGAGCCTCCACCCTCGACTCTCTCCCATGCCTCCGCTGCCCAGCACGGGTGAGTTTTGACTTGTAGCAGATTACCTTCCACTCGCTAGCCACTGCCCAAGCTAGGAATGGAATGGATGTGCCTCTGGTTGAATCTCCCGTAATCAAGACTGGTAGAGTACTGGAAACTCTCCAGGTGTGACCCTGAGAGGGGCGAGCACTGGGGTAGATACAAGTTAATCAGGTTAGGCACAGACCCTGTTCCACATGGGGCTCACAGTCTAAATAGGAGGAAGAATAGGGGTTGAATCCCCATTTTACAGATGAGGAAACTGAGGCCCAGAGAAGTCATGTAATCTGCCGCAGGTCACACAACAGGCAAGTGGCAGAGTTAGGATTAGAAGCCAGGTCCTCCGACTTCCAGGCCCATGCTCTTTCCACTAGGCCACGGGAATAACAGTCAGTCAATCATATTTATTGAGCACTTACTGTGCGCAGAGCTGGCACTAAGCAGAGCTGGCTTAAGAGAGTACAATATAACAATATACAGACACACTCCCTGCCCCCAACGAGCTGACAGTCTACAGGGGGACAGACATTAATATAAATAAATAAATGACAGATAAGTACATAAGTGCTGTGGGGCTGGGAGGGGGGGATGAATAAAGGGAGCAAGTCAGGACGATACAGAAGGGAGTGGGAGAAGAGGAAAGGAGAGCTTAGTAAGGGAAGGCCTCTTGGAGGAGATGTGCCTTCAAAAAGGCCTTGAAGCAGGGGAGAGTAATTGTCTGTCGGATACGAGGAGGGAGGGTGTTGCAGGCCAGAGGCAGGACGTGGGTGAGAGGTCGGCAGCCAGATAGAAGAGATCGAGGTACAGTAAGAAGGTTAGCATTAGAGAAGTGAAGTGTGCGGGCTGGGTTGTTTTAGGAGAGTAGCAAGGTGAGGTAGGAGGGGAGAAGGTGATTGAGTGCTTTAAAGCCAATGGTGAGAAGTTTCTGTTCGATGTGGCGGTGGATGGGCACCCACTGGAGTTTCTTGAGGGCTATGGAAACACGGCCTGAACGTCTTTGATCTGAGCAGCAGAATGAAGTATGGATTGGGGTCAGGAGAGACAGGAGGCAGGGAGGTCAGCAAGAAGGCTGATAGAGTAATCAAGGCGGGAGAGGATGAGTGATTGGATTAACATGGTAGCGGTTTGGATGGAGAGGAAAGGACGGATGTTAGCGATGTTGTGAAGGTTGAACCGAGAGGATTTAGTGATGGATTGAATATGTGGGCTGAATGAGAAAGAGGAGTCGAGGATAATACCAAGTTTACAAGCTCGTGAGACAGGAAGGATGGCGGTGCCGCCTACAGTGATGGGACAGTCCGGGCGAGGACGGGGTTTGGGTGGGAAGATAAGAACTTCCATTTTAGACATATCAAGTTTAAGGAGATGGGAGGACACCCAGTAATAATAATAATAATATAATTATGGCATTCGTTAAGGGCTTACTCTGTGCTTACCCTGAACGAAGCGCTGGGGTGGATACAAGCAAATCAAGTTGGACACAGTCTGTGTGCCACATAGGTCTCACAGTCTCAATCTCGATTTTACAGAGGCGGTAACTGAGGCACAGAGAGATGAAGTGACTTGCCCAAGGTCACAAAGCAGACAAGTGGTGGAACAGGGAACAAAACCTATGACCTTGTGACTCACAGGCCTGTGGTCTATCCACTACACCAAGTAGAGATGTTCTGAGTGCCAGAGGAAATGCGAAACTGGAGAGGGGGAGGGAGATCGGGGCCGGAGATGTAGATTTGGAGATTCTCTGCAGAGAAGTGGTAGTTGAAGCCATGTAATCAAATGAGATCCTTCAGTGACCCTCACAAAGCGGAAAAATGGTCCTGTAAAAAAAAAAAAAGATAGTTTAGTAGGGACAACAGATGCACTGGGGAGTGAAAACTAAAAGGTATAAATGCAGGCTAGGGGCAGGGCAAATGGGAGGAAAAATAAAACAAACCTGGGGGACATAGTTGGCCTTAATCTCAAAAATAGGTCAGTATTTTGAAGAAAGCCAACATTGCTCTAGGGTTGTATTAATGGGAGGATGATGTGAGGGGCAAGAAGTAATCCTGCCAGCATAGTCTTCCCCGGTTAAATCCTTATTAGAATATCGTGTCCAGTTTGGGCCAATGTTCTTTAAAATGGATGCGGAGAAATTGGAGGGTCCAGGAAAGAGCAACTAATGAGATTAGAGTGTTGAAAAAACGGTCCTGTGAAGAAAAAGCTGAAAGGTCTCTTCTATTAATATTGGCACCCCTTAAATGGTGCTGTTCAAATTCCTCGGGGCGCCAATTTGCTGTTTGTACCCGCCCTCTCACCCACCTTTTGGGTCGAATTCAGAGAGTAGATCTCTGGATCTTCGGGCCGCTGCAGTGACATTGTTATTCCACAAGATGGCCGTTCTTAGCTACGATGGGGGCCAAGGGCGCTCAGCTGGTCCTCTGCTGGAAACGGGAGCCAAGACGAGCAATTCGGTCATTCATTCATTGGATCATATTTATTGGGCGCTTACTGTGTGCAGAGCACTGTACTGAACACTTGGAAAGTACAATTCGGTAACAGAGACAATCCCTACCCAACAACGGGCTCACAGTCTAGAAGGGGACGACGGAACAAAACCAAACCAGTAGACAGGCATCAGTAGCACCCAAATAGAGAAATAGAACTACAGACATATACACATCATTAATAAAATAAATAGAATAATAAATCCGGACAAATATACACAAGGGCTGAGGGGAGGGGAAGGGGGTAGAGCAGAGGGAGGGAGTCGGGGCAATGGGGAGGGGAGGAGGAGCAGGGGAAAAGGGGGGCTCAGTCTGGGACGGCCTCCTGGAGGAGGTGGGCTCTCAGTAGGGCTTTGAAGGGGGGAAGAGAGCTAGTTTGGCAGATGTGAGGAGGGAGGGCATTCCGGGCCACGGGTGGGGCGTGGGCCGGGGGTCGGCGGTGGGACAGGCGAGAACGAGGCCCGGGGTGGAGGTTAGCGGCAGAGGAGCGGAGTGTGCCGGCTGGGCTGGAGAAGGAGAGAAGGGAGGTGAGGTAGGAGGGGGCAAGGGGATGGAGAGCTTTGAAGCCATGAGGAGTTTTTGCTTCCTGCGAAGGTTGTTAGGCAACCACTGGAGATTTTTGAGGAGGAGGGTGACATGCCCAGAGCGTTTCTGTAGAAAGATAATGCCCGCAGCAGAGTGAAGTATAGACTGAAGCGGGGAGAGACAGGAGGTTGGGAGATCAGAAAGGAGGCTGATGCAGTAAGAGAGCAATTGTTACTTTAGTATTAAGATGAGCTTCAAACAAATAACTGGCTTTGAACAATGACACTTTACACTAGTGAATGTGACTATTATAGTCCAGCCGTAGAATAAAAATCTGACCTTCAATGGAAAACCCCCAAACGAGCTGTCATGATGGTTTTAAAAAGAGGCGATCAATTAGTCAGTGCTATTTACTGAGCACTTACTGTACTGTACTATGCACTTGGGAGAGTGCGGTACAATAGAGTTGGTAAACACGATCCCTGCCTACAAGGAGCTTATCGTCTAGACGGGGAGACAGACATTAAAATAAAATAAATAAAAAATAATTACAGATAGGGAAATGGGAGCGTGTTAGGTTATGTTCCAAAGTTCTGGGGGCTGGGGATGGTGTGAATATCACACGAAAGCAGTTAGGAAGAGGCTAGTTGGACAAGAATCAGCAGTTGGAGTTCAGGGTGCTCTATTTGGCCAAGAGAGCTAGTCTCCTACTATAACCCAGTCTGCACACTTTGGTCCTCTAATGCTAACCTTCTCAATGTACCTCGATCTCGTCTATCCCGCCGCCGTCCTCTCGCCCACGTCTTGCCTCTGGCCTGGAACGCCCTCCCTCCTCCAGTCCGACAAACCGTTACTCTCCCCTCCTCCAAAGCCTTTTCGAAGGCACATCTCCTCAAAGAGGTCTTCTCTGACTAAGCCGTCTTTTCCTTTTCTTCAGCTCCCTTCTGCGTCATCCTGACTTGCTCCCTTTATTCATCCCCTTTCCCAGCCCCACAGCACGAATGTACATATAATAATAATAACAATAATAATAATAATAATGTTGGTGTAGAAGCAGCCTGGCTCAGTGGAAAGAGCCCAGGCTTGGGAGTTAGAGGTCATGGGTTCGAATCCCGACTCTGCCACTTGGCAGCTGTGTGACTATGGGCAAGTCACTTAACTTCTCTGTGCTCAGTTACCTCATCGGTAAAATGAGGATTAACTGTGAGCCTCATGTGGGACAACCTGATTACCCTGTAACTACCCCAGCGCTTAGAACAGTGCTTTGCACATAGTAAGCGCTTAACAAATACCAACATGACCTTTTCCTCTCTCGCTCTCTCCTCCTCCTCGCCCTTTCGGAAACGTGGCTCTCTCCCGAAGACACGGTCTCCGCTGCTGCTCTCTCCGGCGGAGGCCTCTCCTTCTCCCACTCCCCCAGACTCACCGGTAAGGGAGGAGGCGTCGGCTTCCTCCTCTCGCCCCGTTGCCGCTTCCGCACTATCCCTCCTCCCTCCTCCCTCTCCTTCCCCTCCTTCGAAGCCCATATCATTCGCCTCTACCATCCCCTCCAGTTACTTGTCGCTGTCATCTACCGCCCTCCCGGTCCCACCTCCGACTTCTTCAACCACCTTGACCCCTTTCTCACCTTCCTTCTCTCCTTCTCTCTGCCCACTCTGATCCTCGGAGACTTCAACATCCATATGGATGTACCCGACGACTCCTCTGCCGCCCGCCTGCTATCCCTCCTCCACTCTGCCGACCTCCTCCTCCACCGTACCGCGCCCACTCACCGACTCGGTCACACCCTCGATCTCGTCATCTCCTACTGCTGCACTATCTCCTCCCTCACCGACTCTGAAATCCCTCTCTCTGACCGTAACCTTCTCACCTGCCTCATCTCTCACACTCCCTCCCCCTGCAAATCTTCGCTACTGCCCCACAGAGACCTCCGCTCTCTCGATCCCATCCGTCTTTCCAATAGCATCTCGCCTCACCTTGCCGCCCTGTCCTCTCTTCCCACTCTCGACGAGCGGGTCTCCGCTCTCAACTCCACCCTCTCTACTCATCTCGACTCTCTCGCCCCTCTTTCCCTCCGCCGCTCTCGCTCCACTAACCCACAGCCCTGGATCACCTCCTCCGTCCGCCTCCTATGCTCCTATGCTCGAGCTGCTGAGCGCTGCTGGCGAAAGTCCAAGCACCAAGCCGACCTCACACACCTTAAATTTATCCTTTCCTGCCTTAACTCTGCCCTCTCCTCCGCCAGGCAAAGCTTCTTCTCCTGCCTCATCGACACCCATGCCCGTCACCCCCGCCGATTGTTCCGGACCTTTAACTCTCTCCTTAGGCCCCCGTTCCTCCCCCTCCCCCATCTCTCACCCCCAATGATCTGGCCACCTATTTCCTCACGAAAATCAACACGATCAGGTCTGAGCTCCCCAAAGTCACCCCTCCGCCTCTCCCCTCCCCCCCACCCACCCCCTCCCCTACTTTCCCATCCTTCCCTGCAGTATCCTTAGAGGAGATCTCCTCCCTCCTCGCAAGTGCCACCCCCTCCACCTGCGCCTCGAACCCCATTCCCTCTCACCTTATTAAAATCATCGCCCCTGCCCTCCTACCTTCCTTAACTTCTATTTTTAACCACTCAATCTCCAAGGGCTCCTTCTCCTCTGCCTTCAAACATGCCCACGTCTCCCCCTTCCTAAAAAAACCCGCTCTTGACCCCACTTCCCCCTCCAGTTATCGCCCTATCTCCCTACTACCCTTCCTTTCCAAAATCCTAGAACGAGTCGTCTACAATCGATGCTTAGAATTCCTTAACTCCCATTCTCTCCTAGACCCCCTCCAATCTGGCTTCCGTCCCCTCCACTCTACCGAGACTGCTCTCTCTAAGGTCACCCATGACCTCCTTCTTGCCAAATCCAATGGCTCCTACTCCATTCTGATCCTCCTTGACCTCTCTGCTGCCTTTGACACTGTCGACCATCCCCTCCTCCTCCATACCTTATCTCACCTTGGCTTCACGGACTCTGTCCTCTCCTGGTTCTCCTCTTACCTCTCTGGCCGGTCATTCTCGGTCTCCTTCGCTGGAGCCTCCTCCCCCTCCCATCCTTTAACTGTTGGAGTTCCTCAAGGGTCAGTCTTGGCCCTCTTCTGTTCTCCATTTACACTCACTCCCTCGGTGAACTCATTCGCTCTCACGGCTTTGACTACCATCTCTATGCAGATGACATGCAGATCTACATCTCCGCCCCTGTCCTCTCCCCCTCCCTTCAGGCTCGCATCTCCTCCTGCCTCCAGGACGTCTCCACCTGGATGTCGGCCCACCACCTAAAACTCAACATGAGCAAGACTGAGCTCCTCATCTTCCCTCCCAAACCTGGTCCTCTCCCAGACTTCTCTATCACCGTGGATGGCACGACCATCCTTCCCGTCTCTCGGGCCCACGATCTCGGTGTCATCCTTGACTCGTCTCTCTCGTTCACCCCACACATCCTATCCGTTACCGAGACCTGCCGGTTTCACCTCTACAATATCGCCAAGATCCGCCCTTTCCTCTCCACCCAAACGGCTACCTTACTGTTACGGGCTCTCGTTATATCCCGGCTAGACTACTGTGTCAGCCTTCTCTCTGACCTCCCTTCCTCCTCTCTCGCCCCGCTCCGGTCTATTCTTCACTCCGCTGCCCGGCTCATCTTCCTGCAGAAACGATCTGGGCATGTCACTCCCCTTCTTAAACAACTCCAGTGGTTGCCTATCGACCTCTGCTCCAAACAAAAACTCCTCACTCTAGGCTTCAAGGCTCTCCATCACCTTGCCCCTTCCTACCTCTCCTCCCTTCTCTCTTTCTACCACCCACCCCGCACGCTCCGCTCCTCTGCCGCCCACCTCCTCACCGTCCCTCGGTCTCGCCCATCCCGCCGTCGACCCCTGGGTCACGTCCTCCCGCGGTCCCGGAACGCCCTCCCTCCTCACCTCCGCCAAACTGATTCTCTTCCCCTCTTCAAAACCCTACTTAAAACTCACCTCTTCCAAGAGGCCTTCCCAGACTGAGCTCCTCTTCTCCCTCTACTCCCTCTGCCATCCCCCCTTTACCTCTCCGCAGCTAAACCCTCTTTTTCCCCTTTTCCCTCTGCTCCTCCACCTCTCCCTTCCCATCCCCACAGCACTGTACTCCTCCGCTCAACTGTATATATTTTCGTTACCCTATTTATTTTGTTAATGAATTGTACATCGCCTTGATTCTATTTAGTTGCCATTGTTTTTACGAGATGTTCTTCCCCTTGACTCTATTTATTGCCATTGTTCTTGTCTGTCCGTCTCCCCCGATTAGACCGTAAGCCCGTCAAACGGCAGGGACTGTCTCTATCTGTTGCCGACTTGTTCATCCCAAGCGCTTAGTACAGTGCTCTGCACATAGTAAGTGCTCAATAAATACTATTGAATGAATTTGTTAAGCGCTTACTATGTGCAGAGCACTGTTCTAAGCACTGGGGTAGATACAGGGTAATCAGGTTGTCCCACGTGAGGCTCACAGTCTTTGTCCCCATTTGACAGATGAGGTAACTGAAGCACAGAGAAGTTAAGTGACTTGCCCACGGTCACACAGCTGACAAGTGGCGGAGTCGGGATTCGAACCCATGACCTCTGACTCCCAAGCCCGTGCTCTTTCCACTGAGCCACGCTGCTTCCAAGATACATATCTGTAATTACATATTACATATTACATATCTGTAATCTATTTGTTTATATTAATGTCTGCCTCCTTCTAGACTGTAAGCTGCTTGTGGGCAGGGAATGTGTCTGTTATATTGCTATATTGTACTCTCCCAAGGGCTCTGCACACAGTAACAATAATAATAATAATAATAATAATGATGATATTTGTTAAATGCTTACTATGTGTCAAGCACTGTTCTAAGCGCTGGGGGGAGATACTAGGTGATCAGGTTGTCCCAGGTGGAGCTCACAGTCTTAATTCCCATTTCACAGAGGAGGTAACTGATGCACAGAGAAGTTAAGTGACTTGCCCAAAGTTATACAGCAGACAAGTGGCGGAGTCGGGATTAGAACCCACGACCTCTGACTCCCAAGCCCGTGCTCTTTCCACTGGGCCACGTTGCTTCGCAGCCTCACAGCAAGTGCTCAATAAATAGGACTGTAGCATCCCTACCTGCCCTTTGGTTTATCGACACCTTTAGCCCAGTGGACCAGTGGACATTTGCCTGGTAGATTGGCCAGCAAGGAGAGTCAAAGTGGTCTCGAAGGTGGTGTTCTGTAAGCTCCCCGGGCCTCAGGACACACTGAAAAATTCTGTGGAGCCAAAAGTAGATTAGATCGACTGCTAGATCTGTCTTTTGCCATCAATGAGGCTGTGGTACTGTGTGCGAGACAGACCTTGACCAGGCCCCTACCCACAAGAAACACAGCAGATTTCTGGCTGTCTGCAGCATGGCCAGCAGCGTAAGAAGCAGATTGGAGAGGAATGATTGAGCAGGTGCTTGCTTTCATTTGCAATTTCTGCCATTTTGGAAAGAGCTTTAGGCCCTGCTAGATGGCCCATCAGTAGTGAGGCTCTGGCGACTCCAGACTGGAGATTGGAGATTGCCCAGATAGGGGGTGTCTTCATGAGAGTCATGGGAGTTAGGGGAGGATAGAAGCAGAGGGAAAAGGCAGGCCCATGCAAGGGGGAGGGGGGAAAAAAAGAGAAAAAGATGGGATAAAAAGATGGAGAAGGAAAGAAACACAATGGGAAAGAAGGCAGGAAAAAGGAAAAGAAAGTAAAACTACGAGAGGAAGGAAAAGGGAAAAACAAACACACAGATGATAGAAAAAAGGAAGGAGATTCAGTCAAAGAGCAAATGCAAAAAAAAAGAACAAAATTACAGGATGATAGAAAGCAAGGGAAAATGGAAGATGAAGGAAAGACTGGGAAATTAAAGGAAAGATGAGGAGAGAAGGCAGAGAAGCAAGAAATGTGGGGGGAACATGAATCAGTAAGTGGAAGTTACTGGATGGGCCCCCAAACAGGGACACAGATGGCATGAAGTGGGTGGGGAACTGCATGAGGGTTGGTGGGTGGTTGGAAAAGAATGAAGAGTGGATTAGAGGATGGAAGGGAGTGGAAGAGTTAAGCAGGAATCTGAGAGAATTATTGACATGTACCTAACTGGGGGGAATTTTTGTATGATCCAGAAAACCAAGAATTTAACTTCTTATAATCGTTATCTATTTTCCCTTGACCAGTCTTGTTCTGCCTATTTTTTAATGGTATTATAGCACCGTATTAAGCACTTGGGTAGATACAGTCTATGTCCCACATGGGGTTCACAGTCAATCGCCATTTTATAGACGAGGTAACTGAGGCACAGAGAAGTGAAGTGACTTAACCAAGGTCATACAGCAGACAGGTGGTGGAGCTGGAATTAGAATCCAGGTCTTTCTGACTCCCAGGCCCAGGCCCTATCCATTAGGCCACCCTACTTCTTGCCCAGCATTTCTCTCTATTCTATGCGCCCCGCAAGGACACAACAGAGAAGCTGGGAATAAGGGTCTGAACGTGATTCAGATCTTCTGGGAAATTATTTGAACTCCAGTGCCTGAAAACATCATCAGAAAGTCCTTGGGAATCATTTGTACAAGGGATATACGTTGACGAAGTGCTTTGAAAGCCCACACAGAAGAAAACATGCAGATGACACGAACCCTTTCTGAAAATCAGCAGAATGCTACGGGCTGGCAGTCTGAAGAAAATCTGCATTTGTTAAACTTGGTATACAGCCAAGGATCAACATCAACAACCCAGCATTGAATGCTGTCTCTGAATTCTAGTTCCTGGACAGCACTGGGAAGTTTAATAATGGAAAGGAGGTAGAATACCGAGGCAAGGACTCAAACCTGAGTCCTCTGGGAGACGCGCAGACGGTTTGTGGCGTCGATATGGCATCAAGATTCAGATCAAATTGAGGGCATATTGGGCAGAGGTAGTGTCCATTTTATTTTTTATGTTTATGAGACCTGGGCCCATGACAGATGCTGCCTTTGCAGAAATTCCACCAACGTCACCTACAGAGCTTAGAACAGTGCCCGGCACATAGTAAGTGCTTAGCAAACCGTGATTATTATTATTGTAACGTGTGATTTTTAAACTTCAAGTGGCAAGACCGGGTCCCAAAAGATGAGGTCCTGAATAGCTGCATACATCCCATCACACCTCTGAGGAGAATATGTCAGTCACTCAACTATTTATTGAGCACTTACTGTATTTATGGAGGCCTTCCACAGCTAAGCCCTCATTGCCTCTTCCACTCATTCATTCATATTTTTTGAGCGCTTACTGTGTGCAGGGCACTGTACTAAGCACTTGGGAGAGTACAATACAACAATAAACAGACACATTCCCTACCCAAAGCGGCTTACGGTCTTGGGGGGTTGGAGGGAACACACACAGACATTAACATAAATAAAGAAATTACAGATATGTACGTAAGTACTGTGTGGCTGGGAGGGGGAAGAAGAAAGGGAGCAAGTCAGGGCGATGCAGAAGGCAGTGGGAGAAGCAGAAAGGAGGGCTTTGTCAGGGAAGGCCTCTTGGAGGAGATGTGTCTTCAATAAGGCTTTGAAGAGGGGGAGAGTAACTGTCTGTCGGATATGAGGAGGGAGGACCTTCCAAATGTTCTGACTGATAAACTAGGTATTGGTGTGAGAATAAGCCTGTTGATAAAACGGTCAAGAGCCGTCAAAATTAATCCCTCATTTTTCTGCCCAGAGAACTTTCCTACAGGTCCCCAGTCCAAAGAGAAAACTGGAGAATGGATGTGGTTCATCAGCTGGTTCAATAACGACAGGAGCGGTAGAAGGTCACCTCGGCACGGCCTAGTGGAAAGAGCGTGGTCCTGAGAGTCACTGAGGCTGAAAGGCATTCTCATCCTGGCTCCACCGCTTACCTGCGGACCATGGGCAAGTCACTTAACTTCTCTGCCTCAGTCCCCTCATCTGCAAAATGGGGATTCAATACCTGATCTCCCTCCTACTTAGACTGTGAGCCCCCCGTGGGACCAACTAGCTTGCATCCACCTCAGCCCATAGAACAGCGCTTGACACGTAGCAAGCTCTTAACAAATACCACAATTATTATTATTATTATTGCCATTACCTTCTGTGAAGCCTAGAGAGAGGCAAAAGGAAGAAAGCCCCCTGCCCTCTCCTTTCTTCTTTTTTTCTTCTCACACAACTTTCACCCTTAAAAACTCCAACCACAGATCCCTTCATGAATCAGTCAATCAATCAAGGGTATTTACTGAGCGCTTACTGGGTGCAGAGCTCTGTACTGAGCACTCGGGAGGGTATGATACAATAGGGTTGGCAGACAAGATTTATCCCTGCTTTTCTTATACTAAAAACAATGAGTTTAGTATCCTGTGCTTTTTTCTTTAATTTCTGAACAATTCCAAAGGTCACACTTTAAACCCTCCAGTGAGGAATTATTGTTTTGAAGGATGAATAAGATAAAATGTCTACCCCATCACGGCTTAAAGGAAGGCTTAATTGCGTCTTTTCCTTATAAACTTGTTAGGCATTCATTTTGTGACTGTAGGTTCTTGAAGGCCTGAATGAATCTTTGCGTGGCTCAGTGGAAAAAATAGGGGCTTGGGAGTCAGAGGTCGCGGGTTCTAATCCCAGCTCCGCCGCTTGTCAGCTGTGTGACTTTGGGCAAGTCACTTCACTTCTCTGTGCCTCAGTTCCCTCATCTGTAAAATGGGGATTAAGACTGGGAGCCCCATGTGGGACAACCTGATTACCTTGTATCCCCCCCAGTGCTTAGAACAGTGCTTTGCATGTAGTAAGCGCTTAACAAATACCAGCATTCATTTATCTTTGTCCCCAAGCATTTAGCTCAGTGTTCTGCATTCAGTGAGTGATAATAATAATAATATTGGTGATATCCGGTAAGCGCTTACCACGCGCCAGGCACTGTACTAAGCGCTGGGGTGGATACACACAAATCGAGTTGGACAAACAACCTTCCCTTGATGACCAAATTGACGCCTCAACACCACCTTCTCTACAGAACTCAATTCACTCGCTCCCCTATCCCTTCGTCGATCTGGTACCACTAACCCATAGCCCTGGATCGCCTCCATGGTGCACCAGCCATAGAGCGCTGCTGACAGAAACATAAAAATCAGGTCGACTTCATCCACTTCAAGTCTATCCTTGCATGCTTTAACTCTGCCCTCTTCTCTGCCCGGAAAAAATATTTCTCCACCCTTTTGGCACCCATGCTCCTTGCCCTCACCAGTTGTTCCAGACATTTAACTCCCTCCTCAGGCCCCCTGCCCCCCCACCTCCCCTATCCCTTGCCCCAAATGACCCGGCCACCTACTTTGTTAAGAAAATTGACACTATCAAGCATGATCTCCCTAAAACCTCCCCTGCCCCTACTCATTCCTTCCCCACTCCTGCCTCGTCTTCGACTCTCCCATCTTTCCCGGCAGTATCTCTAGAGGAGACCTCCTGTCTCATCTCAATTTCCACCCCCTCCACCTGCGCATCCGACCCCATTCCTTCGCACCTTATGAAAACACTTCGTCCCTCCCTTCTTCCCTCCCTAGCTGCCATCTTCAACTGTTTGCTCTCCAGTGGCTTCTTCCCCACTGCTTTCAAACACACCCATCTCTCCTTTGACCTTATGGCTCCCTCCAGTTATCACCTCATCTCTCTCCAGACTCCTCGAGCAAGTTGCCTACACCTGCTGTCTCAAATTCCCCTCCTCCAATTCTGTCCTTGATCCCCCTGATCTGACTTCCGTCCCCTTCCCTCCACAGAAACCGCCCTCTCAAAGGTCTCCAAAGATCTCCTTCTTGCCAAATCCAAGGGCTTCTACTCCATCCTAATCCTCCTCAACCTTCAGCTGCCTTCGACTCTGTCAACCACTCGCTTCTCCGGTAAACATTATCTAACCTTGGCTCCACCGACACTGTTCTATCCTGGTTCCTCTCTTATCTCTCTGGCCCTTCATTCTCAGTCTCCTTCGAGGGCTCCTCCTCTGCCTCCCACCCCGTAATTGTGGGGGTCCTTCAAGGTTCAGTTCTGAGTTCCTTCTATTCTCTATCTACACCCATTTGCTTGGAGAACTCAGCTTCCCATGGCTTCCACTACCACCTCTCTGCGGATGATACCCAAATCTACATCTCCGGCCCTGATCTCTCTCTCTCTCTCTCTGCAATCTCACATTTCTTCCTGCTTTCAAGGCATCTCTACCTGGATGTCCTCCGTCACCTTACGCTTAACTTGTCCAAAACAGAACTCCTTCTCTTCCCACCAAAAGCCAGTCCCATCCCTGACTTTTCCATCCCTGTAGATGGCACTGCCATCCTTCCTGTCTCACAAGCCTCTAACCTTGGCGTTATCCTCGACTCCTCTCTCTCATTCAACCTACATATTCAATCCATCACTAAATCCTGTCAGTCCTACCTTCGCACCGTTACTAAAATCTGCCCTTTCCTCTCCATCCAAACAGCTACCATGTTAATACAATCACCCAGATGGATTACTGCATCAGCCTCCTTGCTGACCACCCAGCCTCCTGTCTCTCCTCACTCCAGTCCATACCTCACTCTGCTGCTCGGATCATTTTTCTTAAAAAAGTTCAGGACATATCACCACACTCCTCAAAAGACTCCACTGGTTGCTCATCCACCTCCACATCAAACAAAAACTCCTTACCGCCAGCTTTAAAGCACTCAATCACCTTGCCCCCTCCTACCTACCTCGCTACACTCCTATCCAGCCCGCACACTTCACTCCTCTAATGCTAACCTTCTCACTGTGCCTCAATCTCGTCTATCTCACCGCCGATCCCTCGCCTATGTCCTGCCTCTGGCCTGGAAAGCCCTCTGACAGACAATTACTGTCCCTCCCTCCAAAGCCTTATCGAAGGCACATCTCCTCCAAGAGGCCTTCCCTGACTAAGCCTCTTCTCCTTTTCCTCTTCTCCCATTCCCTTCTGCGTCACCCTGACTTGCTCCCTTTTTCATAATAATAATGTTGGTATTTGTTAAGCGCTTACTATGTGCAGAGCACTGTTCTAAGCACTGGGGTAGACACAGGGGAATCAGGTTGTCCCACATGGGGCTCACAGTCTTAATCCCCATTTTACAGATGAGGTAACTGAGGCACCGAGAAGTTAAGTGACTTGTCCACAGTCACACAGCTGACAAGTGGCCGAGCTGGGATTCGAACCCATGACCTCTGACTCCAAAGCCCGTGCTCTTTCCACTGAGCTACGCTGCTTCTCGACCCGCCCCCACAGTCCCACAGCACTTATGCAAATAATTGTAATTTATTTATATTAATATTTGTTTTCGGGCCTCTGGACTGTAAGCTCATTGTGGGCAGGGAATGTGTCTGTTTATTCTTGTATTGTACTCTCTCAACTACTTAGTACAGTGGTCTGCACCCAGTAAGCGCCCAATAAATACAATTGAATAAATGAATGGAAGGTTCTTAATAAGGTTTTGAAGGTGCAGAGAGTGATCATCGGTCAGATACGAAGAGGGACAGTGTTCCAGGCCAGAGCCTGGACATGGGTTAGAGGCTAGAGGCGAGATACACGAAATGGAGATAACAGTGAGGTACAGGTATTTCCATTTGCATATTCAATTACCTGTTCTTTTTTTTCAACCTGATATATCTGAACTACTCACTTCCTGTTTTATCCTCTTGCTCCCATGATCTGTCAACAGATTTTCTCTGTCTCCCCATTTAGATTGTGAGCCCTTGGAGGGCAGGGAATAATAATAATAGTGCTATTTGTTAAGCGCTTACTATGTGCCAAGCACTGTTCTAAGCACTGGGGTAGATACAAGGTAATAAGTTTGTCCCACATGGGGCTCACAGTCTTAATCCCCATTTTACAGATGAGGGAACTGAGGCACAGAGAAATGAAGGGTCTTGCCCAAAGTCACACAGCTGACAAGTGGCAGAGCCAGGATTGGAACCCGCGACCTCTGACTCCCAAATCTGGGCTCTTTCCGCTAAGCCACGCTGCTTCTCATGTGTGCCTTGCTTCTGCTGTACACTCTCAAACACTCAGTATGGTGCTTTGCATGCAGTAGGTGCTCAAGAAATATGCCTAATTGATTGACTGATCATTAAATCCGTATTTAATATTGCAAACTGAGTTACCTGTCCAGGAAAAGATTTCACCAAAGGAGGTGCTGTGCTGCTTTCCTCTTTTTATGCAATTTATTTCAAGAACACGTTGTGAGGGCTAATTTCATGTTTTAAAGGTAAATCCGTAAGTAAATCCACAAATAAAAAGCCAGTTAAAAACAGACTAAAACGTGTTTTGACTATGGACAGAATGTTCCCCCTAGCTGCACTGCAAATGTTCCTTTTCAACTTAAAGGGTAAACAGAATTCGGAAGCTATATCTCCCAGCCAACTGGGAGAGGGAGGGTGAAGGCTGGGCTTCTGGCATGAGAAATAACCCTTCTAGCATCGTTGTCTTTGAGGAAAAAGACGATCCTTTTTGGTAACCTACTCCTTTCACCCCACCTCCTGAATCTTCCTCATTCAGGACTCTCCCTGGGCACCTCTGAGGAGAAGATAAGGTAATATTGCCATGTTTCTGACTTCAATGCACTCCTGAGAAATCCTGCACTCCCTCTCCTAAATAGCTGGGCTCCCTGTCCCCCTTCCAGAACCCTTCCCCAGAGTTTATTAAACCTTTGCTGAAGTGACAGCAAACAGCTCACTGTTAGCATAACATAAAGCATAACAGCTCAGCACCGTGCCACCGGAGACATCCTATTTAACCCGCTCAGTGTATTTTAGCTGCAGACCATAATGGCTCAAAAAGCTATCCTTCTTTCCTCTTCTGAAAAAAGATCTTTCTTTCATTTGATAAAGTCCACGTGCTTTGCTTCGTACAGCTCATCCCTTCCCACGGAATAATTTGTGTCACAGGGGCAGATTCTCAAAACCCAGCAGCATTTCCACCGTGACTAAACCCAAACCCTGACTGCAGACAGAAGATACAGGGTTCAATCGATCAATCAATCAACCAAGAGTATTTATCCAGGGCTTAGTGTGTACAGACCACTGTATTAAGCACTTGGGAAAGTACACTATAGCAGACCTCATAGCCAGGTTCTCTCCCCACAAGGAGCTTACAGTCTAGAAGGGGAAACAGGCATTAAAATAAATTAGGGATAAGTACGTAAACGCTGTGGGGAATATAGTGTGCAAATCCAAGTGCTTGAATCAATGTGGTGACAGGTGGATGGAATGGGCCGGATTTTAGCGATGTCGTGAAGGATTCGGTGACAAATTGAATATGTGGGTTGAATGAGAGAGATGAGTCGAGGATAACGCCAAGGTTACGGACTTGTGAGACAGGGAGGATGATGGTGTAGCCTACAGCGATGGGAAAGATGAGGGGAGGACAGGGTTTGGGTGGGAAGATGAGGAGTCCTGCCTTGGACAAGTTAAGGTTGTCTAAAGAAGCTGACTTGCCCTGTTTCACCGTGAGTCGGCACCTCGTAGGGACCCGGTCAAGAAGGGGAGTCCCGACTGGCCTTCGGCAGTGCATCAGGATTGGGGTTTGATGGTTCCAAGGGGCTGAGTGTGAAGGGAAGGAGCTGCGGTTGGGAAAGAGGGTAGGAGTCCCTTCAAGGAAAGGAGCGGACTTGGATCGGGGGGGAAGGGTTCTGGAAGGAGGACAGGGAGCTCAGCTATTTAGGAGAGGGAGTGCAGGATTTCTTGGGAGTGTGTTGAAATCAGAAACATGGCAATCTTACCTTGTCCTCTCCTCAAAGGTGACTAGGGAGAGTCCTGAATGAGGAAGATTCAAGAGGTGGGGTGAAAGGAGTAGGTTACCACAAAGGATCGTCCTTTTCCTCAAAGACAACGATGCTAGAAGGGTTATTTCTCATGCCAGAAGCCCAGCCTTCACCCTCCCTCTCCCAGTTGGCTGGGATCCCACTCGGCTCGACTCACACCAGCCATGCACTCTCAGCCTATAATTCAAAAGCAAGAAAAATCAAGGCAGCTGCCTCATCCCTATTCCTACTAACAATTCTTGAGGCTTTCGGTTTTAATGCTGGGGCTGGGATTTCGGGGGAAATACAGGGCCGTGAAGAAGACAGAAGCACTTGCATGGCCTGGAAATCATAGGAACTGAATTCTAATCCAGACTCTGCCACTTGTCTGTTGTGTGACCTTGGGAACAACATTTAACTTCCCTGTGTCTCAATTACCTCATCTGTAAAATGGGGATCAAGACTGTGAGCTCTTTAAGGGAGAGGGACTATGTTCAACCCAATTACCTTGAATCTACCCCATTGCTTAGTATAGTGCCTGGTGCTTAACAAATACCATTAAAAAAAAAAAAGAGAGAGGCTAGGCATGTGGGAAGAGTGAGGAAATTCAACAACGGGATAAGAATGCCCGCTCTTGGGAAAGGGATATACATTCCAGATGGCAGACCACCAAAAGTATGTTTTTCCCTCTTTGGCATGAAGGGAAATTCAGTAGACAATCATGATTATGGGTCATTTTTGCTGACCTACGCTACAGAACTTGACCAAATAGAATATATTATTTTTGTCCTGGTGCAACTGAGATTTCTGCTAAAAGATTCGGAGGGAAAGGAGTTACATAAGAAAAAACAGGGAAAGCAAGGAGGAGTGAGAGAAATGGGGCAAGTGAGGGAAGAATGTACAAGAGTGATAAACTTCCAAAATTGGAAGCTAGTGTATTTAAATTACAATAACGAAGTGATACAAAGGACTCTTGTGTAATTAATATTTCACATACATTGACATCCACTTCAAAAATATATTTGTTTTCAATCTATTCTTTTCAAGGAAAGGTACAACTCAAATGAAAAAAAAAAGCCACAGCCAAATTATGACCATTCATTCATTCATTCAATAGTATTTATTGAGCGCTTACTATGTGCAGAGCACTGTACTAAGCGCTTGGAATGAACAAGTCGGCAACAGACAGAGACAGTCCCTGCTGTTTGACGGGCTTACGGTCTAATCGGGGGAGACGGACAGACAAGAACAATGGTAATAAATAGAGTCAAGGGGAAGAACATCTCGTAAAAACAATGGCAACTAGATAGAATCAAGGCGATGTACATTTCATTAACAAAATAAATAGGGTAATGAAAATATATACAGTTGAGCGGACGAGTACAGTGCTGAGGGGATGGGAAGGGAGAGGGGGAGGAGCAGAGGGAAAGGGGGGAAAAGAGGGTTTAGCTGCGGAGAGGTGAAGGGGGGGTGGTAGAGGGAGTAGAGGGAGAAGAGGAGCTCAGTCTGGGAAGGCCTCTTGGAGGAGGTGAGTTTTAAGTAGGGTTTTGAAGAGGGGAAGAGAATCAGTTTGGCGGAGGTGAGGAGGGAGGGCGTTCCGGGACCGCGGGAGGATGTGGCCCGGGGGTTGATGGCGGGATAGGCGAGACCGAGGGACGGTGAGGAGGTGGGCGGCAGAGGAGCGGAGCGTGCGGGGTAGGCGGTAGGAAGAGAGAAGGGAGGAGAGGTAGGAAGGGGCAAGGTGATGGAGAGCCTTGAAGCCTAAAGTGAGGAGTTTTTGTTTGGAGTGGAGGTCGATAGGCAACCACTGGAGTTGTTTAAGAAGGGGAGTGACATGCCCAGATCGTTTCTGCTTGAAGATGAGCCGGGCAGCGGAGTGAAGAATAGACTGGAGTGGGGCAAGAGAGGAGGAAGGGAGGTCAGAGAGAAGGCTGACACAGTAGTCTAGCCGGGATATAATGAGAGCCCGTAGCAGTAAGGTAGCCGTTTGGGTGGAGAGGAAAGGGCGGATTTTATTAGATTCATTCCTGAATCTATTGAATCAGATGCATATTTTTACCAACGAGGATGCTGAACCTTTGGCTTAATAAACATTTTCTGAAGGAGTTGCATGGAGCAAGAAACGTGTGGTTCTTGGCCATATTTAGTATTTAAAAAGGTGAAGCCAATAGATAATGCTAGGAAATAGCAGAAACCAGTTTTTCACGGGCAGCAGGGTGGCCTAGAGGAAAAAGCACGGGCTTTGGAGTCAGAGGACCCGGGTTCTTATTCTAGCTCCACCCCCTTGCCTGTTGTGTGACCTTGGACCAGTCACTTAACCTCTCTGTGCCTCAGTTACCTCATCTATAAAAATGGAAATTAAGACTGTGAGCCCCAAGTGGGACATGGACTGTGTCCAGCCTGATTAGCTTGTATCTGCCTCAGTGCTCTGCACAGTGCCTGGCACATAGTAAGCTCTTAACAAATACCATTAAAAAAATGGAATTGGATAGGTGAAGACATTGATAATTATAACATTCATTAAGGACTTACTTCCTCCAAGTACCGTGCTGAGCGTTGGGGTAGATACAGAATAATCAGATCTAACCCAGTCCCTGAACTGGGGGCACAATCTACCCCCCCCCCACACACCCACACACACTATTTTACAGATGAGGAAACTGAATAGAACCCACGTCCTCTGCCTCCGAGGCTCATGTTTTTTTTCAAGCAGGCCATGTTGCTTCTCTAATTACTAATCAAACAATCTCGTGGAAAGAGATGAAAAAGAGGCACTGGGTTTCCAGTTTTCATCTACCTTGCTTCCTGGTTTTGATTTGGGGAAGCTGCATGGCCTAATGGAAAGAGCACAGGGCTGGATATCAGAGGACCTGAGTCCTGATCCCGACCGCGTGGCTCAATGGAAAGAGCCCGGGCTTGGGAGTCAGAGGTCATGAGTTCTCATCCCGGCTCTGTCACTCGTCAGGTGGGTGGCTTTGGGCAAGTCACCTAACTTCTCTGTGCCTCAGTTCCCTCATCTGTAAAATGGGGATGAAGACCGTGAGCCCCAGGTGGGACAACCTGCTTACCTTGTATCCCCCCAGTGCTTCAAACAGTGCTTGGCACGTAGTAAGCACTTAACAAATACCATCATGATTGTTATTATTACCTGTTGTGAGACCTTAGGCAAGCCACTTAACTTCTCTCTGCCTCAGTTCCGGGGATTAAATCCTAATCCCTTTTACTTGGACTACAAGCTCCATGTGGGACAGGGACCTTGTCCAACCAATGATGTTGAGCTTAGTACAGTGATTGGCACATAGTAAGCGCTTGACAAATCCTTAACGTGGCAGATCTCCCAAAGTCCAGAGCCTTCGTAATGACAAGGTATAGTCGGGATTCTAATGGCTGTTTAGATAAAGAGGGACAGCCACGGTTTTGGGCTTTCACCTGGACTCCCGCTTCCACATCCTCTTCCGGCAGGCGGGACTTGAAACCCAAGCACTCGGTCACTTGGAAATCATTTCATTCCTTGCCCAATGTGGAAGGGTTGCCAAATCAGTCCTGCACTAGTGCCCAAGTCCTTAGTACAGTGCTCTGCACACAATAAGTGCTCACTAAGAATGATTGATTGACAATTCCCTAACTTCTGCAGCTGCTGAACTCTGATCGGTGCTGAGGGCCCTGCCCTAAGCCCAATCGGAGGAGCCGGGGAAGCCCAGCCTCTTGGAACCCAGGCAAAGAACGTGGGAATTCAATGAGGTCCTCCCCTATTGAGTAAAAGTTGCAGGGCATTCCCTGCCCCCCAAGTGGGAAGGGGCAATTTTCCAAAACCCCCCCTCTCCGCCTAACCCATCCCATGCCTTCTCCATCTGAGGCGGAACAACTCCTCACGCCTCCTCCTGATCCCTTCTAGATGGCACAGTCAAGGCCTGGGGAGCCTGTGAGGGAGCGAAAGAAGGCAGCCCTGTTCACTCTGCCCATTTTTCCTTTTCTCAAACTCGGAACTCTTCCGGTTGGTCTCTGATCTTGCTTTAACATCACTCTTGTGCTGGAGACTTCTCTGGCCATAGCTTAAATGCCATAATAATGTGACTTTAGAGCAAGCGAGTTGTTGAATCTTTGGAAAACCTTTGATATTCTGTCCCAGTATTTTAGAATTCCTTCTAGGAATGCCGCCGCATCAGCTCTGTTCAAATCTACATCAGCACAATTTGATGGAGCAGCAGAAAACTGTGAAGGTCGTGTCCTCTAGATGGAAATGAAATGAGTTTCACTGTTTCCTAGCTGGAGGTGAGAGGAAAAGAAAGGGGAATCTCCTCTGCTAGAGATTTTACAGGGCCCCTTCACCGCCACTAAAATCCCCTCCAGCACGACAACCGAACATCTCAGGGGAAAACACGAGCTGCCTCCTCATCGCTTCTTACGGGCAGGGAACGTGTCTTCCAACTCTGTCCTGGTGTTTTCTCCCAAGTGCTTAGTACAGAGCTCTGCACATACTAAGCCCTTCAAAAAAAACCATTGATTGCTCAACCCTGGCAGCCCAACCTGAGTTTTTTTATTTTTTTTGGCAAAGTACGTCTGACTTTGAAAGGCATAAACCACCACCACCCTTCTTGCATTAAAAGACTCAACGGTAGACAGTACCCCTCTGTATCTTTAAATCAGTAAAAAAAAAGATCTCTAACCTTTTCCTAAATTGTGCTTAAATCCAGGGACACCATGTGTATTTTGATCCACCAGCCGAATAGCTTACCTCTTCTCAACCTGAGAGAATAACCAGCCCAATCTGCTGCTTAGTTCTCATAGTTGACTGCGTAGAAGGCACAAGCCATAGCATCCTCTTGAATTCTTAGCTTATCTTTCAGGATGGCTACACCCACCCTCCTCCAGAGGTTTTCCCAAAACTCTACTGAGTTGGTGTCTCACCTTTACCAGACCTTTCGATGATTTCCATAGTTATTACAAACGTCCTAGAATAAGTCTGGCATACACCTCCTCTGCGCCTTCCACCACTGTGGGCAAAGAAAGACATTAAAGAGTTTGGCAGCAGATTGCGTAGAGGGCGTCCGGATGCACACGTTGCTCTCAACTCTCCCGCCTCTGACCCCCTAACCTAGCTCATTAGCCTTGGAATGGCATCCCCCACCCAAAATCCTCTAGTCAACAGTGGATTTCACCCTCTCTCTAAAGCCCTTCTGAAATCCCCACCACCTCAGGGAGGCTTTCCCCCATTAGTCACGGCACCTCGAATCAACACCCACCCACGGCATTTCTGTACTCTGAACCTACCCCCCAGGCACTCATACAGATGTATATTTTTTAACTTAACTGTTCGGTTCAACTCTTTGCTTGGCAGCTTTAATCCTGATACGTGTGGCCTGGGGGGAAAGAGCACAGGGCTGGGAGTCAGAGGTCCCCCTAATCCCGGCTCTGCCACTCTCACCTCCTGTGACCTTGGACCAGTCATTTAACTTCTCTGTACCTCAGTTTTCTCACCCGTAAAATGGAGATTAAAAGCTGTTCTCTGTACCTGTTTCCTCATATGTAGAATGGAGAGTAAATGCCTGTTCTTAGACTCTGAGCCCCACATGAGGCAGGGACTGTGTCTGTTCTGATTATCTTTTATCTACCTGGTAAGCGCTCAGCAAATACCACCCTCATCCTCCTGAAGTTTCCATTCTTTTGGCTTTTCATTCGGTAGCTGCTGTTGCCCACGGCCCCTGCCTTCCAGGGCTGTAAGGTCTTCCGTCGGGGAGAGCGCACCAGGGCCCAGTGTGGGGGTGTATGGGAGGCTGCAGGCCCTTCTTCCCCACCCCACTTGGCCCCCATGGTAGCAGGAACAACAGCAGTTACCAAATAAAAATCTGAGGACCAGAAATCGAATGGATGGGGGTGGTCATCAGGGGGCAGAAAAGCCACAGGCCGGGAACCGAAGGGGGCTGGACGAGGCCACTAACCTTGTGTCTAAGTCAAAAATGGATGCTTCGGAGGGGCACAACAGGGTGTACATTCAGAAACGTCACAAGTGCGGTTCGTCCTAACTTGGAAGAAAAATTACGTCGAGGACTGTCTGTATGTTGTACAAGTACTGCAGTCTTTGGGTCTTGGTTCCAAAGCCATGGCCACTTCCAGTTTTATTGCCCTACGATGCAATTTCCATTTATGCTCACAAACCGCCCCCCCCCCCCCCCATCTTACTGTGACGATTTGAAAGCAGCACACAGAGCCACTCGATTATTCATTACTAGCAGACATGACCCAAATCTCTGGTATTTACTCCTTAGTGATATTGCAGCCACACGCCTTCTTTCAATAAACGTTTGAGTCACTCAGACAGGTTACTGGTGGGGGGGGGGGGGGGGGGGGGGGAGGGGGAAGCTGTTCTCCTTCCCTGGACGTCAATCAGTACGAATCAGCTAGCTCACCACCTGCCCGGAAGAGCGGATCCGGTTTCCTTCTAGGTCTCAGATTCCCGAAAGTGCTTTCCAAAGCCTCCCTGTCCCAGTCATTTTTCTCAGACAAGCTTTGAGTAAAATCAACCTTGGCCTTGATTAATATTACCTGCCATTCATATCTAAAGTAATAATACAACTAGGCTTTACCAAACAGGTTTATTTTATTCAATTCTTAAAAATATTTTTCTGCAGTTGTTGCATAAAACATCCTACTGTAAAAACATTCAAAGGTTGCAAAACCAAACAAATGGAAAAGAGCAAACCCCAAAACGTTAAGGTTTTATTTACAAGTTCTTGTTTTACAGAAAGTAAAAACAGTACTACAATCTGGTGTTACCTGGTAGTCACTGACAATTATGACTCACCACTCGCAACTGTTCTTTTCTTTAGAGCAAGTCTTATATGAAAACCTAAGAACTCAACAACAGTAAAAGGATGGAATCACTTTACTATGCCCCCAGTTTGTGTATTTATTCTGGAAAAAAAACCCCTAACAACAACAAAAAAACCACACAAAACAAAAAAACCACCTGGTGGGTAGCCAAGAGGGATTGACTGGAAAAAACGTGGAATGTCAGAAGAACGATTTCTTTGGCTCTTTGGATATCCTAGGGCTTGTTATACAGCTCCAACTGCTTGCACATACTCCTCATTAGCAAAACTCCATAGGGGTAATTCAACCAATACTGAAAAGTTCTTTTCAGGTAACCTGGGGTTTTAGTAATCTTCTTCATCCCCATCATCATCACTTTCTCTCTTCCTCTTCTCACCTCTTCCAGTCTCTTCTTCATCTACATCATCAAGAAATACAATATTGAGATTTCAGGTTAAGCAATCCACCGTAAAGGGAATTCACCCCAAAGGACCATTAGCAGGGGCCCTGACGCAAACGCGCCTTAGGGAATAGGGGGTGAAAGGAGTATGGGATATGAGAAGGGTAAAGTAAGATGTTATTACTGTTTCTTTTACTCTCTGTATCCTGCAGCTCCAGAGGGGTGTCCAGTTATTGTCAGACTTCGTAAAGCACAAGGAAGAAGAGGAAAAGTGCCATATTCGTGCAAAATAATGCTCTGCAAGTTTTAGGGAAGTCTGACTTCCAATTTTCAGTTTTACCCCCCCCCCCCGCCACACACACCCCTTTCCTTATGAATGACACACTCAAAAATTAAGCAATTTTAATGGCAACATTCAAAGCTGGGTTCGATTTCTCCACAGCTGCAGGAAACAGGAGCCAGTCGCCTTACAGAAAGTTGGAATACAGGTGGTGACTAATGATTAGAGACTGAAAAAGCATCCATCTTCATCACTATCTACACCAAAATTTATAACGGGTTTCGTTTCCCAGCTCTGATGCTCTGGGACAAACCAATGATTCAACCGACTAAAACTCAATAACCACCAACAAAGCAGCCCAGCAGAAACAGTTGGGGGAAGGGTGAGGAAGAAAGAGGGAGGGTGGAAGCCTAGTAGACTACGTTTTCAAGGTCTTACGGCACAAAAGGGGAGAAGAGGCATAAAAGCCTGTCACGAACATTCATTTCCGTCTATAGATTGTAAGGCGGTTGGTGAGAAGACTAACTAGATTGCCCCTGTGCTGGGTGCTGACTGCAGTATCCCAACGGAGAGCAGAGAGAAGCCAGAGGCTTAGCCCAAGAAGTGTCTGGCCCACAAGGGCAGATGTCTCTAGGCTGAATCAGAGAGTGGGGTCGCTTGCTAAAACGACAAAGTTATTATTGCACTCCAAAGGCCAGGCAGTGACAGGGAGCATTTCCTCTCTTCCCTCCTTAGCACCTTTACACTCTGGTTTGGCAGTCGGCTTGCAAGGGTCCACTGTGGCCTCGGAGAGGTCCGACCTGAGCCCACCTGGCCTATGCTAGGAAGTCAGGGCCAACTATAGCTTCAGAGGCAGCTACAATCACTGGACAAGGGGCCAGAAGAGTGGCTCGCCCCTCTTGCCTGACAGTTGGGGGGTTGAAAGAAAGAGCACTCACCACACCCAGAGCAGAGCAATGTATTAAGCGCTTGGGAGAGTACAGTACAACTGAGTTGGCAGACACATTCCCTGCCCACAATCATCCAAAAACCCATCCAAACCTCTCACAGACCCCACAAATGTACAAGAATTTGCATCCATGTGCGAATATATTCCTCTGTCTCTTGCTACGTATACACCCAGGCACAAAATGTGACCCTTCCCCACACTCCACTAATCCTGTACGGAGAACAGGAAAATTCCGAAGAACCACTAATGTGAAAGTTCCTATATTCCAGTATCTTATTCTGTTAAGAGACCAGTTCTCATCAGCCTTACAAAAATGACAAAAAAGGAATCCGGGGGGGGGGAGACTTTGCTATCGCTGGCAAGGGAGACCCCGTTTGCCTGGTGAAAAGGCTAAATGAGAATTATGCAGCCCCTGGTGGAAAGAAGACTGTGCCATTCACCACCTCTATTCATTGAAGCTTCAGCTTGTAAAGTGTATTGTCCATCCTGTGTAGGGACTAGCAATTCTACCCAAAATCTCACAAAGCATGTTTAGCAGAAGAGACAAAAGGCCAAGCAAAACCAAATAACACCTGGAACCCATATTTTGTCTCAACTGCTTCAACCTTAATTTCTTTAGGAATGAACAGAAAATAATTTATTCAGAAATTACACCGTATTTTATGAGCCATACCTTCCTCTTCATCATCTTCATCTTCATCTTCTTCCTCCATCTCTCCTTGTCCAAAGTCCTCTTCCTGAAGAAATGAATAAACAGCACAAAATTGCCCCACCGTTGGGATGAAACAAAACGAAACAAATGAAAATACTTTGGGGCTTCTCTCTCCATAAACTCGATGAGTGAATGCATCAAAACTATATAAATACATACTAATATCTATAAAGTAGCTTCCTTTAACCCATAATTTTCAGTAACCTAATTTTTAAAGATCTACTTTTCTTCCCCCAACTGATTTTAAAATGGTAAGACCTAGGAAAAAACAACAACACAACACCGAGAGGAAAAAGCCCTTGATCGGAATCTTCTGACAGCCTTTCCTCAACTTCAGATATGCCAGCAGGTTCTTCAAATATAATTTGCCCTATATATAAAATAGAATAGCAACTACAGGACATTTGAAAAAATCTAACCCTGGAGACAGTCTAGTAGAGTACTGCAGATACGGGCACCGCGGAATGCTTCCATTGACGACCACTCAGTTCGATTTTCCTTCTTGACAATCTGCAATTCTCCAATTGCCGACGACCTCGGGACCCATTTCATATGCATCCAGAGCACCAGGCACAAGCTCTCCCAGGAGCTTCCTTCATCTCAATGGGTCTCCAGGAATTCCTGAGGTGCCCCTCCCCTCCCTTCTGGGTTATTTCCCATGTTTGTCCTCCTTCTTCGTTGCCTGTCCACTTGGGGGGGTCTATACCCCTTAAACACTTCGATATTCACCCCATCCCCACAGAACTTTGGAATATAGTCTAATACTGTGCCGCTATCCCCATCGTCTGTAATGTTGTGACTCCCCCGATAGAAGGTAATCACCTCAGTGGCGGGAATCGGACCTATCTACTTTACTGTTTGGTACTCACCCAACCGCTTAGTGCGGTGTTCAAGCAATACCACTGATTGACTGCCCTGGACTCTAGCCTCCTTCTGCCCGAGACAGTTGGCACCCATCCACACTCCCTCCCTCTGCCATCACCAACTTCCTCTCTGTCCATAGACATGTGCTGTTCTCCCCAATTTTATAGAGGCTTCATTTACCCATTCTGATCTTCAAGGTCCCACCCCATCTCTTCTCCCATCCACAGTTGATACTGCACATGTTTCCAAACCTACTGCTTCCATTTCCTTTCTTAAGCCCAGCAATACGGCATTTATGCTCAGCAACGCACGGAAAGGTTTTTTTATATTTTCAGACTTTTGGCCTGCCTTGGACAATTTGGACGAGCTCCTTGACGCTCTTCCTGAAGCCGGTGTTGGGAAATCAACTAATCCAGTGGTTCTCCTCGTACTTCTCTGATAGCTCCCCGCTCCTGGCCTCTAGTCACCCCCCCAAGTCCATTAACTGAGGGTATCCCCAGTGAGGGTTCCTCTGTTTGCTTCCCTCGACTGGAGAGCTCCTTCATTCACAAGGCCACTTTTAGACATTTGGCTGCCCCAGGTCAGAAAAAGCTTGCCACCGCCTCCCGTATAACATCATCACGTTACACTGTGCACACACGCAGCGTTCCTTGACGCTCTACAGCCCATTTGAATCCCTAAACCTAGAATGGGTAGAATGACCCACCCCAGCTTCTCCAGAGCCACTGCGTTCCCTTCCCACGTCCCTATACACCAAGGGCTGCTTTCCAACTCGGGCTACGTGCTTTTAAATTTTTAACTCCTACTGCGGCCGTCACCACGCCACCACCACGGTAGACTGACAACCTTCTAAAGTTGCACCCCTGCCTCTTGTACCCACTTTGCCAGCTCCCGCCTTTGATCTTGCACCTCGAGACCCGTCTGAAGCTGGCTCTGTTCACTCGCTCATTCAATCACTCCCCCACCACGAACGACTCCCAGGTTTTCATCCCTATCCCTTTCGTTTCCATTCTCGGTTTTTTCCTGACATCTTTATTTGGGAGGCCTTGCCACCGCCACCGATATATTTCTGCACACGCACATCATACCCTTATGCAAAATGTCCTCTACATCCCCTGAAATTCCATCCTTTCCTGCTTCCTGAACTCATCCCCTCCAAATGAGTGGAAGGTCACCGATTTCAATGACTTTCAATCGCCCCATGGTACTGATTTTGTTTTGTTTATCCTGGAGGAAGCCAGACTGGGGGGAGGGTGAGGGGGGGAAACACACCATTGTGAAGGGAAAAACAGGGAGAGCAACAAACTGTCACTTCTGTGGCCATCTCTTTGTCGCCAGTTCCCCTTCACCCCGGTCCCCGTTACCCTGCGACCTGGACTTCTGAAGAGGACTATGGAGTTCCTTAGGTCAGTCAGACAGACCTCACCAATCTAAAACTCTTACTAGACTAACAAATTCAAATGCTCAAAGCTACGTTTCCATATGGGTTGCACTTCATCACGAGGCACAGGAGACAAAATTCGCTCCTAAAAACAATCACACCTCTCCACTGCCTTCATCCTCCTCATCTTCTCCATCTACTTCCTCCTCGTCATCTTCCTCTTCCTCAAACTCCTCTTCGATATCTTCATCCTCCTCCTCCTCCTCTTCCTCATCCTCGTCGTCCTCCTCGGCCTCTGGAAAATAAAAAAGCATACAAATATATAAAAAAATTAATCATTGCTCTGAATATAAAATCTCTATGTCAAAAGCAAAATTAAGTCCCTTTTCCCCTCCCTGCCCCTCATGGAGGCCCATGGCCAACATAATTGCTTTAAGCCTTTATTGATAACCACAGCCTCAGTGTACCTAATCTTATTTAAGCCCCACCAAAGTACGGTAACAGTGTAAGCCAAAAGGAATGCTTCAGTGTCTCACTTTTTATCCCCTCTGTGCCCCTATCTTCCCTCCTCTTTTTTTAAAGAAAACAGTAATGGTGGAAATTACAATTGGACTCCCTCTTTCCAAAGAGTCTTTTTAAATCAAAATACCACAGCCAAGAACCTAAATGATTGAATCCTAAAAATAATGAAAAAATTAGCCTATGGACTTGGTGTTTTCTATCTCAAATCATTTTTTAAAAATAAGAATTAAACCTACGATTTTTTTTGGGAGGGTGGGGGGGGACGACGACAGGAGAAGAGGAGAATTAAATTTTCTAAAATTGGTAAGTTTTTCTTAACACGTTCACTGTCAAAATGAACTTAACCCTTTCCCTCACTGCCAACTGAGAGGGACTCAGGGAAGACCGCAACCTCCCTATACCTCCCCTGGGGTGCTGTCGAGGGTTCCCGGATTGCAGGGGGAAGCCGGTTTCCCTAGGGCATGAGGCCTTTCCCTAAATCTGTAGAGCCTGGAATTTCCTTGGGCTATTAGAATCAACAGTTTGCTTATCTTTTGCGGGGGGGGGGGGGGGGTTATTCTTTTTGCTCAGATAGAGAGCCCTCCCTCAGGTGGCTAATGATGACCTCTAGGCTGACCCAGAAGCAACAGGTATACATTACATAAGGTTCCTAAAGTGATGCATTCACTCATTCAATAGTATTTATTGAGCGCTTACTATGTGCAGAGCACCATACTAAGCGCTTGGAATGTACAATTCGGCAACAGATAGAGACAAACCCCGCCCAACGACGGGCTTACATCAAAAGGACCCACAAACACTCACAGAACTAGAATGTTGCAAGGGAGGCGGGGGGTGGGGACCCCGACCTCCGGCCTTCCTCCAGAGCCACCGTGTTCCCCTCCCAGGTGCCTGCAAACGGGCGCCGCTTCCAAGCTGCAAGAGTCAGTGGCAGGAGCCAAAGCATTTTACAACGCACCAACACAACACCTCAGGACGTGCAGTACGGAAAGCAAGGCCGGAATCGAGGAGCTCAAAAATGGGGCTGCCTGGGATTAGATGAGATGAACAGCCACCCTACTCTCACCTCTAAACTAAGGCTCAGCTTCTATTAGAAGCCTCACAATTGCTAACGGGGAGTGGTGGTGTTGAGCGTTCAGTCTGCAAAGAAGACAAATGGCTAATGTTGAAGAGGCGCGACACTACCAAATAAGCTGGACTTGTAAAAATCATGATGGAAACTCACCCTCATCATCATCATCTTCATCCACACCATCTACCTCAGCATCAGAATCAGGAGCTTCTCTGTCATCCCGGTCATATCCATCCAGGTAAGTCAACTGTGGTAGAAGGCTAAAGACATTTTCCCGGTAGTCATTCAAATTTGTCACTTCACAGTTAAACAGGTCCAAGCTTTTCAGGAACACCAACTTTTTCTGAAGAGGAACACAAGAACGGAACAATGATAAAATCAGCAAATCAGAAGGGCAGACACTTCCATGATACAAACTGTCTAAACAATTTAACTCTGTTCTTTATCAATTAAACTGCCAAAAACAAGTCACTACCTAAAGCGAGTTTGAAAAAAAAAAAAATTCTCCATTTTCCCCAGACTCAACATCTTGGAATTGGAGATACCACAATTCAAATCCTTCCCTTCCAAATCCACACATTAAAGGTCAACAGATCAGACATTTCGGGATTTGAAAGTTGGTTTTATTACTATTATTAATAGTAATAATAATAATAGCATTTGTTAAGCATTTACTATATGCCAAGCACTGTTCTAAGAACTGGATAGATACAAGTTAATCGGGATGGACACGGCCCCCGTCCCACATGGGGCTCGTAGCCTAAGTAGGAGGGAAAAACAGGTACATCCCCATTTTACAGATGAGGAAACTGAAGCACGAAGAAGTGCCTTGCCCAAGGTCATAGAGCAGGCGAGTGGCAGAGCCAGGTTTAGCAGCGCGGCTCAGTGGAAAGAGCATGGGCTGGGAAGTCAGAGGTCATGGGTTAAAATCTCGGCTCTGCCGCTTGTCGGCTGTGTGACTGTAGGCAAGTCACTTAACTTCTCTGTGCCTCAGTTTCCTCATCTATAAAATGAGCATTAAGACTGTGAGCCCCACGTGGGACAAGCTGATCACCTTGTATCCTCCCCAGTGCTTAGAACAGTGCTTGGCAACCAGTAAGCACTTAACAAATGCCATCATCATTCCCAGGCTTGCACTCTTTCTTTCCACTAGGCCATGCTGCTTCCCAAAGGTGTGGTGGGCTACCTTCAGAGTTATTTTCTTTTTCAACATAATGTTAAAAGTTTATCCTCATGTTGCGGTCTCATCTGCCCAAAGGTAATAGAAGAGCGGGGTCCTTGAAAAAAATAGTCAAATAACCACCTCCAAAATTCAGCCAATTCTCAATATACCCCAGGGCTGTAGAAGACCAAAACATCCCTGGTGGAAGTAGTTCCTTAGTATCCCTTAGCTCTTTTATCCTGGGTAAAGGTGGGTACAAAGAACTAAATAATCGACCCAGTGGCCTTGAGGCGGGGGACTGAACAGTAATTCTGATTCCACTCCCCTGCTGAGGGGAGGAAGTAAACTCACACTGGCCAGGCCAGTGCATATTATTTCTCTGGGGAGTGGAGAAGGAAAAAGGGAGCCAGGATGTACCTGGGTACATTTGTGGCATGTATACAGAAGCCCTCACATTCACGCCTTGCAAAGGGTACGGACGAGGCAAGGCAAAAGAATCTGTTTGAGTCCTTTAGAGAAGCAGTGTGGCTTAGTGGAAAGAGCAGGGGCTTGGGGGTCAGAGGGCATGGGTTCTAATCCCGCCTCCGCCACTCGTCTGCTGCGTGACCTCGGGCGAGTCACCTCACTTCTCTGGGTCTCAGTTTCCTCATCGGTAAAATGGGGACTAAAAGTGTGAACCCCACGTGGGACAACCTGATTACCCTGTAGCTACCCCAATGCTTAGAACAGTGCTTGGCACAGAGAGCTTAACAAATGCCGTAATTATTATTATTATTTTCCAGGAATTTCCTCCTGTATGTCAAGCCGTTCTTGTGCACGCAAAAGATGGGTGTGGGGGAAAAAACCTACTGTTGGTCACTATCCCACAGCGAAGAGTAGATCTCACAGGAATAATCTGCATATTCTCCCTTTTCCCTGAGCAATTGAAAAGGGAATTGGGGGAGGGAGGGCAGGGGTGACAGGCCCCTCCATTCCTCTTTGCTCCTAGGCAACACACACTCTTGAGTAGAGAAGAGAGCCCAGTGGGAGGAAGAGATGCAGCTCCTGAAATCCAGAGTTGGGAGAGTAGACTGCTCACAGATAGAATAATAAGTCACTCAACTAGATTTGGAGCTAAGGCAATTGATATCCCTACTTATCTTGGCTAGATTTCTCCAGGATGGACAGCCTCCTCCCCTAATCCTGTCTTTTATCACCCCATCAATCCCCGACCTTCACTCTCTGGCAGAATTTTCTAGCCTTTAACTCAGGCTTCCTGGAATCCCACGTACACAGTGGGAAACGATGACTTAGCGGTGACAGGACAGGCAGGGAAATCAGCAAACCTGAGTTCTACTCAAGAGCTCTGATTTTAAGGACTGAATGGCACTGAATTTTGGGGTCCCAGTTTCCTCCTCTGCAGATTAATACGAGGCTATCTTCTTCCATCAGTGGGAGCTTGTGAAGACAAATCAATGTAAGAAAATTTGTTAAGGGCTTAAAACTTTGTAATATGATGTGAAAACGAGATGTTCCTGCTTTCTCCTCATGCCACGGGTGGACTACAACTACTTGGTACCCACCAGTGGTTCCAACGTGCTAATGTCCTTCAGCTTGTTTCCACTAAGGTTTAGATGTGTGAGGTTTGGAAGCCTTTCAGCCAGCACATCAAGCCCTCCGAAAATCCTGTTGTCGCTGAGCTCAAGCTGTCACGGAAAGAGGAAAAACAAGCAATCAAGTTCTAGTAAAAAAGTATCACTCCTGCGGCTCTAGGTTCATGTGGCAAAGAAAACTCTACAGCAAGACCAACTATTCCTTTAATTCTGCCATTTTGGCCAGTCTGGACCAATTTAGGCCTTCAAAGCTACTGACAAAACCAAACGGTAACGGCGGTACACGGATTTGATTTTAACTAAAAAGATCATCTTTTAAAGCTTGCATTAAGCACTCCCTGTCTATCAAGTATGACTTGCTGATACACTGTAGCAGCTGCGGGTGGAAATAGTCCCGGGATCTGCAGTCTGGGTCAACAGGAACTGACTGAACCATAGAAAAGGGTTATGGACCTCTTGAGGAGGCAGCACTGACACCGTGGCTCGAACGATTTCACCCGAAGGCCAATTTCTTTTTCAAACTTAACATCAGCATCATATGAAGCTTCTCCTCCTGTCTTTGCTTCCATGACTGAGGAAAGTTATGTGGAAATCAAGGTGTTATCTGCCCCAAGGGGGATATCAGAACTATCCCCAAGAGCTTAGTACAATTCTCTGCACCCAGTGGGCGCTCAAATACCACTGACTGATAAGGAGCTGAGCTCCTGTGTGGCAAAATAAAATTCAGGAAATAGTTGAACAATCCAGTGCGGGGGCTCCATCTGCAGGAGGGGAAAGGAGTGTGATGCTCTGCTATCCCCACTCTTCGAGGGGATTACACAGGGTATAATTTATAATTTCCCTTTTCTCCATGCCCTAGGGAAATCCTAACCCTGGCATGAGGGGGAAGGGAGGCAAGGTTGGCTGGACTAAGCAGGCAAAGCATTCCCACCCTCCCCAGGATAACATAACTGTCCTGCTCGGCAGGACACCCCAGGGATGGAACAATTACCCAGGAAGGGCCTATGGAAGTCCACACCCCTTTAGAACCTGATCTGCTTTAGCTTGCTTAACTCCTGCTGAAATGAACAGAGTAACCGGTCAATGGCAGCTTGCCTTTTAATAGGCACTAAACTGAGCACCTTCTACACAGGAGGGGATGGGCTGTGGACCAGCTAGTACTGCCTATGTGACTTGTGTGTGCAACAGAGAGAAAAATGTAACCGTCAGGGACACGGTGCCTTCCTAGCATCCAAAGCCTAAAATTGTTGGTAAGGTGGAAATCCACATAGTCATGTACTCGTTGCTTATCAATCATAAGAGACAGCATAACATACTGTACACACACAAATTCCTCCTGAGAAATCAACTAGAATTTACTAGAATTCCGACTTGAATGTCCACCTGTGACTTCATCTCCCCCCCGCCCCACCCCAAGAGAGCTCCTCTTTCACTACAGATTAGTGCAGAACGAAAACTGACTCTTACCTTTCTCAACTTGGGAAGTTTCGGGAGGTTCGAAACTGAAATCAACACGACATTTATTAAGCTGAGGAACTCTAAGTTCACAAACTCTGCTGTCAACCCCTCAATCTTCCCTTCATCGGACCTGCAGTTGTCCAGAACAAGTTCTTTTACCTGTGCACACAAGAACAAAAGATAAGTTATTGAAAGGGCAACGAAAAGAGCACCAGAAGTAATCCTACACGGTTAAGTGTAGAAGGCATGGAGGACTCACCAAAGGGAAACATCAACACCTGGCAGTCCTACTAAACACCTTCATCCGCACAGCTTGTTGCAATATGGTCAGTCAATCAAGTATCTGTCGTTAACATGAACCTCCCCTTGATTATTAACCAACCGGCTCTTGGTATTTTCCAATGTTTCTTTTCAGGTATAAGTGGTAAGCAGTTTAGTACGCATGGTTGGAAGTGGAACTAGATATACTACCTAGACACCCAATTGGCATGGCTCAATGCAAAACCTCTAGTACTTTTACAGTCCCCAACTTGCTCCTTTGGGGTTGCTTTGAAATATGGGGGACATAAAAGGGAGGGCCAACTACTTAGCTCAAAATGACCTTCACTGTTTGCCAGTATGCTTACGCTTGCTCTGTGGAGTACAGATTTTAAAGTTAACAAGACTTAGCAAATCTTACAGAACTATTCCGGAGTTCGGGTCCCCAAGAAAAGATGCAATTTCTTTTCAAAAATGAAAGCAACTCACATTAGGGGACAGTTCTCTCAGGACTGTGCTTTCTGAGTTAAGGTAATCAACAACTACTTAGGCCTTAAAACTAAATCAATTCGAAAGATAACCTAGCCTGGAAGCCAACATCATCCACTCTACTAAACTGTATGTGAGGTTTAGTCATCAGGAGCTTTGAATCGGTAGAATTGTAATTGTCTTTACATTAGTATCACGATTAAATCATGTGGTTTTCAACAGTTTGAAAAGCAAGTGGCTAGTGTTAAAGAAAGATTGTAAAGGTTTGTTGGCCTAAAATTAGAATTACCAGCTGTGTCTGGGTTTATAAAATTATGCATGCATGTCACACCACCCTCCAATCTGCCTATTGGTTCAAATTTAATGAGCAGAATATGTAAGTTTGAGATCTCTCTCTCTCTCTGCGTGTGTATATATATATACACACGCAGAGAGAGAGAGAGAAAGAGAACAGGAGCCAGTCGTATAACCCAATCCCGTTCGACAAAAAGACAGAAGGGCACAAGATGGGGCTCGACAGAATTTTGTGGTGTCATTCTGGTTAGGGCCCTTTACCAAGATTTCAAGTTTTAAGAGAACACAGTTGATTAAAACTATGGGTTGCAAAGAAACATTTCTGTTTTATATTAACAGATCTCACTGGTAGCCTGCACTCAAATCTCTTGTTTTCCAAACTCAAGAAAATGTTTACGTTAGGCTTTCAAAGGAGTCTCAGAAGTAGCATTTGCTTGATCAATCAATGCACTTTTGTCTAGTTGAGTCTGAAAACAGACACACAAGAGACAAAGGCTGTAAGAGGTGTGATGGTGTACCATTTATCCTAATTGGCTATTAAAGCCAATTTATGTGAGCATTTAAATGCCAACCCAAGCAGACAGAGCATCTTGAGTCACCGTAATAAATTATTTAAGGGACACTTATGCCTTCAGTTTCCAATTTTAATTCAGGAGAACCTGCAAAAGATCTCAGTCCATGGTTTGTAAACCACCATCTTTACTTTTGCCAATTCAACTGACCGATCTCAATGCTAATAATAATTCGGAACTCTAATCAATAAACACGGGGAACACCTTGCCGAGACTCTTAAGAAAATTTGCGAGGGCCGACGTGTGTGATGAGCTGAGATTACTCATAGCAACGGTGAAACCCCCAACCCTGAAATGTTTAAATGATTAAAACATTCTCATCTGTGGAGTCGTGACTTATGACAACGCCTATCTAAGGCAGTAAAATTCATGCTAAATCAAAGCAAAAACCTTGACAACATCGGACTGGTTTAAACACACCTTGGCATTCTTGGTAACAGTAAACAACATTATCTGTCAATCGATGGTGATAATAGATCATTAGACTCTGAGGCATTCAAGGAACTATTCTAGGTTAGTGCTTAGATGACTGGACTGATAAAACAAGATAGATTTTAAGCTTCCTGAGGGCAGGATCTAATGTTGTCAAATATACATTTTGGGCACTGTTCTCCAATGCTATTGAATAACTCAGTGTTTGAGCTACACAAACACTGTCTGATCAAGGACAAATGACTTCAAGCACCCAGAAGTGAGTCACTAGAACGGTGCTGATCCACGAATTTACTTCCAAGTGTCAGGTGGTTAACCTGGTGCTATTTTCTTCACATTCTGTTACCACTGTATTTATACTGTCCATTCAGTTTCAGTGAATGGGATCCGTGCACTACACATCTGCTCCAGACTGTACAGGTTCCCTAAACAGAAGTCAAAATCCTCTGGAAATTGAGTATATTTCCATAATTAAAACCACGTCTAGAAAAACTTTAGCGTTTCAGGGAATTCTACAAAGCCTCTACCTGTAGCAGCGTTGTTCGGCCTACCTGTTTTATCGTTGGGGAGGCGACTTTTCGGACTCAGAAATGGCGTCAAAACAAAGAGGAAGGTCATAAATTTTAAAGGCTCCCTGGAGAGTCATAGTCTATGGCAGCGTCAAAGGCAGTAACCTAGCCTATTATTTTTCCACTGGACATACCTTTTTAGGATACCTGTACTCCCTACCTCAAGTCTAAGATCCTAGCTAGGCCAAGTACCTTCTGCCTTCCCTATAAACACGAGGCTCACCTCTGAGTTGGTCAAGTAGTAGAGTGCAATGCAGTGGAAAGCACTCGGGCAAGTTCAATAAAAGTAAAAGACGGATATGTTCCTTACCCACAAGGACTTTACAAACTAGTGTTTTACATGTAAAACGGTTAATACACAATGGAGGCAATGGGAAGGCCAAGGATCAGGCAGGGATTAAAACGATATGCCAGGATGAAATATCTGAAGAAATGAACACCCACGGGCATGCAAGTGCCGAGGATGAGCATTCGTAAAAGCGGTAAAGGTGACCGTTGGAGCGTTGGGAATTCATTAGGGATGGTTTGTTGGAAGAAGTGGAATTTTTAGGAGGACTCTGCGGGGGAGGGAGCGGGGAGGGAGGGAGTTCCAGGCTGGGGGGACAGCTTGAGCCAGGAGTTGGAAGCAGGTGAGTTGAGAGAGGGGTTTTGGCTATGAGGTAAGCTTAAGTGGTGCAAAGAGTGCAAGGAAAGGTTAGAGCCTAAATGGAAAATGGAAAAAAAAAACGGTGCCTTGTAGCAAATGGTAAGGAGTTTTCATTTGAGTGGGGGGCATGGGTAGCCATTTGGGGTTTCTCAGGGGTGGAGAGACATGCCAAGTGACATTTCAGGATGATGATCCAGACAACAGCCCAGAGAATAGACTGAAAGAGAGAGAGGCTTCAGGCAGAGAGATCAGTTAGACTCTACTTGAACTGCAATTTGATGAGTGCTTCAACCAGGGTGGTGGTGGTTTTGGATGGAGAGAAAGGGACAGAGCCAGGAAATGTTTTAGAGAAAGAACTGGCGGGCTTTAGCAGTTGACTGGACAAGAGAGCGGAATGGCAGTGAGGATTCAAGGATGACAAGGTTGGGTGTGGCTTTAAGGGACAGGGAACATGGTGGGTTGTCAACAGAGATGGGGAAGAAAGGAAATGGGGAGGGTTTATGAGGGAAGATGAGAAGTTCAACCTTGGACATGTTGTGCTCAAGGGGTCAATGGAAATGCCCTGAAGGCAGGAGAAGATAGGATGAGATTGACAAGCGGGGAGAAAATCGGGGTTAGAGAGGCTGATTTGGGAGTCCTACATCTAGGAGTGGTAGCTGACGCCACGCAAGCAGTTGAGCTCTGAGAGGGGGTAGAGAAGAGTAGGAGTCCCAGAACTAAGCCTGGTGGAACACCTACAATTAAGAGAGAAGATGGAAGAGGAGCCAGGGAATGAAACCTAGGAGCAGTAGGAGAGGTGGAAGAATCAAGAGAGGACCGGTCAGCAAAACCAAGATCTGACAGCTCTCCGAGGAGATAAAGACGGTCAACGGCTGTGGAAGGTGGTAGGGAGATGGAGAAGAGCCCACCGGATTTAGCAATCCACACTTGTAATACTGCCATAAGTGCCCGGTGGCCGTTCTCCATAACAGAAACTATTCTTCAGTGTGAAAACATTCCCCCAAATAGCCTGCTGTTTGTTTCCTGTGGATGGGTGGAAATTTCTGTATTTTCCACAGAAGGTCTCAGCCCAAAGATTAAAAGTTTGATGCATTTGGGAGACCCACAAAAAAACTTCTTCGATATTTGAATTATAGCGATTTCCCTTCTCTGTAGCCAGCTAAAAAAATTTACATTCTCCGATTTTTTCCAGGGATGAAATAACTAGCTTGCACATGTTCTGGACAAGCAGCCAGTTCAGTTAGTCAGGGCTTCCATTTGAGTGATTTTAGACGTTGGAATGACTGTTGCGCATGGAAATACAGGCATCGAGAAAGGTGAGAACACAAAGATTTGAATTCTCTACCTCACTGCCACTAGGGTTCACTTTAGTATACTTTCTGCCAAATGGTCATGAAACCAAGAGCGGAGGAGCAGAAGCAGTGGCCTCCTGTTTTATATGTACCTGCTCAGGGAGGCACAAAAATCCTAGAACTGGAAGGGATTTAGCGATCTGCCTCAGGCCCCGACCTCCCAGGAGGTGATAACCATCACCCAGGATCAATGGGCATTGATTTGCTTTTTAAAGATGCACGACTCCCTTTAATAGATGTTTTACTACCAGGACTGTGAAGAAGCTCCTCTTTATGCCCAAGAGAAATTTCCCCCCCATCATACGGAAAGCTTTGGGGACACTGTAAATAATGCAATATTCGCTTAATAAAAACCCTAGATAGACTTGAAGACAATGATTCCCTCACTCCCTTAGTTTTCCCTGTCCTCCCTCAACCCTCCCCCAGCTAAACAATCCCAATTCCTTTCACCTTTTCTTCTTGGCCCTATTTCCCGTAACTTTAAATAACTCTGTTATGTTTCTCTGGAGCCTCTCCAGGTTCCCTACATCCTTTTGAAGATGTAGGGGCTAAACACCGGCACCAATGCAAATGCCTACACCGCAGCTAACAGTGCCAATATATACATCAGGGCCATCACCACGATCAAATATTTGTGAAGTGCTCAATGTATGCATTCAGAAATCTCTTGCTGATGTAGAAATAACCCAGTCAGAGCAGGGGAGGAACTGTACCTTCTCTGGCCAGATCGACAGAGTTGACAACTGCGGAACATGCACCACACGAACCTATTTCCCACCCCACCCCTGACCACTGCCCTGTCCTGGACCGCTGCACCCCACGGACGATCAGGGCCCGCTAGCTACACAGGAGACCACATGGCAACCTCCCCTTCCCTCTCTGGAAAGTTCACCAGGTCCATGCGGGGGGAAGGGTTCCCTGTTGCCCCCACGCCTCGGTCTTGAACCTCCCACAAGAGCGATTTGGGTGGCTTGAGCCTCAGGGATCCGAACGACCAGGAAGTGTTAATTTTTAAGCGCAGCCTGAACTGCTTCCCTACCTCCTCGTCTGTGATGAGGGTGGAGCCACCTTCACTCTTCGGAGGGGCTGCCGTGGCTCACGCGGGTCCGTACGATGCCTTGAACAGTGAGCAGAAGAGGTTCCAGGCGTCGTAAGTCTGCATAGGCCCGGATCTCCTCTGCTTGGTCTTCCCATCGCCTGCCAACACGTTTCTTAAACTTGATTTGCAGGTCTCTGCAGGCCTCCCCCCTTGCGGAGTCCCGCGGTCCCGCAAGTTGCTGAGGGTGCAGTAGATATCCGGCTGCGAAGACTTCTCTGACTCACTTGTATCGAGCCAATCTCGGCGGCCTTGCCTGCCCAGGCCCAGTGCCTTGACAGCTCCTTAGAAGAGATGCCTATTTGTCCTGCATACTGGGACGGTGGTTTGAGTTTCCTGTTTCCACGAGCCTGTGAGGACACGGCTACACAGCTCCTTGAGGGTGCCTTCGTTCTTAAGGGGCTCACTGTTTTGCTCCCGGGGCGGTTTGGAAGCCACCGTTCGATGCACTGGTTGCGGCTGCAGAATCGGTGTGAGTCGGGGAGCGTATCGTGCGGTGCCCGTTCAGCGTTCGGCGCGACGCGTGGCTGCTGCGAGCCATGAGCCGTTAAGCTCCCTCTGCCATGTGGCAATGCCATCAACGCGATGTCACCGTCGCGATCGAGGATTCACCTGGGGCGTTCCTCCCGTCGGGCAGGCAGAAGAGAGTTTTTGGTGCGGTCGCTCAGCGAAAGCAGGCCGCTGCCTATCGACTTTGCAGGCCAAAGACTTTCTGCCGTGTGGAGGCATCGCTTCCGACTCGCGGATGAAGAAAGACGGTCCGTTATAACTGACTTTTCTGGCGTGGGTACTCCCACCACGAGCCCACTGTGAACCTTGCTACGAGCTTTTCTCTTCATTGGGACTGGGCCGTGGCCACTTATGACAGTGGCTAGGCGCTTCTGGTTCAGGGGTAGGCCTAGCATTATCAGACGGTCACTTATACCTCTGGGCAGATCTGGGAGGCCCGATATTAGTGACTGTCTGCTTGCAAATCCAACCCCTGACGGCGCCGTTCTGAAAAGGGAAGGGCTTTCCGAAGGAAGGTTTAACCAGCACCTACCACTGTGAGCTGTCCTTCATCCCAGCAAGCAAGTCTAGCCTTCCTTAATACTGGCACAGCACCTGGCCAGTTCACGAGATATCAGAGCTGTTGTTCTTATAGGCCGATGACGGTTTTCAACATCACGTGGCGGCCTTCTGTGCTTAAAGGTGCAGAAGAAGAAGGGAAAGTTATCAGAAGCTCTTGAGATAGTCTTCCAGCAGGGCACAATAATTCAGTGCCGAATGAGTACTGAGGCAACCTGTGTCTATCAGTGAAGGATTCTGTAAGTCAGGGTTTAGCCAGTTGCTGGAAGGCCCCATTAACACCACCAAATCCCTCAGTGACTTGTGTGTGTGTGTGTTTGGGGAGGTGGGGGAGGCAGGGTGGGAAATCTGGGCTAGATACGCAGGGACCGCAGGGGGAAAGGGCCCCATCCTTCTGGCAGAGAGCTGCCATCTTGGCTCCACCTATAGTGGAGCCAAGAAGGAGTGGCCGTAGGGGGGATGGGGGTTGGGGGAGACGGGTTATATCTACAGCTACGTTTTCTGCTCAAAAAGCTGTTGAGGGAAGAAGCCAACGGGGTCATCCCCATGCCTTCTAACCCACGGGACCAACTGTCCCCGTGGAGTGGACTGGGCCAAGCCAGGTTAGCTGGCAGGCCACAAACGATTCATTGTCGAATCATTCTGCTTTAGGGCCTCTTTAAATTATCTCTTGAGCTTAACCCACTTCAGGGCTCCGTATGGTCACGGTGTGAGTATGTGACTCCTGTCTTTCTCCTATTTTCTGTCCAGCAGAGTTGTTGCAATAAACATTGATTTCATGCTGGTAAACTACGTTTCAGGACCCTGTTTGTGGTGAGCCCGATCTGTCATTACTCATACGCATTTCGTTATACTTCAGCAGCTGGCTAAGAGAGTGTAGGGAAAAATCGGAATGGGCAGCACTCAACCCTGAGAACTGCTTTTAAACATCTCTGCTTCTCTCTGGGGAAAACCGATCTTACTATCCTTGAGCAATATATTTGTCACATTGGTCATTTCCAATGAATTCAGCCAAGTTAATCTGCACTTTCACAGCCCACTTTATGAAATGGAACAGATCTCTTTAATCTCAAATGAGCAGCATGCACCTTAATCTCTCCAATTTTTTTTTTAATTTGCAGCTGTCTTTATACAGACAGGCAAAAACCATAGTGGCTTTGGAGATGTGATAGTAAGAGACAAAATTCTGAAATAGAGTCCTAAAAAGAAAAAAAAAAGCCTGAAAACTGTCAACTTATTGCCAATTTCCTTTAGTCCAGCTATATGTGGCAGAATTGTCAATGCAGTTAAGCATGCTTTACTTCTGTAAAGAATACCAAATCTTTACAGTGTTGAAAATGTTCCTCACCCTTGCTCAAAAAATCAACCATGCCTCCATTGCAGTTCAAAACCCACTTAAACCTTAGAAACTAATGCAAAATAATCAACTTTGGCTTTTGAAGGTGTGAAAATACCCTACTCCCGATTAAATAATGCTTCCATTCTGGCACAGCTCAGTGGTAATAACATCAATAATTGTGGCATTTAAGCACTCGCTATGGGTCAGACATTGTACTAAGCACCGAGGTGGAAAGAAACAATCAAGACGGACACGGTCCTCGGCCCACATAGGGCTCACAGCCTAAGGAGGAGAGAGACAGACAGTAATGACTCTTCCGAGGCCCAGGTAAGTTAACTTGCCCAGGGTCACCCAGCAGGCAAGTGGCAGAGCCGGGATTAGAACCCATGTCCTCTGACTCCCGGGCCCCGGCTCTTCCCGCCAGGCCAGCTGGTTTTCACTTTCTAGTGAAATCGAATCTGGGTAATTTATGGTTTCTCCTGCAGCCCTTTATCCGCTTAGTAATGCTGCCTTTGAAAACCAGGGGACAAACCTTTACTCTTTCCATCGGAGACAGTCTTGTTGTCGGATTATGTACTCAGACAATTTCAGCAATTTAGCTACGCTAATGATTTTAAATGGTAAAACAACAATCACCCTGACAGAAAAAGTTACAAATAAGGAACTACAGTACAGAGCGGTCAGTGCTGCAGAGGGCGAACCTGTATCCACGACAATCATCTGCACCTCTGTCCCCGTGACAACATAGTAGTGCACCTTTTAAGGATAATAATAATAATGATGGCATTCGTTAAGCGCTTACTATGTGCCAAGCACTGTTCTAAGCACTGCAGGGGGATATAAGGTAATCAGGTTGCCCCCATGGGGCTCCCAGTCTTGATCCCCATCTTACGGATGAGGTAACAGGGGCACAGAGACGTGAAGTGACTGGCCCAAAGTCACACAGCTGACAAGTGGCGGGGTCAGGATTAGAATCCACGACTCTAACTCCCAAGCCCGGGCTCTTGCCACTGAGCCACGCCTGCCACTCGGGATGGCCGCCGTGAGAAGGTGCCATACACTCAAATGGGGATCATCCCTACTTTCAAATGATCTAACTGGGCAAGATTTCAATCAATCATATTTACTGAGCGCTTACTGTATGCGGAGCACTCAACTAAGCGCTTGAGAGAGTACCCTGCAATAGGGGTGTTAAACACAATCCCTGCCCACAACTAACTCACAGTCTAGAGGGGGAGACAGGCATTAAGATAAATAAACCACAGGTACGTACCTAAGGGCTGTGGGGCTGAGGGAGAGGTGAATAAAGGGAGCAGATCAGGGTGACGCAGAAGGGAGTGGGAAAAGAGGAAAGGAGGGCTTAGTCAGGGAAGGCCTCTCGGAGAAGACGTGCCTTCAAGAAGGCTCTGAAGGTGGAGAGAGGAACTGTCTGTTGGCTACGAAGAGGGAAGGCGTGGCAGGCCAGAGGCAGGTGAGAGGTCGGCAGCGAGACTGACGAGGTTGAGATACAGTGAGTAGGTTGGCGTTATGAGAGCGAAGCACGCGGGCCGAGTTGTAGTAGGAAGGCAGCAACGTGAGGTAGGAGGGGGCAAGGTGATCGACAGCTTTAAAGCCGACGGTGAGGAGTTTCCGTCCGATGCAGAGGTGGACGGACAACCGCCGGAGGTTCTTGAGGAGTGGGGAAGCAGGGACTGAATGTTTTTATAGAAAAAGGATCCCGATGGCAGAATGTAGCATGGACTGGAGTGGGGGGATTCCTTTTTTAAACTTTTCCTCCCCTCTAATTTCTGTGCACCCCTGAATCTGTGGTCCCCCATGATTTCTTCACCTCCCCGGAGCCACTTTCAAAAAAAAAATAAATTACAACATGTCACACAGCCAGGCGGGCCCCTTCCCCACCCCTCTGTTTGGACATGCAGGAGGGGGACCAACCACTACCCTAGTCCTCCTGGAAACTGGAAATGGCAACAATATTTATTCAAAATAATTACACCCATGCTTACAGTTATCTGGAGGCAGAGTGCGCTGCTTGTAACTTTAGTTACGACAGCTGTTTGGTTCTACCTAAAAGGCTTATCTGCATCGGGAGCGGAAATGCATTTATCCATTTTATCTACAATCTCATACAGGGACTCATAATATTGGGCTGTATAGCTACACCTGTCTGGTAGCGAGATGTCAACAACTCCTGCCTCTCTGCCCACCCTAGGAGCCCCACACCTGCCACTCTGCCCTATCAGAACATCTCAGGCTTTCCCATTCCTGCCCCTCCCAGTCCTCTGCTGAGAGTTTTCTTCCCCTACTACCTGCACAGAGAAGGATGAAATAAAACGAGTGCATTTCCAAGAATTCCGTTTTTATTTCCCAGATTGAATTATGGCTATGACACGGGTAACTGCGCACCGGCTGGTCAGAACAACTGCTCAGCTGATGAGGGCTTTTAAAACTTATCTGCAATCCAGGTGCCAACTCCACAGAGGAGGACGGGGGCCAAAGCCATCGTTTTCGCCCCTCCAGCTTCTGAGACTGCGACTGAAGAGGTTCTGGATAAGGCTGGAAGGATACACAAACCTCAAAGGGGGTCTCTTAGATCCACTGGCCCTTTGAAGCTGGCAGACCACTTACGAGCCCTGATCCAAGCGCTTAGCCCAACGCTTCGCACACAGTAAGCACTCAACACGAGCGAACGAATACGCTTTCCCCACCCCCACCTCGAAATGCCAAACCGGCATCCGAGATACACGTTAAAAAATGGGCATAGCCCTTGCTTTCAAGGATAGGACAACTCGTGGGAGCATAGGATAATAATAATGAGAATAATTGTGGTATTTGTTAAGCCCTTATTATGCGCCAAGCACTGTTCTAAGCGCTGGGGCAGATACGAGGGAATCAGGACAGTTTCCGTGGAGAGAAAATGAACCCTCAGCCTAGTGATACGTGCAACGGCACCGCCCTCGCTCTCTTCCCCGACACTCCCTGGCACGTAACCCACGTGGCCCTTGCTGTAGAATTGGGTGCACTGGTGATGGATTTTACCATTTATGGACCACTGCGGTATACTAAAGGCTGGCCAGAAGATTCACGGGGCACAGTCTCAGCTCTCTAGGAACTTACCTTTTAAGGCAGCATCAATCAGTAATGTTCATCAAGTGCCCACCCTGTGCAGAGCACTGTACTAAGCAGTGGGAGAGTGCAATAAAGTAAATAAAGAGCTTACAGTCCAGCAGCCCTAAAACAAATTAGAGGTTGGGGAAAGCAAGGGCTGTTCAAAGAAATGTAAATAGGTGGGATTTGGGGTCCGTAGTCAGGAGGGTAGGTCCCCCAAAATTTAGGTGACAAGGAAGTGCTGAAGTGGCAACAGGGGAGGGAAAAGAAGGAGGAGCTGAGGGGTTAATGAGGGCAGGCCTCTTGGAGGAGACACGATTTCGGAAGCCGGGGAAGGCCGCGGACTGAGGAAGCGCCAGGCGGGAGGAGGGCATGAACGAGAGGTCGGCAGCGAGAAGCGAGAACAAGGCAAAGGGAGCAGGTCGCCTCGGGAGGAGTAAAGGATGCAAGATGGTGCATAGTGAGAGCGAAGCAAGCATAAACTTCACAAAGGTGGCTAGGTTCCTGCCTTAGAAAGGAAGGCGAACGTTGCGTCCTCCCTTTCCTCTATCCAAAGTCTCCTTCAACTACCATTCCTTCCACAGCAAAGAAGTCATGATTTTCCTCTCCACCCAACGCCACACTCGCTTGGCACGCAAACCGTAAACACTGGCCTTCCTACCGTGTCTGCATTCGATTATTTATGAAACTACTGCCATAATGGGTCTCCGTTTCCGTTAATCATCCGCTTAAGATCGAAAGCTCCTCGAGGGCACGGCCTGCTGTCCATTCGCTTGTATGGCCTACCACATCACCAAGCTCAAGTGGGAGCCGCGGAGATACTATTTTGACAGGGCACCGCACGCCGCGGATACAGGGAGTCCTTGATTTATGACACTTTGAATTACGATGAGCAGCAGTTTCATTTTGACACCCTGCCTCAACTTTATAGGCCTCTGGGGGAGCAGGAAAATGGGGGAACAATTAAAAAAAGCTGCAGTGGGGTAAGGGAGAAAGTTTCAAAGAGGACAGGAGCGGAGGGTTACTAGTCAGAGTCAACCAGGGAGGTTGACGTGGCCGGCTACCCTAAGCTGGAACCTGACTCAAAGAAATAAAAGAAATAAAAGTAGCTCCATTACTTATCTGTAATTGACAATTCACAATTCTAGATAATTTGGGTCAGAATACAATTTCTGAGTTTGATTTGGGAACCACCCCGCCATTTACGGTCTCGTTCCTAGGAAAAAAATAAAGCAGTTTCAACTTAAGATGCGGTTACCAGGAACCAATTGTGTCTTAAGTCCAATTAAGCCTGTTTTCAATATCGTTGTTGACAATGACGACTTAGTTCGGGGAAGATTCACATTGCCAGGGCTACCTAGAAAACAGAGGCCAAAATACGCTGGGGTGTTTTTGGGATTTTATTTTATTTTTTTTTGAGCCGGAGTTATCCGGAAGCCAAAACAACTTCATTTCCATACACATCACACGTTGTGGATATAAGACTTTTACCAAAATGAGGGATACAGAAGATGAGGCGGGCAGGCTACGCGTCTACCAACTCGGTCAGACAGTGCCGTGCACACGGTAAGCACTCAGATCCGACTGCTTGATGTACCCTCCCCGGTTTACCGCCCAGATCACATGCTACGAACCCGGGTCCTAACCTGGTTTTAAATCCTCTCAGAGATGAGCCCACACAACCTCGAATGGATATGAACTGGGCAGACCATCATCTAAAATGGCTGGTATTTGAAAGTTAAAAAAAATCCACTCTGGCAGTAGCGGGATCTACGGAGCATCCGCTTGGGGCAGTGGATTGGGAGGTACAAAATAAACAAGTGACACACTCTGGGCCCGCAAGGAGCTTTCACTCTACTTGTAAAAATATTCACAAAGTAGAGCGGTCAAAATAAACAACTGAACATACAGGCACGAGTGCTGAGGATGACTCTAAATAAGCTCCAAAGCGCTAGAGACATTCAGACGCATAGGAAGTGACCCACCAGAATTTACTTAAGTGGAGTGAATTCCGATTAACTTCCCTCACCAAAATTTGCCAGAGAGAGCTAAGGGCTACGGTGTCAGGGGACCCTGCCTGTAGTCCCAACTTTGCCTCTGGCCTGCTGGGTGAATTTCCACTTAACCTCTCTAACGTCTCGGAGAAGAGAGTAACCACCTAACTCTCCCTACTTTGCAGCACTGTGGAGGGCAAGAATGAACCAAGCAATTTGAAAGTGCTCTATAAAGAAAAAGTGCTCTATAAAAGTCCAGTTATGTAAGCAGAAACAATCAATTTCTAAGTGAAATGTTATGCCATTTCCAAGTACTTTTCACAAACGAGGTATGAGGGTTTTTTTTTACTGATCGCTGTGCAGGGAGGCTCGTACGTTTCTTGCCTAGATGTACTGACAAATTCGAATCCTCAACCACTACAGAAGTGTCTGGCTTAAGGCAGAAAGTCGCAATACATCTGCTTATTTTGGAGGGGGTGAGGAGGGGAGTCACAACACTTGTCCTTTTTTTGGGGTGGGAGAGGGACAGATCTTTTTTAGTGTGTCAGGCAGATCCAGGCTTGGGGGCTTCTTTTTAAATCCACCCAAGGCCACATAATGAAAATTGGGGTGCCACGAATAAAACTCGGGATTAAAGAGTGTTCCTAAATTTTCCATCTTTGCATTTTTAAGGAAGTTTGGGGCTACGGGTTTTGTGTTCCCACTGAGGCCGGGCTTTGGATTGCTTTCTACGGGGGGAGAGAAGCTGTAAAGAACCCAGGCCGAGTGGGGTGATGCTCCCAGGCCGTCGGTTGTCTTGCTCGACGGATTCCCTCGCCCCCCCACCCAAAAAGGGGAGGGGAGGGCCCCCCAAATTAAACAAGCATTCGAGTCAGAGAGGCTGGAATCCAACCAAAGTTGTCTTTCGGAGGGGGAGCCCCGAAGAGGCGAGCCAAGGTTCCCGAGTTGGGCCTGATCCGATCTCGTATTTGGGGGCCTGGGGGTGACATAAATAATTAAAAAAAAAGGGATCGGAGGGTCTCGCCAACCACCCCAAGGGTGGCCGAACTTGGAGCGGCCGCCGGGCCAGCAGGAGGAGGGCCCCACTCGCATTTACTGTGTGCAGAGCACTGCCCTAGGCGCTGGGGACCCCCATCCGAACCTTCTCCTCCTCCTGCCCACACTCGCCCACCCCGGGGAGCCGCCGTTGCCCTTTTAAGAGATGGAGGAGGAGGAGATGATGAGGAGGAGGAGGAGGATGAGGAGGAGGGAAACGGAAGGGGAACAACATGGCGATGGCTCGCGTCGGCCCAAAGGGGGGTGGGGGGAGAGAGAAGGGCCACCGGCCGGTGAGGGAAAAGTTCTCATCTTGCACCTCGAAAATGGCGGGAAGCAGGGGAAAGGGGGGGGGGGGGAGTGATTTGAACTTGGCTGCGCCATCCCTTTTCACCTCCTGGAGTGGAGTGCCCCCCCCTCCCCCCCTCCACACTTCTCCCTCGCGCTTCAGCAGCAACCGTCCCCCTTGACGGTTGGGCGCGCGGGGGCCGCCTCCTACCGTGACCGTTTTTAATGTCCCGTTCTCCCCCCCCCCGCCCCCCGGGGCAAGTGCAACTCGCCTCTTCTACCCCCCCAACCCTGCCAACATGGCTCCCGGCGTTACACAACCCCTCTCCTTTGCCTTCCCCTTTCTCCCTCGTGGTTTTTTTTTCGGGGGTGAGGGGAGATAAAACTTTCTTCCAGACACCCCCCCCCCCCCTCCCGTCGGGCGAACCGAAAGAGTTAAACAAGCCCTCCCCGAGCCCGATCGGATTGCGCCCCCCTCTTTCCCCCGGCCCCCCTCCCTCATTCTTTTTGGGGTACGGGGGGGGTCTCTCCTTACATCGGCGGGCATCCGGTTCCTCAGCTCCAGGTGGATCCTTCTCTTCATGTCCATGGTGCAAACTAACTTTGCGCTGCGAGGGCGGGAGAAGGGGATGGGGAGGGGGGAGCGCTCTCCAGAAAACGCGCAGTATCCAGAGACTCCTGCTTAGTGAAGAGAACCGCGATGGACGTCTGTCAGTGAAGCAGCCCCAACGCCAACTTCCGAGGGCGAAAAGCAATCAAGGAGGGAGGGGGGCGCGTGCGGCGGGGGGCACGACGGGGACGGGACCCGGCCCTCCCTCACTACCGCCCCCAGCTGGCCGTCGGGCGACACTACGGTGGAATAATGGGACCGCGCGGCGATGCCCGTTGGTGGCCGCGGCCGAAAAGCGCGGGGGGGAGGGGCGGGGGCAGGAGGGACGGTTTTTTTTGGGGGGGCGATGGGGCAAGATCGGGAAGGGGGAGGAGGAAAAGAAAACGGTTGCAAGATTGCTTTGCATAGAGCGGTGTGGGGGGGGGTGCGCTTGTCTCCCATTTCGGGGTGGCTGATGCAAGATATAGATATTTTAGCCCAAAGAAGTGACTTTTTAGCCCCCTTCCCCACCCCCGTAGGGCCCCGAGGAGATATGCCCCCAAGGGCTTCTAGATCCTCGTTAGGGAGCCGCTAGAGAGAGGCGATTCGTGTGTCCCCCTCCCCCCGTTATTGATGGGGGCCCACTCTCTCACGCTCGGCAAAGGGATAAGCGGGGAAGGCCGAAGGAAATCTGCAAATAAACCATAATGATGGCATTCGTTAAGCGGTTACTATGTGCAAAGCACCGTTCTAAGCGCTGGGGAGGATACAAGGTGATGGGGACGTCCCACGTGGGGCTCGCAGTCTTCATCCCCGTTTTACAGTCGGGGTAACTGAGGCCCAGAGAAGTGACTTGCCCAGAGTCACCTAGCTGACAGGTGGCGGCGTCGGAATTCGAATTCATGACTTCTGCCTCCCAAACCCGGGCTCTTGCCACTGAGCCACGAATCCACCTTTCCCGTTAGGGGAGGGGGCGGGGACCGTGATCTTGGGCCCAGAAGATCTCACCTACCCCCTCCCCTTAAATGAGTAGACGATAATAATAATAATAATGATGATAGCATCCGTTAAGCGCTTACTAGGTGCCCAGCAATGTTCTAAGCGCTGGGGAAGTGATCAGGTTGTCCCACGTGGGGCTCATAGTCTTAACCCCCATTTTACAGATGGGATAACTGAGGCACAGAGAAGTGAAGAGATTTGGCCAGAGTCGCCCAGCTGACAAGTGGCTGAGCAGGGATTTGATGAGTCTCATCCCGGTCGATCGGTGTGTCGTCCCCCCCACCCCCCCGCATCTTGATTTGCACAACTAAAACGGACCGATTTTTTTTTTTTTTTTGCGGGGGGCTCGATAAAGTGTAGCTCTTTGCCGTGATCCTGATTCCGATGCGTCACGGGGATCCCTGAGACACGAGGTTCTTTCCGCGCCCCCGCTTGATTTTACGGATCTAAGTAAGATGTGAGCGGAAAGGGGTTTTCGTTTTTTAGAGAAGCCCACTAAGGGTATTCAGATTGGATTCGAAAGTCCCACTTTTCTCTGCAAGTTATATCTGGGTCCCTTTTAAAACGGAGCGATTCAGAGAGTAGGCGAGAGCTGAAAGGGTTCTGTGTCTGCCCAGCACTAATTTGCCTGTCACTTGAGCAGGGTTGATAGCCCTCGGAAAATTCTCTTTATCTTCTATTTTTTTCCCCCCTTTAAGTCAACACATCGAGTGCAGAAAAAAGAGGAACTGATTTCAACTACAGCTCCTCCTCGGAGCGGAGATTGAAAATCAGACGTTTTCGATTTTAAAAGCGGCGTTGGGGCTGGGGCGTTGGGATCCAAAACTGTTCTCTCTCACCTTGGTGAGGTGGGGTTTTTTAGTGGATGCAGAATTTTTCATTTCGTGTTTCCTGAGGGTTATGGAAAATTAATCAAAGTTGCAAGAAGGAAAAAATTCGAAGGGCTGGCCAAGAACAAGACCTTTTCTATACCATTAGCCTGCACTGCGTAGCTTCCATAAATCGTTGTGTGGTTATGTCTTTAAAACTGGGGATTAGTTCATCGAAGAAACGTTACATTTTTAAGGATTTTTACGTTGCAGAATTTTAAGCCATAGGAAAGTGAGGTTGCACCTCAAAATTGTACTCTTCCAAGCATTTAGTACAGTGCTCCACACACAATTAAGGGCTCAGTAAATACTGATGATTGAAAACTATAACTTTAAAGATACTATTTTCAAAAATTAATACAGCACTTGGTAATCCGAGGAATAATGTGTATGCACAAACTCGGTTTACCTCTTAACGGAATGGAAATCACTGTCCTTCCACCCCACAGAAACACATTCTCCTCTCTCTCAGTGTCTGTCTGTCCCCGAGGCCCACCTGATGGATTGCAAACTTCTTCATGGCAGGGACCGTGTCTACCAACTAACTCTTTTCCCAAGTGCTTAGTAAAGGGCACTGCACACAGTGGGCTTCAATAAACGCTACCGATTTATAACGTTTGAACGTAGACAGAAAAATGACCCAAAAGCAATCCCTCCGTTTGGATCGTGCTTTTATTTTCCAAGTTTCTTTCACATCAGTCATTTCGTTTTTTTATCTTCACCACATCCCTGAAAGGCGGCCAGAGGCAGATATTGCTGTCCCAATCCCTATTTGACTAATGAAAAAACAGGCACAGAAAGGTAATGTGACTTGGCTGAGGCCCCGCAGCCGATAAAATGGCAGAGCCGAGTCTCAAATCTAAGTTCTCTATCTCCCAGTTTTGCCCTGTTAGCTCTCGGAAGAGCCGAGACCACCTGCCCACCTTCCCCGCACCAGCCTACAGCCCTGTGACCCACCAGCTCCTGGACCTTAGCTGGCTGCTCATTGATCCTGCCCTCTCACCTAGACCCTGTCCTCCTTGCAATTAGCTGAAGTACTGATACCCGAACTTGCCCAACGAGGCTTAAGTTCAAACTGCAAGACAAGCACTGGGACCAGCCCTCTGCACACAGTAAGTGCTCAGTAAATACCACTGCTATATGAAGAAGGAAATTTGATGCTCAGCCTGTCGTAAATCGCACTGCGGGGATCTCAGTGCTGCTCCCCCCCCCCCCCCCACTCCACCTGGCTGCATATAACCCTCTTTTGTGTCGTGTTACTCTCCCTCGAGGGGCAGAAAGCATCAGGGGGAGTAGAAAGTGGTCGAAATGGTTGCAGAGGATAAGGGTAATAAACTGTCTCCCGAAGGAGGTTCATTAGCTAGAGCATGCCAAGATTCACCAACGTGGTCTTAGCAGTTTTAATTACGGATTCAGGTTTGGTGGTCACCCATTTGGAGTTCCTATTTAAAGGGTAGAAGTTAAGCAGCAGAAGTCAGAGGAAAACAAAAGCATTCCGCTGTGCCCTACATGTAGCAATATGCTGTCCGTGTCTTTATAAAATATAGTCAAATGCTACAAAGTTTGGTCTCTCGTCTTTTTAAAAGGTCCAACTGCACCTTGTGACTTTACAGATTACATAGAATGAGATTTTGAACTTTTCAAACGTTCCGTGCTTCAGGTCAAAATGTGTTTTAGGGGACCATAGGAATCTCGCTCATTCTAGCTCATTTCAAAATACAAATTCATACTGGTCGAATTATTGTAATTATTTTGGAATATAGAAATATAAGTAAACATCTTTAGCGGTGTTTAGAGCAGGCGGGTGAAACTTCTGCGGATGAGCTGCTCATGTGGTTATGTGGACTTTGGGTTTACGAAGCAGCCAATTGAGTTATTTGTAAAATTAGCAGCGACCCAATATATCATTATTAAAAAAAGGAAATGAAAGCGGTGAATCGATGTCTTGCGGAGAGCGAGAGGGGTTCCCATAGGGATGGGAACAGTGGTCCAAGACTAAGGTGTCAAAAAAAGACAGGACAGGGAGAGCAAGAGACCCACAGATACACTCACATTCATTCATATATATACTCTTATGCTCACCTACACCCCCCACCCCCCGCTGCACGCATACGTGCACCAACACACATGCTCTCTTCCCCTCTCTTCCCCTCAGTGGAAGAAGATGACCAGAGCGGAGGGCCCTACTCCTGCTCTTCCTCGCCTCCAGAAAGCAGCCTCTGATTAAAATGGCAGTAAGAACCTCAGGTTAGAGTCCAAGACTGTCAACAGAAGCAGGAAAGGGGTGGGTTCAGTTATGTCTGCTTCCTGTTTGACTACTGCCGGCCAGGAGTCTGTGTAGACCCCACAGAATTTCTACCGATAGGTCTCATGCAGCCCCAGGGCTGAGTGTTTGACATGACTGGTTTAGGGCAGTTTAAGCAAGTGGGATCGACTCAGCTTCATTGTCTTCAGGTAAAAGTGGTGAATTATCCATACTCGTAGGTCCAAATCTCTCCACCTACTCCATTTCACCACGAGGCTTGAAACCTAGGTCAGAGACTTCTTCCCTAATCTCTGCAGCCACCAAAAAGAACCAGTGATTGGATGCTGTGAAAATGATAGACTAGGGGCTGGCTGCTGCCATCTCTCCACTTTAGAGTTTAGAAGCTGGGGGTCTTAATAATAAAAATAATGATACGGCGTTTGTTAAGCGCTTACTCTCTGCCAAGAACTGTTCTAAGCACGGGGATAGGTACAAGGTGATCATGTTGTCCTGTGTGGGGCTCACACTCCTTATCCCCATTTTACAGATGAGGTAACTGAGGCACAGAGAAATTAAGCGGCTTGCCCAAGGTCACACCACAGACAAGTAGCGGGGCCAGGATTAGAACCCACGTCCTCTGACTCCCAAGCCCATGCTCTTGCCATGCTGCTTCTGCCTTAAGATTTTTGGGCTTTACCAACCCCTAATCCTCCCTTCTAAGCACCCCATCCCTGCCCTTCTTTCCCCCAGGGTCCCATTCCTTGTGTTGCACCCTGTCGGTTCAATCCCACCCAACACCCACCCTGCCGCTCTCCCTGCCCTGTCCACCAACCCCAGCCAAATGTGGCCTGTGAAACCCCGACTCCATCTGAGGCCAACTCCCCTTCATCCTCAACTTGAGAAGTAGCGTGGCTCAGTGGAAAGAGCCCAGGCTTGGGAGTAAGAGGTAAGCCCGTCAAACGGCAGGGACTGTCTCTATCTGTTGCCGACTTGTTCATTCCAAGCACTTAGTACAGTGCTCTGCACATAGTAAGCGCTCAATAAATACTATTGAATGAATGAGTAAGAGGTCATCGGTTCTAATCCCGGCTCCGCCTCTTGCTTGTCAGCTGTGTGACTCTGGGCACCTCGCTTCACTTCTCTGTGCCTCAGTTCCCTCATCTGTAAAATGGGGATTAAGACTGTGAGCCCCATGTGGGACAACCTGATTACCTTGTACCCCCCCCAGCGCTTAGAACCATGCTTGGCACATAGTAAGCGCTTTACAAATGCCATCATCATTATTATTATTATTAACTTGCTCCTGCCTCACCGACTGCTCCACCTCACCATCACTGAAAGCTGGCTTCCCCAATCAAGCAATCGATCAATGGTGCAGAGCACTGTACTAAGCACTTGGGGAAACTATAATGCAGTCGAATTGGTAGACATGATCCCTGCCCTCAAGGAGCGTACAGTCCAGAGGAGGATACAGACATTAAAATAAATTACAGTTAGGGGTGAAGGCAGGGTAAGAATACATACATAAGTGCTGTGAGGAGGAGGATGGGGTGAATAGCAAGGGGTTCAGATCTGAGTGCATAAGGGATAGAGAGGGGAGGGCAGGTACAGGAAATGAGGGCTTGGGGAAGGCCTCTTGGAGATGCGATTTTAGGAGAGTTTTGAATAATAATAATAATGATGGTATTTGTTAAACACTTACTATGCCCCTAGCACTGTTCTAAGCACTGGGGGGGAATATAAGGTAATCAGATTGTCCCACCCGGGTCTCACAGTCTTAACCCCCATTTTACAGATGAGGTAACTGAGGCATAGAGAAGTGAAGCGACTCGCCCGAAGTCACACAACTGAGGAGTGGCGGAACCGGGATTGGAACCCACGGACTCTGACTCCCAAACCTGAGCTCTTTCCACTGAGCCACGCTGCTTCTCTAAGGTAGGGAGAGTGGCGGTCTGCTGGATATGAAGGGGTAGGGGGGTCCAGGGGAGAGGGAGGATGTGAGGAGATGGGCAGCAGTGAGAGATGAGAGAGAGATGAGAGAGGGAGATGAGATCGAGTTATAGAAAATAGTCTGGTATTAGAGGAGTGAAGGGGGTGTATTGGGTTATAGGTGATCGGTGAGGGGGAAAGCTGATTGAGTGCCTCAGAGCTGATGGTAAGGCATTTCTGTTTGATGCAGAGGTGATCGGGCAACTATCGGAGGTTTTGGAGGAGTGTGGAGATACAGATTTAACATTTTTTTTTTTTTAGAAAAAGGATCCAGGCAGCTGAGCGAAGTATGGACTGAAGAGGAGAGACAGGAACCCGTCATTGGGCAGGGATTGTCTCTATCTGTTGCCGAATTGAACATTTCAAGGGCTTAGTGCAGTGCTCTGCACATAGTAAGTGCTCAGTAAATACTATTGAATGAATGAAGGAGGCAGGGAGGTCAGCGAGGAGGCTGATGCAGTAGTTGAGTTGCTAGATGGTAAGTGCTTGGTAGTTTGGATGGAAAGGAGAGGGGGGATTCTAGGTAGGACCAACAGGGTTCGGTGACAGGTTGAATGAGAGAGATTGCGTTGGGGATAAGGCCAAGGTTAAGGGCTCATGAGACAGGGAGGATGGTGGTGCTGACTGGTGATAGGAAAGTCATGGGGAGGATGGGGTTTGGGTGGATGCTGTCTCCTCCCCCCTGCTCTCTCCCAAGGGGGGCTTCATCTTCTCCCACTCCGTAAGACTCCCTGAGAAAAGGGGGATGAGTTGGCCCTCTTCTTCCCCCCACCCCAATGCTGCTGCTTTCACACCATCCCACCCCCTCCATCCCTTGTTTTCTTTTCCTCTGAAGCCCATATCATCTGCCTCTACCATCCACCTCAACTGCTAGTGGCCGTCACCTACCCCCTCTCAGGTCCCACCTCCAATTTTCTGAACCATTTGGATACCTCTCTCACCTTCCTTCTCTCCTTTTCCCCAAATATCCCTCGCTAGCCCTGACCCATCTCCCATTTTGAAATCTCCCATTTCCTCCTGCCTCTGGGATATCCTTAGTTGGATGTCCCACTGACCCCTCCAGCTCAACATGTCCCAACTGGACTCCTCTTCTTCCCTCCCAAGCCCCTCTTCATCTTCTGACTTTCTCATCACTGTGGACACCACCACCATCCTCCCTACCTTGCAAGCCCCCAGCCTTGGCATTCTCCTTGATCCCTCCTTCTCCTTTAACCTGCATATTCAGTCAGTCACCAAATTCAGTCACCAAATCCTGTCAGTTCTCTCTTTCCAACAATTCCAGAATCCACCCCTTCCTCATTCTAAATTACCACTACCCTTATCCAAGCACTCATCGTCTCCAGACTCGATTAGCGCGTCGGTCTCCTCGCTGACCTCCCTGTCTCTTGTCTCTCCCCTCTCCGATCCAAGCTTCACTCTGCTGCCCAGATCATTTTTCTTAGAAAAAGTTCAACCTACATCTCCTCTCGTTCCTCAGAAACCTCCGATGGTTGTCCCTCCATCCCTCTCCGCAACTAGAGGAAACTCCTGATCATCGACTTTACAGTGCTCAATCAGTTCTCTCTCCGTTGCTTATCCTAACGCCTCTCCCACTGCAACCCAGCCTGAACACTTAGTTTCTTGAATGCCAACCTACTCGCTGTGCCTCGCTCTAGCCTCTCTCACCGTCGACACCTCGTGCACACCCTCCCTTCTGCCTGGAACTCCCTCTGCCTTCACATCCGGCGGACCGCTGCTCTCCCGTCTTTAGAGTCCTTCTAAGATCACAACTCCTCCAGGAAGGCCTCCCTGACTGATCTCTCTCATCTCCCCATTCTAGTTCCTCCCTTACTGTACCACCTAAGGCACTTGAGTCCTCCCTCCATAGCACTTATGTACATATCTGTAAATTCCGTTGCTTCCACCTACCTGCAATTTATTTCATTATCCATCTCCCCAGCTAGACTGTTCGATCCTCGAGGGCCGAGATCGGGTTTGCTGACTCTACTGTATTCTCCCAAGCACTTAGTACGGAGCTCTGCACAGTGTAAGTGCTCAATCAATATAAATGAATTGAATAACACGAGCTCGGTCCTTGTCTTTAGAGTTTATAATTCAAAACAGACATCCCAGGCACCCATTGGACCATCAGCAAACCAAGAGGACACATAATAGCAAGGACTCGTGCATTTGCCCACCTGAAATCCTTCTCCCTTCATCTTTGCTAAAGCATGACCCTCCCTAAGAAATCTCCTCCTCCAGAAAACGGTTCTTGATCGATTCCCCCACCTCCCCAGTCTCTTTATCCCAGCAACCCCCTCAGCCCTCAAGCATTGATGTGTTCATTTGGTCTTTGGTCTTTTATTTTCATTTTGTTCCTAACGAGGGGGTAGTCATCATTTTTTCTCTCCTTGAGGTCAGGGACTGTAACATTTACTACCTTGGTTCCCCAAGCACCTGGTGTCCAGCACACAGTGTGTGTTTAATCAATTCTCTTGATACTGAGTCCAGTCATGGAGAATGGGCTAGCGTGATCACTCCAGAAGGAAAATGCATCCAAAGGGCTAGCGAGTAGGTGAAACAAAGGGCAGCAAGGGCTAGTGAGAGATTCTAGATAGTTCAAGGTGGCCCGTTGAGGGCCTTATAGCAGAGGATAAAAAAATGAGGAACTGGGATACCACGAAGAGCTCTTCTTCTAGGGCATGTTCATAGCAGCCGGCCTGATTATTAAGCAAATAAAGGGACTGTTAGGTTTTAAAATAATTCAGTAGGAATTTGGGGCTTTATCCTCTTTAGGCTTTCATGTTTTTCTGCACAAGGAGATTTTATCAAATACAAAGGGGAATTGCATTCCAAAGAGGTAAATGAGGACGCAGAGGTCCGATTCGGACAGTCTTGAGAAAATACGCGGTTCTGTATTTGGTATTATGAAAACCGTCTAATAAAAACAGTTCCTTCAAAGTTACATTCAATTTCTTAAAAAGCGTTCTTCTTGCATTCTTTTCTGGTCCCTCGCTGCCCCTCAATCGTGTCGTATCCATGCTCCCGTCTCTCTCTGAATATCTCTTAATTCCCGGTTTTCTCAGACAGTCAAGCGATCAGTGGTATTTATTAAGGGCTTACTTAGAGCAGAGCCCTGTACTAAGCACCTGAAAGAGCACAGCGAAGTAAACACGGTCCCTGTCCTCAGGGAGTTTACACTCCAGAGGTTTCTCCTCCCGTAATACAGCAGCTATCCCTCTTCAAATAGCTCCTTAGAGCAGTCGGTGATTATTCCCAGGAGTTCCTATCTGTCGCTCATCATCCGCCCTTTCTTGTCCTTCCTTCAGCACCATCATCACCCTCCTTGCCTTTCCAGTCTTTTGTCCTTCCTGCCGCTCAGGGAATCAGCATGGCAAAGTGGATAGAGAACGGGCCTGGGAGTTAGAAGGTCATGGGTTCTAATCCCAGCTCTGCCACTCGCCTGCTGTGTGACCTTAGGCAAGTTGCTCCACTTCTGTGTCTGTTACCTCATCCGTAAAATGGGGAATAAGACCGTGAGCCCCAGGTGGGAAGGGGACTGTGTCCAACCCGATTTGCTTGTATCCACTCCAACGCTTAGTACAGTGCCTGGCTTAATGGATACCGTTATTATTATTATTATTATTATTATTGTAGATCACCTGCTCTTCCTCCTCCAGCCACATTCCCAAATCAATTGGTAGTATTAATTAAGCACTCATTCGTTCAATCAGTTCCATTTATTGAGCGCTTACTCTGCCAAGCACTGTACTAAGCACCTAGGAGTGCCTAGGAGAGTACAACAGAGTTAAGAGACATGGTTCCTACCCTCGAGGAGCCTCCAGTCGAGTGGCAGCGACAGACATTTACAGATAGGGGAATGTGTTTAGCTAATGTCAATTCAAAGGCACCCCCCACCCCCACCCCCAGACACACTTGCACCACCCTCATCATTTTAATATTCTGTTTTTTCACAGCTTTATCTCTAATCAACCATCGTAACACACTCCAACCCCTCTTTTACCCGTCTCTTGCTCTCTTACATCTCCCAGTGTGTTTCCAGCACAGGTCACATCTTCTCCAAGAGGCCTTCCTCGATTAAGCCCTCTTTTCCCAGGTGCTCTCTCTCCCTTCTGCATCATGTGCACGCTTAGATCCGTGACCTTAGGATGGTTGATATTTGTCCCACCCCAACCACACAGCACTTAGGTACATATCTTTAAATTATATATCGTAAATTACTTACTCATTTTAATGTCTGTCCTCCCCTCTAGACTGTAAACTCATCATGGGCAGGGAAAGTGCTAATTCTGTTGTACTCTACCAAAAGCTTAGCACAATGCTGTGCACATGGTAAGTGCTCGATAAATACAATCGATCGATCGACGAAGATGTTCCATTCCTCCTCTCTCCTTTCCCGCTGGTCTCTGGATTTACTTCCTGTCCTTCCACCTGCGCCCATGTACTATCCAGGGCAGTGGGGAGAAGGGATATCTCAGGACCTCTTATTGCCCCTCTCCACCTCTGCACCACTTCTTCTCTCAGCACAAGGCCCGGAGAAGAGAAGCTGATTCGATCTTCCAAAATTCTTCCATTAGCAACCAGTTGCACAAACATAATTACATGAAAAACACATTATTTCTTCCATTCTTCGGCCTTCCATTCCAATTGGCCACTGCTTTCTTCCCTATCTGGCCTTGAAAAACTTCCCCATTCTGGCTGTCCCATAAAAAGTTGATTCCTAATGCAGTTCCCAGTTCTTAGTTTTCAAGTTATCATACATTTTTTCTTTGTACATTAAACCCCCCCAACTCTGCAGCGTGGCTCAGTGAAAAGAGCACGGGCTTTGGAGTCAGAGGTCATGAGTTTGAATCCCGGCTCTGCCACTTATCAGCTGTGTGACTGTGGGCAAGTCACTTAACTTCTCTGTGCCTCAGTTACCTCATCTGTAAAATGGGGATTAAGACTGTGAGCCCCACGTGGGACATCCTGATTCCCCTGTGTCTACCCCAGCGCTTAGAACAGTGCTCGGCACATAGTAAGCGCTTAACAAATACCAACATTATTAACTCTGGGTTTGTTGGCATTTGTTAAGTGCTTACTATGTGCAAAGCACTGTTCTAAGCACTGGGGAGGATACAAGGTGATGATACATTTAGACAAGAGGCACTCCTGGGCCTATGACCTTACCCAGTTCTTTACTGCACAGGACCTTATTAATGTTTCCACCTTCATATTTGTTTGAACTCTTAACCTCTCATATGTACTGAACCATCTGACATCTTTTTACCTCCTACTCAGGTTCAAGTCATCCATGGAAAGTTTTGCTTGTTTCTTCTTCAGTGTAACTTTCCTACTGCACTCAAGAGTAATAGAAATAGCAGGGGCATAGTATTTATTAAGCACATAGTATTTATTAAGCACTTACTGGGTGCAGAGCTCTGTACAGAGTGCTGGGAGAGAACAAGCAAATGAAAATTTGTCACGGTCCCTGTCCCTCAAGGGGCTCACAATTTAATCAATCAGTTGTATTTATTGAGCACATACTGTGTGCAGAGCACTGTACTAAGCACTTGGAAGAGTACAGTGTAACAATAAACAGACACATTCCCTGCCCACAAAGAGCTTACAGTCTAGAGGGGGAGACAGACATTAAATGTCAATAAATAAGGTACAGATAGGTACATACGTGCTGTGGGGCTGGGAGGAGGGGAAGAAGAAAGGGAGCATGTTGGGGTGGCGCAGAAGGGAGTGGGAGGAGAGGAAAGGGGGTGGTTAGTCAGGGAAGGCCTCTTGGAGGAGATGTACCTTCAATAAGGCTTTGAAGGAGAGGAGAGTACTTGTCCATCGGATTTGAGGAGGGAGGGCATTCCAGGCCAGAGGCAGGATATGGGCGAGAGGTCGGCAGTGAGATAGAAGAGATCGAGGTACCATGAGAAGGTTAGCGTTAGAGGAGCAAAGTGTGTGAGCGAGGTGAGGTAATAATCATAATAATACTAATTATGGTCTTTGTTAAGTGCTTACTATGTGACAAGCACTGTACTAAGCACTGGGGCGGATGCAAGCCAATGGGGTTGGACACAGTCCAAGTCCCAAATGGGGCTCACTGACTCAATCCCCATTTTATAGATGAGGTAACTGAGGCACAGAGAAATGAAGCGACTTGCCCGAGGGCACACACAGAAGACAAGTGGTGGAGCCAGGATTAGAACTCATGACCTCCTCACTCCCAGGCCCCTGCTCGATCCACTAGGCCATGCTGCTTCTCCGTAGGTGAGTGAGTGCTTTGAAACCAATGATGAGGAGTTTTTGTTTGATGCAGAGTTGGATGGGCAACCTCTGGAGTTTCTTGAGGAGTAGAGAAACATGTCCTGAACATTTTTGTAGAAAAACGATCCAGGCAGCAGAGTGAAGTATGGACTGGAGTGGGGAGAGACAAGAAGCAGGGAGTTCATCAAAGAGGCTGATGCAGTAATCAAGTCGGGATAGGATAAATGATTGGATTAACACTGAAGCAGTTTGGATGGAGAGGAAAGGGTGGATTTTAGTGATGTTGTGAAGGTGGGACCGACAGGAGTTAGTGATGGACTGAATATGTGAGTTGAATGAGAGAAGAGGAGTCAAGGATAGACTGTAAGCCCGTCAAAGGGCAGGGACTGTCTCTGTCTGTTACCGATTTGTACATTCCAATTGCTTAGTACAGTGCTCTGCACATAGTAAGCACTCAGTAAATACTATTGAATGAATGAATGAAAGGATAACGCTAAGGTTACGGGTTTGTGAGACAGGAAGGATGGTGGTGTCATCTACAGTGATGGGAAAGTCAGGGGGATGGTATGAGGCTGGAGGAGGTGATCTGTGGGGTCAAGGGAGGGTTTTTTTAGGATAAGGGAGACATGATTTTGTTTGAAAGCAGTGGGAAAAAAGCCATTGGAGAGGGAACAGTTGAAGATGGTGGTTAGGAAGGGAAGAAGGGAGGGGGCAAGTGTTTCAATAAGAGGTGAGAAGGGATGGGGTTAGGTGTGCAGATGGATTTTGAGAGAAGGCAGAAGTTCTCCTCTTGAGATACTGCTGGAAAAGATGGAAGAGTTGGGGGGATTTTAGGGAGATCAAGTTTGATAGTTTCAGTTTTCTCAATGAAGTAGGTGGCCAGGTCATTAGGGGAAAGAGATGGGGGAGGCAGGGCAGGTAGGGGCCTTGAGAAGGGAGTTAAACGTCTGGAACAACTGGCAAGGGCGATGGGCATGGGAGTCAATAAGGATGGAGAAATAATTTTGCCATACGGAAGACCGGGCAGAATTAAACCGCGCAAGGACGAACTTGAGGTGTGCGAGGTCAGTCTGATATCTCAATTTCTGCAAGCAGCACCGGGCAGCTTGTGCACAGGAACGAAGGAAGCGGGCTGTGGAGTTTATCCAGGGCTGTGGGTTAGTGGTAAGGGATCAACGAAGGGAGCGAGCGAGTCAGGTTCGGTAAGGGGGTGGTGTTGAGGGCATCAGTTTGGTCGTCAAGGGAAAGTAGTTTGATATGGGGCACGACGATTAGAGAAAATTGGATGAGGTCATATTACAGATATGTAGCTACGTAAGTGCTGTGGGGCTGAGGGTGGGGTAAATAGCAAGTGTTTACAGGGTGCAGATCTAAGTACGTAGATAATGCAGAAGGGAGATGAAATAGGGGAAATAAGGGCTTAGTCTGGGAAGGCGTAGCGGAGATGTAATTTTAATAAGGCTCTGAAAGTGGGGAGAGTGGTGGTCTGTCATATATGAAAGGGAAGGGAGTTCTGGGCTAGAGGAAGAAAGTGGGAAAGGGGTTGGTGGTGAGATAGATGAGATCAAGGTACAGTGAATAAGTTGGGGATGGTGCTAGAGGAATGGTGTGAGGGCTGAGATGAGGTAGGAAATCAGAAAGGTAAGGTAGGACTAGTGCTCTGAAACCAAAGGTAAGGAGTTTCTGTTTGATGCAGAGGTGGACGGGCAACCACGGGAGGCAACCAGAGAAGCAGCGTGGCTCAGTGGAAAGAGCCTGGGCTTGGGAGTAAGAGGTCATGGATTCGAATCCTGGCTCTGCCACTTAGCTGTGTGACTATGGGCAAGTCACTTAACTTCTCTGTGCTTCAGTTATCCCTTCTGTAAAATGGGGATTAAGACCGAGCCTCACGTGGGACAAGCTGATTACACTGTATCTACCCCAGCGCTTAGAACAGTGCTCTCCACATAGTAAACGCTTAACAAATACCAACATTATTATTACTATTACTATTATTGGGCAGTGTGGAGATGTAGAGTTTTTTGAAAAATGATCCTGGCAGTGGAGTGAAGAATGGACTGGGTTGAGGAGAGACAGGAGGCAGGGAGGTCAGTGAAGAGTCATGGCAGGTTATGAAAAGCAATTGGATCAAAATGCTAGCAATTTGGATGGAGAGGAAAGGGTGGATTTCATCAGTGTTGGAAGGGAGAACTGACAGGATTTGGTGACAGATGCAATATGTGGGTCGAAGGAGAGAGACGCGTCAAGGATGATGTCATGGTTTTGGGATTGTGAGACAGGGCGGATAGTGGTGCTGTCTGCGGTGATGGGAAAGTCAGGGAGTCATGGCCCTGGAAGTCGATGGACCAGGGTTCTAATCCCACCTCTGCCACTTGTCTGCTGTGTGACCTTGGACAAGTCACAACCTTCCTGTGCCTCAGTTGCTTTATCTGTAAAATGGGGATTAAGAGTACAAGCCCCATCTGGGGCATGGACTGTGTCGACCTGAGAAGCTTATATCTATCTCAGTGCTTAGTACAGTGCCTGGCACATAGTAAGTGCTTAACAAATACCATTAAAAAAAAAGACCCAAGGTGGACGAAGCCACGGGAGCTGTGGAAGCTATAGAGAAGCAGCTTGGCTTAGTGGAAAAAGCCCGGGCCTGGGAGTCAGGGGAGGTGGGTTCTAATCCAGGTTCTGCCACTTGTCTGCTGTATGACCTTGGGCAAGTCATTTCACTTCTCTGTGCCTCGGTTACCTCATCTGTAAAATGAGCATTAAGACTGTGAGCCCCACAACCTGATTACCTTATATAATAATAATAATAGTAATGTTGGTATTTGTTAAGTGCTTACTATGTGCAGAGCACTGTTCATTCATTCATTCATTCAATAGTATTTATTGAGCGCTTACTATGTGCAGAGCACTGTACTAAGCGCTTGGAATGAACAAGTCGGCAACAGATACAGTCCCTGCCGTTTGACGGGCTTACGGTCTAATCGGGGGAGACGGACAGACGAGAACAATGGCAATAAACAACGTCAAGGGGAAGAACATCTCGCAAAAACAATGGCAACTAAATAGAATCAAGGCAATGTACAATTCATTAACAAAATTAATAGGGTAATGGAAATATATACAGTTGAGCGGACGAGTACAGTGCTGTGGGGATGGGAAGGGAGAGGTGGAGGAGCAGAGGGAAAGGGGGAAAAGAGGGTTTAGCTGCGGAGAGGTAAAGGGGGGGATGGTAGAGGGAGTAGAGGGAGAAGAGGAGCTCAGTCTGGGAAGGCCTCTTGGAGGAGGTGAGTTTTAAGTAGGGTTTTGAAGAGGGGAAGAGAATCAGTTTGGCAGAAGTGAGGAGGGAGATCGTTCCAGGACTGCGGGAGGATGTGGCCCGGGGGTCGACGGTGGGATAGGCGAGACCGAGGGACGGTGAGGAGGTGGGCGGTGGAGGAGCGGAGCGTGCGGGGTGGGCGGTAGAAAGAGAGAAGGGAGGAGAGGTAGGAAGGGGCAAGGTGATGGAGAGCCTTGAAGCCTAGAGTGAGGAGTTTTTGTTTGGAGCGGAGGTTGATAGGCAACCACTGGAGTTGTTTAAGAAGGGGAATGACATGCCCAGATCGTTTCTGCAGGAAGATGAGCCGGGCAGCGGAGTGAAGAATAGACCGGAGCGGGGCGAGAGAGGAGGAAGGGAGGTCAGAGAGAAGGCTGACACAGTAGTCTAGCCGGGATATAACGAGAGCCCGTAACAGTAAGGTAGCCGTTTGGGTGGAGAGGAAAGGGCGGATCTTGGCGATATTGTAGAGGTGAAACCGGCAGGTTTCGGTAACGGATAGGATGTGTGGGGTGAACGAGAGAGACGCGTCAAGGATGACACCGAGATCGCGGGCCCGAGAGACGGGAAGGATGGTCGTGCCATCCACGGTGATAGAGAAGTCTGGGAGAGGACCGGGTTTGGGAGGGAAGATGAGGAGCTCAGTCTTGCTCATGTTGAGTTTTAGGTGGCGGGCCGACATCCAGGTGGAGACGTCCCGGAGGCAGGAGGAGATGCGAGCCTGAAGGGAGGAGGAGAGGACAGGGGCGGAGATGTAGATCTGCGTGTCATCTGCGTAGAGATGGTAGTCAAAGCCGTGAGAGCGAATGAGTTCACCGAGGGAGTGAGTGTAAATGGAGAACAGAAGAGGGCCAAGAACTGACCCTTGAGGAACTCCAACAGTTAAAGGATGGGAGGGGGAGGAGGCGCCAGCGAAGGAGACCGAGAATGACCGGCCAGAGAGGTAAGAGGAGAACCAGGAGAGGACGGAGAATGGGAGTTAAGGAATTCTAAGCGTCGATTGTAGACGACTCGTTCTAGGATTTTGGAAAGGAAGGGTAGTAGGGAGATAGGGCGATAACTGGAGGGGGAAGTGGGGTCAAGAGCGGGTTTTTTTAGGATGGGGGAGACGTGGGCGTTTGAAGGCAGCGGGGAAGGAGCCATTGGAGATTGAGTGGTTAAAAATAGAAGTTAAGGAAGGGAGGAGGGCAGGGGCGATGGTTTTAATAAGGTGAGAGGGAATGGGATCCGAGGCGCAGGTGGAGGGGGTGGCACTTGCGAGGGGGTGGCACTGTTCTAAGCGCTGGGGTAGATACAGGGTAATCAGGTTGTCCCACGTGAGGCTCACAGTCTTAATCCTCATTTTACAGATGAGGGAACTGAGGCACAGTGAAGTGAAGTGACTTGCCCACAGTCACACAGCTGACAAGTTGCAGAGCTGGGATTCGAACCCATGACCTCTGACTCCAAAGCTCATGCTCTTTCCACTGAGCCACACTCCTCTTATATTTACCCCTGTGCTTAAAGCAGTGCTTGGCACATAGTAAGCACTTAACAAATACCATAATTATCATTATTATTATTCCTGAAGGACAGAATGAGATTAGTAAAGCAGTTTTTAGTCCCAATGTTTTTATATGTCAGTCACATACAGATGATACCTGGAACCATTTAAATTCCATTTTTTTGGGCTCTTTTTCATGTCTCATGGGGACATGGGATAGACATCATCAGAAGAGAGATCATGTATCTGGATCAGAAGAACGAGGGTTTGGAGGAAATAAACTTGGATGTGTTTGATGCTGAAGGTGGCCAAGAGAGGTCTAGTGGGTATGGAGTTTTAAAGGATACCTCCCTCAACTGCACAAATGGGGAAAAGCTCTGCACTGCAAAAAAATTCCAGAGAAATGGAAAGAGAGAGTTCTCACGGTGGTGACAGAGAAGTTGCCCAATAGACAAAGTAGGAATACCCAGGGATGAGTTGGAAAAAAAGGAAAGGATATTGTGGTATGGAGAGCAGCGTGGCTCAGTGGAAAGAGCCCTGGCTTGGGAGTCAGAGGTCATGGGTTCTAATCCCGGCTCTGCCGCTTGTCAGCTGTGGGACCTTGGGCAAGTCACTTCACTTCTCTGTGCCTCAGTTCCCTCATCTGTAAAATGGGGATGAAGACTGGGAGCCCTACGTGGGACAACTTGATTACCTTGTATCTCCCCCAGCTCTTAGAACAGTGCTTGGCACATAGTAAGCGTTTAACAAATACGTTGTTTCAGTCTAAATAGACTGTGAGCCCATTATTGGGCAGGGATTGTCTCTATCTGTTCCCGAATTGTACATTCCAAGTGCTTAGTACAGTGCTCTGTACATAGTAAGCACTTAATAAATACTATTGAATGAATGAATGAACAAATACCAACATTATTATTATTATTACAAGCAGCTGCAGCAACCCACAGTCATGTCCCTACCCTGGACCACTGGAGCTTTATCGTGTGGAAAAGAGTCATTCATTCATTCATTCAATAGTATTTTTTGAGCACTTACTATGTGCAGAACACTGTACTAAGCGCTTGGAATGTACAATTCAGCAACAGACAGAGACCATCCCTGCCCAATGACGGGCTCACAGTCTAAACGGGGAGACAGACAGCAGAGCAAAATGGAACAAAACAAAAACAAGACGTCATCAAGATAAATAGAATCAAGGGGATGTACACCTCATCAACAAAATAAATAGGGTAATAAATCATATATACAAATGAGCACAGTGCTGAGGGGAGGGGAAGGGGGAGGAGCAGAGGGTGGGGGGAGCAGAGGGAAAGGGGGGCTCAGTCTGGGAAGGCCTCTTGGAGGAGGTGAGCTCTCAGTGGGACTTTGAAGAGGGGAAGAGAGTTAGTTTGGTGAGAGGCTACTCACCCCACTGCTCCCAAACCACAGAGACTCCCATCTCCCCCTCCTTCTCCAGATGAGAGGATGAGGAGGTAGTAAGAACAACACACAGCTGTCCCTTTACCCCAGACCACTGGAGCCTGCCAGGTGGAAAAGAGTATCCTCCTAACTACTGTCCTCGTCTCCTCTGCCAGTCAGGAGGGTGAGGAGCAGCGACAGCATAAGACCATTTGGACTTTCAGAATGTGGGCAAGGCCAAGGCTGCTCTCCTAAAATCTCCCCTGCTCCTCCTCTCCAGTTCCTCCCTCCTCCTGCCTCTCTTTCAACTGTCCCATCTTTCCCACCAGTATCTCAAGAGATCTCCCACCTCCTCTCAAACTCGACTGCCTTCATTGCACTTCCAGCCCAATCTTTTTGCATCTTATTAAAACACTTGCCCCCTCCATTTTTTGATGGTATTGGTTAAGCACTTACTATGTGTCAAAGCGCTGTTCTAAGCGCTGGGATGGATGCAAGGCCAGCCACAGCTCCGGACCCACATGGGGCTCACAGTGTAAGTAGGAGGGAGAACAGTCATTGAATCCCCATTCTGCAGTTGAGGAAACTGAAGCACAGAGAAGTTAAGTGACTTGCCCAAGGTCGCGCAGCAGACAAATAGTAGAGCCAGGTTTAGAACTCAGGTCTTCTGGGTTCCAGGCCCATGCTTTATCCACTAGGCCATGCTACTTTCAAACTCCCAACTTAATAATAATAATTCTGGCATTTGTTAGCTCTTAGAGTGCTTGTCAAGCACTGTGGTAAATGCTGGGTTAGATAGATTAGAGTCAGTCCAACACAGTCCCCATCCCAAATGGGGTTCTCAGTCTGAAGGGGAGAGAAAACAAGTATTGAATCCCCGTTTTACAGTTGAGGCAATCAACCCAGACGTTAAGGGACTTGTCTAAGGTCATATAACAGGCAAGCAATGGAGTTGGGATAAGACCCTCGGTTTCCTGACTCCCAGCACGATGTTCTTTCCACTAAGATAAGCTGACCCTCCCTCAGTTGTCTTTTGCATCATCTTGACCTCTTAAAGATAGCCCTAAATTTTTTAGTTGATCTGCTTTCCAGTTTTATCCCATTGACTTCTTTCAGGGCGGCCCCCCTGAAAGCACTTCTCTCTGTTCAGTCTTGTCCCCTGAAACCCTCACGTAGTCCTGGTACTCCTGGAACAAGTATCCTACTTGCTGTCCCCCCACTAGCACCGTGTGGTACACCAGAACTGGCTCCGCTTGACATCTGGTCCTCTCCTCCTCCCTAGACATGACGGGACTAAAGTGCAGACACGGCTCACTCCCCTCCCAACCGTGATCGCTTCTCTGCTCCAGAGAAGTTAAGTGACTAGTCCTATGTTAAACAGCAGGCGAGTGATGGAGTCAGTCAAATAATCAATCAATGGCATTTGATCACTTGCTGTGTGTAAAGCACCGTACTAAGTAAGGGGTTGAGTATCATGGAGAGAGTATTCATGAACCCTGGCCTCAGGGAGCTTACAATATAGCAGAGGGGGAAGACACCTCCTCCCTCGTCCTCCTTGTCCCCCAAATGAGTGCTATAAAGGATGCTAATGTTGTAAAATCATCATCAGTGGTATTTACTGAGTGCTTATTAATGTTATAAAATCATCATCAGTGCTATTTATTGAGTGTTTACTAAGAGCAGAGCACTGTACATTGAAAGCATTGTGTTATAAATCTGAACAAGGGGCATTTATTGAGTGCTTACTAAGAGCAGAGCACTGTACATTGGAAGCATTGTGCTATAAATCTGAACAAGGGTGTAGACTATTGCTGAACAAAAATTAGGTATGTCTACATCAGCCACAGATTATTTATCAGTCTACTCAGCAAATAGTCTTTTTCGCTTCTGTCCTTGCAGGTATTGCTGAGTCTTCTCAAGAGACTCGAGCCTCAGTGTGACTGTTGCCTGCTGGGCACCCCTGACGTTCAACTATTCAGTGCATGTGATTAACGGGCGCCATACCTTCCCTGGGGTTGCTTTTGTTCTTGTCTGTCCATCTCCCCCATTAGACTGTAAGCCCGTCAAACGGCAGGGACTGTCTCTATCTGTTGCCGACTTGTTCATCCCAAGCGCTTAGTACAGTGCTCTGCACATAGTAAGCGCTCAATAAATACTATTGAATGAATGAATGAATGAATGGTAACAGTCTTATCATTCCCATATATAAACCAATGAAATATCATTGAAAGTATCAGCAGGTTAATTAGGATGTCTTTTGGGGATCTTAAAAAGGCTGGAGTTTGAAATTTAGACAAACGCTAAATTTTGGGCTTAGGAATGAATGATCTTTTACCCAGGTTGAGTAGTGTTTGCCTAAATTTTAAATTCCAGCCTTTTTAATGTCACAGAAAGACATCTCATTTAGCCTGCTGATACTTCTGATAACATTTCTTTGTTTTAAAAATGGGAATGATACGATTATTTCTTCCTCCACTCCTTTTTCATAGAAGTGGTAAGGATATGGAACTTCATTCATTCAGTCATTCATTCAATCGTATTTATTGAGCGCTTAGTGTGTGCAGAGGACTGTACTAAGCACTTGGAAAGTACAACTCGGCAACAGATAGAGACAATCCCCGCCCAACAATGGGCTCACAGTCTCAAAGGGGAGGCAGACAACAAAATGAAACAAATAGGCATCAATAGCATTAAAATAGATAAATGGAATTATAGATATATACACATCATTAATAACATAAATAGAATAAAATATGTACAAATATACACAAGTGTTGTGGGGCATAGAGGGGGTAGAGCAGAGGGAGGGAGTTGGGGTGATGGGGAGGTGAGGAGGAGCAGGGGAAAAGGGGGGCCCGGTCTGGGAAGGCCTCCTGGAGGAAGCGAGCTTTCAGCAGGGCTTTGAAGGTGGGGGGAAGAGAGCTAGTTTGGCAGATGTGAGGAGGGAGGCCAGAGGTAGGATGTGGGCCAGGGTCGACGGCAGGACAGGCGAGAACGAGGCACAGTGAGGAAGTTAGCGGCAGAGGAGCAGAGCTTACGGGGTGGGCTGTAGAAGGAGAGAAGGGAGGTGAGGTAGGAGGGGGCAAGGAGATGGACAGCTTTGAAGTCAAGAGTGAGGAGTTTTTGCTTCATGCGAAGGTCGATAGGCAAGCACTGGAGATTTTTGAGGAGGGGGGTGACATGCCCAGAGCGTTTCTGAAGATGGATAACCTGGGCAGCAGAGTGAAGTATAGACTGAAGTGGGGAGAGGCAGAAGGTTGGGAGATCAGAAAGGATGCTGATGCAGTAATCCAGTCGGGGTAGGATGAGTGATTGTACTAACAAGGTAGTGGTTTGGATGGAGAGGAAGGGGTGGATCTTGCCGATGTTGTGAAGGTGAGACCGGCAGGTTTTGGTGACGGATTGGTTGTGTGGGGTGAATGAGAGAGCAGAGTCAAGACTGATAATAATAATAATAATGTTGGTATTTGTTAAGTGCTTACTATGTGCCAAGAAGTGTTCTAAGCTGGGGGAGATACAAGGTCATCAGGTTGTTCCATATGGGGCTCACAGTCTTAATCCCCATTTACAGATGAGGTCACTGAGGCCCAGAGAAGTTAAGTGACTTGCCCAAAATCACACAGCTGACAAGTGGAGGAGTTGGGATTAGAATCCATGACCTCTGACTCCCAAGCCCATGCTCTTTCCACTAAGCCATGCTGCTTCTCACCAAGGTTGCGGCCTTGTGAGACCAGAAGGATGGTAGTGCCATCCACAGCGACGGGAAAGTCAGGGAGAGGACAGGGTTTGGGAGGGAAGATAAGGAGCTCAGTCTTGGACATGTTGAGTTTTAGGTGGTGGATGGACATCCAGATGGAGATGTACTGAAGGCAGGAGGAGATGTGAGCCTGGAGGGAGGGAGAGAGAATAGGGGAGGAGATGTAGATTTGGGTATCATCTGTGTAGAGATGATAGTTGAAGCCACGGGAGCAAATGAGTTTACCAAGGGAATACGTCACCATGGGAAAAAAATATCAATACAGCCAAAAGGGGTTTAGATAAATCTATGGATAAGAAGCTCATCATGGGCTATAATGTCAGGAAAGGTTTTAGAAGGACCGAGAAATAATTTAAATGGACTCATGGGTATTAGATCCAGCATGGCTAATTTGGGGATAAATTAGGTATATTTTGAAGATAGTCCTTAATCATGCAGTTGGTTATGAAGCATCATTTGTTGTCCTTGTAGGCAATAGAATATGGGGCAGAATTTGGATTTCTTGCATTTTTTTTTTAAATTATAGAATCAAAATGCCTTGAATAGCTCAAGGTGATGGAGAGTTTGGGAAAGTGGGGAGAAGTCTCTCCACCCACCTGTTCTGGACAAAGGGAAAATCTACAAGAGGTTGGCTGAATGTGGAGAACGCTGGGTTGCAAAGTTCAGAGCCTGCATGACATTTCTTAGAGCTGTCCTTACGACCAGGAGTGTGTGGTGCTCAACGCGAAACTTATGATTGGAGCTCAACTGGCCGGGGCGGTGGGTGGGGGGTGGACGTGGACCCCTGGAGGAAATGGCCAGCTAAGACTGCCAAGGAGAATCAGTTCAATTTAATATTTTGTCCAGTAAGAATGATGTTTTTCTATCATTTGATTTTTCCGACAGTGCCTCCCGAGTCTGCAGCTTCCCGATTATGCCACCTCAACAGCCACCTGTTAGACTTGTGTATATATTCTTGGGTATGTCAGTTCATTTGTTTGTCACCAGTTTAATTATTCAGTTGCTAACTTGGCATATTATCATTTGCAAGTGTGCTCTTCCTAGTTTACCTATGTACGCTTGGCAGTTTGTGTTCCTCTAGACTGTAAGCTCGTTGTAGGCTGGGAATGTGTCTACCAACTCGGCTGTATTGTACTCTCCCATGCCCTTAGTACAGTGTTCTGCATACAGTGAGCACTCAGTAAATACCATTGATCGATTGACTGATTGGTTGACTTGTCTCCCCCATTACCCTCTAAGCTCCCTGAGGGCCTTAGTGTAATGCTTTGCAAACAGTACGACCTCAGTAAACGCTGGTGGTATTTGTTAAGCGCTTACTATGTGCCGAGCACTGTTCTAAGCGCTGGGGTAGACACAGGGGAATCAAGTTGTCCCACGTGGGGTTCACAGTCTTAATCCCCATTTTACAGATGAGGTAACTGAGGCACCGAGAAGTTAAGTGACTTGCCCAAAGTCACACAGCTGACAAGTGGCCGAGCCGGGATTCGAACCCATGACCTCTGACTCCAAAGCCTGTGCTCTTTCCACTGAGCCACGCTGCTGGTGGTGACGAGGATGATGATGACAATGATGACAATTGTGATGGTGACCCTACTGATGGTGAAACTTCTTTATTGGTCTGAATATGGTTTGAAAGGTCAGTGTAGAACTCACAGACCTGACTACAACATGTACACACAAAAATTGTCCCTGGCATGCTGATGTATTCGATGTTTGCAGTGGCAGGCTTGTTCTCTCTCTCGCTCTCGCTCTTTCTCATAATCTTCTCAAAGCTTCGGCTAGAAAAGAGCCATTCCTTTCTTGATTGCTATGGGTCAAGTTGGCCCGTCTCCCGAATTGTATCTCTGTTTTTTGGATGTGATGTTACATTGTCTGAGATGCTGATTGACTGCCTCCTTAAAGGATCGCTTCTGTTCCCTCTGTTCCCATCCATCCCATTTCAACTCGCCACCCTTGAGCTGAGAGTCCCTCAAAGGATATGCCAACTTTTGTGCTGGGTTTTCTACTTCGTGATCTATCACTGCACAACTGGACAACATGCTGCCAAATACCAATTCCCATTCTCTGTTCACATTGGACCTTATAAGCAGGGTTCTCTGTTCCAGGAGGAGTGATATACACACCTCTTCATGGGTATCTTTTTTGAGAGCCTAACATTTAGGCTATGACAAATGTCCCAACATTTCTAAATTAACACCCCATTTCAGCTTTACAAGACACTGGATTCAATTTAGGCTTCACCTTTAAGGCGTAGTCTTAAAGAACCATTTCCTCCTGCCTGCAGGACTTCTCTACTTGGATGTCCTGTTGACGCCTCAAATACATGCCCCAAACAGAAGTCCTCACCTGCTCCCACAAACCCTATCCTCCCCTTGATTTTCCCATCAATGTAGGCAACACCACCATCCTTCCTGTCTCACAAGTCCATAACTCTGGTATTATCCTTGACACATCTCTTTCGTTCAACCCACATATTAAATCTTTCACTGAATCTCGTCTGTTCTACCTTCATAATGTCTCTAGCATCTGCCCCTTCCTCTCCATCCAAACTGCAGCCACGCTGATCCCAGCACTTATTATATCCTGCCTTGATTACTGCATCAGCCTCCTCTCTGGCCTTTCTGTCTCCCGTCTCTCCCCATTCCAGTCTATATTTCACTCTGCTGCCTGGATCATTTTCCTAAAAAAAGTTCACTCCCCAACTCCCCATGCCTCAAAATCTTCCAGGGGTTGCCCATCCACCTCTGCATCAAAGAGAAACTCCTTATCATCGGCTTTAAGGAACTCAGTCAGCACCCCCGTTCCTATCTCACCTCGCTGCTCTCTGTCCTGCACACTTCACTCCTCTAATGCCAACCTACTCGCTGTACCTCAGTCTTATATATCTCACCCTTGCCCACGTATTCCCTCTGGCCGGTTCCTGTCTCCTTCTTCATATCCGACAGACCACCTCTCTTGCCATCTTCAAAGCCGTACTAAAATCCTATCTCCTTCAGGAAGCCATCCCTGACAAGCCCCTCATTTGCCCACCTCATTCACCTTCCTTCCTGTGATGCCTATGCATGTAGGTCTGAACCCCTTAACACTTTGATGTTCATCCCACCCCCAATCACACAGCACTTATGTACATATCCTCATACCCTGCCATTTCCCCTATCTGTAATTTATCTTAACGTTGGTCTCCCCCCTAGATTGTTCATGCCCTGTGGGCAGGAATTGTATCTAAAGCGGCATAGCGCACAGGCCTGGGAGTCAGGAGGACCTCGGTTCTAATCCTGGCTCTGCCACTGTCTGCTGTGTGATCTTGTGCAAGTCACTTAACCTCTCTGGCCCTCAGTTACCTCATCTGTTAAATGGGGATTAAAACCATGAACCTCATGTGGGCCAGGGACTGTGTCCAACCCAATTTGCTTGTAGTCACTCCAGTACTTAGTACAGTGCCTGGCACATAGTAAGTGTTTAACAAATACCACAATTATTATTTTACTCTTCCAAGTGCTTAGTACAGTGCTCTGCACACCCTAAGCACTCTATAAATACCACTGACTGATTGATTGAAGAGCATGATACAATTTTTTTCTAAAGAATTCACACTGGAGTTTAACATTCCTACTCAAAAGTGCCATCGATTAGAATGAAGACCACACCAGGGAAAGTCTGAGTTCCCCGACAAACTTCAGTCATTAAAAAGAAAAAGGGAGTTTAAAGATATGTGCTAGATTTTTGCTTTTTTAAAAAAAACACGTTGGCAACAGATTGTCTCAACAATGATGACAATTCCTGGATAATAAAGTTCCTCGAAAAAACTGCAGTGGGAAGTGATGTAAATCTTCCATCTGCCAGAAATCCTGCTGCTGCTGCTGCAGCTGCTGCTGTCAACTTCTTTTTTCCCTTTTGCCTAAGAGACCAAAAAGATTAAGCTAGAAGGGAAAAATATGAAGTTTTTTCATTTGCTCATTATTGAGGGTAAGCAATCTTGACCAGAGACTCTTTCCTTTCTGCTAGATTAGGAAGTTTTCCTAAAATTAATAAGCAAGACACATTTGACAAAATAACTTCCTTAAACGTAGCAGATATATTGAATATCAATGATAGATAACAAACTCACAAGTAGTCTCGCTGCTTGTCTTGTTTCATGCCATCGAGTCATTTCCGACCCATAGCGACACCACAGAGACATCTCTCCCAGAGTGTGGCTCAGTGGAAAGAGCCGGGGCTTCGGAGTCAGAGGTCGTGAGTTCTACTCCCGGCTCTGCCACTTGTCAGCTGTGTGACTGTGGGCAAGTCACTTAACTTCTCTGTGCCTCAGTTCCCTCATCTGTAAAATGGGGATTAAAAGTGTGTGAGCCCCACGGGGGACAACCTGATTACCCTGTATCTCCCCCAGCGCTTAGAACAGTGCTCGGCACCTAGTAAGCACTTAACAAATACCAACATTATTATTAACGCCCCGCTCTCCATCTGCAATCGTTCTGGTAGTGTATCCATACAGTTTTCTTGGTAAAAATATGGAAGTGGTTTACCATCGCCTTCTTCACCCAGTTGACTGGAGTCTCTGCCCTCCACTCTCTCCCGTGCCGTTGCTGCACAGCATGGGTGAGTATTGACTTGTAGCAGATGGCCTTCCACTCGCTAGCCACTGCCCAAGCTAGGAATAGAGTGAGTAGGCCTCTGCTTGACTCTCCCTCCAGTAACCGAGACTGGTAATAACAATAATAATAATAATGTTGGTATTTGTTAAGTGCTTACTATGTGCAGAGCACTGTTCTAGGCGCTGGGGTAGCTACAAGGTAATCAGGTTGTCCCATGTGCGGCTCGCAGTCCTAATCCCCATTTTACAGATGAGGTACTGAGGCACAGAGAGGTCAAGTGGCTTGCCCAAGGTCACACAGCTGACAAGTGGCAGAGCCGGGATCAGAACCCACGTCCTCTGACTCCCAAGCCCGTGGTCTTTCCACTTAGCCACACTGCTTCTCCATGTGTGACCCTGGGAGGGGAAGTCTCACTTCCACAGCTAGATATAACTTCTTAAACTAGTTAAACCACAGGCGGTTAACACTTTGGACATATTTTAAATTTTGCAGTGGTATTTTCCATAATACTGGATTACTGAGATCACGAATTATGCTGGTATACTGGTATACCCCTGTATATTTTCAAATACTTGTGCTATTTTATGAGTGAAATATGAAACAATGATTTTGAATACTGCCATTTGTAGTTTATAAAACATTTTATTTCTGCATACCATAACCTCCCCCACCTTCTGCTCACCACATCTCTGTTCTCCTCTCTTTCCACCCCACACCATCCATCCCCAGCATCGCACCCCATCGCCTTACTCTCATCCACCCTCTTCCCACCCCTCTACACTACAAATAAACTCCCCTTCCTCCTCAACCTGTTTTTGACCAGTTGCTCCTTCTCTCCACTGTCACAGAGATCTGGCTTTCAACTATCGATATCGTGTCCCCTGCTGCTTTCTCCCCAGGGAGAGGCTGTGTCCGTTATTAATGAGTTAGGCCTGTTTTGTGATTTCTCTGGTTAGCCCAGCTAGGTTGAGGAAACAACCTGATCCTCCATTTTGCATTATACGGGAAAGTCATAATTTCAGCAAATAACAGGTGTTCCGACACCTGAAAAGACGTGTCACCGGATCTCACAAAATCCTGTTTTGTGGTTCAAAAAGGAGTTGTGTTGTACTCTCCCAAGCACTTAGTGGAATGTTCCGTGCGTAGCAAACACTCAATAAATACCATTGGTTGATGGATTTCTTGTCTTGTATAATAATCATACTATTTGTTAAGTACTTACTATGTCCCAAGCATTGTACTAAGCAGTGGGGTAGATCCAAGGTAATCAGGTAGAACACCCTGTACCACATGGGGCTCACAGTCTAAGCAAGAGGGAGAAATGGTATTTAACCCCCATGTAACAGATGAGCAACTGAGGCACGGAGAGGTTAAGTGACTTACCCAAAGTCACTCAGCAGGCAAGTGGGGGAGCGGATCAGAATCCCAGGCTTGTGCTCTTTCCCCTAGGTCATGCTGCTTTTCAGAAGTGGAGGAAATGTAGTGCCTCCTTGCCTTCAAAGGGTAAATAGAGTCACAGAAATCCCAGAACTCCCATGCGGTTGTTAAACTAATTAAACATGAAGATAATTAGCAATAACATTGAAGGGTTTCACTTTAACTCCCTTTTCTTTCTCTCTCCTCTTTCTTTCCCTCCTGTTTCTTATCCTACTCTTCCCCCACCCTTTCCTCCTTCTCTCTTACCTAATTGTATGCGGTATGCATTGATTGGAGATAAGATTCCCATTTTAAAATCCTTAATTTTACAACTGAAATTCTCGAATACTGAGATGAGGTAAGAGTAATAGGTGTGGTCTAATTGTAATGCAGCAGAGGTCGCAGTGTTGAGATATCCATTTGATATGCTAGTGAAATTTTTATGTCAAAGCCAAAGGGGTGAAATAAATACCCATAACTCAGTTGGTATCTTTCACTTCTCTTGGGGTCAAAATAAATATCTGTCCATGATTTGACAAGTGAAAGAGTACACATGAAAGAAAATTAAATGAAATGAATATCTGCAATTACAGTTTTGCAGGCCGGTACCCTCAGCGATGGTATAAATACAATTACTGATGACATGCAAGTTAAATGTGCATGCGATCATTCGTTAGCACAAGAAACAAATCCATCAGTAAAATTTTGATAGATCTTTGATAAGCCAGGGCCTGGCGGTAAACTTCAGCATTTAAATGTTTTTGCACAGAAAGTCTGTCTTTACAATTGTTAACATTTTAGGTTGGATTGAATGATTGAAACATAAAAATTGGTTATCTGTAGCAAAGCTTCGTACAGTAATTTAGAGATGTGTTCCTTGTTTATGGAAATAAGACAAATGCGCTCTTTGACATCAGTGTTCGAGGAGAGCACTGGATAGCTGTCACCAAGTTGATGACAATGTTTTTCTACAGAGCAGTCGAACAGGCTGTACGAGGCATTTAGTGTCAGATTAACTACCTAGAAACGCATTATTCTGTACTTAAGGAAAAAGGCCCAAAAGACTATTCTGGTTTTTTTTTTCTTACGGGTGGAAAACTGAAAGCTCTCCTAAGTTTTCTCTGAATATTTGTTATTGCCAACTTATAGATCTCTTTCTAGAAAATAAACTATTAGACTTAACAGAAGGAATAAAGCTACAGAATGTGATAGTGAAAATAAAAGGTATTTTCAGCTTTTCCCAATCAGACAAAACACTTCATCCTTCCCTCCCTGAATCAGAGTCTGCATGACTGCAAAGTAATGTATAATGCATATGGGAGGAAGGGGCCTTAACTAAACCCAAATTGGTTCCCATAACAACATTTCACTTTGTTTAGTTTGGTATATTTGGCTGAAGAGAAGGAAGGCTTCCTACAGAAACCATTTAACCTAGTGGGAAGAGTTTGGGTGTCAGAGTCAGGGACTTCGATTCCCAGCTTTGCCACTGGCCTGCTGCTGTGCAACCTTCGGCAAGCCACTTAACTTTTCTTGCATCTCAGTTTCCCCATCTGTCAAACACCTGCTCGCCTTCTTAGATGGTGAACACTTTGCAGGATGGAGATTGGGTCTGATCTGTTTATCTTGAATCCACTGGAATAGTAATGGCAGTAATAATAGTCTTTAAGTCTGCAGTAAACGTTTAATAAATACTAATATTCCTACAACTCCAGTGTCTAGCACATAGTAAGCACTTATTAAAGAGTTAGGCCTGTTTATTGACTGCTCTGGTCAGCCCAGTTGGCTGACAACCTGATCATCCATTTTGCATTCTAGAGGAGAGTCATAATTTCAGCCAACAACAGGTGTCCTGCCTCCTGAAAAAACACGCGACTGGATCTCACAAAATCCTGTTTTATGGTCCAAAAAAAGAATCTTTTATTTCTTCCTTAAAAATCGAGGTGGGAAAATTATACAGTAGAGACAGTTATGTGAGCGAAAAGCCTTGATGCCAGAATTTTGAGCCTTTAGTTTGAATGGCATTGAAGGTCCTCCCTTTCTCTCTGCCCACCTACCCCAGCAAGAAGCAGTGTGGCCTACTGGAAAGAGCATGACCTGGGAGTCAGAGGACCTGGGTTCTAATCCCGGCTCCACCACTTGTCTGCTGTGTGGCCTCTGGGCAAGTCACTTCACTTCGCTATGCCTCAGTTACCTCATCTGGGGATTATGACGGTGAGCCCCATGTGGGACAGGGACTGTGGACGACCTGATTATCTTTGATCTACACCAGTGCTCAGTACAGTGCCTGATACATAATAAGCACTTAATGAATACCTTTAAAAAACTCCCCCAAACCAAACTTATTTTCTATAACCTACAGAGCCACCTGGTTCTGGGGGCCTCTAGACCCCCCATATCCACATCCAGCCCCCAAAAGGCCAGGGAGGTCACTGGTCAAGGAGTAGATGACATTCATGCAAGCAAGCTATTTTGCACTTTGGGGGCCGGCTGCCTCGTTAGGTCAGGAGGGAAGACACGGACATAGGGGGAAGGGAGTGGACGGGGAGGAAAATGAGGCAGTGGTCAGGTAACTGAAGCCACTCTCTTTTCATTCAGAAACCTTCAGCAGCAGCAGGTTTGGGCCTCATATTGCCCCCATGAGAAGAAAGCCGAAATGATGACTGGTCTCAGGCTCAAGAGAGTAGCATTTTGGACTGGCAAAAGAACGGGCTTGGGAGTCAGGAGACCTGGGTTCTAATCCCAGCTCCACCACTTGCCGGCTGGGTGACTTTGGGCAAGTCACTTAACTTCTCTGTGCTTCAGTTTCCTCATCTGTGAAATGGGTATTCGATACCCATTCTCATCCCAGAGGACGGGCCTGGGAGTCAGAAGGTCATGGGTTCTATTTCAGACTCCACCACTTGCCTGCTGTGTGTCCTTGGGTAAGTCACTTCTTTGTGCCTCAGTTACCTCATCCGTTTAAATGGGGATTGAGACTGTGAGCCCCACGAGGGACAGAGACCGTGCCTAATCCGATTTGCTTGTATCCACTCCAACATTTAGTACAGTGTCTGGCACATAGTACATAGTAAGCGCTTAACAAATACCGTAATTATTTTATCCTCCTCTAGACTGTGAACCCCATATGGGACAAGGACCGTGTCTAATCTACATATATCGTACCTACCCCAGTGCTTAACGCATTGTGAGCACTTAAATATCATTACTTTTAATATTATTCTTCCTGGGATTTTAAAAAATATTTTAATTTTTTTCACTTTTTTTCCTCTAGGGAAAAGTATGTTGTCAATCTTTGAATGCCCCTGCCTTTTCTTGCCTCCACTCAAATGTTTTCTTGCTTTCATCTGAGAAGCAGCACGGCCTAGTGGATAGAGCAGGGAACTGGGAGTCAGAAGGGCCCATATGGGACACAGACTGTGTCTAACTTGATTTGCTTGTATCCACCCCAGCACTCAGTACAGTGTCTGACACATAGTAAGCGCTCAACAAATGCCATCAAAACAAATAGAAGGGTGGAGGTCACAATAAATGTGAGTAGGAACATGAGTTTACGAGATTGCATTGCTTAGCCACATGTACTCTGGTTCCCTACCCTTATAATTTTTCTGCGGTACCTCCTTATCATAGGTGTAGGGTCTGAAATCAATTTGTAATGGAAGCCACCCATACCAAATTTTGACAGAAAAGTATAGGTTTTTAAAATAAGCCTTCTTCTCATTAATCTTTCATTTTTTAAATTTATTATTCTCTCCCTACTTCTTCATCTTAGGAGACTTGTTTGCATTTTGGAAAAAGAGGAGTCCACCAGAAGGAATTATTGGATTATTCCATTTTCCCCATTGCAAAGGAAACAAAATTACATCCATTATGCAGCTAAGAAAATTGAAGCCCAGGAGATGAACTATTTTGCCAAAGGTCAAAAGTTTAAATTCATTCAGTAGTATTTACTGAGCACCCACTGTGTGGTAGAACACTGTACTAGGCACTTGGGAACATAAAATAAAAGTAAAAGACAGTCTCCAAAGTGGAATTGTCTCTAACCTGGGGAGAGTCTCTCAAGATCTCATATATGGTGTGTTTTGGGAAGGAGCAAAGAGCTGGGGGTTGGGAAATGTACTTTCCCAGCATAATAATTTCCCAGAATAATTCCCATTCGAAAATCCTACCATCGAGGCTAATATATCATGGTTGAGCAGCGGCAGCATTATTTTTCAAGTCCGACGCCAAGGTCTGGATACCTCACATATCAGATTCCGTCTGCTTGTCCATCAGCTTTATTGCCCCTGCTTGTTAGCTTGTTGCTTGACTAGGAATACATGGTCTGTCAGCCTGCTTCCTAGATAGCCAGATTTAGGTCCAGCTTTTTCTGGGGCCTGTTGATAATCTCCATGTTCTTCAAACTGTTTGTAAACCTCTATTATCTTTGGGTCCTGTGTGTATGTGTTTGTGTGTCTTTACAGGAAACGGTCATTAGAATTTGGTAATTTTTGAATGGCTGAGCCTAGTGTTTTCTGCAAACTCCAGAGTTATCCTTCTCAACACTTCTTCCCCAGCAGTCCAGGCCGGACCCTGGTCATCCCAATATTTCAACCCCCAGCACTGAGATGCACCCCACCAACCACCCGCCGCTTCCTGAGCCACAGCGCCAAGCAGGATTCAATTCTTTAACCAACAAAAGTTTGGCAATCATCCTTGACTCCTCCTCTCCTTACTAGGCTGACTCCTCAGGTTGCTGATGTTGCACTCAATCAGTTCTCCCCCTCCTACCTTATCTCACTGATCTCCTATTAGGACCTAACCCACAGGCTTTGATTCTCTAACACTATACCTCAATCTTATCCATCTCCCTGGTCTTGCCTCTTGCCTAGAACTCCCTCCCCCTTCATATCCAACAGACTGTCCCTGTCTTCAAAGCCGTCCTAAATTCATGTTTCCTCCAAGAGGCCTTCCCCAACTAAGGCTTTCTTTCCCCATCCAATTCGCCCTCACTTTGGCATTGCCTGACACTTAGCTCTGTACCCCCTAAACGCTTTGATGCTCACACCAGCCCTAGAGGCTTTATGTCCATATCCTTATGCGCGGCCATTTCTCCTACCTGGAATCGATTTTAATGTCTGTCTCTCCCACTAGATTGTAAACGCCTTGAGGACAGGGATCGTGTCTACCGACTCCACTGGACCATGCTCTACCAAGTGCTTAGTCCAGTGCTCTGCACACAGTAAGCACTCATTAAAATCCATTGATTGATTGAATAAATACCATGGATTGATCGACTGATTGATTCACTGCTGGCTACCAGAAGGAATTATTGGATTACTGCCTTTTCCCCGTTGCAGAGAAAGTAAAATTACGTTGATTATACAGCTAAGAAAATTGAAGCCCAGGCGATGAACTATTTTGCCAAAGGTCAAAAGTTTACATTCATTCAATAGTATTTGCTGAGCACCTACTGAGTGGTAGAACACTATACTAGGCACTTGGGAACATAAAATAAAAGTAAAAGAGACAGTCTCCGAAGTGGAATTGTCTCTAAACTGGGGAGACTCTCTCAAGATCTCATAAATGGTGTGTTTTGGGGAGGAGCAAAGAGTTTGGAGTTGGGAAATGTACCTTCCCAGCATAATCACATAGGAGATGCTATAGAGAAGCAGCGTGGCTCAGTGGAAAGAGCCCAGGCTTAAGAGTCAGAGGTCATGGGTTCTAATCCCGGCTCTGCCACCTGTCAGCTGTGTGACTTTGGGCAAGTCACTTCACTTCTCGGTGCCTCAGTTACCTCATCTGTAAAATGGGGATTAAGACAGTGAGCCTCACGTGGGACAACCTGATTACCCTATATCTACCCCAGCACTTAGAACAGTGGTCGGAAGATAGTAAGCGCTTAACAAATACCAACATTATTATTATCATTATTCCCGTTCTAAAGTCCTACCATCAAGGCTAATATGTCACGGTTAAGCAGCGGCAGCATTATTTTTCAAGTCCGACGGCAGGATCTGAATACCTCAGCAGGTTAGGTGGAGGCAGTTGTCCTGGACACCATGTAAAATGGGGCTCTGCGCTCTGTTCAGTCATCCTTTCTGCCTGTTCTCCTACCGTGGCACAGCAAGTGTTGCTTTCAAAACACTCTGGCCTGAAGAGAAAGATCTGTCAAGCCCACGGTGTCTTCCCTCTGGTTTGCAGGGGCTCCACCTCTATGCAGATGACCCCCACATCTGTCTTTCCACCCTGTCCTTTCAACTGCTCCCTAATCTTCTATTTCCACCTGCCTTGGGGTCATCACCATCTGTAAGACCATCACCACCTGTGAGACCCGCTGTCACTTCAAATGTAAATTGTCATTTCAATTGTCAATTGAATACTCCTCTCTTAAATCCTCATCTCCCCCTAACTTTTCCATCACTGTCAACAACTCAGTCATCCTCCCTGTCCCTCATGCTTGTAAATTTGGAGTCATCTTTTATTTCTGTCTTTCATCCAATCCCCACATTCAATCTGTCACCAAGTCTTGCCAATTCTTCCTCAGCACTATATCCTGGCTCTACCCCATCCTCTTCACTCCTTCTGCCTCAACCATAGTCGATTATTATCATCACTAACATTTATTAAGCACTTACAGTGTGTAAAGCAGCGTTCTGAGCTTTAGAGTGACAACACAGGAATCGATGAATCAATGTATTAATCCATCAGTAGCGTTTATGGAGTGCTTACCGCATACCGCAGTGTGGCATAGTGAAGAGACCACGAGCCTGGGAGTCGGAAGGTTACGGGTTCTAATCCTGGCTCCACCGCTTATCTGCTGGGTGGCCTGGGGCAAGTCATTGCATTTCTCTGTGCCTCAGTTACCTCATCTGCAAAGTGGGGATCAAGACTGTGAGCTCCATGTGGGACAGGGACTGTGTCCAACCCCATTTGCATTTTATCCATTTCAGTGATTAGTACAGTGCCTGGCACATAGTAAGTGCTTAACAAATACCACAGCTATTATTATTATGTTTATACTGTGCGAGAGTAGCATGAAGTAGCATGGCCTACTGGAAAAAGCACGGGCCTGGGAGTCAGAGGACCTGGGTTCTAATCCCAGATCGGCCACTTGCCTGCTGTGTGACTTTGGACAAGTCACTTAATATCTCCTTGCTTCAGTTTCCTCATCTGTAAAATGGAGATGAGATATCTGTTCCTTCTTCCTCTTAGGCTGGGAGTGCTATGTGGGATTGGCACTGTGTCTAATCTGATTATCTAGTATATACCCCCTTTCAGGGCTTAACGAATGCTATCATTATTGTTATTATCATTATTCTTATTACAGAGCACTGTACTCAGTTCTTGGAAGAGAACAATAGAAGTTAGAACATGATTCTTGCCCTCAAAGAGCTTACAATATCACTGGAGAGACAGACACATAAATTTCAGAAACGAGGAAGTAATAGAGTACATAAGATGTATACATAAATGCTTAGAGGGGTTTTGAGTACTTAAATGTTTATGTGGCATAGAAGGGCCGTAGTGGCACCTAGATGATTATACTGTGGGGAGATGAGAGATTAATCAAAAAAGGCCTACTGGAGGAGGTCTGAATTTAGAAAGGCTTTGAAGATGGGGAGAATAGTAGTCGGTCAGATATGAAGGGAGAGGGAGTTCCAGGCAGTGGGAAGGGTGTGAGCATGAGGTCACCGGTGGGAGAGATAAGAATGGGGAGTAGGTTGACTTGAGCGGAATGAATCATGCAATCTGGGATGCAGTGAAAGAGAGATTAGGCAGGGGAAAGCTGATTGACTGCCAAAAACCCAATAGTTAGCAGTCTCTTCTTGATGGAGAGGAATGGGTAACCATTAGAGGTTTTGAAGAGTTGGGGGATGTGTGTGGAATGATATTTTAGAAAGATGACTCGCATATCAGAGTGAGCTATGGACTGGAGAAGTGAAGTATTGGACCCCAGGTAAAGTCTGGGGTCTGGAAAGTATATGTCTTGAGATCAGAGAGTACAGGGTGGTGATTTTATTATTATTATTATTACAGTGGTATTTGTCAAGGGCTTACTATGAGCCTTGGTACACACTTTATAGATGAGGAAACTGAAGCACAGCGCGACGTACTAAGATACTAAGCCCGTACTAAGCGACGGGGTAGATACAAAGTAAACAGGTCAGACACAGCCGCTGCCCCACATGGGCCTCACAGTGTAAGTAGGAGAGAGAACAGGTAATGAAACTCCATTTCACGGAGGAGGATACTGAGGCATGAGAGGAAAATGACTTGGCCAAGGTCACACCTCAGACAAGTGACAAAAGAGGGATTAGAACCTAGTCCTTCTGACTCTAACCTTTCTATCATGTCATGCTGCTTCTCCTTAGACTTTCTTCCATTCTATCGTCCTCCTTTCCCCCATTCCACACTCTTACCCTCACCATCCCCCTCTCCAACTCAAATGAATTTCAAGAAGCCAGGATCCCCACCTTGACTCCTTCCTCTACTCCAAACAACAGTTTGAAGATCACTGCTTCCCCACTGATGATTTGTCATGATTTGGTCCAAAAATCAATCAATCAAACATTTGTATTTATTGAGCTCTTAATGTGTGCAGAGAACTGTACTAAGCTCTTGGGAGAGTACCAACAGGATAGTATAGTAATAATAATAATAATAATAATGTTGGTATTTGTTAAGCGCTTACTATGTGCAGAGCACTGTTCTAAGCGCTGGGGTAGACACAGGGGAATCAGGTTGTCCCACGTGGGGCTCGCAGTCTTAATCCCCATTTTACAGATGAGGGAACTGAGGCACAGAGAAGTTAAGTGACTTGCCCACAGTCACACAGCTGACAAGTGGCAGAGCTGGGATTCGAACTCATGAGCCCTGACTCCAAAGCCCGTGCTCTTTCCACTGCGCCACGCTGCTTCTCTAGTAGTGAACAGAGTTGGTAGACACATTCCCTCTCCCTAATGAGTTCATCTAGAGAGGGAGACAAACGTTACTATAAATAAATTAATTAAATTACAGATAAGTACATAAGTGCTGTGGAGCTGAGGGAGAGGTGAATAAAGGATGCAAATCGATGTGCAGAAGGAAGTGGGAGAAGAGGAAATGAGGGTTTAGTCAGGAAGACCTCTTGGAGGAGATATGCTTTTAATAAGGTTTTGAAAGTGGGGCAAATGACTATCTGTCGGATTTGAAGAGGGAGGGTGTTTCAGGCCAGAAATAGCATGTGGGTGAGAGGTCGGGGGTAAGGTAGGTGAGATCGAAGTAGAGTGAGTAGATTGATATTAGAGGAGTGAAGTGTAAGGGCTGATTTGTAGTAGGAAAGCAGCCAGGTAAGGTAGGAAAGAGTAAGGTGATTGAGTGCTTTAAAGCCGATGGTAAGGAGTTTCTGTTTCACGCGGACCTGTATGGGCAACCACTGGAATCTCTTGAGGAGTGGGGAGATGTGGACTGAATGGTTTTGTAGAAAAATGATCCAGGCAGCAAAGTGAAGTATGGAATGGAATGGAGAGAGACAGGAGGCAGGGAGGTGAGAAGGGAGTCAAGGCGGGATAGGATAAATGGTTGGATTAATTTGGTAGCAGTTTGGATGGAGAGGAAAGGATGGCTTTTAGCGATGCTCTGCAGGTCGAAGTGACAGGATTTAGTGACAGATTGAATATGTGGGTTGAATGAGAGAGATGGGCTTTCTACTCTCTTGTCTAGAGCTTCTTGTGGCTGAGTTATGGTGAATCGGTTTTAGTTTGGGCTAGATCGTCCCCTTCTTTGCTGGGGTGCTGCTAAGCAATATGCCCCCTACCCTCTTCTTCGTTTCTTCATGGCTGTCAGGAAAGAAACTCGTTATAGTACTTAAGTGGATTAACTCCACCCTAACCTTAATGTGCCTTTCTCTTGACTGCCACCTCAATTCATTTGTTCCTATCCATCCCCCTGCCTGGAACTCCCTACTTTTTCAAATCTGTCAGATCACTGTTCTCCCCATCTTCACCAGCCTCATGAAAACCCAACTCCCTTCGTTGGAATCCCCAGTTAAGAATTCGGTATTCCCACCCTAGGCCATCCTTAGCTCGATGGCCAGCCTGGGGTTCAGGGGACCTCTGTTCTAATCCAGGCTCCGCCACTTACCTGCTGTGTGGCCTTGGGCAAGTCGCATAACTTCACTGTGCTTCTGTTTCCTCATCTGTAAAATGGGGATTCAATACCTGTTTTCCCTCCTACATAGACCGTGAGCCCCGTATGGGACAGAAACTGTGTTCAACCTGATTGACTCGCATCTACCTCAGTCGATCCACTTGTGCTGGGCAACAGCGGCATGGGAAAGCGTCATAGGCGGATGATAAAATGATCAGAACGTTGATCAAAGACAATGGCAGAGACACAAATCTGTCACTTTGCAGAAGAAGGCAACGGTAAACCACTTTCATGTATTTACCAAGAAAACTCTAAGGTTACACGTACCAGAACGGCTTTATGGCAGAAGATGGGATGTTCTGGAGAGGGTGCTTCCATGAGTCTCTGCAGATCAGAAACTATTGGTTGGCATTTAAAGATGAAGACCCCAGTGCTTAGAACACTGCTTGGCACATAATAAGCACTTAACAAATACCACAGTTATCATGGTTATCAGCTCTTACCTTTCTACAACAATCCTTAACACTTAGATAAATTCATATTATTTTTTCATCTATTTATCCTTGCAACTTTTTCAATTAGCAATTGTAGCTCTGTTCTTTTTCCTCCCACTATTTGCAAATAATTTGCGCCTGCCTGTCTCCCCATCAGATTTGAAATCGCTTTGAGGATAGGAACTGTGGCGTTTACCTCGATTGTACTTTCACTTTCCCGGAAACATTATCCAACCTGGGCTTCACTGATACTGTCCTCTCCTGGTTCTCCTATTATTTCTCTAGCTGCTCATTCTCAATCTCTTTCACGGGCTCCTCCTCTGCCTCTCACCCCCTAACTGTGGGTGTCCCTCAAGGTTCAGTTCTGGGTCCCCTTCTATTATTCATCTACACCCCCTCCCTTGGAGAATCCATTCATTTCCTTGGCTCCAACTACCATCTCTATGCAGATGATTCCCAAATCTACATCTTCTCCCCTGACCTCTCCCTCTCTCTCCAGGCTCACATCTCCTCCTGCCTTCAAGACAGCTCTATTTGGGTGACCTGCCATCGCCTCAAACTTAACATGTCCAAAACAGAACTCCTTATCTTCCCACCCAAACTCTGTCCTCCCCCTGACTCTCCTATCACTGTAGACAGCACCACCATCCTTCTGTCTCACAAGCCCCTAATGCTGGTGTTATCCTCTGCTCCTCTCTCTCATTCAACCCACATATTCAATCTATCGCTAAATCCTGTGGGTACAACCTTCACAACATCACTGAAATCTGTCCTTTCCTCTCCATCCAAACTGTTACCATATTAATCCAAACACTTATCCTATCCTTCCCTGATTACTTTATCAGTCTCCTTGCTGACCTCCCTGTCTCTCCCCACTCCAGTCCATACTTCCCTCTCCTGCCTGGATAATTTTTCTACAGAAACATTTGGTCCTTGTTTCCCCATTCCTCAAGAACCTCCAGGGGTTGCCCATCCACAATCGCATCAAACAAAAACTCCTCACCTTTGGCTTTAAACCACTCAATCACACTGCCCCCTCCTACCTCATCTCTCTACTCTCCTACTGCAGCCCTGCCCGCACACTTCACTTCTCTAATGCCCAACTACTCACTGTACTTCTATCTATCTCGCCGCCAACGAGTCACCCCCATCCTACCTCTGAATGCCCTCCCTCCTCATATCCACCAGACAATTACTCTTCCCACCTTCAAAGCCTTATTGAAGGCACATCTCCTTCAAGAGGCCTTCCCTGACTAAGCCCCTCCCCTTTCCTCTTTTCCCACTCCTTTCTACATCACCCTGACTTACTCCCTTTACTTGTCAGCAACCCCCCTGCCCCGCAACAGTTATGTCCACATCTGTAATTTATTTGTTTACATTAATGTCTGTCTCCCCTTCTAGAGCGTAAGCTCGTTGTGGGTAGGGAGTTTGTGGGTTATATTATCATGTTGTCCTCCCTCAAGCACTTAGTACAGTGCTCTGCACACAGAAAGTGCTCATTAAAATCAATTGATTTATTTATTCCCAAGAGCTCAGTACAGGGCCGTGTATGCATCTGGTACTCTGTAGAAAATGCAGTCGGTTGAATGGTTAAACCTTGACACTTCCTAGTCACATCACCTTTCAGGTTCCTTTCGAGCTACTCTCCTCCTTCCCCTTCCCTCAGCTTGGGATCCATGGCAAATTGGGCTCATCAGGGGCTATGAAAGGTAGCTATTGAATATCCCTGTTTACAGAAATGTCTCCAAATGCCTGCCTGTAGATGAGTAATTTTGAGGGGAGTGTCTACCAGTTTTCTCAGGTTTTGAATTTCCAGCAAATGTATACGAATTCCAAAGTTTATTCTAAAGTATATAGATGCAAATTGTTTTGTTTTACATCAGTGGCAAAAATCAGACTCTAAGTCCATTCAAGGTGGGGGGGGGGGAGAGGGCAGAGCCAAGACCTGACGGAGACATCTAACCAGACCCTGACCCTCTCCACCTTCAATGCCCTCCTTCAGCAGGTCTTCTCCAACTAATCCCCACTTGCAATTAATGGTATTTATTGAGCACTTTCTCGAGTTCATCTATCTTGGTCCTGCCCCTCGCCCGTGCCCTGCTTCTGGCCTGGAACACCCTCCTTCCTCAAATCTGATAGACAACTATTCTCCCTCACTTCAAAGCCTTATTGAAGGCATATCTTCTCCAAGAGACCTTCCCTGGCTAAGCTTCCCTTTCCACTTCTCCCACTCCCTTCTGCGTCTCCCTGACTGTCTCTTCCCTCCTCCCAGCCCCACAGCACTTATGTACATATCTGTAATCTATTTACTTATCTTAATGTCTGTCTCCCTGCCTCTAGACTATAAGCTCACTGTGGACAGGGAATGTGTCTGTATTGTATTGTGCTGTATTGCACTCTCCCAAGCTCTCAGTAAAGTGCTCTGCACAGAGTAAGTGCTCAATAAATGCAACTGAATGAATGAATGAACAAGCTTGCAGTCTAGACACTAGATACTTTCCCTGGCCATGTCATCTTTTCAGTCACCTTAGCAATTATGTGTATGCTGATTTATTTATTCCATTTGCTTGTATGTTTATTTTGTTTTACTCTTGCTTATTTTATTCTTTGCCTACTTTGACTGTTACTAGTTAGTTGTGTCTATTTTACCTTTTGTTCCCACTGAATGTATACTATCTATGTCTATCTCCCTCACTGGACTATTAGCTCCTCAAGAAGCAGCATGGCTTAGTGGATAGAGCATGGGCCTGGGGGTCAGAAGGTCATGGGTTCTAATCCTGGCTCCACCACTTGTCTGCTGTGTGACCTGGAGCAAGTCACTTTACTTCTCTTTGCCTCAGTTACCGTGCCTGTAAAATGGGGATCGAGACCGTGAGCCCAACGTGGGACAGGGACTGTGTCCAACCTTATTTACTTTGTATCCACCCCAGCTATCAGCAAAGTGCCTGGCACATAGTAAGTGCTTAACAAATACCACAATAATAATAATTATTATTATTATCATAAAGGACAGGGACCTTATTCATTCATTCATTCAATAGTATTTATTGAGCGCTTACTATGTGCAGAGCACTGTACTAAGCGCTTGGAATGTACAATTCGGCAACAGATAGAGACAATCCCTGCCCACTGACGGGCCTACAGTCTAATCGGGGGAGACAGACAGACAAAAACAATAGCAATAAATAGAATCAAGGGGATGTACATCTCATTAACAAAATAAATAGGGTAATAAAAATATATACAAATGAGTGAATGAGCACAGTGCTGAGGGGAGGGGAAGGGAGGGGGGAGGAGCAGAGGGAAAGGGGGGGGGGAAGGGGGCTTAGCTGAGAGGAGGTTGAAGGGGTGGTAGAGAGGCAGTAGAGGGAGCAGAGGGAAAAGGGGACGCTCAGTCTGGGAGGGCCTCTTGGAGGAGGTGAGCTCTCAGTAGGGCTTTGAAGAGGGGAAGAGAATTAGTTTGGCGGAGGTGAGGAGGGAGGGCATTCCAGGACGGCGGGAGGATGTGGCCCAGAGGTCGACAGCGGGATAGGCGAGAACGGGGGATGGTGAGGAGGTGGGCGGCAGAGGAGCGGAGCCTACGGGGTGGGCAGTAGAAAGAGAGAAGGGAGGAGAGGTAGGAAGGGGCAAGGTGATGGAGAGCCTCGAAGCCTAGAGTGAGAAGTTTTTGTTTTGTGTGGAGGTTGATAGGTAACCACTGGAAGTTTTTAAAAAGGGGAGTGACACGCCCAGAGCGTTTCTGCAGGAAGATGAGCCGGGCAGCGGAATGAAGAATAGACTGGAGTGGGGAGAGACAGGAGGAAGGGAGATCAGAGAGGGCTAACACAATAATCCAGCCGGGATATTATGAGAGCCTGTACCAGTAAGATAGACGTTTGGGTGGAGAGGAAAGGGTGGATCTTGGCAATATTATAAAGGTGAGACTGGCAGGTCTTGGTGATGGAGCTTATCTGCTACTGAATGCTCCAAAATTGCCTTGTACCGTGTTCTGCAAACAGTAGTCTCTCAATACTGGTGAATGATGGAATGGGAGAACAAATGAATGAATGCATGAACAAATGAATCAATGAATCAATCAACGAACAAACAGATGTGTGCTAGGGAGACAGAATTGACACTTGAAGGGGAAGGTCTTCCCGCTTGGAGAGGGTGAATATGGGAAGCCCAGGAAAACATCAGCCCTTTCATTCATTCATTCATTCAATAGTATTTATTGAGCGCTTACTATGTGCAGAGCACTGTACTAAGCGCTTGGGATGAACAAGTCGGCAACAGATAGAGACAGTCCCTGCCGTTTGACGGGCTTACAGTCTAATCGGGGGAGACGGACAGACAAGAACAATGGCACTAAACAGCGTCAAGGGGAAGAACATCTCGTAAAAACCGATGGCAACTAAATAGAATCGAGGCGATGTACAATTCATTAACAAAATAAATAGGGTAACGAAAATATATACAGTTGAGCGGACGAGTACAGTGCTGTGGGGATGGGAAGGGAGAGGTGGAGGAGCAGAGGGAAAAGGGGAAAATGAGGCTTTAGCTGCGGAGAGGTAAAGGGGGGATGGCAGAGGGAGTAGAGGGGGAAGAGGAGCTCAGTCTGGGAAGGCCTCTTGGAGGAGGTGATTTTTAAGTAAGGTTTTGAAGAGGGAAAGAGAATCAGTTTGGCGGAGGTGAGGAGGGAGGGCGTTCCAGGACTGCGGGAGGACGTGACCCAGGGGTCGACGGCGGGATAGGCGAGACCGAGGGACGGCGAGGAGGTGGGCGGCAGAGGAGCGGAGCGTGCGGGGTGGGCGGTAGAAAGAGAGAAGGGAGGAGAGGTAGGAAGGGGCAAGGTGATGGAGAGCCTTGAAGCCTAGAGTGAGGAGTTTTTGTTTGGAGCGGAGGTCGATAGGCAACCACTGGAGTTGTTTAAGAAGGGGAGTGACATGCCCAGATCGTTTCTGCAGGAAGATGAGCCGGGCAGCGGAGTGAAGAATAGACCGGAGCGGGGCGAGAGAGGAGGAAGGGAGGTCAGAGAGAAGGCTGACACAGTAGTCTAGCCGGGATATAACGAGAGCCCGTAATAGTAAGGTAGCCGTTTGGGTGGAGAGGAAAGGGCGGATCTTGGCGATATTGTAGAGGTGAAACCGGCAGGTCTTGGTAACGGATAGGATGTGTGGGGTGAACGAGAGGGACGAGTCAAGGATGAAAGCCCTAAGAAGTTGTGTTCAATAAGGATTCATTCAATCATATTTAAGGACCTTTCATTTCTTTCCATCCTTTTAGAAGGGCTCTAGAAACGTGTTTGGGTTTTTTTGTTTGTTTTTTTAACACAGACTCTTTCAGGACTTCTCTGTTTGGTGATTGTTAAATCTGTGCCTAACTCTTTGTGCCCAAAGGAGACTCAGCAGCAGCATTCAGATCCTGGAGAAGATGTTCTTAGTTCTTTTAAGGAAAGGGAAATGGCCCACCTGCAATAGAAATCTTCTGAGCAGCCACCCCTGACATCTAAGTTTGCGGTTTAGTAGAAAAACAACAGCTGGTTGGAAGCTATGCTATGGTTAAGTGCTCCATGAGGAAAAAGATTCAAAATGTTCAGGGTGTTCTAGTCTGCTTCTGAGAATTGTGAATACAGTCCCCGCAGCACGGATCAATGGAGGAAACCTCCTCCGGAGTACTTCTAGTGTAAAATGGCAATTTTTGTCCTGCTTTCTCTTAGGTGGCATTTCAAGTTATTTCCTGTCTTGCACACACATTTTTTTAAGGAACGTCTGGTAATGTGACTTTTCTGGGAGACCTTTGCCAACCACTTTTCAGATTTCTTAGCATTTCCCGAACATTGATTTCAAAACATTAAGGAATGAGGCCGATATCTTTCTCAAAGAGAACAGTTGGCTAGAATACACACACATACACACACACACACACAATTCCTTCTTACTAGAAGGCGACATTACTGGCACTTATATCATATATATCTGTACAGACATAGCTGAAAAACTGATTTCACCCCCATCAAAGTGTCGTGTTTGCCCCACTGTTGATATTTCTAAATCTGCCTTTTGGGCATCCCAATTTCCCTGAAATTTGTGCTTGAGAAGAGCAGGCCCTCTTGCGATTGCCCCACACCAGACTGGTTTGTCGGTTGCCATTGTTTCCCATGATTCCACTGCCATCCCTCTTTGCATGACACTGTTTTGCCATATCTTTCAAATATGTGTTCTGCCTTCCCAGTCTGATGTATCTTTATGGGCCCAGGTGCCAAATTTTCATTGTGAGTTCAGGGATGGGGCTTATAGTAGCGTTTGTATTTACTGAATGCCTACCGAGCTCGACGCACCATACTAAAACACTTTTAGGTGGAAGCAGGTGGGGTGAGGCTAGGGAGTCTCAGGCAGTCTTTGGGATCTTTTCAGCCTCATTCAGAAGCTCTCAGGTCTTAGCAGAGACCTAAATGAGAATAACTGTAGTTTTTAATAATTGCTTTGTGCAACCACTGTTCTAAGCACTGGGGTAGATTCAAGACAAATCAGATCAGACACAGACCCTGTGCAACATGGGGCTCACAGTCTTAAAAGAGAGGGAGAACAGATATTGAATCCCCATTTTACAGATGAGGGAATGAGGCACGAAGATGTTAAGTGACTTGCTCAAGTGGGCAAGTGGGGAGTTGGGATTAGAACCCTGGTCTCCTGACTTCCACTCCTATGCTTTTCATTCATCCCCTGGGGATGAATGAAGTTGTCAGTCCATCCCCACAATACTGGGGGTGAAAACAAGGTCTTCACTGCCCAGCATGAAGTCGGCACCTATTTTTATGAGCACCCAATGGGGAAAAAAGATTGTCAGTCACACATCAGCTCTATCAGCCATATTTAAATACATGGTTAAAAATCTCCCCAGTCAGCTATGATACATACACATATATTTCAGATTTTTGGTGGGTATTGTCTGTGGAATATTTCTTGTTAAATTGCTTGGATAACATTTTTAATAGTGATCTTTCAGTGTATGTGTCCATATAATCGCATACCTTCAGAACTTTGGGACAAAAAACAAAACAAAACTAGTCTACATGTGCCCAATATAACTGGGTGTGTCTGAAAATATTTCCCAAGAAAATGATAAAATGGCAATCAAAATATTACCTTGATTGATTAGAGGAAAGGGGCAAAATTAAATATCAAAACAGACAGCCCAAGAACTCTCAAGAAAAAAACCTTGAAATTTAGACTAATAGAGTTGAGGCTATTGGGTGGGTGGAGGTGAAGTAATCTTGATGAAAGAGGTGATGCACCTATACATATGTTTAAATTACATCTTATTAATTATTTATTTATATTAATGACTGTCTCCCCCTCAAGACAGTAAGCCTGTTGTGGGCAGGAAACATGTCTCCCAGAGAACTCAATAAATATCATTGATGATGATGATGAAGAAGATGATGATGATGAAAGGCCTCACAAGGCACTGGATGCAGAAAACAAATCAACATTGGAGAATAAATGGCAGCGTGAATCCTGGCAAATAAATCAGTTGTGGTGATGTACAAAGGCAATTTTGCTATTATCTAGTGACAGTAATGCTAAATAGAATTATAGTCATGTATTTTAAGAGAAGGATTGTATTTATTTTGGCAAATCCAGTAAATTTTTTTTTATCTTGGTGATAACAATAACTTCATCCAGATTCTTTCTCTTAATTCCCCAGACATGGCAATTACTCTAATTTGGATGTGCTATTCTCTGTTGCTTTTATTTGTACTCCTTAGAAGATGAAAACATATCAAAGGACAGCTAATGAACCAACTATGTTTACTACTAAGATATGATTAGAAGAATTCATAATGTTTTCCTCTTCTCTCGCTCCCTATTTGTCTATTTCATCTTCACCATTACCCCACATTTCTCACTCTCTTTCTCTCCTGTTCCTCTATTTCTCCACCATTTCTACTGCCTCTCCACTCTTCTCCCCCACCTCTTTTTCTCTTTTCCATCCATTCCAATTCCCTCCCTCTTTCTCAGTTGATTAGGATTAGTCCACAATGGAATCTTCCCTTTTTTCCCTACCCACTACAGTTGATGACTTAAGTGCTGGTATTTCAGGCTAAGTAATCAATTAATGGTATTTGTTGAACGCAGAGCGCCATATTAAATGCTTAGGAGTGTATACTACAATGTAGTTGGTAGAAATGATCCCTGACCTTCAGGAATTTACAGTATAAGTACTACCTTTAAATCTTACTCAGGTTTCAGTGATCAGGGCCAATTTTAAGGGGCAAGTGAACAGGACATTGATCACCAATTTGGAGAGGTCATTAGAGAAAAATGATGTGGAGTGACCTAGAAGTGACCTAGAAAGCAATAGGTCATAGGCTCGCTCAGTCTGAAGGTGGAGGGAGGGGGGACAGTTTTAGGAGCAGCCCTACTGCTCTGGAAAATAGCTCTATCTCTGAACCCCCTTCTCCCTGCTTAAAAGTGGGCCCCATCTGAGCCTGGGAGTAGCCAGGGCTTCGCGAACTTGAATGACCTACTTGAGGTGATCAGATGTGTCGAACTGGCTCTGTTCAGGTGCGTCAGTATCTCGGCATAAGAACTTTTCTCAGGAGTTAGTTGTTATAGCTCAAGGTTTGGTGGGGTGTGCTGGGTTCTCATATTTAATGGGGTGCCAAAGTTTTCTTTCCTTAGCAGCTACAGTCAGGCTCCATTGTGTCAGTCAATCAATCAATGGTATTTACTCTGTGCTTACTGTGTGCCGAGCACTGTACAAAGCATCCGGGAGAGAACAGTACAGTAGAGTTGATAGGTATGTGCCTTGTCCGCAAGGAGCTTACAGTCTATGGTACCAGAATACAAATGGGGCTCTGCAGTGGATAGTCACTTGCCGTTCTGTCCCCTATCTCTCTGTCAGACTGGTCTGGTTCTGGGGGAATCCCCAGACTGAGGACTGCCCAGAAACGCGGGGCTGGTCTTGAGATTGAATCAAAGATTAAACTCCCCTCTGGGGTGGGCCCAGGGTTCCGACCCTCAGAACCACCTTGGAAACCACTATAAAAACCAATCAATCAATCAATCGTATTTACTGAGCACTTAGTGCTTGCAAGAGTACAATGTAATGATATCACAAGTTGGTATACACGTTCCCTGCCCACAGTGAGGATTTGTAGTGCCACGCATGAATATATTACACATGCACAGCAGTACTGAGCCTCTGATTCGAAGCCTCTCAGACCTTGGAAATCTTAAACTGGGAGGTGTGAGCGTATCTGATTCAGGTTCCAGTTCAGCCAGATTGTTTAACAGGGCTCTAACATATATTCTCCCAAATGCCCATGGGTGCCGTGACCCCTCCATATACTTGCCTCCTTCCCTCTCTTTCAGCATTTTCACTTCTTGCTTTCCCTCTTGCTTTCTAATCCTTACCAGCATAATCTAAGGTTATAAAAGAACTGAAAAAAATGTGATTACCGGATTTGGGGTTGAAGGTAGGAATGGATACGGTTATAGAAACCAACCAGGTTTCTGTAATTGCATTTCCTCTTTAACCTGCTACATGCTAATATCCTGTGAAGGTACCTATAAAGCTCAGTATCTGGTTTTGTATTCTTATAATATTATGAGGTAGGGATGTCAATGAGACCTTGGGAAGTTCTGTCAATAAAGACGGCGAGACACAGGAGCGTGAGGTCTACAGGAAGCTGTGGGATCGCCTTCTTCAAGGGTCTTAAATCAATCAATTAATGAATCAATGGATGGTATTTATTGAGCACTTACGGTGTGCAGAGCACAGTACCGAGCTCTTGGGAGAGAACAAATCAACAGAGTTGGTAGAAATTCCCTACCCACCAAGGCTTCAAGTCCAGCAGCATGGTGGGAGAAACAGCATGGTGGGGTGGATAGAGCCCAGACCTGGGAGTCAGAAGGTCATGGGTTCTAATCCCGGCTCCACCACTTGACTGCAGTGTGACCTTGGACAAGTCACTTCACTTCTCTGGGCCCCAGTCACCTCACCTGTAAACGGGGATTGAGACTGTGAGCCCCACGTGGGACAGGGACTGTGGCCAACCCCATTCACTTGTATCTACCCCAGTGCTTAGTACGGTGTCTGGCGCCCAGTAAGCACTTAACAAATACCACAATTCGAGGAGGAGACCAATGGTAAAATCAATTACAGATACATAAACAGCTCTGAGGGGATGAGGGTGGAATGAATATCAGTTGCTTAAAGGGGACAAATCCAAGTGTGTAGATAGATAATGAACTTTCTAAGGGTAGGTAGATCCTTCCTGGGAAGAAAGGAATAGGCTAGATCAGCGGTTCCAATGGGCGCTCCATGACATTTTGTTGCTCTGTGAGATGCTCCCAGATGTGCTTCAAGATTTTTCTCTCCCTCCATCTTGGGTTTCTCCAGATGTGTGCAGTTGGCTCTTACTTCTGGGGAGCACCTGGGCAATTGGGAGGAAATCCACAACTGTAGTTTGGGGAAAACAAAGATGGCAAGGAGGGAGGAGGAGCCCTTTGATCTCCCTCCCCTCCCTGACACTTGCTCCCCTGGGCCCTCTCTCAGACGTGATACTAATTTAAGAAGTTTGCAAGCACTGGATTGGATGAGCTCTCAGGGAGCCTTCCACCCCAGGATCATAGGTGCCAGCTTTTCTTTTTGAGCCTGTATGTATATATCCATAATTTATTTATTTATATTTATGCCAGTCTCCCCCCTCTAGACTGTAAGCACCTTGTGGGCAGGGAACATGTCAACCCACTCTGTTATGTTGTACTTTCCCGAGCTTTTACACACAGTAAGCGCTCAATCAGTACTATGGATTAATTGAGTGTGGAGGTGTATAAAGAGGGAAGGGAATTTAGGAGGGATGGGGTCTGGGAGGCTGCAGGTTTCAAAGAGCTCACTGGCCAGAAAACTATCCTTTTTGGTCTTCTCAGCTCCGAATGGAAACTTTCCGGCGTGGTCAGGGAGCTGGAATGAGTGAGGCTCGGAGCCCAGTTCCAAAAGTTGTGGGGATAATCACTCCCGTTGCTCCTATGGAATTGACACCTTTGCCTGGGAGTCAACAAATAATCATGAGACATATTTCCTCAGTCCATAAGATGACTCCCTTACAGTAATCAAGCCTAAAAACGAATTTGTGAGTGCAGAGCCAGTCTCGTTAGAGCAACGTGACTTCTTTTGGGTCACTAGGACACCAATGAGGTATTCACTGCTTCAGTGCCCTAAAAGGTACTCATGGAGCCTGGAAGAGTTCATGCAGCTTCCCAAAGAACCCTGTGTACTCCCAGGGCAGAATGTATTGGCATGATTTGGCTCGATGACGATTATTTGGATCTGAGATCAGTTTATTATGGCTAGCCAACCGATCAGGTCCAATTTTCGTACAGCTCTCTAGCCCTTAGAAATCATTTCTATTAGTTATTCATTAACACTTTAATGTTTTGTAACCATTCACGGCCCAGGGATCATTTAAAATCTCAATGGTCTACATGTTGAAACTCATAATATGTGGCTCTTGGGAAAGATCACAGATTCCACAGGATTAAGTACTTTTCTGAAATGGGCTGGTCTGAGCTTTTGTTTAAAAGGAATTGCCGACAGCCGGTCATTGTGTAGAAGCAGGGAAGCAGTGTGGCTTAGTGGTAAGAGCATGGGCTTGAGCGTCCAAGGACCTGGGTTCTAACCCTGGCTCTGCCACTTGCCCGCTCTGTGATCTTGGGCAAGTCACTTAACTCTCTGTGCCTCAGTTCCCTCACTCCTCCTACTTAGACTATGAGCCTCAAGGGGGACCTAACTATCCTGTCCAGCGCTTAGTACAGTACTCGATATAGTAAGGACTTAACAAATGCCACAATTATTATTAATCTTTATAATAATAATGTTGGTATTTGTTAAGCGCTTACTATGTGCCAAGCACTGTTCTAAGTGCTGGGGTAGATACAGGGTAATCAGGATGTCCCACGTGAGGCTCACAGTTAATCCCCATTTTACAGATGGAGTAACTGAGGCACAGAGAAGTTAAGTGACTTGCCCACAGTCACACAGCTGACAAGTGGCAGAGCCGGGATTTGAGCCCATGACCTCTGACTCCCCAGCCCGGGCTCTTTCCACTGAGCCACACTGCTTTTTTTTTCATAAACTATGAAGTTTCCCAACTTTGATTTACGTACTTCTTTCCCATTAAGTTAAAATCCACAATATAAAAAATGTTTATTCAATCAAGGTTTCTACTGGGGATTTTTTGGATACATGATGAAGAGAGTGATTACCCTCTCGACTCTAAGCTCCCTATGGGCAGGGAAGGTGTCTACCAACTCTGTTTAATGTGCTCTCCCAAGTGCTTAGTACAGTGCTCTGCACACAGTAAGCACACAATAACTGCCACTGATCGATTGATTGCTGGTACCTACAAATTAGTCACCTGAAAGGTCTTCTTTCTGGACTGTGTAATTACCATTTTTTTTAAATATACTGTTTATTCTATAATGGAGTTTCTTCTTTTCAATAATAAAAATACCTAATAGAGCCTTCATTTTCAAATACATCAGCCTCATTAAATACTACTTTCTAAGTCTCCTAATGGATATGACCCAGGGTTAGACACTCTACCCTGGAAAATACACAGATATGGTTCTCTATGGCTCCCTCTCCTCAGTTTTGCTAGAACAAGCAACATTGATGCAGATGGGGGTAGCGTGGCTTAGTGGAAAGAACACGGGCTTGGGAGTCAGAGGTCTTGGATTCTAATCCCGGTCCGCCACTTGTCAGCTGTGTGACTTTGGACAAGTCACTCCATTTCTCTGTGCCTCAGTTACCTCATCTGTAAAATGGGGATTAAGACTGTGAGCCCCATGTGGGACAACCTGGTTACCTTGTGTCTATCCCAGAGCTTAGAACAGTGCTTGGCACATAGTAAGCGCTTAACAGACAAATACCATCCTTATTTATCCCCATAGAAAAATGCACAATATGCAGTGGTGTTGAGATAATTACAGATAGAAGTAAATTGGGACTGTAATCTAAAAACTTACTGAACATCAGGGGTTGGAACTTCATAATCAGGACCCACTAAAAAAGTGCTTTTCTTCTTTCATGTTGCAGCATCTTACTAATAATAACAGTTCCTTTTTCATTCATTCATTCAATTGTATTTATTGCCTTTTTTGGCAACGGGCCTTAGGGTGGCTTTTTTTTTTTTAACCACACTGCGTCTCTTGTCAAAAGCATTTAGTTTAATGCAAGAAAAGGCTAAGTGTGTAAAATAAGGTTTCCCTAAACTGCGATTGCATGTACAGTAAAATAATGATCAAAATAGACACGAAAAACTCACCTACCAAAACTCAATCTCAGCATCTCTAATCACTATACAAACTCTGACCTCACCAAACTCTGAAATTCCACTTTCCAACCACAACCAGGGTTTAATGTTGGTATTTGTTAAGCGCTTACTATGTGCCCGAGCACTGTTCTAAGTTCTGGGGTAGACACAGGGGAATCAGGTTGTCCCACTTGGGGCTCACAGTCTTAATCCCCATTTTACAGATGAGGGAACTGAGGCACCGAGAAGTTTAGTGACTTGCCCAAAGTCACCCAGCTGACAAGTGGCCGAGCCGGGATTCGAACCCATGACCTCTGACTCCAAAGCCCATGCTCTTTCCACTGAGCCATGCTGCTTCTCTAGTACAGTGCCTCAGTTCTTGTTATTTATTTTGATGTCTGTCTCCCCTCTTCTAGACTGTAAGCCCATTGTGGGCAGGGATTGTCCAAGGACATATATCCCCCCCCTTTATTACTTCATCTGCCTCCTCGCTGAGCTCCCTGCCTCCTGCCTATTCCCTCTCCAGTCCATACTTTATTCTGCTGCTCGGATCATTTTTCTAAAAAAAACCCACCCATTCAGTCCACATCTCCCCACTCTTCAAAACTTCCATCTTGGGCATCAAAAAAACCTATTTTCCATTGGCTTTAAATAATAATGATAACACTAATAGTATTTTTTAAGCGTTTACTATGTGCCAGGCACTACCCCAGCGCTTAGATCAGTGCTCTGCACGTAGTAAGCACTTAACAAATACCAACATTATTATTACAAGTAAATTGGGTTGGACACATTTCCTGTTCCAATCTAGAATCGAGATTGGATTGGTTCCAATCATTGGTTCCAATCGAGAATCCAATCTATTCTCCCATTACATCACAGCTCACATGCTTTGTTCCTCTAAAGTCAACCTACTCACTGTGCCTTATTGTCGTCTCTTCCACCAGTTAATCAATCGATGGTATTTATCGAGCCGTTACTGTGTGCAGATCGCCCTACTGAGCGCAAGGGACCGTGCATTACAATAGAGTTGGTAGACGTGATCCCTGCCGAATCAGATACGATTGAGTGATTGCCAACAAGGGGCTGAAGTCTAGAGGGAGAGACGGATGTTAAAATGATTTACAGACAGGAAAAATGGCAGAATGGAAGGATGTGTACATAACTGCTGTGGGGCTGGGAGTGGGTTGGAGATCAAGTGCTTGAGGAGAACAGATCCAAATGCAAAAGTGACACAGAAGGGAGGGCGAATACAGGAAATGAGGACTGACAGGGAAGACATCTGTGATTTTTAGGTCTTTGAAGGTAGGGAGAGGGGTGGTCTGTCAGATATGAAGGGGGAGGGCGTTGCTGGCCAGAGGAAAAAAGGCTGGTCGTGAAGCAGAGAGACTGAGTGTTTAAAGAAGCAATGTGGCCAAGTGGATAGAGCATGGGCTTGAGCCCCACATGGGACAGTCGAATTACCCTGTATCTACCCCAGCGCTTAGAACAGAGCTCTGCACATAGTAAGCGCTTAACAAATACCACAATTATTATTATTAATAATAACTGGATTGTTTCGACACTACACTATCATGTTCATAATTATATAAATGGAAGCTTACAGTTTATAGCATCATTCTGACCTCCTCAAGTAATCGAATCCAAGTACTTGAAGCTTACTTCTGCCTTGGGTCCACTTTCTTTTTCTTTTTCTTTCCAGAATGAACATTAGAGATTTTGCACTGGACTCAGAGGGACACAGGAGTTATTCTGATGGGGCCCAATCTTGTGTTTGTGTATGACTCCATCCAGGTACCAAATGTCCTTTGAGACTAGCGGAAGTTAAGCTTATCAAAAGGGATCTAGGTATGGAGAGAAATAACCTTTTCCCCTACCCTAACGTTTTACCTAAACCTAATGTTTTCCCTTAGCCCAACCCTTCCCTTGCCTAATCTCTCCATTGGCCTAATCTTTTCCCCTGGCCTAAGCTTTACCCCGGCCTAACCCTTTTTTGTATCCTAACCTTTTCCCCTAGCCTAACATTTTCCCTAGCTTACTGTTTCCCCAGCCTAACCTTATCCCATTGCCTAACCATTTCCCATAGCCTAACCTTTTCCCATGGCCTAATATTTTACCCTGGCCTAACCCTTTCCCCTATCCTAACCTATTCCCCTAGCCTAAACTTTTCTCTTTGCCTAACGTCTTTCCCTAGCCTAACCTAGCCTAACCTGGTCAAACCTTTTCCCAAAGCCTAACCTTTTCCCTAGCCTAACTTTTTCCCTTGGCCTGTCCTTTCCCCTGGTTTCTAACCTTTGCCTGTGGCCTACCCCTTTACCCTGGCCTAGCTTTTTCCCTTGGCTTAACCATTTCTCATAGCCTATCATCTTCACCTAGCCTAACGTTTTCCCCCAGCCTAGCCTTTTCTCCTAGCCTTAACTTTTCCCCTGGCCTAACCTTTTTCCTGACCTAACCTTTTCCCCTGGACTAACCTTATCCCCTAGCCTAACCTTATCCCTGGCCTAACCTTTTCCCCTAACCTAAACTTTTCACCCTGCCTAACCTTTTTCCCTAGCCTAATGTTTTCCCCAACCTAATATTTCCCCTAGCCTATCCTTTACCCCTAGCTTAACCGTTTCCCCTGGCCTAAACTTTTCCCCGTGCCTAAACTTTTCCCCCTAGCCTAACATTTCCCTTGCTTAATCTTTCCCCTGGCCTAACCCTTTCACCTGGCCTATCCATTTTCCATAGCTTAACCTGTTCCCTGGCCTAACCTATTCCCCTAACTTAAACTTTTCACCCTGCCTAACCTTTTCCCCTAGCCTAATGTTTTCCCCAACCTAATATTTCCCCTAAACTATCCTTTATCCCTAACTTAACCTTTTTCCTTGGCCTAACCTTTTCCCTGGTCTAACCTTTTCCCCTGGCCTAACCTTTTCCCCTGGCCTAAGCTTTTCTCTGGCCTGACTTTTTCCCCCTAGCCTAATCTTTTCCCCCTAGCCTAACCGTTTCCCCCTAGCCTAACATTTTCCCCATAGCCTAACCTTTCCCTTGCCTAATCTTTCCTCTGGCCTAATCTTTTCCCCTGATTTATCCATTTTCCATAGCCTAACCTCTTCCCTGGCCTAACCTTTTCCCCTAGCCTAAACATTTCCCTTAGCCTAACCTTTTCCCCTAACCTAAAATTTTCACCTTGCCTAACCTTTTCCCTTAACCTAATCTTTTCCCCCAGCCTAATGTTTACCCCTAGCCTAACCGTTCCCTAGTCAATCTTTCCCCTTGCCTAACCTTTTCTAATGGCCTATCCTTTTCCCCTGGCCTAACACTTTCCCTTAGCCTAATCTTTTCCCCTAACTTAAACTTTACACCTTGCCTAAACTATCTCATAGTCTAACCTTACCCCAGCCTAACCTTCTCCCTGGCCTAACATTCTCCCTAGCCTAACATTTTTCCCTTGCCTGACCTTTTCCTCTGGACTAAACTTTTCCCCTGGCCTAAGCTTTTCCCCGGCCTAAACTTTTCAGCTAGCCTAACCTATTCCCCTAGCCTAATGTTTTCCCCTACCCTAACCTTTTCCCTACCCTAAGGTTTTCACCTAACCTAACCTTTACACCAAGCCCAACCTAGCCCCTATCCTAATGTTTCTCCTAGCCTAACCTTTTCCCCTAGGCTATCCTTTTCCCCTAACATAACCTTTTTCCCAGCTTAAACTTATCCCATGGCCTAATCTTTTCCCCTAGCTAAACCTTTCCCCCTAACATAGCCTTTCACCTACCCTAACCCTTTTTATTAGCCTTAACTTTTCCCCTAATCAAAACTTTATATCTAGCCTAACCTTTTCCCCTAGCCTAAGCATATCCCCGAAACTAACCTTTCCCCTTACCCTAACCTTTTTTCCAGCCTAACCTTTTCCCCTGGCCTAAGCTTTTCCCTGACCCTAGCCTTTTCCCCTAGCCTAACCTTTTGCCCTAGCCTAACCTTTTCCCCTAGCCTAACCTTTTCCCCTAGCCTAACCTCTTCCCCTAGCCTAACCTTTACACCTAGCCTAACCATTTCCCAAAGGTTTACCTTTCCCCTGGCCTAACCTTTCCCCCTGGCCTAACCTTTTCCCCTAGCATAACCTATTCCCTGACTTAAACTTTTCCCATGTCCCAACCTTTTCCCTGGCCTGTCCTTTTCCCTAGCCTAACCTTTCCCCTAACATAAACTTTACATCTTTGTGTAATCTTTTCCCATAGCCTAACCTTCCCCCTCGCCTGACCTTTCCCCTCGCCTAACCTTTTGCCCTAGCCTAACATTTTCCCTGATGTAATATTTTTCCCTGCCCTAAACCTTTCCCTGCCCTAACTTTTTCCCCAGCCTAACCTATTCCCCTAGCCTAACCTTTTCCCCTAGCCTAATCTTTTCCATGACCTAAGCTTTTTCCCGGCCTAACCTTTTCTCCGGCCTAACCTTTTCCCCTCACCTAACCTTTTCCCTTAGCCTAAACCTATCCCTTAGCCTAAGCTTTTTCCTGAACCTAACCTTTACACCTAGCCTAACCTGATTTTCCACTAACCTAAACTTTACACCTAGGATAACCTTTTCCCGAAGGCTTACCTTTCCCATGGCCTAACCTTTAGCCCTGGCTTAACCTTGTCCCCTAGCATAACTTATTCTCCAACTTAAACTTTTCCCATGGCCTATGCTTTCCCCCAGCCTATCCCTTTCCCTAGTGTATCCCCTAACCTAAACTTTACATCTTGTCTAACCTATGCCATCCTGGCCTGGTCCCGAGACCTTTGCGTTCCAGGTTGGGCCCGCCCGTCTTTGCCTTGCAGGTTGGCCCCCCTCCCCACCTTTGCCTTCCAGGCCTGGGCCCCGAACTCTTCTCTTTCCTGGTTTGGCCCCCCAGCCTTTGACTTCCCGGCCTGGCCCCGAAGACTTCGTGTTCCAGGTTTGCCCCCCAGCCTTTGCCTTCCCAACCTAGCTCCGAAGACTTCTCGTTCCAGGTTGGGACACCCCCCGCACCTTTGATTCCAGGCCTGGCCCCGAACCCTTCTCATTCCAGGTTTGGCCCACCCTGCCATTGCCTTCCAGGCCTGGCCCCGAACCCTTCTCATTCCAGATTGGGCCCCCCTGGCCTCTGCCTTCGAGGTTGGACCCCCCTCCCCCCACCTTTGCCTTCCAGGCCTGGCCCCGCACCCTTCTCATTCCAGGTTGGACCCCCCAGCCTTTGCCTTACCGACCTGGCCCCAAAGGGTTCTCATTCCAGGTTGCCCCCACCCCTTTGATTCCAGGCCTGGCCCTGGACCTTTCTTGTTCCAGGTGTCCCATTCCCGCCCCCCCCCCGCCCCCCGCACCAGCCTTTGCCTTCCAGGCCTGGCTCTGAACCCTTCTCATTTCAGGTTTGGCCTCCCCGCCTTTGCCTTCCAGGTTGGACACCTCCCCTTTGCCTTCCATGCCTGGCCCCGAACCCTTCTCATTCCAGGTTGGGCTCTCCCGCTCATTGCCTTCCAGGCCTGGCCCCGAACACTTCTCATTCCAGGTTGGGCCCCCAGCTTTGCCTTCCAGCTTGGACCTCCCCCAGTGCCTTTTCCTTACAGGCCTGGCCCTGAACACTTCATGTTCCAGGTTTGGCCCCCTGCCTTTGTCATCCAGGCCTGACCCCAACCCCTTCTCATTCCAGGTTGGACCCCACCACTTTTGCCTTCCAGGTTGGACCCACCTCTCCCTTTTCCTTCCAGGCCTGGCCCCGAACCTTTCTTGTTCAAGGTTGGGATGCCCCGCCTTTGCCTTCCAGGCCTGGTTCCGAAATCTTCTCGTTCCAGGTTTGGCCCCACCACCTTTCCTTTCCAGGATGGACCCCCCCCGGCCTTTTCCTTACAGGCCCTGCCCTGAACCCTTCTCGTTCCAGGTTTGGCCCACCAGTCTTTGCCTTCCAGGCCTGGCGCTGAACCCTTCTCGGTCCAGGTTTGGCCCACCAGCCTTTGCCTTCCAGGCCTGGCGCTGAACCCTTCTCGTTCCAGATTTGGCCCCCATGCCTTTGCCTTCCCAGCCTGGCCCCAAAGGCTTCTCATTCCAGGATTGGCCCCCCAAGTCTTTGCTTTCCTGGCCTGGCCCTGAAGCATTCGTGTTCCATGTTTGGCCCCCCAGCCTTTGCCTTCCCGGTCTGGCCCCCAAGTCTTCTCATTCCAGGTTGGGCCCCCCACCGCCTTTGCCTTCCAGGCCTGGCCCTGAACCCTTCTCTTTCCAGATTTGTTTCCACTGCCTTTGCCTCCCAGGCCTGGCACTGAACCCTTCTCGTTCCAGGTTTGGCCCACCCTGCCTTTGCCTCCCAGGCCTGGCACCAAACCCTTTTCTTTCCAGGTTTGTTCGCCCCACCTTTGCCTTCCAGGCCTGGCCCCAAACCCTTTTCATTTCAGGTTTGGCCCCCCGGCCTTTCCCTTCCAGGATGGACACCCCAGCCTTTGTCCCTGAACCCTTCCCATTCCAGGTTCCAGGTTCCAGGCCCCCTCCCAGCCTCTAGCTCTGGCTGGCATAAAAACAGCATGGCATAGTGTCTAGAACAAGAGCCTGGGAGTCAGAAGGTCATGTGTTCTAATCCTGCCTCCGCCACCGATCTGCTGGGTGACCAGGCTCGAGTCCCTTCTCTGGGTCTCAGGTACGTCATCTGTAAAATGGGGATTGAGACCGTGAGCCCCACCTGGGACAGCGACTGGGTCCAACCCGATTTGCTTGCTTCCACCCCAGCGCTTAATACAGAGTCTGGCACATTGTAAACACTTAACAAATACCACAATTATCATCATTATTATTATCGAGGGGAATGTGGTCAAGGCCAGGAAAGTCATCTGACTCAAACCGAAGGCACTCAACTCCGCCCCATCTTTGATACCCAAATCTGCTTCAGCCCCACTCCGGCCCCCTCCCCAGCCCTGATCCAGCTGGGCCAGAGAAAGGCAGTGAAGGTCTCCCCCTCCCACCCGGCTTCCCTTCTCTCCCTGATTCCATATACGGAGTCCCAGGCAGAACTGGGTTCCTGCCGGGGCCAGGCTGAGGGGGCACCCAGATGGGCCCACTGGGTTTGACATCATGAATATGGGGTTCAGGGCCCTCAGAGACATGGAGATTTGAGGACCTGCCTGGCTCATTGAGTCCTTAGCAATGAACCCATTTGCACTGTGGAGGTTGGGGTATAATAATAATAATGTTGGTATTTGTTAAGTGCTTACTATGTGCCGAGCACTGTTCTAAGCGCTGGGGTAGACACAGGGGAATCAGTTTGTCCCACGTGGGGCTCACAGTCTTAATCCCCATTTTACAGATGAGGTAACTGAGGCACCGAGAAGTTAAGTGACTTGCCCAAAGTCACACAGCTGACAAGTGGCCGAGCCGGGATTCGAACCCATGACCTCTCTTTCCACTGAGCCACGCTGCTCAGGGAATGTGAGTGAGTGAGAGACAGAGAGAGTGTGTGTGTGTTTGTGTATGTGTACATGGGCGTTTGTGTGTGTGTGTGTGTGTTGAGAATCTGACTTCTATTCGATTGCTTCTCCTACCTGCAGTTCATTGCAATGCCTGTATCCCTCACTAGAATTTGAGCTCCCTGAGGGCAGGGATCATGTCTACTTAATAATAATAAGTAATGATGGTATTTGTTAAGCACTTACTATATGCCAAGCACTGTTCTAAGTGCAGGGGAAGATACAAAGTAATCAGGTTGTCCCACGGGGGGCTCACAGTCTTAATCCCCATTTTACAGATGAGGCAACTGAGACACAGAGAAGTTAAGTGATTTTCCCAAACAGCTGACAAGTGGTGGAGCTGGGATTAGAATCCAAGACTTCTGACAATCCAAGACTTCTGACTCCCAAGCCCGAGCTCTTTCCACTGAGCCATGCTGCTTCTCTAGTTATTTTATTATTCTCTCCTAATCACTTAGTATAGTGCTTTGCACATAGTGAGGGCTCAATAAATACCAGAGTGATTGATTATTTGTGCTGTGTGATCATGAGGGTGTATTCATGTCTATGTGCACGCGGGCACACTCGTGTGGCTGTACATGTCTGTGTATCTCTGGAAGCTGTTCTATAAAACCACTGGGTGACCACCCCCGAGCCTCTGCATACAATTTTGGTGACTATGTCTAAGGCAACCAGAAGATGGGACAGAAAGGGCAGCCAGAGTGACCAGGTGAGTAGACAGAGAGATGACCTGAAGGGGCCAGGATTCTGCAGCCTGAGAGAGCATAAAAGTAGAGTTTACAGATCCAGGAAGGGTGTGAAGACGGGGACCTAGCATTGTTTTTCCCCAACCAACCCCAGCAAGATGGGGACCCCCAGTCGTAGCTAGATAGTACTAGGTCTAGAACCAACAAGCAGCAGGATATTCTCTCATCGGGGTGGAGAGTGAGCACACGGAACGCACTCCATTGGGAAGCCGGGCACCAAATGGGCCAGACCCAAGGCCTAGCCCACCGGTCGCCGGAGAGTCGGGGATGGAGGGAGGGGGGCCAGACAGTCAACCCCCCGACTGCGAGGGCGAGGGTCCAGGAGGACCATCTGCACCCAGTTCAAAGACAGAGTCCATGGACCAGGCCGTGATAGGATGTGTGGCTGTTTGCTTGACAAATCCCATTAGTTTTCAGGAAATACTACTATGGCAAGCCCTTGGCAAGCAACCTCCAGCTAACAGCAGCAACCCATGGCCTTCCCGGCCTCGACCTCAACAAGACCCTCCTGGTGAACTCGTCAGTTGGCGGCTCACTGTGCCCTCAGAACCAGACCGGCGGGCACGAGCTGGGGCACTACAGGCGGGAGACAGCCATGCTGAGCCTCATGCTTATGCTGGGGACCTAGGGCTGGGCCCTACCCTCTACCAATTCAAGAAGAGGTGAGCGGGAGGAAGGCCCGCGGCGGCTGACCCGGTCCCAGCCAGGCAGTGCATGGGGCCCAGGAGCAAGGGAAGGATTGGAGGGGATGGAGGGCGGATGGTCTGCATGTGGGGAAGGCCCCTCCCCTGCCCCCAGTCCCTCCCACACACACTTGGATGTTGGGGGAGAGGCAGAGGGAGGAGATACAGTCTCTGCCTTCAAGGTCTGATGGGTAAGTAAGGACATTCACCCACACCCACACCCACACACACACACAATCTCAGAGAGCAGGGTTACAGTGTTACAGGCAGGGTTACACACACACACACACACACACATACAAGTCAGGCTGAGGGTCAATCCAGGCTGGCTCCCCGGTAGACGTAGTGCTCAGCTTCGGAAGGAAAACGTTCCCGGTGTGCTTGCCCTCGGCAGCCGCTACCTGCACTCCCAAGTTCAGGAGATCCTGTCCAACTGTGCACTGCCCATCTCAGTGCTCACCTTGTCCCTCGTGGGCTCCTATTTTTTCCAGGAGATAGAGAGTGCGCCCTAGGGGTGCCCTGTGGTATTGCCCACCCACCCCGCCCTGGCCAAGGGCATCTCTGCCAAGCTGAGGCCTCTTCCCCAGCTGCCCGGGTTCGGGGCCCACCTTCTGGGCCCCAGCCTGAGTCTGAGCTGGGCCGGATCGGTCATCCCAGCCGTGCTGCAGATGTCCGGCAGACGGGGGTGGCGAGAAGTGAGAGTGTCTGGATGGGGCCTGGCCATGCAGATCAGGATTTCCTTCGCCCCGATGATTGAGGCAGGAACCACATTGCCGGCTGACGTGAGTGGCCTCGGGAGGAAGCGTGGGGGCCGGCACGGTTGGCGGGGGGACCCTCTGGCTCAGTCCAGGTGGGAAGAGGGGAGGGCAACACAGCGACAGTTGTTCTTCTCAGTGCACCAACCTGGCTGTGGTACTTGCCCCTTCCCCTGGCACTAGAGCAAGAGGACCTGGAGCATGAGGGAGTGGGGGAGGCAAGAGCCAGGAAGGGGATGGGGAAAGAACCAGGCTGGGAAGGGGGTGGGCTCCTCACGGCCCCTCTCCACCCCCGATAGTGTCCAAGTTCAGCTACAACCCCAGCGAGAGCCTACCTGATTGAGCTGGTACTGATGCACCTGCTGTCCACCGGTGCGGCCCTGAGTGCTATGGGCCTGGGCTTCTTGCTGTCCATGCTCTTCTTCATTGAGCAGACCATCGTGGCATTGCTGGCCAACGCCTCCGAGAACAAGTACGGCCTCCCCCACCTGCTCCCCTGACCAGGCCGGCCCTGACTTCCCTCCGCCTCATTTTTTGGATTGAGTCAGAGGCGGCTCCAGCGGGAGGAGGCAGTGCCAGGGACTGGGGTCCCCAGGCCTAGAGAAGCAGTATGGCCTAGTGGAGAGGGCCTGGGAGTCAGAAGGACCTGGGCTCCAATCCCGGCTCCCCCACTTGTCTGCTGTGTGACCTTGGGTGAGTCCCGCCACTTCTTTATGCCTCAGTTACCTCATCTATAAAATAGGGATTAAGACTTCGCCCCATGTGGGATAGGGACTCTTTCCAACCTGACAATGTTGTATGTAATCCAGCACTTAGTATGGTGTCTGGCACATAGTAAGTGCCTAACAAATACCATTAAAAAAATAAAATAAGTTGGGGAGTAAGCCTCAGAGGCAGAGACCATGGGACCCTGGGGCAGCACTCTCCCCATCTGATGTGCCTCCTCATTTAGTAAGGGAGAGTGGGGTTCAGCTCAGTCCCTCCTTGTATTATCATAATTATTGGTGATATTAGTATGAGTATAGGTATTAAGGTGTTAAGTATAGGTTTCTATCTGCCAAGCACAGTTCCAAGTGCTGGGGCACTTAGAAGGTAATCATGTTGGAAAGAGCCCCCACCCCACAGGGGACTCACGGTCTAAGTAGGGGGGAGTAGGATTTAATCCCCATTTTACAGATGAGGTAACTGAAGCCCAAAGAGGTGAAGGGACTTGCCCAAGACCACCCAGCAGACACAGGGAGGAAGAGCCTGGATTAGAACCCAGGTCCTCTGATTCCCAGGGCTGGGCTCTTGTCACTAATAATAATAATAATAATGTTGGTATTTGTTAAACGCTTACTATGTGCAGAACACCGTTCTAAGCACTGGGGTAGACACAAGGGAATCAGGTTGTCCCACGTGGGGCTCACAGTCTTAATCCTCATTTTACAGATGAGGTAACTGAGGCACAGAGAAGTTAAGTGACTTGCCCACGGTCACACAGCTGACAAATGGCAGAGCTGGGATTCGAACCCATGATCTCTGACTCCAAGCCCGTGCCCTTTCCACTGAACCACGCTGCTTCTCCGACTGCTTCATGCATGGCTTGTAGAGCGGATGTATGTGTATGTTTGTGTGTGTGTGTTTCTGTGAGTGTGTTTTGGGGGTCCCTGGATGTCTGTGGTCCATACCACAGGTTGGTGAAGGGCACAGCCTACCACTGGGAGCTGGTGCTGGTGGCTCTGATCAACACGGGGCTGTCCCTGTATGGTCTGCCCTGGATCCACGCCACCTACCCTCACTCCCCCATGCATGTCCAAGCCCTGGCCTTCGTGGAGGAACATGTGGAGAACGGGCACATCTATGAGACGTGAGCGCCCCCATCCCTCCCCCAACCCTTATCCCTACCCTCAGCCCCTCTCTACCCCAGCACCAGCCTCCCCGACGAGGCCTGGGCAAGTGGATTGGCGGGGGAGAGTTACGGGGCAACAGCCCCTTCATTCATTTCATTCATTCATTCAATCATATTTATTCAGCGCTTACTGGGTGTAGAGCACTGTACTAAGCGCTTGGGAGATTACAATAGAACAATATAGCAGGCACATTCCTTACCCACAAAGAACTTAAGGTCTAGAGGGGGAAACAGACATTAGCAGAAATCAATAAATGGCAGATCTAGACATAAGTGCTGTGGGACTGGGAGGGGGGTTGAATCAAGGGAGCAAGTCGGGGTGATGCAGAAGGGAGTGGAAGAAGAGGAAAGGGGGGCTCAGTCAGGCAAAGTCTCTTGGAGGAGATGGGCCTTCAGGAAGGCTTTGAAGTAGGAGAAAGACACTGTCAGATTTGAGGAGGGCTGTGAAGATGAAGATGGATTGGCCAGGCCAGACCTCCCTGCCCCTTTCCCCAGAATTGCGAGTGTGAAGGAAACTCGACTGACCACCCTGGTGACCAACGTCTTTGTGGGGTTGTCCCTCCTGCTGCTGCCCTTCCCGCTGCAGTGGATCCCAAAGTCCGTGCTCTATGGCCTGTTGCTCTACATCGCCCTCACCTCCATCGACAGCAACCAGAGGTTCGAGCGGGTCACCCTCCTGCTCAACGAACAGGTGCCCAGCTCCCTCTCACCCCCGTCTCCCGGTCCCCTCAGCCCTGGCCTTGTTGGGTGGTGGAGGGGGATGGTGACCGCAATCCCCATGAGCCCCCGCCCCTGGGGCCGGGCTGAGGTCTGGTAAGCCCGACTCGTGCCCACCTGGTGGCCCCCCACTCTCTCTCCGCAGAGGGCCTACCCCCAGACCCATTACATCCGGCGGGTGGCCCAGCGAACCATCCACTACTTCACCAGGCTGCAGGTGCTCCAGCTGCTGCTCCTCTGTGTGTTCGGCATGTCTCCGCTGCCCTACATGAAGATGATCTTCCCCCTAATCATGATCGCCACGATCCCCTTCAGGTGCCCGCCCCGACCTCTTCTGCCTTCCCGGGACACCCTCCGATCTGCCCCCATGGTAGGGGGAGTCTTTGGGCCTATCGCTTTCAGTCAGTCATTTATTCAATCTTATTTATTGAGCACTTATTATGTGCAGAGCACTGTACAAAGCGCTTGGAGAGTACCATAGAACAATAAACAGACACATTCCCAGCCCACAACAAGCTTACAGTCTAGAGACTGTATGGGAAACATAGGCTGCTCTGCACACAGTAAGTGCTCAATAAATACGAATGAATGAATGAATGAATGAATGAATGAATGAATGAATGAATGAATGAATGAATGAATGAGGTCAGACTGGAATTGGGAATTCGGGCCCACAGTCGGTCAATTGTATTTATTGAGCATTTACTGAGTGCAGAGCACTATTCTAAGTGCCTGGAAGAGTACAGTATTACAATATGGCAGACATTCCCTGCCCACAATGAGCCTACAGTCTAGAGGAAGATGGAGCCTTGTTGATGATGTTTGAAAACCTCCAGGGGCTCCCCCTACCCCCCGGCCTTATCAGAAGCAGCATGGCACAGTGGAGAGGGCCAGGGCCTCCGAGTCAGAAGGTCATGGGTTCTAATCCCAGCTCCGCCACTTGTCGGCTATGTGAACTTGGGCAAGTCACTTCACTTCTCTGGGCCTCAGTTGCCTCATCTGTAAAGTGGGGATTGAGACTGTGAGCCCCACGTGGGACAGGGACTGTGTCCAACCCAATTTGCTTGTACCCACCCCAGCGCTTAGTACAGTGCCTGCATATAGTAAGCGCTTAACAAATACCATTATTATTGTTATCGGGGGGAACAGCGGGGTTCAGCAGGGTCTCCCCCTCCCAAATGGGTCTCCCTTAACTGTCGGTCTCCCCCCTCAGCTCTGCCACCCCACCTGCGACTCCCCCTCAACTGTCTGTGTCTCCCCCAGGTACAATCTGCTGCCCAGAATCATCGAAGCCAAGTACCTAGATGCCATGGATGCAGAGCACTAGGCATGAACATGTGCCGGCCCAGTTTAGCAGTACCCTGGCCTCCCTGGCCCCCAGGGTCTTCCTGCCTCCAGCCTGGGCATGGCTCCTCTGAGAGTTGTGGGTACTGCCAGGTGGGGAAACCCAGCCCTGGCCGGCCCTGCAGGTCCCTGGGATTCCACTGGACCCCTGGACCCTCAAAGGCCTGGGCTTCCAGGCCCGCAGGGATCTGGCCATCAGGCCACCACGCCTGCGGCCATACCGGTTGTCAACCTGGAGCGGCTTGGGCCGCTTGGGGGTTGGACCCCGGGATTCTTCCCTTCCCCTGCCACCCTCCTTCCCCAGTACCGAAGTCAGGGTCCCACTTTCCCTAGAGCAGGTATGAGCTGAAGTTCACCCCAAATTGTTAAAGTCCCACGGCCAGAAGTTTCCAGGCCCAGCAGAACAACCACCTCCCCAACTCTGGCCAGGAGTTGGGCTTCCTTAGTTAGGGCCGTCATGGCTGCACTGGTCAGGCTTCAACCACGCCAAGGTTGGCACAAACCTGGTACCTGAGGCACAGATGAACAGACAGATCTGGGTGTGTGCCAGTGTGGGCCAGCTTGCTGGAGCGGGGCCAGCCTGCTGGAGAAAGCCCTGACCCTCTGCCCCCAAGAGACAGACCTTTTGGCTCCAGAGGTCTGCGCCCTGCTGCAGATCTGGGGTTTTCCTCTCACCTCTCTTTCCGCCTTCAGTCTCCAGCTCTGGGCCCTCCTACCTGCCTGGCTGGTCCCCTCCTCAGGGTCCTCTCTGCCCGGTCACTAACTGTGGGGGCAGCATTTCCCTTACACCTAGACCAAGCACCCTCTGCCTTAGCCAGGAATGGGTTTGGGGTGGGAAGTGCCAGTGCCCACAGCAGGGGGAGAGATTTCCTCTCCTCTGACAGGATCAGATTCTACACTTCCTCAGCTTTGAGAAGACTTAGTCCAGGCACTGTCTGTCCCTTAGGGAGAGGGCAGACTGGGAGTTGCTGACTTTGCCCCCCACCCCCCCACCCAGGTATTTTGGAGAGTGGAGAGAGAAGCCCTATGGGTTGAGTTTGGCTTTGTCATGGACTTCTCTCAGGGGCTACAGTGCAGGGGAGGGGGTTGAAGTCTCCAGGGGCTGCAGCCTCTCCCCAGCTGGTACCTTAAATTTTGGGGATCATCCCAGTGGGGAAGAGAAGACAGGCAGACAGGCTAGGGTCCAACAAAGCCCAGGATTGGAGTTAATGGGGGTGGTGTAGAGGCTAGATTGGAGGGAGAATCACAGAAGCCAGGACTGGGTTGCGGGGGGGGAGGGGGTTGTCTCTCAGTTGCCAGCCCAGTGGCCAGCCCAGGGTGGGCCAGGGGACTTGGGGTCAATTGCTTCCCCACCAGCCAGGTACTGTCCCAGGGCCTCCCAGTCAGGACCCTGGGGCTGGTTGCTCAGAGGGAAGGGCCAGTGGCATCCGGACCCCCTCCCCACTGGATGGTGGTAGCTGGGCATAACCTCTGTCTCTGGGGTCGGGAAACATAGAGGGAGAGAGAGCAGGTCCTGAGGCTCTGGGGGACAGGGGGAGCTCCTGTCATTGCAGCTGGGGTGGTATCCCAATATTCTCACTAGTTCTGGACCCACACCCCATCTGGACATCCCCCAGCACTGCCCCAAGCAGTGACTCCATGCACAAAGGCCCTGCCCACCTCTTGCTCCCAAGCAGGTCTGGGGAAGGGGTCTGAGGGGTCTCCCCTCTCCTCCACCCCCCCCCTCCCCCCGCATCCTCCCAACCCCCACTCCCCACGAGGGCCTTGGGGCCAGAGATGTTCAGGGAGATGGTTGATGCGTATTTTCTTTTGATGAAAGAGTCGCTGCTGAGAAACCCCAAATTCCTTGATTGTCTAAGGAAAGACTAGAGCCTGCAAAAACCAACAATAAACCATTTCTACAGCTGTCCTGCATTCAGAGCTCCCTTCCCGAGTCCCACCTGGTGTTAGGGGGTGGCAGTGAGCAGCTCCTCCCTTCATCCCATCTCACAGATACTGCACCAGGGTCCCAGAGACCCCAACACCCACTACTGCCAATCCATCATATGTATTCAGGACTTACTGTGTGCAAAGCACTGTCTTAAGCACTTGGGAGAGTACACTAGAACAGTCCCTGCCCACAACGAGCTTACAGTCTACTAGCCCTTCCTGACCCGGCCTCGGCCCAACCGGAGGGGCTTCTGACCCTGAGAAGTCAGGGAAGACCCTCTGCTTCAGGGTCTCCTATCGGACTACAATGCTGGGGTTGGGAATTTCAGGTAATAAGAAGAAGGGTGGTATTTACTAAGAGTTTACTGTGTGCCAAGCACTGTAATAAGCACTGATATAGATACAGGTTCATCAGGTCGGACATAGTCTCTGTCCTGCGTGGGGCTCACAGTCTGGGAGGGGGAAGCAGCATGGCCTACTGGATAGATCACGGGCCTTGAAGTCAGAAGGACCTGGGTTCTAGTTCCGGCTGTGCCACCTGTCTGCTGTGTGACCTTGGGTAAGTCACTCTACTTCTCTGTGCCTTGGTTGCCTCATCTGTAAAATGGGGATTGACTGTGAGTCCCATGGGAGACATGGATTGTGTGAACCTGATTAGCTTGAATCTATCCCAGGTACAGTGCCTGGCACATAATGCTTCACAGATACCATAAAAAAAGGAGAAAAGAGATTGAATTCCCATTTTACACATGAGGAAACCAAGGCCCAGAGAAATCAAGTGACTTGCCTAAGGTCAAATAGCAAGCAAGTGGCAGAGGTGGGATTAGAACCCAGGTCCCCTGACTCCCAGGCCCCGGGCTCTTTCCATAAGGCTGTGCTGCTTCCCTAGTCAATGACTTCTGATCCCTGGAGTTCTGCCAACCTTCAGTTGGCTCTATCTCCCTCTCATTCCCTGAGACCCACTGGGCTACCCAAAAATGCCGAGGCAGGCCATTTAAAAAGCCTTCTGGTTCTGACTTGGTAGCAGTCATTGCCCTCCCCAACAGGCCCTGTGGATTTCTACAGTTGGTTTCACCTGAGGTCTTCCCCTGGCAGAGATTCCAGCCCTTCTTGATCTCAGTCCTCTAGACTCTTGCTCATTATGGGCAGGGAACATGTCTACCAATTCTCCCTGTGGTGGCCAACACCACCAGCTCACCAGGTTTGTGCTTCTTTTGACTCAGCAGAGACATGAGTGCTGGGGATGGGGGGTAATGAGGAGGAGAGGAAGTTGTCTGGAGGTTCACATGGTGCCACGCTTCATTCCGTTCATTCATTCGTATTTATTGTGTTCACTGTGTGCAGAGTACTGCACTAAGCGCTTTGGAGAGTACAATATAACTAAACACATTCCCTGCCCACAGCAGGCTTACAGTCTAGAAAGACAGATATTAATATAAATAAAATTACAGATATAAGTGCTGTGGGGCTGGAGGGTGGGATGAATAATGGAAGCAAATCAGGACGAGGCAGAAGGGAGTGGGAGAAGAGGAAAGGGGGGCTTAATCAAGGAAGGCTTCTTGGAAGAGATGTGCCTTCAATAAGGCACATGGTGGTCCCCTGCCTCAGCCTCCCTGCTCATCCTGGCGGTGTCTCCCCCTGTCAATCGATCCCCTGCTCCACAAACTGAGGTTCTCAGCTCTCGGCCACAATTGGAAACCTGGTCTTTGCTAACCATCCATTCCACTGCCTGAAGCCTTTTTGCTTAAATTGTTCGTTTCTTGAATGGCTGGAAATATTGACTGTCAGCCCTATCCAACCCTATTTGTTTGTATCTATCCCAGTGCTTAGTACAGTGTCTGGCACATATTAAGTGCTTAACAAGCACCACAGTTATTATTATTATTATCTTTATTGCTGTTATTATTAACTACCCCATCTGCGTTCACAACCACCCACCACGTTTCTGTACACATAGTGCATAGTTTACAGATAGGCATATAAAGCGAATATCCAAAGGGCGTAGGCGATGCAGAAGGTGGTTCAGTGGAAAGAGCCCGGGATTGGGAGTCAGAGGTCATGGGTTCTAATCCCGGCTCCGACGACTGTCAGCCGTGTGACCTTGGGCAAGTCACTTAACTTCTCTGTGCCTCAGTTACCTCATCAGTAAAAGGGGGATGAAGACTGTGAGCCCTACATGGGACCACCTGATGACCATGTATCTATCCTGGCGCTTAGAACAGTGCTTGGCACAGAGTAAGCGCTTAATAAATACCGACATTATTATTAGTAGTAGTATTAGAAGGGAGAATGCAGGGGTGGGGGGAAAGAGGGTTTAATGGGAGAAGGCCCCTTGGCGGGGTTGCGACCTTAGTAATGGTTTGAAGAATGGGGGGACTGGTGGTCTGGCCTATGTGGAGAGGGAGGGAGATCGAGGCCCGGGGGGAGGCCGGGCGAAAGGAGTCGGAGGTGACCTAGAGGAGCTGGAGGCCCAGGGAGGAAACCGGCGCAGTAAGCGCACAGTGCCACCGGGTGGCGATAGAGAGGCGCGGCCGCCCAGAATTACCAGGTGGGAGGGAAGCAGCGCCGCCTGGTGGCTACAGGCCGGACCTGCGCGTCAGAAGAACCTGGCTCCTTATCCAGACCCCTCCGCTTCTCTGTTGGGTGACTTTGGAGAAGTCACTTCACTTCTCTGAGCCTCAGTTACCTCATCTCTAAAATGGGGGCTAAGACTTGTGACACCCATTCATTCATTCATTCATTCAATAGTATTTATTGAGCGCTTACTATGTGCAGAGCACTGTACTAAGCGCTTGGGATGAACAAGTCGGCAACAGATAGAGACAGTCCCTGCCGTTTGACGGGTTTACGGTCTAATCGGGGGAGACGGACAGACAAGAACAATGGCAATAAACAACGTCAAGGGGAAGAACATCTCGTAAAAACAATGGCAACTAAATAGAATCAAGGCGATGTACAATTCATTAACAAAATAAATAGGGTAACGAAAATATATACAGTTGAGCGGACGAGTACAGTGCTGTGGGGATGGGAAGGGAGAGGTGGAGGAGCAGAGGGAAAAGGGGAAAATGAGGCTTTAGCTGCGGAGAGGTAAAGGGGGGATGGCAGAGGGAGTAGAGGGGGAAGAGGAGCTCAGTCTGGGAACGCCTCTTGGAGGAGGTGATTTTTAAGTAGGGTTTTGAAGAGGGAAAGAGAATCAGTTTGGCGGAAGTGAGGAGGGAGGGCGTTCCAGGACCGCGGGAGGACGTGACCCAGGGGTCGACGGCGGGATAGGCGAGACCGAGGGACGGTGAGGAGGTGGGCGGCGGAGGAGCGGAGCGTGCGGGGTGGGCGGTAGAAAGAGAGAAGGGAGGAGAGGTAGGAAGGGGCAAGGTGATGGAGAGCCTTGAAGCCTAGAGTGAGGAGTTTTTGTTTGGAGCGGAGGTCGATAGGCAACCACTGGAGTTGTTTAAGAAGGGGAGTGACATGCCCAGATCGTTTCTGCAGGAAGATGAGCCGGGCAGCGGAGTGAAGAATAGACCGGAGCGGGGCGAGAGAGGAGGAAGGGAGGTCAGAGAGAAGGCTGACACAGTAGTCTAGCCGGGATATAACGAGAGCCCGTAATAGTAAGGTAGCTGTCTGGGTGGAGACGAAAGGGTGGATCTTGGCGATATTGTAGAGGTGAAACCGGCAGGTCTTGGTAACGGATAGGATGTGTGGGGTGAACGAGAGGGACGAGTCAAGGATGACACCGAGATTGCGGGCCTGAGAGACGGGAAGGATGGTCGTGCCATCCACGGTGATAGAGAAGTCTGGGAGAGGACCGGGTTTGGGAGGGAAGATGAGGAGCTCAGTCTTGCTCATGTTGAGTTTTAGGTGGCGGGCCGACATCCAGGTGGAGACGTCCCGGAGGCAGGAGGAGATGCGAGCCTGAAGGGAGGGGGGAGAGGACGGGGCGGAGATGTAGATCTGCGTGTCATCTGCGTAGAGATGGTAGTCAAAGCCATGAGAGCGGATGAGTTCACCGAGGGAGTGAGTGTAAATGGAGAACAGAAGAGGGCCAAGAACTGACCCTTGAGGAACTCCAACAGTTAAAGGATGGGAGGGGGAGGAGGCTCCAGCGAAGGAGACCGAGAATGATCGGCCAGAGAGGTAAGAGGAGAACCAGGAGAGGACAGAGTCCGTGAAGCCAAGGTGAGATAAGGTATGGAGGAGGAGGGGATGGTCGACCCATGTGGAACGTAGCCTGTGTCCGACCCGATGAACTTCTCTTTTATCCCAGGGCTTAGTTCAGTGGCTGGCACATAGTACATGCTTCAGAAACACCATGAAAATCAAAACACAATCATGAGTGCCAGCCGGGGGCGGGAAGGGAGATAGAGAGGCGCAGCTTTACAGAGCAACGCCTAGTACCACCGTGAGACAGTAGAGAAAAGCAGCCTCCCAAAAGAAGCCTCGTGCCGTACCATACTCCTACAACTACTACTAATAATGATAACATTTGTTAAGCGTTTACTACGTGCCAAGCACTGTTCTAAGCTCTGGCGGAGATATAATAATAACGTTGGTATTTGTTAAGCACTTACTATGTGCCAAGCACTGTTCTAAGCTCTGGGGGTGATATAAGGTAATCAGGTTGTCATCCCACATGGGACTCAGTCTTAATCCTCATTTTACAAATGAGGTAACTGAGGCACTGAGAAGTTAAGTGGCTTGTCCAAGGTCACACAGCAGACAAGTGGAGGAGGTGGGATTAGAAACCACGTCCTCTGACTCCCAAGCCCGGGCTCGTTTTACTAAGCCACGCTGCTTTTCTGCTATTATATTATACTAAATTAAACTGTACTATACTATACTATATTATACATTACACTCTACTAGATTAGACTATACTATGCTATGCTATGCTATGCTATGCTATGCTATGCTATGATTATACTATAGTGACACCAGGCGGCGACAGAGAGGTGCGGTCTCCCGGTATAACGATTGATGCCACCAGGGGGCGATAGCGAGGTGCAGCTCCACTAATAATAATAATTATTATTATTATTACTATTATACTATATATACTATTACTAGAGCGATGCCTAGTACCACCAGTGAGCGATAAAAAGTTGCAGGCTCCCTGAACAAGGCTGCTGTCATCAGGGGGGTGATAGAGAGGCACAGTCTCCCCAAATACCTATTAGTGTCCCAAAGAGGGCCTGGGGGCAAGGGGGTGGGGGACAAGTCTTAGTAGGACATAGCAGCAGTCAGCTACATCTCTCCATACACATCCTTTCTTGGAAATAGGGTCAGTGTCTTAGGATATGGGGAGATTAGTGTCTACCCCAAACTAAGCTGTCTCCAATCTGCGACCTAGCTCTTTCTAGCTCTGATACTGCTGGTTTCTTGGCCCCCAGCCCCGAGACTGAAATGTTTGGTAACAAAGATGGTTCTCAGCTTTGTCGAGAAGGTAGGATGAGAGACCCTGGACCCCGGTATCAGTAATCCACTCATCTCTCAAAATGGGGTTCCAGAGCTCTAGATGAGGATTACAGGCAGAATTTTGCTGGGGACGCTTGTATCCGTCCGGACAGGCCCAGGCTCTCAGGCCAGTGGCCATCTGGATCCGAGAGAGGGATGAAGCCGAGGATATCTCCTCAGGGCACGGGGGCCAGGGGGCAGAACGGGCGGCCCACGGTCACCCACAGCCTCGGAACAAGAGCCTCATGTGCAAGCCGGGGCATCACTCCCTTCAGGATATCCGGACCACACACTCTTCCGTGGCCACGCACGGTCACCGGAGAACTGTGACTTCTGATTCCCAAAGCGGGACGCTGACGGCACGAGACACACAGATTATTGGGATGGCAGGAAAGTGGATGGAGTCAATCAGGGCTGGCTGCCTGGAGGAGATGAGCTTGGAGCTGTGCCATAGTAGCAATAACAGTCATAGTAAAGGTATTACGTTCTTACTGGGTGCAGAACACTGTATTAAATGCGGGGAGAGAAGGCACAGGTGGGAATTAGACTTGGGGGCTCACAATCTAAGAGCACAAGTGGGGAGCAAGGGATGCTGAAAGATGAAGGCACAACATCTTCTGAGCTTAAAATCTAGTTGGAGAGATGGATACTACAATACCTCATAAGCAGAGGGAAGAAATGGAGTTTCAAGATGAGCTACTGAGAAAGGGGGGAGAAGCAGGGAAGGGAGGGTGTGTATGGTTTTGTGTGTGTGTGTATTCCCACTCCCCTCAACTGTCCCATGTGCCTGCAGCAGAAGCAAGGTGTGTATGATAACGATGGTATTTTTTAAGCACTTATTTTGTGCCTAAAAACTGCACCAAGGCTGAACAAGATAGAAGATTTCCTTTTGCTTCGCACTTGCACTTGCATTTGCACCCTTCATTCACCCCCTCCCTCCGTTCCACAGCACTCATGCACGTAACCGAAATTTATTGATTTAGATTAATGTCTGTCTCCCCCTCTACACCGTAAACTCCTTGTGGCCAGGGAACACGTCTAGCAACTCTAGTCTACTGTCCTCTCCCAAGCGTTTAGTACAGTTCTCTGCCCACAGTAAGCACTTGATAAATAACACTGATTGATCGATTTGAGTGCATCTACCAATCCTGTCCTTTAGTTCTCTCCCAAATGCTTAGTACAGTGTTCTGCATATAGTAAGGGCTCAGTAAATGACTGATAGACTGATTAGTGACAAGCTAGGCATATACATGGACTTGAGCTGGGACTGACATCCCAGAGGTCAATTATTAGTTTTGCATTGCTGGATTGGTTTCAGCTTAGTGCCAAGAGCCCTTAGCAATTTTTCAGTTTGGCTCATTGACTAAATTCTCCCAGCTGAAAAAAACTACTTTCTGTGGAATTAGTTAAACCACTTCAAAGAGAGAGCAATCTAACTACAGATTGCAAACATTCATGCACACGATGAGGGGCAAGATAAATGGGGTGGCCTCTAATATATGAAGTTTTTAGATCAGAAGACAATCATCTCAAACAAGTTTTCTGTCCCACCTGGGACCCAGAAACTGTTCCCCACCATTGAGGTGTCTGTTGGCAGCATGAGAAAGCATCAAGGGACAATGTCCAGGCTCCAGGCTTTCAATCTAAGAGCCAATCAATCCATCAATGGTATTTATTTAGTGCCTACTGTGTGCAGAGCGCTGTACTGACCGCTTGGGAGAGTACAGTACAGCAGAAATGGCTGACACATTTCCTTCCCAAAAAGAGCCTTCAGTCTTGAGGAGAAGACCAACATTAATATAAAGAAATTATGGATATGGCCAAAAGTGCTGTGAGACTGAGGCGGGGGGTGAATAAAGGGAGCAAGTCAGGGCAATCCAGAAGGGAGTGGGAGAAAAGGGAATGAGGGCTCAGTCAGGGAAGGCCTCTTGGAAGAGATGTGCCTTAAATGAGTCATAAAATTCCCCCCATTTCCCCAGGTTTGATGAGAGTTTAATCGGGGAAAGCCTCTCAAAGGAGGTGTGCCTTTAAAAGAAGCATAAAATTCCCTGATTTTCCCTAAATTCCACCTTCCTAAAATGAGGAGCGCAGATGAAGGGTGAATTTGAGTAAAATAGTGGCATGCTGAGGAATGAGTGGAAAGGAAAGGATCAACATTGTGAGGTTCCAAAAAGTCAATCATGCACAGGCCTGAGAGGTTCTAATCTTGACTCTGCTGCTTGTCTGCTGTGTGACCTTGGCCAAGTCACTCCCCTTGTCTGGGCCTCGGTTCTCCTGTTCTCCCTGCTACTTAGACTGTGAGCCTCATAAGGGACGAGGACTGTTTCCAAACTAATTCACTTGTTTCTACCCCAGGGTTTAGGACAGTGTTGAACACCTAGTAAGCACTTTACAAATAGCATTAAAAAAGTGTTCTGTGAGACACGTGACACCATGGGCAACAGGGCTTAATGCAGTGCTTGCTACAAAGTAAGCTATTAACAGATTATCTGTTAATAGCTGATAATAATTATTATTATCTGTCAGTCCAAGATCTGCAAGGGCCATCAGCGGCCATCCAAGTGGCCAGCCTAAAAGCTGACCTGTCCTTCTTTCCTGTATTCTTCACCTTCCCTGCCTTTTCCCTCCACTTTCTCCATGTTCTTGGATTAAGAGGCTCCCAAACTTGGCCTCCTCTTATCATTTCTTTTACCAACAGTCTTTCCCCAGGGGTTAAAAGGAACAGAACCAGGGAGGAGAGAAGCAGCGTGGCCTAGCAGAAAGGGCCCGGGCCTGTGAGTCAGAGGACCTGGGTTCCAACCTCTGCTCCACAATCCATCTGCTGGATTGTGAAGAGAAGCTTCACTTCTCTGGGCCTCAGTCACCTCATTGTCACCAGAGCACCCCCAACACAATCCTGGTTGTAACAGCAGAAGCTGAGTCTCCAACAGTATTTGTTGAGTACTTAATAGATGTGTGCCTGGGAGACTGAGTTACCAAGTGCACATGTCTCGTTGAGTTGGAATCTAGTCTACAGAATATTTCCAGGTGACTTCTCCACCCACTTGTCATGGCTCTTACTCAAATGGATGTAATTTATTCCTACTAATGTCTGTCTCCCCCTCTAGATGGTAAACTCATAGTAGGCAGAGAATTTGTTCATGGTTATGCTATAACCTGCAATAAGTGCTAGATAAATATTATTTAATGACCAAGGCCTCTCATGCTCTTAGGGTGCTCTGTCTAATGGCATCCGATAAACACTATTTGCTGTCTTATTGCAACACCACCACCCTTCACTCTCTGTATTAATTTACTTTGTTTTTCATGCCAATTTAAGCTTATCGTGGGTTCAGGGTGTACAACCTCATCTACTGAACTTGTATGTGCCCTTCCACCTGTGAGTAACTCAATTTTAATGTCTGTCATGTAGACCGGAAGCTTTTTGAGAACAGGGGCTATGTGTGCTATGTAATGCTAAACTCCTTGAAGCATTCTCACCATGCTGTTCCAAAGTCAATGCTTCCCTTTCTAGGCTGTGAGCTTGTTGGGGCATGTTAGTTACTTGGTTCTATAGTACTGTGCCAAAGGGGTTAGTACAGTGTTCAGCATATGGAAAGAGCTCCAGTGCAAATGGACTGGCAGACTGACTTAGACTGTAAGTTCCCAGGGGGAAGGAGCTGTGCCTCCTACACCAAGTTTGCCAAAGAGGGTGCTTAAGGGGGTGTGGTCTTACTCCAGGCCAAACTCGGGATCAGCTGCCCCATCTGGGTCTACTGTTTGGTAGACAGGAAGAAAGAGGAGCAGGGGTGAAGGACCAGATTGGCACCGGTTAAGTGTTCAGGGGCTTGGCTGCATGAGAGAAAGGGCAGCAGCCCAGCTTCTTTCTGTGCCTTGGAGAAGTGTCCCAGACAATCCTGCTCACAGGTAAGACTGGGAAATTGGGGGGGTGGATGTGGTGGGGAGGGGGTCTGCAGGAGCTGAGTCTGGAGAATGCCAGAGTGCCTGGGGTGTCCTGCCTTGGGGTGACAAAGCCAGTCAGGGCCTCCCCTGCAGGGTGTATGAATGGCAGCTGCTCTCATGTCTCAGAGGGGTCACCCCTTATCTCTGGTTCTCTCACTTCTCTTGCTCTTTTTCTCTTTCTCTCTCACTTGCTCTTTTTCTCTTCTGGTGTGAGTGAGCCTGCAGGGGACATTCCAGCTGCAGCATGGGGCAATGATGGGGCTGGGCCTTGGCTGTAGTGCCCCCTGACCAGAGCAGGGGCGCCGAGCGAGTTTACCCTGAGACCTGACCAGCTTTATCCTTAGGGCCAAGGAAGGAGCCTGAGCCCCAAGTGCATCATGGGAAACCAGGCCCCCTGGTCCAACCCTGCCTCCCCAAGGACATGTTGGTGCAGACAGGACTGGACAGGATGGTGAGTTCTTTATGCTTTAAGCTTGGGGCTTTCTGGGTTCTGTTTCAGGCAAGTAGAAGGAATCGATGGTCTTTATTGAGCACCTGGCGAAGTGCTTGAGAGAAAAGAGTGGAGGGAACCTTATCCACCGCTACACATATATACACACACACTCCACTGCATCCCTATAATCCACAAACCAGAGCAGTGACCGAATCCCCCTGGGCTCAGTAGTGACCTCTGACCACACTCCTACCCTACCGTCCCTACCTGGAGGAATTGGATCCCCATTGGAGACCCATCCAAGTCTTTTTCCACACGCCACCACCCCCCCACACACCTCACAACTGTGATTGGCTGGCACTCTCCCCATGTGTGGCCTGGGCAGACCTCCTCAGTCAACCAATGGTCACTTCCATCCCCAGGAAATCTTAGTGCAGCCCCGAACTGGACCCCTTGACCCCATGGACAGCAGAGGACTGACCAGCTACCCACTGGATGCTACAGACACTGATAGAGTGATTGCTCCAGCCCCCTGTTGGGCAATTGGTTGGCAAAGGGCTGCTGCCTTCTGGCCACAGCTGCTGCCTCCCGGACAACACTCTCCCTCCTACCTCCAAGCCCTCCTTCCAGACAATGCCATTTCCTTTGGGGGTCGAGGGGCAAACACTGCATCATGGGTGCCAAACCAGTCCCTTGCAACTCCCAGAGATGGAGGTGTGTGTGCGTGTGTGTGCCTCTTGTGTGAGAGTGAGGGCTGGGACCAGAGCAGGATGAGGGGGCTCCCCTTTATTGGATGGGTCGAAGGTTATGGAAACAGGGGAAACAGCTTTGGCCAGGTGCTCCCTGGAAGGACCTGAGAGTGGGTGCGAAGTTGCACTGGAGGGAGAGAGAGGAAAGAAATCTGGTAAGAAGCCAGCTGGCTCCCACCTCTTCCTGCATAATAATAAATGTGGTGGCATTTAAGTGCTCACTGTGTGCCAAACACTGTACCAAGCACAGGGTAGATTCAAGGTTATCAGGTCAGATTGTGTCCCTGTTCCTCAAGGAACTCACAGTATAAGGGGAAGGAGGAAGAGGTGTTGAATCCCCATTTCATTATTGTCATTATTATTAATGGTATTTAAGCACTTACTACATGCCAGGCCCTGTACTAGGAGCTGGGGTGGACACAAGCAAATCAAGTTGGACACAGTCCTTGTCCCTCCTGGAGCTAATACCATGATTTCTGGTTACTTCTGTTTTTCCAATTCCAAAGGGCAAAATGTCTCTTATAATCACTTTTGGTTGCTGGTATTTCTGGATGCTTCAGTGAGTCTAAATATTTGTGGAAGGGGTATAATTGTTATATAATCATGATGAGCTCATTAATCAATGGCTTCAAGCACTTACTGTGTGTAGAGCATTGTACAAAGCGCTTGGATGAGTCCAGTACATCATAGTTGGAAGACACGTTCCCTGCCTACAACGAGCTTACAATCTAGAGGGGGAGACAGCTATTAATATAAATTGCAGAGAGGAGAAATAGTTGAGTGGAATCATAATTGATGACTCGACACTGTCCTGAAAGAAAAAGCCTGTCCCACTCTCACATGGCAGATGGTTGGAGAGATGGATGTGGGAATCATTCATATTGATGTGATAGCTGAAGCCATGTCATTATTATGATTATGGCATTTAAGCACTGAGCAGTGTGGCCTAGTGGAGAGAGCCCGGCCCTGGAAGTCAGCAAGACCTGAGTTCTAATCCCTGCTCTGCCGCTTGTCTGCTATGTGACCTTGGACAAGTCACTTCACTTGAGAAGCAGCGTGGCTCACTGGAAAGAGCACGGTCTTTGGAGTCAGAGGTCATGGGTTCAAACCCCGGCTCTACCACTTGTCAGCTGTGTGACTTTGGGCAAGTCACTTAACTTCTCGGTGCCTCAGTTACCTCATCTGTAAAATGGGGATTAAGACTGTGAGCCCCACGTGGGACAACCTGATTCCCCTGTGTCTACCCCAGCGCTTAGAACAGTGCTCGGCACATAGTAAGCGCTTAACAAATACCAACATTATTATTATTATTATTATTCCCTCTACCTCAGTTACCTCATCTGTAAAATGGGGATGAAGACTGTGACATGAGACATGGAGTGTGTCCAACCTGAACAGCTCGTATCTGCCCCAGCGCTTAGCCCAGTGCCTGGCACACAGTAAAGGGCTTAACAAATACCATTTAAAACCAGGAGCATTCAGAAAGGTGGAATGAGAGTCTTACTCCTCACTGAAGAGATCTTCCAGTTAATGCCTCATCCTCTTCTCTGCTACAAACGTCTGGGTAAGCTCATTGTGGACGGGGAACGTGTTTACCAGCTCTTTAGTATAGTCCTTTCCCAAGCACTCAGTACAGTGCTCAGCACCCAGTAATGTTGCATGTAAAATTATGCCTGTTCATTGCTCTGCATGCTTGATGGGGCCATTCATGGTTCTTATGGTCTCCAAATTTTATTCTGCAGAATGATCAAACACCACACCTCGGGGGTAACACTTTTTTGGTGACATATGTACCCCCACAATAGCCCCCCTCCCCTTTAGATGCACATTTCAATCACTCCCATAGACATCTTGATTCCCAGATAAGGTCATCTTAGGCACCAGAGCTTGTTGACACATTCTCAAATGGTAGCAAAATTCGGCAGGTTACAAAGGATTTTCTATACCAGAAGATACTTTTCACACTGGCATTTTGAAAGTTGTCTTCCCTGTTGCTCAAAATGAGGTCACTTGGGCTAAGACTTTGTTTCCACCAAACGGTGGTGCCTCAATTATTGCAATCTCATTACCTCGCTTTCCACAGTAAGGGTTCAAACAATACCACTGATTAATTGACTCTAGACCATCATTCAATTCTGTAAGCTCGTTCTGGGCAGAAAACATGCTCATTCATTCATTCCATCACATTTTTTGAGTGCTGACTGTGTGCAGAGCACTGTACTAATCACCTGGAAAGTACGATTCTGCAATAGCGACAATTCCTGCCTACACAGGGCTTACAGTCTAGAAGGGGGGGGGAGACAGACAACAAAACAAGTAAACAGGCATCAAGAAAAATAAATAGAATTGTAGATATATGCACATCAAAATGAGTGAACAGGCATCAGTGTAAATAAATAAAATTGTAGATATGTACATATATACACAAGTGCTTTGGGGCAGGGAGAGAGGGGTTGCAAAGGGAATGAATCAGGGTGAAGAGGGGGTGGGGAGGAGAGGAAAGAGGGGGCTTAGTCTGGGAAGGCTTCTTGGAGGAGGTGAGCCTTCAGGAGGGCTTTGAAGAGGGGGAGGTATGATTGTCTACCAGGAGAGAGGGGTCAAGCAAAGGGAGTGAGGGTGAAGAGGGGGCGGGGAGGAGAGGAAAAAGGGGGCTTAGTCTGGGAAGGCCTCTTGGAGGAAGTGAGCCTTCAGGAGGGCTTTGAAGGAGGGGAAGTATGATTATCTACCACATAAGTCTACATGCCTACCAACTCTCTTCTCTTGGCCTCTCCCAAGCCCAGTCCACTGCTCTGCACACTGTAAGAGCTCATTAAATTCCACCGATTAATTTCTCAAGTGTTTAAAGCCTGGGGGAACTGTGAGACCATTGGTCTCCCCAAGTGGAGCTCATCCCTGACTAATTCACGGGAAGAGTCTCCACATTATCACCTAGTCACCTGCTCCATGATCCTGATGCCAAAGGGCTTTTCCTAACGGTCATGGCTGGTTCTTTGCAGAGTCAGGGCCTGTTTGACTTTAGAAAACTGACGCCAACAGTCCTAACCTCAACAGTCAGCAGGAGAATCCAAAGCAGCAGAATAGAATTACCCAGTGATCTGCTAAGTGCAGTGCAGGGGGAAATTAAGTGGCATAACACATGAGCTGGGAGGATGGCTCCAGTGTTGCCTCTCTTCCATGAGACCAAAGATCCTCTTCCCCATCTCCAGAGGAGGTATTTATGGTGCGTTCCAAGCCCCCTAATTCTGGGTCCATTGGCTCTAAGCTCTGGAAGGAGGAAATCCCCACAGGTCTTCTCCTCCAGAACTCTGCAGATGGGGGCTGGATGACCCAAGGGAGAATCCTACTGGTTACCGCTCTCTCTACAGCTGTGGCTCATCACAACTCCCCACCCTTGAAGTTTATCTCCCTGCACTTGGGCAGTCAGGTCAATTCCCCAATGCACCCCACCACTGAAAGATGGAGCTCTGTAATGCAGTCCCACTCAAAGGGAAGGTGGGGTGTGTGTGCTTCCATGAATGAAAGATGGAGTTTGCTTTGGGGAGAGTCATGAGGAGGGGGCTGCCACTCTTTGCACAAAGTCTGGTTCTGGACTCAGAAACTGGGGCTCGGGGCAGGGAGCTGATTTTGGCTTGACCACATGAGCAGACCTGGAGCCCTGCACACTGCTGTCCACAAGTGGAGACCCTCTCCATGTCTGCTAGTGGTAGCTCCTATGGAAGTGGGGACCCCCTCCATGTTCACAGCAATGCATTTCCCAAGAGAAACGGCATAGGGTAGTGGACAGACCACAGGCCTAGGAGTCAAGGGTTCTAATCCCAGCTCCACCACTTGTCTGCTGAGTGACTTTGGGCAAATTGCTTTATTTCTCTGGGCCTTAGTTCCCTCATCTGTAAAATGGGGCTTTAGACTATGAGCCCCAAGGGTCAGGGACTGTGTCAGAAGCAGTGTGGCTTAGTGGAAAGAACACGGGTTTGGGAGTCAGAGGACTTGAGTTTTAATCCCAGCTCCTCCACTTGTCTGCTGTGTGATCTTGGGCAAGCTGCTTAACTTCTCTGTGCCTGTTACCTCATCTGTAAAATGGGGATTGAGACTGTGAGCCCCACGTGGGACATTCTGATTACCTTGTATTTACCCCAGCAGTTAGAACAGTGCTTGGCACAAAGTAAGTGCTTAACCAGTACCATCATCATAATCCTTGGGGAGAGATGGAGTCAGGAGCTGTGCCGCCACCTCTCAGGGAAGGTGTTGTTTGTGGTTGGTGAATATGTTTGTGTTTGAATTTCCATGCTTCAGAGTTCATCTCTGGAAGAAGAGAAAAGAGAAGAGGTGGCTGCCACCCCCAGCACAGAGGATGGTGCTGGACACAGGGACTGGAGCTCTGTGCAGGGAACTGGTTCTGTCTGAGCCCGCTGTGAAATGGACAAGACCCGAGGCCCTTAATTCTCTAGATGGATCGAACCTCCCTTTGCCCCCAGTCCTGTCTGCAGGCTCATCTTGCACAGCTTCAGTTCTTCAGAGAAGTGATGCTTGTGGCCTTGATAGTGGTGGCTTCTTGGGGGTAGGGGGAGGATCTAGTGTCAGGACTAGGACAGGGTAGCATTAGCACGTCTACCCTGTTCCTCTTTGAGGAGCAGAGCCATGTGGACTTCAGTTCTAGTGTAATTCAGCAGGAATGTAGGGCCTGAATTCTGCCCAGTCTGTAGTTGTTTTGGTCATCCAGTCCCTGGAGAATAACTAATGGACTTGGGAATATGAAGATGGGGTTAGTTAAGGGTTTAGAGCTGCAAGATGTAGCAGTCTACTTAGCTGCGACTGTCAAATGTCATCTCTGCTGGGCAATCCATGTTTTGGGGGACACTCACGTTTGTGAAACTGGTTTGTTTTCACACACCCACCCCCACCCCATCTCTCCCTTTCTATCAGACAAATGGTTCCCCTGGAGCCTGAGGGGTCCAACACTTGTCTTTTTCAGCTGGTGATGGGGGGCAGAATGGCAAGACTTGTGACTCCATAGTTGCTCATCCAGGTGTGTCTTCTGGGGGCAGATCTCACAACACCAGACATGATGGAGCGCTTACTGCATGCAGAGCACTGTATGAAGCGCTTGGGACCATACAATAGGACACACACATTACCTGCCCACAGCAACATGGCCTAATGGCAAGAGCACAGGCTTGAGAGTCAGAGGATGTGGGTTCTAATCCCATCTCTGCTACTTGTCTTCTGTTTGACAAGTCACTTAACTGTTTTATGCCTTAGTTACCTTATCTGTAAAATTGCGATTAAGACTGGGAGCCCCATGTGGCATCCTACTCTCCCTAGGACATCCTACAGTCCTTTGCGCAAAGTAAATGCTCAGTAATCACCAGTGTGTTTTCACTTCATTCTCTCTTTAGTGTCTAGAAAATGGGCCTGGGCATCAAAAGCTAATGGCTTCTAATCCTGGTTCCACCACTTGTCTGCTGTGTGGCCTTGGCCAAGTCACTTCACTCCTCTGGGCCTCAGTTACCTAATCTGTATAATGGGGATTGCGACTGTGAGCTCCACGTGAGACAATGACTGTGTCCAAACCAATTTTCTTGTATCTACCCCAATGCTTAGTACATGGCCTAGAATATTTTAAGTGCTAAAGAAATGCCACAATAATAATTATTGTTATTAGTAATAATACTAATACTAAGTGGCTGTGAGCACCCCTTCTCTGCTCATAGCCACTACATTTCTGTACACAAATGCATAGTTTACAGATATGCACATAAATGCTGCAGGGAAAATAGGGAATGTCCACAGATCACAGATCCAAGGCTATAGAGGATACAGAAGGGTGAAGAAGCTTGGGGGTGGGGGGGCGGGGGCGGTAAAAGAGGGCTTAATCAGAAAAGGCGTCTTGGCGGAGTTGAGACCTTAATAATGCTCTGAAGAGGTGGAGAGTAGTGGTCTGGCCCATATGGAGAGGGAGGGAGTTCCAGACCAGGGGGAGGCCGGGGAAAGGAGTCAGAGGCGACCTAGAAGAGCTGGAGGCCCAGGGAGGAAGCCAGAGCAGTAGGAGCAAAGTGCCACCAGATGGCGATAGAGAGGCGCGGCCGCACCAAATCCCGATTAGTGCCACCAGGGGGCGGGCTGCTGCTCTCAAACCCTAGCGTGGTTCTGGTTCAAGGGCCCAGGGGCATCTCTCCAGAGTAGCTGCCGCTCAGTGCTTCTCCTCGGCCTCCAGGAGCATCTCTCTTACACTGTAGGCAGAGTCAACTCCCAGATTTTCCCCCTTAATGAGTGGGCTGCATTGCTACCCCGAAGAGAAGGCTGTGTCTGTGTGTGTGTGTGTGTGAATAATAGGGAGGAAGAAGAGTGATGAGGCAAATGCCACTCATGGGAGGACAGGGATCTGCGCTCTGTGCAGGAAGTCAGTTCTATCTGACATGCCTGGGACTGAGAAGACCCAGGGCCTTTAATTCTACAGATGAGTCAAGCCTCCCAAGGACTATAGTCATTCATTCCTTCAATTGTATTTATTGAGCGCTTACTGTGTGCAGAGCACTGTATTAAGCGCTTGGAAAGTGTAATGCAGTTCTCTATGCAGGGTCTCTTTCCTGCCTCGGTCCCCAGAGAAGGGAACCTTTTGGGCTTAATGTAGAAGCTTGTGGGTTCAAATGTCAGGAGGAGGATGGGATGTCTATCAGTGTCCCTTCCCTATTTCACTCAGAAGCAGAGTTGTGCAGACTCCTGCCTGAGACCAAGTCAACAGGGGTGTGGGCCAGCAGGGCAGAAGGCAGGTATTGTACCAGAAACTGAATTTTATCCAGAGTGTATGCAATTCTGCCTCTTCAATCAATCAGTTGGATGGATGGCGGGCCTCCTACGAGCCGAGCACTGTACTAAGCGCTTGGGAGAGTACCCATAGGACAGACACATGCCCTGCCCACAACAAGCTTTCAGTCTAGAGGGGACTGGAGTTCGTGGAGTAATACAATTGGGGATCTGGGGGTGAGGGGGATCTTGGGCAAGTCTTAATAGGACATTGCAGCAGTCAGCTGCTTCTCTCTGTATGCATCCTCTCTTGGCATTAGGGTCAGGGTTTTTAGGGAATAGGGAGGCTAGTGTTTGCTCCAAACTAGGCTATCTAAAAGCCCCTACCCATCTCTTTCCTGCTCCGATACTGGGAGGAAAAATCTTCCTCCCAGCCGCACAACTTATATGTCTGGTAACAGACACGATTCTCAGCTTTTTCCAGAGGGCAGGATGGGAGACCCAGGATCTTGGAATCGGTAATCTTGTCATCTCTCCAGATCAGTTCCACAGCTCTAGATAAGAATTCCTGCAGAAGCTGGTGGTGAGTCTTGAGTCCTTCTCTTTATCCCCTCTCATCCCTCAGCAGTGCCCAGGATGACCAAGCTTAGTCCATCCAACTATTACTCTCTCTACAGACCCTGGTCAGTATATCTCCTCAGCCTGGAGGACTGTCCCACTGAAGTGTGGGTTCATGGAGGTCAATTCACACAATGTACAACCAGTTTTCTAGGTCTAATGGACAATTTGGGGAAGTCTAAAAAATAGTGCTAAATTCCCCATCAGGATAGAAAACTACCAACTCGATAGTCTGACTTGTAAAATCTTCACTTGCATAGAGGAAATGTTTGCACCTCTGCTTTATTTCATACTTTCTGCTCTGGATTTCTTCAAAATATGTGTTTCTGTGGGATCAGTGGCTTCCTCTTGGGGAGAGAAGGGGGAAGGGGAGAGGTGCAGTATTAGTAGTAAGGTGGGGAGTGTGACTGTGTCCACTCCATCCCCTTTCTGAGAAGCATAACTGTGGGGGGTGGTTAGGAGGAGGCAGTCAGCAGGGGGGATGGTTGGGGAATCCAGGGAGCAGAGAAGGCAGGCGTTGTATGGGGAACAGATTTCTGCCCGGTCTTCAGCCTTGCTGAATATCTCAGGCCCCAGGACTACTGATGGTTGTGAGGCTCTCTGGGGGTCTGGTGTAGAGTGTAGGGCAGAGTGTAGCAGTCAACCTGTCCGTTTTGCCTGTACAGCCATCCTTCCTGGGGAAGCCAGTGGTGGGGAGTATGGGGGAGGAAAGTGTGAGAAAGGAGAAACTGCACTGTCTGCAAACCCTTCTTCTCCTTCTTTCTTCTCCTTTCTTTTTTCTTTCTTTCTTTCTCTTTGGCTTGAAACAGAATGAAGGAGGCCTTCCCTTATGAGGGCTGCTGTAGCCCAGAGGAAAAGTAACAGCCCCTTGAGGCTGGAGGCCTGTGTTCTACTCCTGGCTCTGGTGTTAGGATCTTAAAAAGATTCTACTTCCACAAGTGCGATTAAAGCACACAACTTTGTTTTGCTGAGGCAAAACCCTTAGCCCTAGTCCATTGAGGACCCCTCCAATTTTGTCAACTTTTATTTTACTTTAATGTTTCTAAGGTAATGAGGCTAATTAAGTATAGCTGAAATCAGTTTACACTAAGATTATGATAGGAAAGTTCTTTCTTTTTCTTGCTTTCCTTCTTTCCTGCTTCTCAGCTCTGAGATCACTGGGGTGCCATGGATAACTGGCTGCTCAAGGCACCTCCATGATCTCAAGTCCTGCTGTCATGCAGAGAGGGCACATGTCATGTTTTCAGTCAGCAGGGGAGTGGTTTGGGAGGAGCAGAGTAGTCAGGCTTGGCACTAGAAGTTGACTTGTGCAGTTGTGCTGGACCTTCAGTCTCTGGAGAATGAGGCCCTCCTGGAGTAACAGAGCTGGGGTTTTGAGGAATGGGCCTATCAGCATCAATAGGGCATTCATTCATTCATTTATTTAATTGTACTTATTGAGCACTTACTGTTTGCAAAGCACTGTACTAAGCACTTGGGAGAGTACAATCTAACAACAAACGGACACATTGTCTCCCCAAAACGAGCTCACAATCTAGAGGGGGAGGCAGACATGAATATAAATAAACAAATAAGGGCAGAGTGTTGCAGTCAGCTTAACTGAAGTGGTCTGTCTATACATCTCACCTCTCCTGATGCTAGGTTCAGTGTTTGGTGGGGGAGAGGTAAAATGGTGTCTGCAAAGGAAACATATGTTGTCTGCAGTCTCCTACCCCTCCTTCTCCAGCTATGAGACAAGAGTCTGCTGGAGACTGAAGGGTTTGGCCACAGAGGCAGGTCTCAAAGGGCAGGATGAGGGAACCTGGCCCCTCAGGCTCACTGATCCACATGTGTCTCTTAAGGTCAGGTTCCACAACTCCAGCTGGGTTTCTGTCAGGAGCGGTGGAGAAGGTCCAGTGACACCTTGCTTCGGTTAGACCCAGCCGCTACAGCCTCCTACCCAGAGGAGGGCTCTGCAGTGAGGCCTGTGTCTTGGAGGGGGTGGGCGGTGGGTGTTGGGGAGAAGGGGAGAACTAGTCTGTCCTGTTGCCTCAGAAGTAGAAACGTGTTTGTGTTGAATGAATGAACCCTCCCTCAAAAAAAACTAGGTTGTCTGCAATCTTCTATGCCTCCTTCTCCAACTCTGAGAAAGACTAGAGACAGATGCATCAGGAGCGATGAGGCAGTAAAATACAACACGCAAGCACAAAATAAAAACAAACTCAGTTATTTCCTTCCTTTCTGTGCTTAGTACAGTGTCTGGCACATAGAGAAGCCACGTGGTTTAGTAGAAAGAGTACGAGCTTGGGGGTCAGAGGATATGGGTTCTAATCCCTGCTCTGCCACTTGTATGTTGTGTGACCATGGGCAAGCCACTTAACTTCTCTGTGCCTCAGTCACCTCTTCTGTAAAATGGGGATAAAGACTGTGAGCCCCATGTGGGACAGCCTGATTATCTTGTATCTACCCCAGCGTTTGGAACAGTGCTTGGCAGATAGTAAGTGCTTAAATACTGTAATTATTAATTATTATTATTATAGTAAGTGCTTAAACACCATAATTATTATTAAATAGAGGAAATGAGGGCCTAATGGGGGAAGACCTCTTGGGGGAGATGTGATTTTAGGAAGGCTTTGAAGGTGGGGAGAGTGATTGTCTGCTTTTAAGGTCCAGGCTGCCCTGACTGTTCCTTGGGTCCAGTGTCAGCTGCCCAGGTGTGGGGGCTGTGAGGAGGGAACTCAGGACAGAAGGTGGGGTGGGGGTCAGGCCAGAGATTAGACCCCCTAGGCAGCTGTTTGTAATTTGTGTTTTCCTGGACAAACTCTTTCATGCTACAGATCCAATCTTATCCTATCCCCTACCCCCTATTCTATCCTACCTTATCTTTTCCATTGCCACCCCCTCCTCCAATGAAGTGGTTAGGGCTTTCTCCAGGAACACCAGCTGCTTCCAATCAGGTGGATTACTGACATCAGGCAGGGACCCACCCTGACCTATATAAGCCTCCAGATGCTGACACCATTCAGAGCTGACTGAGTTTGTCTTAATGTATATGCCTGTTGAGTTTAAGAGGAGAAAAGAGCTGTTGGAGGGTAATGAGGTGTTGAGTTTTGGGTAACTTTGAATCTGCTTTTTGGCTTGCTAGTTGGGGGGCTCTTCTGGGCCTGGTAATTTCTTTAAAAGCTTCCCTGCCAGGCTGTTATGTGGAGGTATCATCCTGACCCTTTTCCTGATCTCCTTCATGCCGGGGGGGGGGGGGGGGCAGGGGGACGGTAGTGGGGTGAAAGGCCTAACACTCCATCACAGAAAGCTTCCCGGATCCTTAAACTGCTTTGGTCTCTAACCTCTCTGGCTATGGAAATTCAGAGACACTTCCTTCTTTGCAATCAATCAGTGGCATTTGAGTGCTTACTATGTGTAGAGCACTGGACTACAAGGTTGGCAGAGTACAGTACAACAGAATTAAGACATGTTCCCTGCTGCCCTGACTCATCACCTTACTGTACCTGCCCCCACTTTTCTGTTCTCAATATGGTGTTATGGTGTCTTCTTCCCCTACACCTTCAGATATGCTTGTTCTTCGCATACTAACATAGTTCCCTTTCAATCTTATAGGTCCAGCATCAGTTAAATGAGGAGGACCCAATAATGCAGTATGGGTAAGGGAAGGGTCTGAGTAGAGGAATAATAATGATGGAATTTATGTGCTCACTATGTGCCAAGAACTGTTCTAAATATTGGGGTAGATACAAGGTAATCAGGTTGTCCCATGGGGGGGGACTCCCAGTTTTAATGCCCATTTTATATATCAGGTAACTGAGGCCCAGTGAAGTGATTTGCCCAAAGTCACATAACTGACAAGTAGTGAGTTGTGGGGTGAGTACGTAACTGCTTGGTGGGTGTACCAAAATGCATGGGTGAGCTCAAAGGGAAAATAAAGTGTGTGTATGTATGCGTATTTGGGTTGGGCATGGGAAGCATGTGAGCCTTAGTCAGGAACGGCTTATTGTAGAAGAAATGATTTCGGTAGCGGTCTTGTAGTTTTGAGAGACCACTAGCATGTCCACTATATAGGTGGGAGGCTGTGGTCCACGTGAGACACAATAGTGGGGCTGGACTTTGCAGGGGCTTCCTAAACCCCACTCATGAGTCATCTGGCATTGGATGTCCATGGGTCCCTGGTGAAGCGAAGAGAGGGACCAGAAGCTTTTCACCAAATTTCTTGGCCATGAGGACTGTTCCCCTGCAGTGAGGATGCAGAGCACGTCATTCCAATGGAGAGGTAAAAATCAGGAGCAGAGCTTTCCTCTCTATGGGAAGGTGATGGAGCCATGTGTGGATGATTAAGGGTTATGGCAGGATGAAGAGGAAATGAACAGAGGGGCCTGTCATTCTCATCCCCGAGGCTGGTTCTGTAAACAGCGGTTAAGGTCCTGTGGAAGGAACTGGTTCTGTCTTACTTGACCGTGGGAATGAGAAGACCCACGAGCCTTAATTCTATAGATGAGTCAATCCTCCCTGAACCCAAAGTCCTGTCCACAGGGTCACCCTGATCATCTTTAGCCCCTCCAGAGCTGAAAGCCCTTGGTCCTGACAGTGACTACCTCTGAGGGAGTTGGGAGGGCACAGGGGGGTAGGGGGCAGTCTAATGTGAAGTGTGAAGCTGACTAGGTGCTTTCTCGTTAGCTAGTTGGAAGCTGTTCTAGGCCAGGTTCTAGGGCTAGGGCCCTCCCTGCAGGTCTGTTGTGTGTGTGTGTGTGTGTGGTGGGGGGGGGAATCATCCTTCACCTATCCTGACGTCATGCCCTTGTGCATAGGACGATAGGTAGTGGAGTGAAGATCCTAATCCTCCATCTCAGATGGTTCCCTCACTCTTCACACTGCCTCTTTGTTCTCCAGCCTCTTTCTGTAGCTCTGGAAGTTTTCAGGGACACTACCCTCTTGCAGTCAATCAGTGGTATTGAGTGCTTAGTATGTGCAGAGTACAGTTCTAAGTGCTTGGGAGAGGACAATACAACGGAATTAGCAGATATGTTCCCTGCAGCCCTGACTCCCCACTTCAGTATATCTGTCTCCACTTTTCTGCTCTCATTATCATGTCTCCCTCCCTTATACCTTCAGATGTGCTTGTCTTCTGGATTCTCCAAGAGTCCCCTTTCAATCTTATAGGTCCAGGATCAGTTTAATGGAGTGGACCCAGATGATACAATACAGGTAAGGGAAGGATCTGAGTATATGTTCTTAATTGCTTTAGAGAGACTTTTTCAGTGCTTATTGGGTAGGATTATGTTAATGGATGAGCTGGAAGGGAAAATAATGTGTGTCTGGCTGTCAAGGTCAGGAAAAGAGCCCTTTTGTAAGTGCTGGTGGCTTCTGGCAATATAGTGTGAGGTGGAGGATAGTGTCCACCCCACTGCTCTCTGAGAAGAGTTGAGTGGGCTCCATCAAGGGTCGTCAGGGGGACTGAGCAGGAATTGTATTAGAAAGTGAATTATTCCATGCTTAGCTGCTGGACCTCCAGTCTCTTGAGGACAAGCTATTTCTGGAGTGACACAGTTAGATCTGAGGTGCAGGTTGGCATTTGTTTAGAATAGAGTGAAGCAGCTTGCTTAAGCATGGTCTATCTCTACACCTCTCTGTTAAGGCCAGTGTCTTGGGAACAAGGGGGCTGGTGGAGGGCCAAGTGCTTGCAAGAAAACTAGGCCGCCTGGAATCCACATGTCTTAAGGCCAGGCTCCACAGGTCCCGATGGGTTTTAGCCAAGACAGGTGGAGAAGCTCTTGTGACACCTCACCTCCATCAGATCCATGCTTCAGGCTCTACAGCCCCTATCCAGAGGAGGCATTGGTGGTGAGTCACAAGTCTCCTGCCCCTCATCCCCTGCACTAGATCTGTGTCCCGGATGCAGATATGAGTCCCAGAACACCAACCCCCTGCAGTACACAGCTCAGAGTAGGATGACTTGAGGGAGAATCTGACCAGCTATTACTCTCCTAACAGAGACTGCTCAACAGCTCGCCCTGGACTTGAGGACCATCCCTTTGCAGTGTGGGTCTGGTCAAATCAATTCTCAGATTTGCTCACCCTGGAGAGATGGATCTGTGGGTCACATCACCACCACAAAGGGAAGGCTTATTTTTGTTTATTTTGTGTGTGTGTGTGTGTGTGTGTGTGTGTGAGAGAGAGAGAGAGAGAGAGAGAGAGAGAGAGAGAGAAAGAAAGATGGGATTAGCTTTTGGGATAAGTTAGTGAGGTGGGAGCTGGTTCTGGACGCTGAGGCTCTGTGCAGGGAACTGGTTCTGTTGGATTTGACTGTGGGACTGAGAAGACCTGAACACCTTAATTCAATAGACAGGTCCAATCTCCCTATGTCCACAGTCCTGCATGTAGGGTCCCCTTACACAAACTCAATCCCTGGAGAAGGAACCCTTCTGTGTCTTGAGTGGCTTCTGGGATTCTAATATTTGGAATAGGAAAGGGTGGCATCAATGTGTCCATTCCATTCGAGTCTGAGAAGCAGAGCCTTGCGGGCTCCCATCCGAGACCATCAACGGGGGTGTGGTTTGGGAGGAGCAGAGTAGCCAGGCTTGGTAGTAGAAGTTGACTTGTGCAGTTGTGCTGGACCTCCAGTCTCTGGAGAATGAGGCCCTCCTGGAGTTAACAGAGCTGGTGTTCTGAGAAGGGGGCCACTAAGTATCAGTAGGGCAGAGCGTTGCAGTCAGCTTAGGTGGGGTCATCTGTCTATACAGTACAAGTTCTCCTGATGATAGGTTCAGTGTTCCATAGGGGAGAGAGAAATGGAGCCTGCAAGAAACCCCTAGTTTATCTGCAATCTCTACCCCTCCCTCTCCAACTATGAGTCAACTGAATCTGTGGTTTGGCCACAGAGGCAGACTGCAGAGAGCAGAATGGGGGAACCCGGCCCCTCAGACTCACTAGTCCCTATGCGTCTTTTAAGACCAGGTTCCACAATTCCAGATGGGTTTCAGTCAGGACTGGTGGAGAAGCTCCAGTGACACCTTGCTTCCGTTAGACCCAAATTCTACTGCCTCCTACCCAGAGGAGGTCTCTGCAGTGAGCCCTGTGTCTTGGAGGGGGCAGGGGGTGGGTGTGAGAGAGAAGGGGAGTGTGAGTCTGTCCTGTGGTCTCAGACACAGAAACAGTGATTGCCCCCCCCCCAGCCACCCCCCAAAAACTAGGTTGTCTGCAATCTTCTAGGCCTCCTCCTACTCTGAGAGACTGGGGACGGACCCATCAGGAATGATGAAACAATAAAACACAACAAGCATGCACAAAATAAAAACAAAATCAGCTCTCTTCCTCTTCTCTCACTCTCTTCTGCACTTAGTACATTGCCTCCAGTGCTTTGTACAGTGTCTGGCACATAGTAAGCGCTTAACAAATACCATTATTATTAAATAGAGAAAATGAGGCTTAGCTGGGGAAGACTTCTTGGAGGAGATGTGATTTTAGGAAGGCTCTGAAGTTGAGGAGAGGGACAGTCTGTGTGCTTTGAAGGGCCAGGCTGCCCTGACTATTCCTGGGGTCCAGTGTCAGCTGCCCAGGTGTGGGGGCTGTGAGGAGGGAACTAAGACAGGACAGGAAGGTGGGGTAGGGGTCAAGAGATGAGACCCACTGGAGAACTGTGGGGAATTTGTGTTTCTCTGGACAAACCCTTAAATAATAATGATGATAGTATTTGTTAAGCGCTTACTGTGTCCAGGACAGTACTAAGCCCTGGTGGATTCAAGCCAATTGGGTTGGGCACAGTCCCTGTCCCACATGTATCTCACAGTCTCAATCCCCATTTTAGAGATGAGGTAACTGAGGCTCAGAGAAGTGAAGTGACTTGGCCCAGGGTTACACAGCAGACAAGTGGCAGAGCTGGGATTAGAAGCCATGACCTCCATGCTGTAGATCCCCTCCCTCTGCTCCCCTTCTCCCCCCACCCCCATCTTTCCCATAGTCATCCCCTCCTCCAATGAAGTGGCTCTGCCTTCTTCCCGGGACACCCGATCTGTAAACCCAGCTGCTTCCATTCAGGGGAATTAGTACCATCCTGGCCCTATATAAACCTCCAGGACCTCTCTCCCTCTACTCAGAGTTGCGTGTGTTTGCGTCATTGTAAGTGTTTAGTGAGTTTAGGCAAAAAAAAAGGTGTTGAGCTTTGGGTAAATTTGAATCTATTTTCTGGCTTCATAATAATGGTATTTGTTAAGCGCTTAGTATGTGCCAAGCACTGTTAGTACTGGCTTGTGAACTGGGAGCTCTTCTGGGCTGGGTAATATTTTTAAAGACTTCCCGGCAGAACTGTTAGGGGTATCATCCCTCACCTATCCTGACTTCATTAATGCCTGTGTTGGGGGTGAGGGGTGAATAGTGGAGTGAAGTGTCTAAAACTCCATCTCAGGAGGCTTCTTGGCCACTCAAACTGCCTTTTGTTCTCCAGCATTTCTCTGAGGCTGTATAAGTTCTGAGACACTTCCCTCCTGCAAACAATGGTATTTGAGTGCTTACTTTGTGTGGAGCACTGTACTCCATGCTAAGGAGGGTGTAATATAACAGAATGAGTAGACATTTTACCTGCAACCCTGACGCATCACCTCAGCACACCTGTCCCCCACTTCTCCACCTGTCCCCCACTTCTCTGCTCTCATTATGGTGTTTTCTTCCCTTATACCTTCAGTTATGCTTGCCAGAGAAGCAGCGTGGCTCAGTGGAAAGAGCCCGGGCTTTGGAGTCAGAGGTCATGAGTTCAAATCCCGGCTCTGCCACTTGCCAGCTGTGTGACTGTGGGCAAGTCGCTTCACTTCTCTGTGCCTCAGTTACCTCATCTGTAAAATGGGGATGAAGACTGTGAGCCCCACGTGGGACAACCTGATTCCCCTGTGTCTACCCCAGCGCTTAGAACAGTGCTCTGCACATAGTAAGCGCTTAACAAATACCATCATCATCATCGTCTTCCACATTGTAACATCGTTCCTTTTGCATCTTATAGGTTCAGCATCAGTTGAATGGGGAGGACACAGATGATACAACAATGGTAAGGGAAGGATCTGAATATAAGGATGTGTGGTGAATACTTCAGTGCTTGGTGGGTGAGCCTAATTGCATGGGCGAGCTTGAAGGGAAAATAAGGTGTGTGGTGGGGTTGGGGGTGGGTGGAGAGGATGAGAGTTTTAGTCAGGGTAAACTTGTTGGAGAAAGAATTTTAATGAGGTTTTCAAAGTTTTGGAAAACTGCTGGCATGTGCAGTATGTGGGTGAGGGATGGGAGGATGTGTGGGGGTGGGTTGAGTGTGGAGGTGGACCAAGTGAGACACAGTGAGCAGGCTGGAGATTTCAGGGACTTCCTAAATCCAAGTCAGAACCTCCAGATTGGGAGGTCCAAGGGGTCCTGGTGAGGGAAAGAGAGGAACCAGTTCACGTCTCCTCCCGGGAGCTTCTCACCACACAAAATTAAAGTGTGGTAACGTGTGAGTTTGGGACCCGGGGGGTTGGGGGAGTTTGTGTGTGTGTGCGCGCGCCCGCGTCTGTGTGTGTCTGTCAAGATCACTCTTTGCGTCCTCTTCTCCCAGGGAAGGAACAGTTCTGTGAGGGCTGCTGGCTTCTGGCAATGGAGTTGCTAGGTGGAGGATAGTACCCATAATGGGGTCCACTCCATTCCTCTCTGAGAAGAGTTGAGTGGGCTTGTGAGTCATCAGGGGTGTGGGTGGGGAGGACAGAGTAGGCATTATATTAGAAAGTAAAATATCCCATGCATGTATAACTGTCAAGTCCCTTGAGGACAAGCCATTTCTGGAGTTACACAGTTGGATCTGAGGTGCAGGTTGGTATTGGTTTAGGGTAGAGTAAGCATCTGGCTTAAGGGTGGCCTATATCTACACCTCTCTCTGTTTGGACCAGTGTCTTGGGGGTATGGGTGGAGGGCCAAGTGCTTGCAAGAAAACTAGGTTGCCTGCAAATCCCCAATGTCCCCCCCCATCTTCTCCAGCTGAGACCACAAGCTGTTGATAGAGGGCAGGGTGGGGCATCCACACCCCTCAACGTTACTAATTTAGGTATGGCTTTCAAGACCAGGATCCACAGCTCCAGACACAGACCTCATTTCAAGAGCTCCATTGTGACACCCCACTCCATTGGGTAGGGGGTCTTCTGCACCATCCCCCGAGAAGGCCTCGGTGGTGAGTCCAAAATCTCCCGGTAACATGTTGGCTCAGTACTGGCAGCGCACAGCTCAGGGCAGGATGGTCATGGGGCGAATCTGACCCGTCTGTTGCTCTTTCTACTGAGACACCGCAGTGCATTAAGCTTGCTTCCTGGACCATCTCTCTTATGTGGACACAAGCCAATTCCCAGAAATACCCTGTTTGTCAAGATGGTCATGATGTGTATGTAGTGTGTTGGCAGGGGGAGTTGAGGGTGGGAAGGTTAGTGAGAGGACCACCACTCTCAGCACAGAAGTTGGTTCTGAAAGCCAAGGGTCTGACCAGGGCACTGGTTCTGTTTAACTGTGGGACGGAGCAGACCCGGGGCCCTTAATTCTATTGATGGGTCAAGCCTCTGTGCCCACGGTCCTGTCTTCAGGGTCACCCTGCACATCCTCAGTCTCCAGAGAAGGAACCCTTCTGGACTTGACAGTGGTGGCTTCTGGGGTTCTAGTGTAGAACAGAATGGCATCAGTATATCCATACTAATCCTCTCTGAGGAGCAGAGCCTTGCAGACTTCAGTCTCTGAGTAATTCAGCGGGGGTGCCATTGGAAGGGAACAGATAAGGCTGAATTCTGTCTAGTCTGCAGTTGGTGCTGGGCCTCTCATCCCTGGAGAATGAACCCCTCCTGGGCAGAGTTGGATCTGAAGGTGGAGGTTAGGGGTGTAGAATGTAGCTGTGCTGAGTTGTGCCTGTAAACCTCACCTCTCCTAGACCATCCATGTTTTGGGGGAGACTCTCGTTTGCAAAACTAGATTTTTTGCAGCCCACTCTCTCTTCCTTTGTTTCTGCTGGAGACCAAACGTCTGACAGATGGGGCTTTTGGCCACTGACAGAGGCCAGGTTGGCAAGACCTGGGCCTCTATGATCGCTAATCCAGGTGTCTTCCAATCAATCAACTGTACTGAGTGCTTAAGGTGTGCCCAACACTGTACGAAGAGTCCCATTCCCTGTCCCCAAGGAACTTAGAATATAGAGGAGACAAACGTTAATATAAATAATAAATTATCCCTATATCCATTAGTGCTGGGAGGAGGGAAGGGGAGAGACCCACCGAAGGGAGTGGAACAAAAGGGAAAGAGGCCTTAGACCAGGCCTCTTGAAGGACACATGTCTCCAATAAGGCTTTGGAGGCTGGGGGAAGTCATTTCGTGTAGGATATAAAGACTGAAGGTGTTTGAGTCCAGAGGTGGGACATGGGTGAGAGGTTAGCGGCAAGATAGCCGGAGTTGAGGTAGAGTGAGTTGGTTGGCAGTCGAGGAGTGAAATGTGTAGGCTGGGATGTAAAACGATAGTGAGGCAGGAGGGGACAAGGTGACTGTGCTTGAACACTGATGGTAAGGAGTTGCCATTTGATGTGCAGGTGGATGGGCAACCACTGGAGGTTCTTGATCCTTGAACTCTCTCTCTCTCTGGACAATCTCACATTTCTTCCTGCCTACTTGGATGCCCTCATGTCACCTCAAATTTAACATGTCTAAAACAGAACTTTTTACCTTGGCACCCCAACCTGTCCACCCCCTGACTTTTCCATCACTATGAAGACGGCACCACTACACTTCCTGTCTCACAAGCTCGTAACCTAGGCATTGTCCTCCACTCATCTCTCCCATTCAATCCATCACTATATCCTGATAACATGGCTAAAATCCTCTCTTTCCTCTATCCATGTTAATCCCAAGACTTGTTCTATCCTGCCTTAATTATTGTATCAGCCTCCTTGCTAACCTCCCTGCCTCCTGTCTCTTCCCCCTCGACTTGATACTTCACTCCGCTGCCCAGATCATTTTTCTCCAAAAACAGTCAGGTCATGTTTCCCCTCTCCAGTGACTGCCCATCTGCCTCTGCATCAAAAGGAAACTCTTAGCATTGGCTTTTCCCAGCTCTGCCACTTGTCTGCTGTGTGACCTTAGGCTAGTCACTCAACTTCTCTGTGCCTCAGTTCTCTCATCTGTAAAATGGGCATTAAGACCGTGAGCCGTGTGTGGTACAGGCACCATGTCCAACCCAATTTACTTGTATCTACCCCAGTGCTTAGAACAGTGCCTGCCACATAGTAAGCCCTTAACAAATACCATTATTATTATTTAAAACACTCAATTACCTTGCTCCCTCCTACCTCACCTTGCTACTCTCCTACTCCAACCCAGCCCACACACTTGGCTCTAATGCCTACGTTCTCACTGATTCTTGATGTCGTCTACTTTGCTGCTGACCTCTCATCGGGGTCCCGCCTCTGGAAGTCCCTCCTTTCTCATAGCTGACAGACAGTTGCTCTATCTTCCTTATTGAAGGCCCATCTCCTCCCAGAGGGCTTCCCACAATAAGTCTTCCTTTCCTCTTCTCCCACTCTCTTCTGTGTCACCCTGACTTGTCCCCTTCATTCATCACCACCACCCCTCAGTCCCACAACACATACATACATATCTGTAATTTATTTCTATTAATGTCTGTCCACTCCCCTAGACCATAAGCTCATTGTGAGCAGGCAATAGGTCTCTTGTACTCTCCCAAACACTTAGTTCAGTGCTCTGCAAACAGTAATAGCTCAATAAGTACAGTTGACGGGTGAGGTGAGGGGGTAGGAGGAAATGTTTGCAAAAAAAAAAAAAGGTTTTCTGCAATCTCCTACCCCTCGTTCTTCAGCTCTGAGACAATTGAGTTGGTTGGACACTAAAGGGCTTAGCCAGAGAGACTTTAAAGGGAAGGATAGGGGAACAAGGACTCTTAGGTTCTGTCACCCACATGTGTCTTAAGACTAGGTTCCACAACTCCAGATGGATTTCAGCCAGGACCGGTGAAGAAGCTCCAGTGATAAATCGCTTCTATGAGACTCATGCTCCAGTTTTTACTGCCCCTTATCCAGAGAAGGCTTTAGTGGTGAGTCACAAGTCTCCTCCCCTTTGCCTCCCACACCAGGTCTGTGTCCTGTCGGCTTGGATGCAGACAAGAGTCCCACATCCCCAGCCCACTGCAGTGCACTGCTTGGGGTAGGATGAATCAAGGGAGAATCTGCTAGGCTATTAATCTGCAAACAACTCACCCAGCCTTGAGGACCAGCCCCTTCCAGTGTGGATCCAGGCAAAGCAATTCTCAGATTAACTGCACTCTGGAGTGCTGAAGTTGTGGCCCATATTGCCACCACAAAGGGAAGGTTTTGTGTGTGTGTCTGTGTGTGCGTGTGCACGTGCGTGCATGACAGAGAGAGAGACACTGAGAGACTGGTTAGCTTTTGGGATAGAGTAGTGAGGTGCGGGGGCTGCCACTCCTGGTATAAAGACTGGTTCTGGAAGCTGAGGCTCTGTTGCAGGGAACTGGTTCTGTAGGACATGACTGAGGGACCGAGAAGACCCGGGTCCCTTAATTCTATAGACGGGTAAAATCTCTCTGTGTCGACAGTCCTGTATGCAGGGTCACCCTGTATGCACATACTCAGTCCCTGAAGAAGAGACCTTTCTGTGTCGGGCAGTCAAGGCTTCCAGAGGTGCGGTGTCAAGAACGGGACAGGGTGGCATCGATGTGTCCATTTTTCATTAGTCTCTGAGAAGCAGAGCCTTGTGGACTCGTGTCTGAGAACAAGATAGGAGGGGTGTGGTTTGGGAGGACCAGAGCAGTGAGGTTTGGTACTAGTAGTTGATTTAGACAATTTTGCTGGACCTCCTTTTGGAGTAACTTAGGTGAGTTTCTGAGAGTGGGCCACTGAGTATAAATAGGGCAGAGTATTGCAGTTAGCTTAGCTCTGGTATGTCTACACACCTAATTTTTCCTGATGATAGGTTCCGTGTCTGGTGGGAGAGTGGGAAAATTATCTGCCAAAAAAACAAACAAACACCACCACCATAAAACCTCAGTTGTCTGCAATCTCCTAGCCCTCTCTCCAACTGTTAAACAGACTGAATCTGCTGGAGACTGAAGGGTTTGACTCCAGAAGTGGACCTCAGAGGGCAGGATGGGGGAACCCTATCCACTCGGGCTCAATAATCCCTGTATGTTTTAAGGCCAAGTTCCACAATTCCAGGTGGGTTTCACTCAGAATTGGAAGAGAAGTTCCAGTGACACCTCACTTCCATCAGATCCAGGTTCTGCTTTGTGCCCAGAGGGTGTCTTTGCAGTGAGTCGCATGCCTCGGGGGTGGTGGAGAATGTGTGTTTGGGGCTTGGGGGGAGAGAAAGGTGGCATGAGTTTCTACTGTTGGCTGAAATCCAGAAAGGAGTCCCAAATCCTCAACTGCAGCATTGCACAGCTCAGGGTAAAATGACCTGTGGAAGTCAACAGTGGTGTGGTGGGAAGGAGTGGAGCAGGAGGTTTTCTATTCGAAATTGACTTGTCCACTTGTCCTGAATCTCCAATCCCTGAAGATGGAGTGCCTGTTGGGGTTCTGAGGAGGGGGCTGCTAAGTACTAATAGGGTGAAGTATTGTAATAATAATGATGATAATTATGGTATTTTAGTGCTTACTATGTTCCAAGTACTGTTCTTTGTGCTGGGGTAGAAACAAAGTAATCAGTTTGTCCCACACTGGGCTCACAGTCTTAATCCCCATTTTACAGATGAGGTAACTGAGACACAGAGAAGTTAAGTGGCTTGACCAAGGTCACCCAGCAGACAAGTGGTGGGGCTGGGAATAGAGCTCATGTCCTCTTAATCCCAAGCCTCTGCTCTGTCAGCTTAAGCTGTGGTGGTCAGTATTTGTGACCACCATGCCCCCCCACCCCCACCCCCCAAAAAATCAACCTAACAAACTAGGTTGTCTGCCACTCCTGGAGACCGAGGTGTTCAGTAGCAGACGAGGACATCAGAGGGCAGGAACCCAGCCCCTTAGGCTCACTAATCCATGTGTGTCTTCCAGGGCCAGTTTCTTCCACCCCATATGGATTTCATCCAGGATAGGTGGGAGAAGCACCAGTAACAATCAACTTCCATGAGGGGAATGCTCCAGGTTCCTCCTCCAGACACCCGGAGGAGTTTTTGATGGTGAGTCCCAAGTTTCTGCCCACACCCCTGCCGGCTCCATATCTTGCTGAAGTCAGACACAGACAGAAGCACTGCGGTGCATAGCTTGGGGTAGTAGGCCCAAGGGTGGAATCTGAGCAGCTCTTTCCGTCCAAACAGATGCTGTTGAATGCGTTGTCCTGGCCTTGAGGAACATCCTCTTGCAGCATGGGCACAGTCAAGTCAATCCCCAGACTTGCCCCACCAGTTAGAGATTGAACTGTGGACCATGTTGCCACCACAAAAGGAAGAATTTGTGTGTGTGTGTGTGCATCTGTATGTATGTATAAAGGGGCTAAGCCTTTGGGGAAGGATAGTTAAGACAAGGCTGCCATTCTAGGAATGGAGGTTGATTCTGGAAACAGGGCCTGGGACTCTGTGCAGGGAACTGGTTCTGTCTGACTTGATTGTGGGACTGAGAAGACCTAGGGCCCTCAGTTCTATACCTGGGTTAAACCTCCCTGCATTCACAGTCCTGTCTGCAGGGTCAACCTACACATTCTCGGACCCTGGAAAAAGGACCTGTCTTGGCCTGGCAATGGAGGCTTCTGGGAGTTTAGTGTCCAGACACAGGCAGTGAGATGATCAGTGTATCTACTCCATTCCTCTCTAAAAAGCAGAGTAGTGAGATTGAGTTGTCAAAGGTGTGGACAGGGTGCATGGAGTGCCAGCATTGTACCCATTGAACCTCCAGTCCAGGGACTGACTTCAAGCACCTCTTGGGCTAACAGATTTGGAGGGGGTGGTTAAGTATTAGTAGGGCAGAGTTTTTGCGACTGATTGTTTAGGTCTGAAGACTTCAGGTCTCTTGGTGGTAAGGTCATTTGGAGGAGGGAAAACTTAATGCTTTGTTTAAAAAAAAAAAAGTCTGAAACCCTAGCCTTTTCTCTCTAGCTTCAAGTCCACTGATCCTCTTGGAGACAAATCTCTTGGAGATTTAAATGTGATCTTCAGCTTTAGATAGAGGGCACTCTGAGAAACGCGTATCTTCAGGATCACTAAGCCAGGCGTCACTGCCAAGGTTTCAGATGTGCGTCAGCAAGGACCAGCGGCAGAGTTCCAATAGTACCCCGCCTCCTTCAGACAGATGCTCCGGGATCCCGTGATGTCAGAGGAGCCTCGACAGTGAGTCTCTTCCTAGTTCCTTGTTTAGACAGCTCTGAGACCCGGCAGGATGTCCCTCAGTCTCAAAGTCTGGCAGTGCATAGGTTAGGGTTGGATGACAGAGGGGAGACTCTGACTAGCTATTAATTGCTGTACAACGGCAGCTCAGTGCATTTCCCTGACCTTGAGGATCATCCCTCTGTAGTTTGGACAGTCTGGCCAGCTTTCAGACTTGTCCAGCCATTGAGATGGAACCATGGGAAGGAGTTGCTATCTCAAAGGGAGGGTGTTGCGGGGATGTGGGTGTATGGGCGTATTTGTGTTAGTGAATGCCTTCACATGAAACACAAACTCCTCATTTTTGGCTTCAAAGCTCTCCATCACCTGGCCCCCTCCTACCTCACCTCACTTCTCGCTTTCTACAGCCTACCCCGTACACTCGGCTCCTCTGCCTCTAACCTCCTCACGTTGCCTCGTTCTCGTCTGTTCTACCTTCGACCTCTGGTCCACATCCTATCACTGACCTGAAATGTTCTCCCTCTCACATCCGCCAAACTAACTCTCTTCCCCTCTTCAAAGCCCTACTGAGAGCTCATCTCCTCCAGGAGGCCTTCCCAGGCTGAGCCCTCCCTTTCTGTCTGCCCCTCCTCCCCTCCTCATTCCCCCTTCTCCCACCCTCTGCTCTTCCCCCTTCCCCTCCCCACAGCACTTGTGCATGTTTGTATATATTATTTATTACTCTATTTTATTAATGATGTGTATATGTCTATGATTCTATTTATTTTTTATTGTCTATTTCTATTATCTTTATTATTTATTATCTATTTCTATTCCAGAGAAGCAGCGTGGCTCAGTGGAAAGAGCATGGGCTTGGGAGTCAGGGGTCATGGGTTCGAATCCCGGCTCTGCCACTTGTCAGCTGTGTGACTGTGGGCAAGTCACTTCTCTGTGCCTCAGTTCCCTCACCTGTAAAATGGGACTAAGACTGTGAGCCTCATGTGGGGCAACCTGTTTACCCTTTATCTACCCCAGCGCTTAGAACAGTGCTCTGCACATAGTAAGCGCTTAACAAATACCAACATTATTATTATTTACCTTGATGGTATTCATTCATTCAGTTGTATTTATTGAGTGCTTATTATGTGCAGAGCACTGTACTAAGCACTTGGAATGTACAATTTGGCAACAGATGGATACCATCCATGTCCAACAACAGGCTCACAGTCTAAACGGGGGAGACTGAAAACAAAACAAGTAGTCAAGCATCAAGATAGAGTAATAAATGATATACAAATATGCACATATGGGAGGGGGGAAGGGGAAGAACAGGGGGAGGGAATAGGGGAATGGGGAGGGGAGGAGGGGCTGAGGGAAAGGGAGGGCTCAGTCTGGGAAGGCCTCCTGGAGGAGGTGAGCTCTCCATAGGGCTTTGAAGAAGGGAAGAGAGCTAGTTTGGCAGATGTGAGGAGGAAGGGCATTCCAGGTCAGCGGTAGGACGTGGGCGAGGGGTCAACAGCGGGACAGGAAAGAACGAGGCACTGTGAGGAGTTTAGCAGCAAAGGAGTGGAGTGTAAGGGGTGGGCTGTAGAAAACGAGAAGGGAGGTGAGGTAGGAGGGGGCCAGGGAATGGAAAGCTTTGAAGCCAAGAATGAGGAGTTTCTGTTTTACAGGCAACCACTGAAGGCTTTTGAGGAGAGGAGTGACATGCCCAGAGCATTTCTGTAGAAAGATAATCCAGGCAGCGGAATGAAGAATAGACTGGAGCGGGGAGAGACAGGAGAATGGGAGATCAGAGAGGAGGCTGATGCAATAATCATCAGGATATTATGAGAGCTAGTACCAGCAAGGTAGTTTGCATGGAGAGGAAAGGGTGGATCTTAGCAATGTTGTGAAGGTAAGACCAGCTGGTTTTGGTGACGGATTGGATGTGTGGGGTGAATGAGAGAGCAGAGTCAAGGATGACACCAAGGTTGCAGGCCTGTGAGATGGGAAGGATGGTAGTGCCGTCCACAGTGACGGGGAAGTTAGGGAGAGGGCAGGGTTTGGGAGGGAAGATAAGAAACTCAGTCTTGAACATGTTGAGTTTTAGGTGATGGGCAAACACTGATGCCTGACTACTTGTTTTGTTTTGTTGTCTGTCTCCCCCGCTTAGACTGTGAGCCCATTGTTGGGCAGGGATTGTCTCTATCTGTTGCCAAATTGTACATCCCAAGCATTTAGTACAGTGCTCTGCACACAGTAAGTGCTCAGTAAATACGATTGAATGAATGAATGATGCATGGGGGTTGGGTGGGGGGGCATTAGCTGTTTGGGGGGTCAGAAGAACCATGAGGAAGAGGATGCTATAGTTGACAGAAGCTGGTTTTGGAAAATGGTTCTGGAGCTCTATGGAAGGTGCTGGTTCTGTTTGGCTTGACTGTGGAACCGAAGACCCAGGCCCCTTAATTCTATAGATGAATCAAAATCCTGTCTTCCCAATCAACCTGCACATCCTCAGATGCCAAAGAAAGAGACTCTTCTGTGTCTGACAGGGGCTTCTGGGGAAGCCAGGTCCGTGGTGCTTTGTCTGGAGTAAGGCAGGGCTGGTCACTCTCTATTTCATCATCTACTGAGAAATTGAGTTATGGGGATTTTTGGAAATGGATATTAGTGGTAAGCATCACAGTGAGGCACAGTGGATAAGTTGCGTTGACAGTCAACTATACAGGCTGGGGAACTGACAATGCAGGCACCGTACAAAAAACTGATTTTTCTGTCCCATATACAAATGCGCTGGGTACCTCTGGAATCGGGAATACCAGCCCTACAGGCCAGATAGTTGGAGGGGAAGGGACTCTGGGGTACACAGGGGTCCAGTGTGAAGCATAGGGTACAGCATAGTAGTGAACATTACTCACTGAATCTTCCTTGCACATCTCTATTTCCTAGAGAAGGGAAGGGACCTTTATCTGATATGTGTTGCTCCCGGGGGGTGGGCGATCAGTGTCCAGACTGCCTGTGTGCGCGTCTGTGTCCGTCCGTCCACCCCATTCTTTTCTTGAATTCTGTAGCCTCCAATCTGAGTCTTTGTAGGGAGTATAAAAAGTTTTGGTCCAGGGTACCTCAGGTCTTACCACTCCCCTTTTTAGTCTGCCATTGCACTGGAAACTTCTTGCTTTATAAGTCCAGGCCTTTCCCAGGCTGGGAGTGTGGGGATCCAAAGGCAGGTAGGGAGCATTGGAGAAGCGATGGCATCTGTGGTGGTTCTCTCAGGCCTGTTGAACAATAGGTTGACTTGGGGGTTGGGGCAGGGAGGACACTGGGAACACTTAATTTTGGAGAAGCTGCATTGTTTGCATCACCACCGATTTTCTTCTCAACTTGCAGGAGCACCATCAGACCACTCACCACACAGTGCTCTTGGGGGGAATCTAGTCACTAGGACCACCTCGACAATCTCATAGCCCATGAAAAGGAATTTAACTTTGCCTGTTCACTGCTCAGCAACAATGATTCCCCTCCCTCAGTGACTCCCATGCCAATTGCCTTCACCATCTGTTCTAGACTTTTAACTCCTACCTTAAACCCCCAGTGCCCCCAACTCCCTTCTTGTCATTGAGGCAATTGCCAGTGCTTAATAACGTCCTCTGCTTTTAGGGAGTATTGAATCAATACTATCACTACTACCTAAGACTCCTCCTCCTCTGTCATGCTTTTTCCTCAACCTCGCAGCTGTGTCTGATCCCATGGACCACCCTGTTCACCTTTGAGCACTATGATGTACTCTCAATTTCCCCATCTGAGACCCCTCCTGGCTTGCCCCCGTGGCCTTTTTTGCTTGTTCTTCCTCTGACACTTCCTGTGGGTGTCCCCCAAGGTTGGATTATCTTCTCTTCTATTATCCCCACTCCTTTAGCCCACAGGTAGTCTCACAGATACCCACTATCCAGCCTTTCTCTCCTTCCCCTAAGACTTAGTCCACACACTTCCCTCTGGAGGTGAGCTACTCATCGTGTGTGTGTGTGTGTGTGTGTGTGTGTCATCTCTCACAATTCTTTTGCTTATTCTTCCTTTGACCCTCAAGCTCCTCCCCACCCTTCTCATGTGGCAGACCATTGCCTTCCCTCTTTGAGGATCTTATGAGATGACGACATCTCCAGGAGGCTGAGTATGATTAACCTTTCATCTCATCACCCTGTTTTCTCCCCAAACTGCCACTTGATTGCTCTCATTACTTAAAGACTTGGGCATTCATTAATCCTTACCGGCTAGGCACTTAAACACTAAAATTGCCAGTAGAAAGCAGTTTTAGAACGACAGGTGCCTGTTTCCCCTGCTAGACTGTCCTTTCCTGGAGGGCAGGGACCATGTCTCCTTGGATTGTACTTAATAGCTACTGTTTGCTACATGCAGGATGGACTGAAAGTTCTCTAACTAATCCAAGTGTATTTTAGGTGTAGGATCCACCATTCCAGATGTGCACAGATCAGGACAATTAAAGAAACATCAATCTCACCCCTCGGTTGGGCATTTTCTTATCCATGTCTTCAGAGGAGGCCCAGAGAGCTAAGGTGAGTGCTGACTCCTCTCTGGAACAAACAGGAAGCTCCCCCAAGGACTTGTCTGGACTTGGTTGGCTTTGAGTGGCCATGGTAGAAACCACTACCTAGTGCACCCTAAAACCATTCAGGTTATATGGGTCCTCCTTTCTGACAAACCATCACTTGTGTTCACAGGGGCGATGAGGGGAAGAGTGCCCAAAGGATGGATTAGGTTGTGACGGACCACTTGGGTTCTCCGCCGCTCCGAGGATATTGACCGTGCATGTGGATACCGACTGGATGTCTCTCCAGCCCTCTCCAGAGACTGAGCTCAGAATAAAACCTTGCCCACAATCCAACAGTGCCGTTCCTTTGAGGCTAAATATTATATTGCCAGCGGCTGTCTGCGGTCTCCTCCAGAAGTGATGGGTTGGTGCATGCATGCATGCATGTGCATGCATGTGCATGCATGCATCATGTGCATGCATCATGTGGTTGACTTTAGGATATGAGGGTGCTGTTCATTGAATCGTTTGTATTGAGCACTTACTGTGTGTGCAGAGCACTGTACCAAGGGCTTGGGAGAGTACAGAATCACAACAGATCCATTCTCTGCCCACAGAAAGCTTATGGCCTAGAAGGGGAGAAAGACACTGTTATAAGTGGGAATCAGAGAGAGGATGAAGCAAGTCAGGGTGACAAGTCAGGTGCTAGGGAGGGCTTCCTCTCTCTCAGCACCAAGGCCGGCTTCGGATCCAGGGGCCAGGGCTCTGTACCGGGAATAGATTCTGCCGACTGGACTGTGGGCCGGAGAAGGCCCGTTGCCCTTAAAGCTGTAGATGGATCAAACCTACAAGAGTTCACAGTCCAGTCTTCAGCATCACCCCACACTGAACTCTGGCCTCCAGAGAAAGGAGCCCTTTCATGCCGGTGGTGGGGAGGGCTTGGGGAGAAAGGGGACCCAGCATCAGCAATGGGTCACTTTGCCACATCAGGTTTTGTGTATCTGTGTATGGCCCGTGACTTGTAGAGAAAAGCATTATAGGGAATCTAGGCAGAGACCAAAACAGAGTGGGGCTGCTGGAAGAGCAACAGTTGTTCATGGAAACTGCATTGTTAGTGCAAGTAGTTTCCTCACCTGAGACCCTGGTAGCAGTGGTTTGAGGGAGACTGATGTGGGGTTCAGAGTCCTTTTGGTGTGAATAATAGGTAAACTGAGAAGTGAAAGGAGCCTCTCAACCCTCCACTTGATCCAGATCTGCAGAAAAGTTTGCTCCAAAGCCTGTGTTTCAGGATTTGGTGAAACACATAATGATGATAACTATAATCATGATATTTGTTAAGTACTTACTATGTGTCAAGCACTGTAATAAGCACGAGGGTGGATGGAGGCAAATGGGGCTGGACACATGGGGCTCTCAGTCTTAATACCCATTTTACACGAGATAACTGGGGTACAGATGAATGAAGTGACTTATCCAAGGTAAAACAGCAGACAAGTGGCAGGGCCAGGCTTGAAACTCAGGTCCTACTGATGCCCAGGCCTGTGTTCTATCCACTAGGCCATGCTGCTGCTTGTCAGGTTGTTAACATGTTCTTTCTACCTCCTTCCCCCCTCCTCCTTCAGGTCTGTGACAGGAGTCCCGCAGTGCAAAAATAGGATGACATGAGGGACAATCTGTCAGGCTATTACTCTGCAGACAGAGGCTGCTCAACATCTCACCCTGACCTTGAGCAACATCAGACCACTCATGCCATGGAGGACTTTTGTGGGGAATCCAGGTACTAGGACCTCTTCAACCATCTCATGGCTGGTGAGAAAAAACTTAATTTGGTGCTCTCTCCTGCTCAGCAGCAATGTTTCCCCTCCCTCACTGACTCCCATACCTATTGCTTTCATCATCTGTTCTAGACATTCAACTCCTGCCTTAAACCCCCAGTGCTCCCAACTCCCTCCTTGTCATCAAGTCAACTGCCAGTGCTTAATATTGCGCTCCGCCCTTAGGATGTATTGAATTAATACTATCACTACTACCCAAGAATCTAGTGACACTGGAGTCACTGGATTTTCCCTGTCCCCAAATCTCCCTCACGCCCTTCCTCTCCACCCTCATCCTTCCCAGCTATCTCACATCTACTCAATTTCAAAATCAGTCCCCTCAAACCTTGCTTCTGACTTCCCTTCCTTCACACTGCCCAAACACTCGCATCCACTTGTCTCCCCTTCCAGATTACCATCTTCAACCAGACCGTCTCTGCCATATTACTTCCTTCCCCACTGCTTTCAGACATCCCCACTCCTGGCCTTGTTTTAGGCAAAAAATTCTGTCCTTTGCCCCACACTTCCCTCTATTTGTTCACAGAGGAGATGAGAGGGATGGTGCTGAAAGAATCGACTAAGTCACGACTGATGACCTGCTGGGACAGGACATAGCACAGGACACAGACCACTTGGGGTCTCTTTGGCCATGAGGATCTTCGTCGTGCAACATGGATACTGACTGGAGGGCTCCCCAGGCCTCTCCAGAGACTGAGCTAAAAACCCTCCTTGCCCCCAGCCCAACAGTGCTATTTTCTTGAGGCAAAATATTGTAGTGACAGGGGCTATCTGCTGCCTCCAACAAGTGATGGGTTTGTGTCGGGTATGTTTGTGCATTATGGGGTTGACTTAGAAGTGGGAGAAGGTGCTAGAAGGGTTGGGGGGGGAGTGGGTATGGATATGGGTATGGGGTGGGGGGGACTCTGCTTTCTCAACCCCAAGGCCAGCCCTGGATCTGGAAGCCAGGTTTCTGTACCAGGAATAGTACAGTGCTGACTGGACTGTGGGTTGGAGAAGACCCAGGGCCCTCAAATCTATAGACGGGTCAAACCTACCAGAGTCCACGGTCCAGTCTTCAGGATCACCCCTCACAGAACTCTGGCCCCCAGAGAAAGGAGCCCTTTGGTGCTGTTGGGGGTGAGGGGAGTAGGGGGTGGCGGGGCCTGAGAGAAAAAGGACCCAGCATCAGGAATGGCAATATCAGGTTTTCTGTGCCTCTGTATCTGTGTGTGTCCCATCACTTGTGGAGGAGGAGCACTGTAGGGAATCTATGCTGAAACCAAATAAGTGGGGGCTGAAAGTATGGCAGTGGTTCATGGAATTTGCCTTGTTAGTGCAAGTAGTTTCCTGGCTTGAAAGCATCGGAGACTCATGTGGGATTCAGGGCCCTTTTGGTGTCTAGAGGTTTTTGTAAATTGAGAGCTGAAAGGCACTTCTGAAAGTGCCATTCAACCCAGGGTTGCAGAATAGGTTGCTCCAAAGCCCTGTGATTCAAGGTTCTTTGAAACTCCTTATGATAATGGCATTTACTTACTTGTACTTACTGTGTGGCAGGCACTGTATTAAGCATGGGGGTGGATACAAGGATAGGAGGTTGGACAGAGTCCCTGTCCAACATGGGGCTCACAGTTTTAATCTCCATCTTACAGTTGAAGTGGGGTACAGAGAGTTTGTGACGTGCCTAAGGTAACACAGCTGACAAATAGCAGGGCCAGGCTTGAAAGCCAGGTCCCTGTGACTCCCTGGCCTGTGGTCTAAACATTATGCCATGCTGCTTCTTGTCATGTTAACACACTTGACTCGACTCTGGCTCATACAAAGTGCCATCAATGTGTTATCTATGTGAAATGTTTTACTTTGGCATACACTGAATTGAAATGATAGTGAGCTTGAGTCTGGTGTGCGATACTTTAGGGGTTGGTGAGCTGGGAGTTATTAGAGGCTAATGGGAGTTATTTCAGACCGATGTGAGTGATTAACCGAGGGTCCCTGTAGGTTAATTCACATCTCGTGGCAGACGTACTAGATGTCTGACAACTCCATCGTCAGCATCGCCTTTGCCTCGGGCGGCTCAGACTTTATCTTCATCCTCATCATCTCCCTCATCTCTGGCTCCCCCAGCTCCATCAGGTCTGTGTCCCATCAGTTTAAGGCAGGCAAGAATCTCACAGCACCAACCCCTTGCAGTGCACAGCTTGGGGTAAGATGACTTAAGGAGAATCTGATCGGCTATTACTTTCTAAAGAGTGGCTATGCCACACATCCTCCTAGCTTTGAGGACCATCCCCTTGCAGCATGGGTAAATCAATTCCCAGATTTGCCCCACCATTGAGCGACGGGTTACGTTGCCCCACAAAGGGAAGGTTTTGAGAGTGTGTGTGTGTGTGTGTGTGTGTGTGTGTGATGGGGTTAGCTTTTGAGATGGCATAGTGAGGCAGGGGTTGCCACTCTTGGTACAGAGGCTGATTCTGGCAACTGGGGTTTTGTGTGGAGAACTGGTTCTGTTGGATATGACTGTGGGACCAAGAAGACCTAGGGCCATTAATTCCGTAGACAGATCAAATCTTCCTATGTCAACAGTTCTTTATGCAGGCTCACCCTGCACATCCTCAGACTCTGAAAGAAGGACCCCTCTGTCTCTGACAGTGGTGGCTTCTGGTGGTCTAGTATCAGGGGCAGGACAGGATGGCATCAATGTAACCACTCCATTGCCCTCTGAGAAGCAGAGCCTTGAGGACTCCTGTCCTAGTCCAAGGGGTGTGAAGTGGGAGGAGAAGAGCATTGAGGTTTGGTACTAGCAGTTGACTTGTGCTGTTGTGTTGGACTTCCAGTCTCTGGAAAAGAAGCCCCTCCTGGAGTAACAGAACTGTGGTTCTGAGGAGGGGCGCTGCTAAGAATCAGTAGAGCAGAATGTTGCAGTCAATTTAGAAGGGGTGGTGACATTTTGGGGGGGGGATTAAGGGGGAGGAATGAGAACAGTGTTTGTCTCCCCCCACCCACCCCATCTCCCCGACAAAAAAAAGCAAAAAATCAAGTTGTCTGCAACTTTCTACTCCGTCTCCAGTTGTGAGAACCTTTGTTAATGGAGATTGTGTTTGGTAACCGATGAGGACCTCAGAGGGCAGATGGGGGAACCCAGCCTCTCAGGCTCACTATTCCACATGTCTCTTCCAGGGCCAGTTTCCTCAACACTATATGGGTTTCAGCCAGGACTAGCAGAGAAGCTACAGCAACAACTGACTTCCCTCAGAGGGATGCTTCAGGCTCCTCACCCAGAGGAGTTTTTGGTGGTGTGCGCCAAGATTTTGTCCACACCCATAGGCAACTTGATGTCTTGCCAGATCCGATGCAAAAAGAAGTCCTGCAATGCTCAGCTTGGGGTCGAATGACCAACTATTTCTCTCCAAACAGATTCTGTTCAATGCACGCCCTGGCCTTGAGGATCATCCCCTTGCAGTGTGAGCACAGACAAGTTAATCACCAGACTTTCCCCATCAGATTGAACTGTGTGGACCATGTGGCCATTACCAAGGGAAGGTTTTTGGTTTTTGGAATGTGTGTGTGTGTGTGTATGTAAAATGGGGTTAGCTTTTGGGGAAGAACATTTAGGAGGAGGCTACCCCTCTTGGGATGGAGGCTGGTTCTGGAAATTGGGTCTGGGGCTTTGTGCAAGGAACTGGCTCTGTCCGACTTGACTGTGGGACTGAGAAGATGGAGGGCCCTTAATTCTCTAGATGGGGCAAACCTCCCTGTGCTCACAGTCCTGTCATTGGGGTCAACCTGCTTACCCTCAAGCCCTGGGGAAGGGACTTGTCTGGGCCTGCCAGTGGTAGTTTCTGGGACTCTAGTGTCTGGAGTTGGGCAGGGAAAACTCACTGTCTATTTTGTTTCTCTTTGAAAAGCAGACTTCTGTGATTGTCACAGGTGTGGACAAGGAGCACAGAAGGCAAGAATCACAAATGAAAATAGTCCAGTTTAGTTGGGACCTCCAGTCCCTGGAGTACAAGCTCCTTCTGGACTAACAAATTTGGAGGGGGTGGCTAAGTATTAGTCGGGCACAGCTTTGCATTCAGCTTGTGTGAAAGATGGTCTCTTTCTGGAAACCTCACATCTGATGGTGTTGGGATCTTTGGTGGGAGGGAGAATTGAATGCTTGCCAAAAAAAGTCATCTGAAACCCTCACCCATCTCTCTCCAGCTTAGAGACCATTGATTCTCTGAAAAGAAATTAGTATCTGGTGATTTAGATGTGGGCCTCAGCTGTAGACAGAAGGCACTATGAGAAGTCCAAACCTTCAGGATCACTAACCCAGGTGTCCCTGCCAAGGTTTCAGTATGTATCGGCCAGGACCAGTGGAGCAGCTCTAATTATTCCCCACCATCATCAGGCTGACATTCCGGGGTCTGGTACCGTGTTTTCAGAGGAGGCCTCGGGCCTGAGTCCCTCCAGTTTTGTGTCCAAATGGCTCTGAGAAGTCCCTCAGCCTCAAAGCTTGTCAGTGTGCAGTTTTGGGGGTGGGATGACTGAGGAGAGACTCTCTGACTAGCTAGTACTCCCTCAGCAGAGGCTGCCCAATATGTTTCCCTGGTCTTGATGATCATCTCTCTGCAGTTTGGACAGTCAGGTCAATTCTCAAACTTGCTCTCGCATTGAGATGGAACCATGGCCTGTACTGCTACCTCAAAGAGACAGGGGTGTGTGGGTATGAGAATGTGATGGGTTGCGGGGATAGAGCAGTGAGGAAGAGGATGCCACTGTTGACACAGAAACTGGTTCTGGAAATAGTCTATAGCTCTGTGTAGGGTTCTGGTTCTGTTTGTCTTGACGGTCGGACTGTCAAACCTCCTGTGCCTATGGTCTTGCATTTGAAATCACCCTGCAAATGTTCAGGCCCCAAAGAAGGGACTTTGGTGTGTCTGACAAGGGCTTCTAGGGAAGCTAGGTAGGGGGTGCTTTGTCAGGATAGTAAGGCAGGGATTGTCACTGTCTACCTCATCCTGAGAAATTGAGTTGTGGGGATTTTAATAGAAAATGGATGTCAGTGATCAGAGACACAGTGGGGTGCAGTAGATACATTTCCTTGAGAGTGAAGCATACAGCCTGGGGAGCTGAAAATGAAGGCACTGTTCTAGAATCTGAGTGCTGGCCAATGTACAAATGTGCCAGCTATCTCTGGTCTCAGGAATACAAGTCCTACAGGCTTGATGGGTTTTTTGGGGGATTGGGGGTGTTGTGGGAAGGGGTGGGCTGGAGAGTTGCTTCTTGGGCAATGAGGGGTTTAGTGTGAAAAGTAGGGTTAGAGCATATTTGTGAACAGTCCTCTTGTTGGAACTGCCTTGCACATCTCTAACTCTCAAGAAGGGACTTGGCATATCTGCTAGGAGTTGGTCCCAGAGGAGTGGGAGGCAAGTTTCAAGACTGACAGGGGATATATGGGTGTGTGTGTGTAGTATTAACTCGATTCTTCTCTGAGGTCCTGTAGCCTCGAACCTGAGCCTTTATAGGGAACATAGAAAGATTTGGGGCCTTGCCACCCACCCTGTTTAGTCTGCTATTACACTGGAGACCTCTTGCCCTTTGAGTCCAGCTCTTTCTCTCATTCTGGAAGTGTGGGAATCAAATGGCAGGAGTAGGGAAGAGTGGGAAATCCAGGGTGTCTGTGGCTGTCATCATGTGTCTTTTGAACAACAGGTTGATTGGGGGCGGGGCGTGAGGAGTGGAGCAATGTCCCTATCTTGGAGAAATTGCGTTCTTTGGGTCTCCTCCCATTTGCTTCTCAACTTTGAGGAGCACTAACAGACCACTCATGCCAGGGAGCCCTGTTGGGGGGAATCCAGGTGGTAGGCCCCCCTCAACCATCTCAAAGCTAGTGAGAATGAATTTATCTTTGTGCTCGGGCCAAAAGGATTTCCCTCCCCCATTGACTCCCATGCCTTTTCCCTTCGTCTGCTGTTCTAGACTTTTAGCTAGTGTCAGAGGAAGAGCAAGAGCAACTTTATTCCCCAACTCCCTCCTTGTCATGGAGGCAAGTGGCAGTGCTTAATCCTGTGTAGTTCTGTTGCTGCAAAATTACTACTGCTATGCTATTACTAGCACCAAAGATTCTAGTGACACTGAAGCCACTGGATTTGCCCTGTCCCCAAATATTCCTCATCTTTGCCAGCTATCTCTCATCTGCCTAATTCCAAAATCAGTTCCCTCCAACTTGGCCTCTGATTTCTCTTGCTTCTCACTGCCTGAACACTTCCATTCACTTTTCTCACCTTCCTGATGACCATTTAAAACCAGTCCAGCTGCTGAATTAATTTCTTCCTCACTGCTTTTCACCCATGCCCACACCTCAGCAAGTCTTACACTAAAAAAAGAACCTGTCCTGTGCCCCTTAATCCTGCCACACTACTAACTTTGAACCCTTTCTACCATTTTTGTCTAAAACTCTGGAATGGGACATTTATACCAGCTGCCTCTTGTTCCTTTTCAACCACCTCCTCAATCGCTCTAAAATCGAGCTCCACCTTTTGGAGACTGCAGATTTCCTCCTCATCCTTATCCTTGTCCTCCTTCACTTCCATAGTAGAATTAATAATAACAATAATAATGTTGGTTTTTACTAAGTGCTTACTCTGGGTCAAGCACTGTTCTAAACACAGCAATAGATAGAAGCTAATCAGGTGGGGGACAGCCCCGGTCCTACATGGGGGGTTCATAGTCTTGATACCCATTTGATGGCTGAGGTAATTGAGACAGAGAAGTGAAGTGGCAGGCCTAAGGACACACAGCAGACAAGTGGCAGAGCAGAAATTAGAATCCAAACCCTTCTGATGGACAGGTCTCTGCTCTAGACATTAGGCCATTATGCTCCTCCTCTCCCCCCTCCCCAAATCTGTCAGGATGTACTTCAGTCCTGTCTTTTTTTCGGCCTGTCAGCTGCTTCTGAAACCACAGACCGCCTTGTTCACCTGTGAACACTACATACTGGCAATTTTCCCAACACATCCCCCTCCTGGTTTTCCTTGCTTTTGTTTCGACACTTGCTCAACCTCCCTCCTCTTACCCGTGGGTAGCCCCCAAGTTTGGATCCTCTTCTCATGCTCTCCCCACTCCCTTGGACCTCAGATGGTCCCACAGATATCCACAACATAGCCTCACTCTTCTCCCCCTACAGCTCAGCCCACCCACTCAACTCGTGAGATGAGCTACTCATGGGGCCTCTCTCTCAGTTCCGCACTCTTAGGCTTTCACTATCTTCCTGATTATCCTTTTTCCTTAGACCCTCAAATGCCTCCCCAACCTTCTCAGGTGCCAGATCATTGCCTTCCCTTTTAAAGGATCTTCTGGGATGACATCTTCTCCAGGAGGCGGTGTGTGATGAATCTTTCATCTCTCCATCCTATTTTCCCCTCACAAACTGCCACTTTAATGCTCTCGTGCTTGAGAGACTTGGGCATTCACTAACCCTAACCTGCTATGGCATCTAGACCCTAGAAAGAAGTACTAAAATATGACAGGTACCTGTTTCCCCTGCTAGAATTTATTGTCGCAACGGGCAGGGAGCAGCATGCAGGATGATGGACTGCAAGGTCTGTAACTAATCCAAGTGTATTTTGGGCACAGGATCCACCACTGCAGATGTGCACAACTCAGAACTAGTAGAGAAACATCTGTCTTGCTCCAGGGATGGGCATTTTCTTTTCCACATAGCCAGAAGAGGCCCAGAGAGCAACTGTGAGAATTGAGGCCTATCTGGAATGAACTAGACGTTCCTCAAAAGGACTTGTCTTGACTTGGGCTCCGAGGAGCCAGGATAGAGAGTCCAACCCAGTCCACCCTAAAATGACGCTTGTCATCTGGGCCATCCTTCTTGACCAACAAGCACTCGTGTTTTCAGAGGAGCCAAGATGAGGGAAGGTCCCCGAAGAATGGACTAGGTCACGACCAATTGCTGGCAGTTCCACCAGACACAGACAAGGCAGAATCAGCACAGCCTCGAGAAGCTTCAGGGTAGAGCGTGGATCTCTGACATCTCCCTCCTCTCTGGTGTCTCCCATGGTTTACAGTGATTAAACCAGAACTGTTTATTTTTCCACCCTGATGGTGTATGTACCTGTAATACGTATATGTATGATAATGTCTATCTCCCACTCTAGCCTGTAAGCCCAGAGTGGGGAAGCAGTGTGGTCATTGTTAGTTACACTGTACTCTCCCCAAGGCTGTGGACAGTGTGAGAGTTGAATAAAAATGATGGATTGGGCTTGAGAACAACCATGACGCTGGGGAGTCTGCCAGAATGGGTGTGTTGGGAGGATGGGCTAACTCGGGGAAGAGGGACATAAGGCATGGGATGGAGGGGGAAAAAGGGGGGCAGTGGCAATGCAGGGTAGGGGGTGAAGTATAATTTGGGGAGTGGGGGAATGTGGTTGTGGTGGGTGTGGCACCTGGTGTCCCAAGTGGGTGACTGGGGCCCTGGGCGCTGTTGTGAATTGTTGTACCCCTCAGGGGCCTACATGGGAATATTTTGCCTGCTGGGGGTGAAAGTGAGTTGTTTGATTCCCATGGCCTCAAGTGGGATATTTGATCCTCCAGGGGCCCAGGTCCATTCATACACCACCAAGGGGCCAATGTCATTTATTTGACCCCACAAGTGCCTGTTTCAGTTGTTATGCCCACTGAGGCCCATGTGTGTCATATCACCCCCAACCCCAGCCCCCCAAGGGCCAACGTGCAATATGCTGTAAGTCAAAACTCTTCTGTGCTGCTCAGCAGCAGCACGAGAGAGAGTCGAAGGTGAAGTCTCGAGTTTACTGCACTGAAGAAGGCGATGGTAAGCCACTGACATATTTTTACCAAGAAAACTCTGTGGATACACCACCAGAATGAGTAGAGAGAGATGGGGCATTCTGGGAGAGATGGGTCCATGGGTCCATAGTTTACAGATATGCACATAAATGCTGCAGGGCAAATAGCGGATGTTTAAAGGTTACAGATACTAGGGAGTTGACGCAGAAGGGTGCAGAAGCTGGGGGGCGGGGGGGGGGGGTGGAAAGAGGGCTTAATCAGAGAAGGCCTGTTGGTGGAGGTGAGACCTTAATAATGCTTTGAAGAAAGGGAGAGTGGTGGTCTGGCCTATGTGGAGAGGGAGGGAGTTCCAGGCCAGAGGGAGGCCGTGGAAAGGGAGGCTGTTGAAAAGAAGTCAGAGGCAACATAAACGAGATGGAGGCCCAAGGATGTAGCCTGCGCTGTTGGAGCAAAGTACCACCAGGTGGCGATAGAGAGGCGCGCCATCTAGGAGAGAAGCAGCGCCTCCTTGTGGCTACAGCTCTGGCTTGAGTGGCAGAAGGATCTAGCTCCTAAACCACACCCCGCCACTTGTCTTCTGGGTGACCTTGGGCAAGTCAACTCACTTCTCCGCGCCTCAGTTACCTCATGTCTAAAATGGGGATTAAGACTTGAGTCCCATGTGGGATGTGGACTAGGTCCAACTTGATGGGCTTTTTCCTATTCCACTGCTTAATAAAGTGCCTGGCACATAGTGAGAGCTTCACAAACACCCTAAGAAAGATCAGTGCCACCCAGCGTGATAGGAAGGGGAAGCCTCACAGAACAATAGTAAGTGTCATTGTGAGGCTATTGAGAAGGGCAGCCTTCCAGGCTAATGCCTGTTGCCACCGGGTGGCGGTAGGCACAGCTGCCCAGAATTCCTATTAGTGCCACCAGGCAGGCTGCTACTCTCAGACCCGAGGGTGGTTCTGGTTCCAGGGACCAGGGGCATTTCTCCAGAGCAGTTGCTCAGTGCTTCTCCTCGGCCTCGAGTATCATCTTTCTTACGATGTGGGCAGACTTAACTCCCAGATTTTCCCTCTTACTGAATGGACTGAATTGCTATCCCAAAGAGAAGGGGTGTTTGTGGGGTGGGTGTATGAATGGGTGGTAAGAAGAGTGATGAGGTGGATGCCACTCATGGGAGAACAGGGGCCTGGGCTCTGGGCAGAAAGCTAGTTCTGTCTGATTTGCAAGGGACTTAGAAGACCCATAGTCCTTAATTCTATAGATGGGTCAAGCCTCTCTGGAGCTACTGTTCTGACTGCAGGGTCACTGCACAGCCTCACTCTCCGGAGGAGGAACCCTTTGGAGCTCATTGTGGACGTTTGTGGTTTCTAATATCAGGAAGAGATCAGGGTGTCTCCCCTATTTCTCTCTCAGAAACAGAGTTGTGCAGATTCCTGCCTGAAATCGAGTTCAAAGCAGTGTGGGCTGGGAGGCAGGAAGGCAGGTATTGTACCAGAAGCTGAATTCTATCCAGTGTGCATGCAGTTCTGCACCTTCAGTCAGTCAATTGCATTGATGGAGTACCTCCTGTGTGCAGAGCACTGTATGAAACGCTTGGGAGAGTACCCATAGGAGAGACACATTCCCTGCCCATAACAAGCTTACAGTCTAGAAGGGGAGGCAGACATTTAATTTAAATACATAAATAAATAAGGGCAGATTGTTGCAGTCATCTTAGTGAGGTGGTCTGCCTATACACCTCACCTCTTCAGATGATAGGTTTAATGTTTGGTGGAGGAGAGGGAAAATGGTGTCTGACAAAGAAACCTAAATTGTCTGCAATTTCCTATCCCTCCTTCTCCAGCTATGAGACAGCAGAAGCCGTGGAAGACGGAAGGGTTTGGCCACAGAAGCAGAGAGCAGGGCAAAGGGCAGGGTGAGGGAAACTGGCCCCTCACTAATCCACATGTCTCTCTTAAGGTCAGATTCCACAACTACAGATGTGTTTGTCAGGACTGGTGGAAAAAGTGCAGTGACATTTTCCTTCCATTAGACCCAAACTATACTTCCTCTTACTAAGAAGAGAGCTCTGCAGTGAGTACTGTGTTTTGGAGGGAGCAGGAGGTGGGTGTGGGGGAGAAGGGGAGCATGAGTCTGTCTTGTTGGCTCAGACATAGAAACAGTGTTTGCCCCCCAACCCCCTCAAAAAAACAGGTTGTCTGCAATCTTCTATGCCTCCTTCTCCAGCTCTGAGAAAGACTAGCGATAGACACGTTAGGAGCAATGAAACATTAAAACACAACACACATTTACAAAATAAAACCAAAATCAGCTCTTTTCCTCTTCTCTCACTCCATTCTGTGTCAAATAACAGAAATGAGGGCTTAGTTGGGGAAGACTTCTTGGAGGAGAGGTGATTTTAGGAGGACTCTGGGGTGGGGGGTGGAGAGTGATGGTTTTTCTGCCTTACAGGGCCAGACTGCTCTGACTACTCCTGGGGTCCAGTGTCAGCAGGTCGGATGTGGAAGCTGTGAGGAGGGAACTCAGGAAAGAAAGGTGGGGTGGGGGTCAGGCCAGAGATGAGACCCTTCTGAAGAGCTGTTTGGAATTTGTGTTTCCCTTGACATATCCTTTCATGCTAGAGATTCAATCCAATCCTGTCCTATCCCTTATCCCCTATCCCATCCTACCCTATCTTTCCCGAAGCCATTCCCTCTTCCAATGAAGCTGCTAGGGCTTCCTCCTGGGACACCTGATCTCTAACCCAGCTGCTTCCAATCAGGTGATTTACTGATGTCAGCCCTCACCACTCCACCCTCGCCACACACCCCTCCCACCCCACCACCCCCCTATATAAGCCTCCAGAGCCGGAAGCTATTTGGAGTTGAGTGTGTTGGTTTTAATGTGAGGGGCTGTGGAGGTTAAGAGATTAAGAGGAACGTTTGGGGGTGAAGAAGGTGTGGAGTTTGGGGTAGCTTTGAATCTGTTTTCTGGCTTGCTTAGTAGGGGTTCTTCTGGGCCAGGTAATTTCCTTAACGGTGTCCTTGGCAGGCTATGTGGAGGTATAATCTTTCCCCTTTCCCGACCTTATTCGTCCCTGTGAGGGAAGTGGGTAGTGGGGTGAAAGGCCTAACACTCCATTTCAGAAGGCTTCTTGGCCAAACTGCCTCTTTTTTCTCCAGCCTTTCTCTGTGGCTGTGGAAATTCCAAGAGACACTCCTTTGTGCAATTAATCAGTGGTGTTTACTGAGCGCTTACTATGTGTAGAGCACTATACTACAAGGTTAGCAGAGTACAGTACAACAGAATTAGCAGACATGTTCACTGCAGCCCTGACTCATCACCTTAACAGACCTGTCCCCACTTTTCTGCTCTCCTTCCCTTACACCTTCAAGATATGTTTGTATACTCCCTGGCTGTGAAGACTGTTCTTACTTTAGAGAAGCAGCGTGGCTCAGTGGAAAGAGCCCGGGCTTGGGAGTCAGAGGTCATGGGTTCGAATCCCAGCTCTGTCACTTGTCAGCTGTGTGACTGTGGGCAAGTCACTTGATTTCTCTGTGCCTCAGTTCCCTCATCTGTAAAATGGGGATTAAGACTGTGAGCCTCAAGTGGGACAACCTGATTACCCTGTATCTACCCCAGCGCTTAGAACAGTGCTCTGCACATAGTAAGCACTTAACAAATGCCAACATTATCATTATTATTATTATTTAGGGAGCGTGCGGAGGAACTGAGTTTCCATCTCCAAGAGAAGGTGACGGAGGCATGTGTAGATGATTAAAGGTTATAGCAGAAGAGGAAGGAGGTGGTGAGCAGAGGGGCCTATCACTCTCAGCACTGGGGCTGGTTCTACAAACTGGGGCTAAGGCTCTGTGGAGGAAACTGGTTCTGTCAGACTTGACAGGGCTGAGAACCGATCCAGGACCCTTAATTCTATAGATGGGTTAATCCTCCCTGAACCCATGGTCCTGTCCTCAGGGTCACCCTGCACATCCTTAGTCCCTCTAGAGCTGGAACTCCTCAGTAGCTGTCTCTGAGGGAGTTGGGCCGGTCCACGGGGGTGGAGGGCAGTCTAGGGTTAAGAGTGAATCTGGCTGGGTGCCTTCTAGCTTGCTAGCTGGGAGAGCTTCTAGATCAGGTAATTTCCCTAATGGCATGAGTACAATGCAATAGAATTAACAGACACATTCCCTGCAGCTTTGACTCTTTGCCTCAGTATACCTGTCCCCACTTTTCTGCTCTCATTATGGTGTCTCCCTTCCTAATCCCTTCAGATGTGTTTGTCTTCTCCATGCTCCAAGAATCCCCTTTCAATCTTAGAGGTCCACCATTAGTTTTATGGGGTGGACCCAGATGATACAATACAGGTAAGGGAAGGATCTGAATATAACAGTACATACCTAATTGCTGTGATGTGACTATTTCAGTGCTTAGTGGGTTGGACTATGTGCACGGGTGAGCTGGAAGGGGAAACAAAGTGAGTGGGTATGTGTAGGTCACTCTTTCCATTATCTTTTCCCAGGGAAGAAACCCTGTCGTGAGTGCTGGTGGCTTCTGGCAATATAGTGCTAGCCTAACCTTTTCCCTTGACCTAAACTTTTCCCTTGACCTAATCTTTTCCCAAGGCCCAACCTACTTCCTGGCATAACCTTTTCCCCTAGCCTAACGTTTTCCCCTAGCCTAAACTTTCCTCTTTCTCCTCTTTCCCGTAGTCCAACCTCTTCACCTAGCCTAACGTTTTCTGGTAGCCTAAACTTCACCTTGGCCTAAACTTTTCCCCTAGCCTAAACTTTTCCCCCACCTAACTTTTTCCTCTGGCCTACCCTATTCCCCTAGCGTAATGTTTTCCCCTAGCCTAATCAATTCGCCCAGCCTAACCTCTTCCCCTGGCCTCACCTTTTCCCATAGACTAACTGACCCCTAGTCTTTATCCAAGGCTTTATCCAAGCCTAACCTTTACCCATGGTCAAACCTTTTCCCTGGCCTAACCTTTTCTCCTGGCCTAACCTTTTCTCCTAGCCTAACCTTTTCCCCAGTCTAACCTTTTCCCCAGTCTAACCTTTTCCCCAGCCTAACCTTTTCCCCAGCCTAACCTTTTCCCCTAGCCTAACCTTTTCCCCTAGCCTAACCTTTTCCCCTAGCCTAACCTTTTCCCCTAGCCTAACCTTTTCCCCTGGCCTAACCTTTTCCCCTGGCCTAACCTTTTCCCCTGGCCTAACCTTTTCCCCTGGCCTTACCTTTTCCCCTGGCCTTACCTTTTCCCCTGGCCTTACCTTTTCCCCTGGCCTTACCTTTTTCCATGGACTAAACTTTTCCCCTGGCCTAATCTTATGCTGTCATCTAACCTGTCCCTCTAGCCTAACCTTTTCCCCTTGTCTAGCCTTTTCCTTCAGCCTAACGTTTGCCCTAACCCAACCACTTCACATAGCCTAACTTTTTCCCCTAAACTAACCTTTACACCTAGCTGAACCTTTTCCTGTAGCCTAACTTTTCCCCTAGCCTAACCTTTGCTACCAACCTAACCTTTTTTCCTAAACTTAATTTTCCCCTGGCTAAGCTTTTCCCCTGGCCTAACCTTTTCCCCTGGCCTAACCTTTTCCCCTGGCCTAACCTTTTCCCCTGGCCTAACCTTTTCCCCTGGCCTTTTTCCCCTGGCCTTTTTCCCCTGGCCTATACTGTACCCCTAGCCTAACGTTATCCCCTAGCCTAATGTTATCCCCTAGCCTAACGTTATCCCCTAGCCTAACGTTATCCCCTAGCCTAACGTTATCCCCTAGCCAAACCTTTTTCCCTAGCCTTACCTTTTCCCGGCCTAAACTTTTCCCCTGGCCTAACCTTTTCCCTGGGCCTAACCATTTCCCCTGGCCTAATCATTTTCCCATAATCTAACTTTTCCTCCTAGCCTAACCTTTTCCCCTTGTCTAGACTTTTCCCCCAGCCTAATGTTTCCCCCAACCCAACTACTTCACATAGCCTAACCTTTTCCCCTAAACTAACCTTTACACCTAGCTGAACCTTTTCCTGTAGCCTAACCTTTCCCCTAGCCTAACCTTTTCCAACAACCAAAACTTTTCCCTAAACTTCATTTTCCCTTGGCTAAGCTTTTCCCCTGGCCTAACCTTTTCCCCTGGCCTAACCGTTTCCCCTGGCCTAACCTTTTCCCTTAGCCTAATATTTCCCCCTCACTTAAACTTTTCCCCTAGCATAACTTTTTCCCTAGGCCTAACTTTTCCCCTTATCCTAAGAGTTTCCCCTAGCCTAACCATTTTCCATAGCTTAGCCAAGCCTAACCTTTCCCCTAACATAAACTTTACACCTTGCCTAATCTTTTCCCGCAGCCTAATCTTCCCCCTCGCCTAACCTTTCCCTTCTCCTAAACTTTGGCCCTAGCCTAACATTTTCCCCTGCCCTAAACTTTTCCCCTGCCCTAACCTTTTCCCCAGCATAAGCTTTTCTCCGGCCTAAGCTTATCCCCTAGCCTAACCCTTTCCCCTAGCCCAAGCTTTTCCCCTAACTTAACATTTACATCTAGCCTAACCTAACCTTTTCCCCTAGCATAATCTATTCCCCGACTTAAACTTTTCCCATGGCCTATCCTTTCCTCTCGCCTAACCTTTTGCCCTAGCCTAACCTTTTCCTGTCTCCTACCTTTCTCCTCGCCTAACCTTTCACCTCGCCTAACCTTTTGCCCTAGCCTAACATTTTCCCTGATGTAACGTTTTCCCCTGCCCTAAACTTTTCTGCTGGCCTAAGCTTTTTCCCGGCCTAAGCTTTTCCCCTAGCCTAACCTACTCCCTGGCCTAACCTTTTCCCCTACCCTAAACATTTCTCCGAGACTAACCTTTTCCCCTAGCCTTTCTCCCTGGCCTAACATTCTCCCTGGACTAACCTTTTCACCTAGCCTAACCTTTTCCCTTAGTGTAAGCTTTTCCCCTAGCCTAACAATTTACCATAGCTGAACCTTTTCCCTGACCTAACCTTTTTCTCAGACCAACCATTTTCCATAGCCTAACCTTTTCCCCCAACCTAACCTTTTCCCCTAACCTAACCTTTCCCCCTGGCCTTTCCTTCTCCCTGGCCTAATCTTTTCTCTGGTCTAACCATTGCCCCTAGCCTAACATTTTACCCGAGCATAATCTTTTCCCCTAGCCTAACCTTTTACCCTAGCCTAACTCAATCCCCTAGCCTAAGCTTTTCCCTGAACCTAACCTTCACACCTAGCCTTACCTGCTTTCCCCCTTACCTTAACTTTACACCTTGCCTAACCTTTTCCCAAAGGCTTACCTTTCCCCTGGCCTAACATTTCCCCTGGCCTAACCTTTTCCCCTAGCATAACTTATTCCCCGACTTAACTTTTCCCATGGCCTAACCTTTTCCCCTAGCATGACTTATTCCCTAAATTAACTTTTCCCATGGCCTAAACTTTTCCCCTGGCCTATCCCTTTCCCTAGCCTAACATATCCCCTAACCTAAACTTTGCATCTTGCCTAACCTATGCTATCCTAGCCTGGCCCCGAGACCTTCTCGTTCCAGGTTTGGCCCCCCACCTTTGACTTCCTGGTCTGGCCCCGAAGCCTTCCCGTTCCCGGTTTGCTCTCCTACAGCCTTTGCCTTTCAGGTTGGACTCCCCCTCCTTTGCCTTCCAGTCCTGGCCCTGAACCCTTCTCGTTTCAGGTTTGGCCACCCCGCCTTTGCCTTCGAGGTTGGACACCCTCGCCGTTTCCTTCCAGGCCTGGCCCCAAACCCTTCTCGTTCCAGGTTTGGCCCCCCAGCCTTTGACTTTCCAACCTGGCTCTGAAATATTTGCGTTCCAGGTTTTGTCCCCTCACCTTTGCCTACACGGCCTGACCCTGAAGTCTTCACGTTCCAGCTTTGGCTCCTCAGCCTTTGCCTTCCAGGTTGGACTCCCCCCTCCTTTTTCTTCCAGGCCTGGCCCTGTACCCTTCTCATTCCATGTTGGGCTCCCCAGCCTTTCCCTTCCTGACGGGGCCCTGAATACTTCTTGTTCCAGGTTGGGCCCCTCCGCCTTTGATTTCCAGGCCTGGCCCAGAACCTTTCTGGCTCCAGGTTAGGCACCCTGCCTTTGCCTTCCATGCCTGGCCCCGAACCCTTCTCGTTCGAGGTTGGACCCCCACACCTTTGCCTTCTAGGTTTGGACCTCCTGCCTTTGCCTTCCAGGTTGGGCCCCTCAACATTTGCCTTACAAGCCTGGCCCCGAACGATTCTTGTTCTAGTTTTGCCCCCCGCCCCCCGGCCTTTGCCTCCCAGGACTGGCCCCAAACCCTTCTCTATCCTGGTTGGGCCCCCCGCGTTTGCCTTCCAGGCATGGTCCCAAACCCTTATCATTCCAGGTTGGGCCTCCCAGCCTTTGTCTTCCAGGTTTGGCCCCCCCACCTTTCTCCTCCAGGTTGGTACCCTGCACCTTTGCCTTCCAGGCCTGTTCCTGAACCCTTCTCGTTCCAGATTTCCCCTGCCTATCCTTTCCACCTGCCCTATTGTTTTTGCCAGGCCTAACCTGTTCCCCTAGCCTAACCTTTCCCCAGCCTAACGTTTTTGTCTAGCCTAATCTTTTCTCTAGGCATAAACGTGTCCCTTGGCCTATCCTTTTCCCTGTCCTAAACTTTTCCCCTGGCCTAACTTTTTCCCTTAGCCTAAGCTTTTCCTCCAGCATACCCTTTTCCCCTAGCTTATCCTCTTCCCCTGGCTTTTTTTCCATAGCCTAACATGACCCCTAGCCTAACCTTTACCCTAGCCTAACGTTTTTGCCTAGACTAAACTTTTCCTTGACCTATCCTTTTCCCTGACCTAAACTTTTCCCTTAGCCTAACCTTTTCCCTTAGCCTAACCTTTTCCCTTAGCCTAACCTTTTCCCTTAGACTAACATTTTCCCCTAGCCTAACCTCTTCCCCTGGCTTAACCTTTTCCCAAAGCCTAACATGACCCCTAGCCTAACCTTTATCCTACCTTAAACATTTCCCCTAGCCTAACCTTCTCCCTGGCCTAACCTTTCCCTCTAGCCTAACATTTTCCCCTCACCTAAACTTTGTACCTAGCCTAACATTATACCCTAGCCTAATCTTTCTCCTAGCCTACTCTTTCCCCAATGCTACTCTTTCCCCTAGCCTAACCTCTTCACCTAGCCTAATTTTTTCCACTAGCCTAAACTTCAACCTGGCCTTAACTTTTCCTCTAACCTAATTTTTCCCCTAGCCCTACCTTTTCACCTAGCCTTAACTTTTCCCCCGTCTAAACTTTTCTCTTCGTCTAACCTTTTCCCCTGGCCTAACGTTGTCCCCTAGCCTAACGTTTTCCCCTAGCCTAACCTATTCCCCCAGCCTAACTGCTTCCCCTAGCCTAAGCTCTTCTCCTGGCCTCACCTTTTCCCATGGCCTAACCTGACCCATAGCCTAACCTTTATTCTAGTCTAGACTTTTCCCCTAGCCTAACCTTTTCCCTTGGCCTATCGTTTACCATGACGTAACCTTTTCCCCTGACCTAACCTTCTCCCTGGCCTAACCCTTTCCATGGTCTAACCTTTTCCCCTAGCCTAAAACTTTCCCCTAGCCTAACATTTTCACCTAGCCCAACATTTTCCCCCTCCTAACCATTTCCCCTCCCCCAACATTCTCCCTTAGCCTAATATTTTCCCCTAACCTAATGTTTCCCCTAGCCTGAACTTTTTCCCTCGCCTAACCTTTTCCCCTAGCCTAACCTTTCCCCTCGACTAACCTTTTCCCCTAGCCTAACTTTTCCCCTAACCTAATCTTTTCCCCTGGACTAACCTTTTCCTATAGAATAACCTGAACTCTATCCTAACCTTTTCCCTTGGCCTATCCTTTCCCCTGACCTAACTTTTTCCCTTGGCCTATCATTTTCCCCTAGCCTACCCTCTTCCCCTAGCCTACCCTCTTCCCCTAGCCTACCCTCTTCCCCTAGCCTAACCTTTTCCCTTGGCCTATCCTTTCCCCTGGCCTAACCTTTCCCCCTGGTCTAACCTTTTCCCTTAACCTAACGTTTTCCCCTAGCTTAACCTGACCACTAGCCTAACCTTTATCCTAGCCTAACCTTCTCCTCTAACCTAAGCTTTTCCCTTGGCCTATCCGTTCCCCTGACTTAACCTTTTCCCCCGCCCTAACCTTCTCCCTGGCCTAACCTTTGCCCCTAGCCTAACTCTTCTACCTGGCCTAAAATTTTCCTCTAGCCTAACATTTTCCTCTCACATAAACTTTTCCCCTAGCCCAACGTCATCCCCTAGTCTAACTTTTCTCCTAGCCTACTCATTCCCCTAGCCTAGTCTGTCACCTAGCCTAACCTCTTTACCGAGCCTAAAGTTTTCCGCTAGCCTAAACTTCACCCTGGTGTAAACTTTTCCCCTAGCCTTAAGTTTTCCCCTAGCCTAATCTTTTGCCCTCGCTAAACCATTTCCCCTGGCCTAACCTCTTCCCCTGGCATCACCAATTCCATGGCCTTACCTGACCCCTATCCTAACCTTTATCCTAACCTAACCTTTTCCCCTAGCCTAACCTTTCCCTTTGGCCTATCATTTCCCATGACCTAACCTTTTCCCCTAGCCTAAGCTTTTCCCCTAACCTAAACCTTTCCCCTAGCCTAACCTTTCCCCCCTCCTAACCATTTCCCCTTCCCCAATATTCTCCCTTAGCCTAATATTTTCCCCTAACATAACGTTTCCCTTGGTCTAATCTTTCCCCTACCCTGACCCTTTTCCCTAGCCTAACCTTTCCCGTCACCAAACCTTTTCCCCTAGCCTAAACTTGCATAGCCTAACCTTTTCCCCTTGCCTAAGGTTTTCCCTTGGCCTATCCTTTCCACTGATCTAAACTTTTCTGTTGGCCTAACCTTTTTCCCTAGCCTAACCTTTTTCCCTAGCCTAACCTTTTCCCCTAGCCTAACCTTTTCCCCTAGCCTAACCTTTTCCCCTAGCCTAACCTTTTCCCCTAGCCTAACTTTTCCCCTAGCCTAAACCTTTTCCCCTAGCCTAAACCTTTTCCCCTAGCCTAAACCTTTTCCCCTAGCCTAAACCTTTTCCCCTAGCCTAAACCTTTGCTCCTAGCCTAAACCTTTCCCTTAGCCTGTTTTCCCTAGCCTATTCTTTCCCCTAACCTTTTCCCCTAGCCTTACCTATTCCCCTGGCTTAAGCTTTACCCCAGACTAACCTTTTCTTTGCGACTAAATAATTCCCCTGGCATAACCTTTTCTCTTGGCCTAAATTTTCCCCAGCCTAACCTTTTCCCCTAGCCTAACCTTTCCCCAGCCTAACATTTTTGCCTTGCCTAAACTTTTCCCATCTCTTAAACTTTCCCCTAGCCTAAACTTTTCCCTTGGCCTATCCTTTTCCCTGTCCTAACCTTTTCCCCTGACCTAACCTTTTCCCTTAGCCTAATCTTTTACCAAGCCTACCCTTTTCTCCTAGCCTAAGCTCTACCCCTGGCCTAACCTTTTCTCATAACCTAACCTGACCCCGAGCCTAAACTTTCCTCTAGCCTAATGATTTAGGCTAGACTTTTTCCTTGGCCTATTCTCTTCCTTGACCTAACCTTCTCCCTTGGCCTAACTTTTTACCCCAACCTAACCTTTTCTCCTAGCCTTAACTTTTCCACTACCCTAACCTTTCCTCCTAGCAGAACCTTTACCCCCGCCTAACTTTTTCCCCTACCCCAACATTCTCCTGTATTATTTTCCCCTAGCCTAATCTTTCCCCTAGCCTTACCTTTTCCCCTAGCCTAACATTTTTCCCTTGCCTAACCTTTTTCCCTAGCTAATCTTTCCCCTCACCTAACCTTTTACCCTGGCCTTAACTTTTCTCCTAGCCCAACCTTTTCCCTTGGCGTAACCCTTTTCCATACAGTAACCTGCCTAGCTTAAATTTTATCTTAGCCTAACCTTTTCCCCTAGCCTAAACCTTTCCCTTGGCCTATCCTTTCCACTGACCTAACCTATTCTTCTGGTCTAACCTTCTCCCTGGCCTAACCTTTTCCCCTAGCTTACCCTCCTCCCCAGCCTAAACTTTTTCCCTAGTCTAGCGTTTTCCCTAGCTTATTCATTCCCCTAGACTAACCTTTTCCCCTAGCATTACCTATTCCCCAGCCTAACATTTAGCCCTGGCCTAACCTTTTCCCCTGGCCCAAATTTTCCCCGGCCTAACCTTTTCCCCAGCCTAACTTTTTAGCCTAACCTTTGCCCCTGACCTAACCTTTGCCCCTGGCCTAACCTTTGCCCCTGGCCTAACCTTTGCCCCTGGCCTAACCTTTGCCCCTGGCCTACCCTTTTTCCCTGGCCTACCCTTTTTCCCTGGCCTAACCTTTTCCTCTAGCCTAACATTTTCCCATCGCATAAACTTTTCACCTAGCCTAATGTTATCCCTAGCCTAACCTTTCCCCTAAGCCTAAACTTTCCCCCAGACTACTTTTTCCCTAATCTAACCTCTTCACCTAGCCTAACTTTTTCCTGCTAGCCTAAACTTCACACTGGCCTAAACCTCTACCCTAGCCTTAACATTTCCCTTTGCCTAAACTTTTCCCCTCGTTAACCTTTTCCCCTCGCTTAACCTATTCCGCTAGCCTAAGGTTTTCCCCTAGCCTAACATATTCCCCCAGGCTAAACTTTTCCCCTAACCTCACCTGTTCCCATGGCCTAACCTGGCCCATAGCCTAACCTTTATCTGAGCCTAACCTTTTCCCCTAGCCAAACATTTTCCCTTGGCCTATCATTTCCCATGACCTCACTTTTTCCCCTAGCCTAAACTTCTCCCTGGCCTAAACTTTCCCTTAGCCTAAGCTTTTCCCCTAGCCTAAACCTTTCCCCCTAGCCTAATGTTTTCTCCTAACCTAAACTATTACCCCAACTAACCTTTTCCCCTACCCCAACATTTTCCCCTACCCCAACATTTTCCCCTACCCCAACATTTTCCCCTACCCCAACATTTTCCCCTACCCCAACATTTCCCCCTACCCCAACATTTCCCCCTACCCCAACATTTTCCCCTACCCCAACATTTCCCCCTACCCCAACATTTTCCCCTAGCCTAACATTTTCCCCTAGCCTAACATTTTCCCCTAGCCTAACATTTTCCCCTAGCCTAACCTTTTTCCCTCGCCTAACCATTTTCCCTAACCTAACCTTTCCCCTTGCCTAACCTTTTCCTTTAGCTTAACTCTTCCCCTAGCCTAACCTTTTCCCATAAAATATCCTGATCTCTAGCCTAACCTTTATCCTAGCGTAACCTTTTCCCCTAGCCTACACTTATCCCTTGGCCTATCCTTTCAACTGACCTAACCTTTTCCAATGGCCTACCCTGACCCCTAGCCTAACTTTTCCCCTAGTCTAACGTGTTTGCCTAGACTAACCTCTTCCCTTGGCCTATCCTTTTCCCCTGACCCAACGTTTTCCCCTGGCCTGACCTTTTCCCCAGCCTAACGTTTTCGTGTAGCCTAACCTTTTCCCTTGGCTTAACATATTCTCCTAGACTAACCTTTTCCCCTGTCCTAACATTTTCCCCTAGTCTAACCTTTCCCCTAGCCTAACGTTTTCTCCTAGCCTAACCTTTTTCCTTGGTTTAACGTTCTCTGCTAGACTAACCCTTTCCCCTGGCCTAACCTTTCCCCCTAGCCTTAACTTTTCCCCTAGCCTTAACTTTTCCTCTCGCGTAACCTTTTCCCCTGGCCTATCCTTTTCCCATAGAATAACCTGACCCCTACCCTAACCTTTATCCTAGCATAACCTTTTCCCCGGGCCTAACCTTTTCCCTTGAGCTATCCTTTCCACTGACCTAACCTTCTCCCTGGCCTAACCTTTTCCCCTGGTCTAACCTTTTCCCCTAGCCTAAGCTTTTCCCCTAACCTGTTTTTCCCTAGCCTAAACTATTCCCCCAACTAACCTAATTTTTTCCCGTAGCCTAACGTTTCCCCTAGCCTAAACTTTTCCCCTAGCCTGACCTTTTTAACTCGCCTAACCTTTTTCCCTAGTCTAACCTATCCCCTCGCCTAACCTTTTCCCCTAGCTTAACTCTTCCTCTAGCCTAAACTTTCCCCTGGCCAAAATTTTCCCATAGAATAACCTGACTTCTAGCCTAACCTTTATCCTAGCCTAACCTATTCCCCTAGCCTAAACCTTTCCATTGCCCTATCCTTTCAGCTGACCTAAACTTTTGAGCTGGCCTAACCTTCTCCCTGGCCTAATCTTTTCCCCTAGTCAAATGTTTTTTCTAGCCTATTTTTTCCCCTAACCTAACCTTTTCCCCTAGCGTTATCCTTTTCATCTGGCCTAACCTTTATCCCTAGCCTAACCTTTTCCTCGTGCCTAAATATTTCCCCTGACATAACCTTTGCCCCTGGCCTAAATTTTCCTTTGCCTAATCTTTCCCCTAGCCTACCCATTTCCCCTAGCCTAACCTCTTCCCCTGGCCCAACCTTTTCCAATAGCCTAACCTGACCCCTAGCCTAACCTTTCCCCTAGTCTGTTTTTGCGTAGCCTAACCTTTTCACTTGGCTTAACCTTCTCCCTTGGCTTAACCTTCTCCCTTGGCTTAACCTTCTCCCTTGGCTTAACCTTTTCCCTTGGCTTAACTTTTTCCCCCAGTCTAACTTTTTCCCCCAGCCTAACCTTTTCCCCCAGCCTAGCCTTTTCCCCCAGCCTAGCCTTTTCCCCCAGCCTAGCCTTTTCCCCCAGCCTAGCCTTTTCCCCCAGCCTAGCCTTTTCCTCCCAGCCTAACCTTTTCCTCCCAGCCTAACCTTTTCCTCCTAGCCTAACCTTTTCCTCCCAGCCTAACCTTTTCCTCCTAGCCTAACCTTTTCCTCCTAGCCTAACCTTTTCCTCCTAGCCTAACCTTTCCTCTTAACCTTAATTTTTCACCCGGCCTAACCTTTTCCCCTGGCCTAACCTTTTCCCCTGGCCTAACCTTTTCCCCTGGCCTAACCTTTTCCCCTGGTCTAACCTTTTCCCCTGGTCTAACCTTTTCCCCTGGCCTAATGTTTTCCCTTAACCTAGCGTTTTCCCCTGGCCTAACCTGACCCCAAGCCTAACCTTTATCCTAAACTAACCCTTTCCCCTAATCTAACCTTTTCCCTTGGCCTGTTGTCCTGATCTACCTTTCCCCTGGCCTAACCTTTTCCCCTAGCCTAACATTTCTCCTAGCCTTACCTATTGCCCTTGCCTAGCCTTTACCTCTAGCCTAACCTTTCCCCATGCCTAAACCTTTCCCCTGGCCTCACCTTTCCCCCTGGCCCAAATTTTCCACAGCCTAACCTTTTCCCCCTAACCTAACGTTTTTACTTGGCCTAACCTTTTCCCTGGACTCACCTTTTCTCTGGCGTAAACCTAGCTTAAGGTTTTCCCCTAGCCTAACCTCTTCCTCGCCTATCCTTTTGCCATAGCCAAACCTGACCCCTAGCCTAAACATTTCCCCTAGCCTAGGCTTTTCCCTTGGCCTATCCTTTCCCTTGACCTAACCTTTTCTCCTGGCCTAACCTTCTCCCTGGACTAACCTTTTCTCCTAGCCTAACGTTTTCCCCTTGCCTAACCTTTCCCCTAGCCTACTCTTTCTCTTAGCCTAACCTCTTCACCTAGCCTAACTTTTTCCGCTAACCTAAACTTCACTCTGGCCTAAACTTTTACCCTAGCCTTAACTTTTCCCCTAGCCTAAACCTTTCCCCTCACCTCACCTTTTCCCTTGGCCTAACCTATTACCCTAGCCTAACATTTTCCCCTAGCCTAACCTCTTTCCCTGGCCTCACCTTTTCAAATAGCTTAACCTGACCCTAGCCTAACCTTTATCCTAGCCTAAACTTTTCCCCTAGCCTAACCTTTTCCCTTGGCCTATCCTTTCCCCAACCTAACCTTTTCCCCTGGCCTAACCTTTTCCCCTGGCCTAACCTTTTCCCTGGCCTTACCTTTTCCCTGGCCTTACCTTTTTCCCCTGGCCTTACCTTTTTCCCCTGGCCTTACCTTTTTCCCCTGGCCTTACTTTTTTCCCCTGGCCTTACTTTTTTCCCCTGGCCTAAACTTTTCCCCTGGCCTAAACTTTTCCCCTGGCCTAAACTTTTCCCCTGGCCTAAACTTTTCCCCTAGCCTTTTCTTTCCCCTAGCCTAACCTTTTTCCCTTGCCTAAACTTTTATCCTACCCCAACAGTCTCCCCGAGCCTAAAATTTTCCCCATACCTCTCATTTCCCCTAGCCTAATGTTTTCCCCTAGCCTATCCTTTTCCACTCACCTAACCTTTTTCCCTAGCTTATATATTTCCCTCAGTCTAACCTTTTCCCCTGGCCTAAGCTTCTCCTAGCCTAACCTTTTCCCCTAGCCTAATCTTTTCCCTGGCCTAACCCTCTCCCTTGCATAACCTTTTCACCTAGCCTAACCTTTTCCCCTGGATTAACCTTTTCCTCTGGTCTAAGATTTTCCCTTAGCCTAAACTTTTCCCCTAGCCTAATCTTTCCCGTAGCCTAACCTTTCCCTTGCCTAATCTTTCTCCTGGCCTAACCTTTTGCCCTAGCTTAATCCATTTCCCATAGTCTAACCTGATCCCTGGCCTAAACTTTTCACAAGGCCTAACCTTTTCCCCTGGCCTATCCTTTTCCCCTAACCTAATTTTTCCCTGAGCCTAACCTTTTCTCAGGGCCTAACCTTTACTCATAGGCTAATCTATACTCCTAGCCTAATGTTTTCCTCTATCCTAACCCCTTCACTTAGCCTAAACCTTTCCCCTTGCCTACTTTTTTCCCCTAGTCTAACCTTCCCCCAGCCTAACGTTTTTGCCTAGCCCAACCTTTACTGCTGGCCAACCTTATCCCCTAGCCTAACCTTTCCCCGTAGCCTAACCTTTCCCCTAGCCTAACATTTTTCCCTATCCTAACCTTTTTCACTTGGCCTATCCTTTCCACTGACCCAACCTTTACCATTGGCCTAAACTTCTCCCTGGCCTAAGGCTTTCTCCTAGCCTAAACCTTTCCCTTAGCCTAACATTTTCCCTAGGCTATTCTTTCCCCACACCAAACCTTTCCCTAACCTTACCTATTCCCCTGGCCTAACCTTTACCCCCAGCCTAACCATTTCCCCGTGCCTAAACATATCCCCTGGCCTCACCTTTCCCCCTGGCCCAAATTTTCCCCGGCCTAACCTTTTCCCCTAGCTTATCATTTTTGCCAGGCCTAACCTTTTCCCCTTGCCTAAACTATCCCCAGCCAAACACTTTTGCCTAGCTTAACCTTTTCCCCTGCCCTAACCTTTTCCCCTCTCCTAACCTTCTCCCCTGGCCTAACCTTTTCCCCTGCCCTAACCTTTTCCCCAGGCCTACCCTTTTCCCCCAGCCTAACCTCTTCTCCTGGTCTAACCTTTTCCCATAGCCTAACCTTTCCCCTAGCCTAACGTTTTTTCCTAGACTAACCTTTTCCCTTGGCCTATCCTTTTCCCCAGAAATTACCTTTTCCCCTAGCCTAACCTTTTCCCCAGGTGAAAAAATTTCCCCTGGCCTAAACTTTTCTCCTGGCCTAACCTTTCTCCAGGCCTAACATTTCCTCGTGGCCCAAATTTTCCCCAGCCTAACCTTTTCCCCTAGCCCAAAGTTTCTGCCAGGCCTAACCATTTCCCATAGCCTAATCTATCCCCAGCTTAACGATTTTGTCTAGCCTAACCTTTTCACTTGGCCTAACGTTTTCCCCAAGCCTTATCTTTGCCCTAGCCTAACGTTTCTTCCTAGCCTAACCTATTCCCTTGGTCTGTCCCTTTCCCTGACCTAACCTTTTCCCTTCTCCTAATCTTTTCCCCCAGCCTAAACTTTTCCCCTAGCCTATCCTTTTCCCCTTACCTACCCTTTCCCCCAGCCTTTCTTCCCTGGTCTAACCTTTTCCCATAGCCTAACCTGACCCCGAGCCTAACCTTTCCCCTAGCCTAACGTTTTTGCCTAGATGAACATTCTCCCTTGGGCTATCAAATGGTTCGGGGCCAAACCTGCAAGGCAAAGGCTGAGAGGCCCAAACTAGAGCCAAAAGCGTTCTGGGACAAACCTGCAAGACAAACTCTAGGGTGCCCAAACTGGAACCAAAAGGGTTCGGGGCCAAACTTGCAAGGCAAACTCTAAGGGGCTCAAACTGGAATGAGAAGGGTTCAGGGCCGAATCTGCAAGGCAAATTCTGGGGGACCCAAACTGGAATGAAAAAGGATTGGGGACAGACATGCAAAGCAAACTCTAGGGGGCCCAAACTGGAAATAAAAGGGTTCAGGGCCAATCCTGCAAGGCATAGGCTGAGGGGCCCAAGGTGGAACCAAAAGGGTTCGGGGCCAAGACTGCAAGGCAAAGGATGGAGGGTCAAACCTACAAGGCAAACTCTAGGGGACCCAAACTGTAACCAAAGGTTTTCGGGGCCAAATCTGCAAGGCAAAGCCTGTGGGACCCAATCTGGAACATAAAGGGTTAGGGGCCCAACCTGCAAGGAAAAGGCTGCCCGGCTCAAAGAGGAATGCAAAGGTTTCAGGCCCCTATCTGTAAGGCAGAGCCCGTGGGGCCCAAACTGGAATGAAAAGGGTTTGGGGCCAATCCTGCAAGGCAAAGGCTGCAGGGCCCAAACCTGAACGAAAAAGGTTTGGGGCCAAACCTGCAAGGCAAACTCTGGGGGGCCAAACTGAAACAAAAAGGGTCAGGGCCAAACATGCAAGGCAAAGAGAGCGTGGCCTAAACTGGAACCAATGGGGATCAGGGCCAAAGCTGCAAGGCAAAGCCTGGTGGGACAAAGCTGCAAGGCAAAGGCTGTGGGCCCAAACTGGAACCAAAAGGGTCCAGGGCCAAACCTGGAAAGGAAAGGCTGTGGGGCCAAATCTGCAAGGCAAAGGCTGCCTGGCCCAAACTGGAATGAGAAGTGTTCAGGGCCAAACCTGCAAGGCAAAGGATGTGAGGCAAACCTGCAAGGCAAACTCTAAGTGGCCCAAACTCTAACCAAAAGGGTTCAAGGCAAACCTGCAAGGCAAAGGCTGTGGGGACCCAAACTGGAACCAGAAGCGTTCCGGGCCCAACCTGCAAGGCAAAGGCTGCAGGGCCCAAACAGGAATGTAAAGGGGTAGGGGCCTAACCTGCAAGGCAAATGGTGCCCGGCCCAAACAAGAATGAAAAGGGTTTGAGGCCCAACCTGCAAGGCAAATACTGCGAGGCCCAAACCTGAATGAAAAAGGCTCGGGGCCAAACCTGCAAGGCAGACTCTAGGGTGCCCAAACTGCCCAGGGTCTTTCCTGGTTTAAGGAAAGGGGCTTCCCGATACAGGGAAGGATGTTGTCTTGTCAGTCTAGAGACGGCTCCTGTATTCAAAAGTTCTCCAATCCTAGGATCAAGGTCATCTTCTGTTTTAAAAAAAAAAAAAAAGCAAGAAAAAGGAATGACGAAAAAGCAATTCAGATGGTGCCATGATTCTTGGACAAATTTAACTGATTGGCAGGGTCTCATTTTTTGGCCAGAAGGGGGTACTTTTGATCCTACATCCCTTCAGACTTTACGTGAAATTCTGATCTACTTAAGACCCAGTGAGATGTGTTAATTGGTATTGTTGGGCAAAATTGTCAGAGGGATTGCCAGGTCCCATGAAAACCCACGGTAAAAACCCCCTTACTAATATTAGTTCAAACACACCAGAGAAGGCAGATGCTGAGCATCCCTTGATAGACCTAATTTGTGGTCAGTCCTCGGCAGTCCCGATAAAATCTCCAAACTGCTTAGCCCACGGACCTGCCTTATATCCACCTCTGCCGGTCTCCCCTCCCCTGCTACCACCAGTTTATGGTGCCCCTTCCACCCTCCCAGCAAATACCACCCATCTAGCCCCAATGTAAACTTCAGGCCACGAATAAATGTGAGGAGGGAGGAATCACACTACTGGGAGTCTCCTTGGCAAACCGGAACTGCTGAGCCCAAGGAGCCAAGGCTCCCTGATGGTAGTTGAAGTCCCCATGGAAACCGATGACCCTGTTTTGCTTACTTTGCTGCCAAGCCTTTGGAACTCTGGCCCGGCAGATGTGGGTTTCCTCCATGGAACTGAACCTGCTCCATAAACTTCCTCCTTGTGTCTGGCATTATCCTATGTCACCTGAGAGCCATGCACGGTGGACCCAATTATCTCAGAGTTCTTGGAAAACAAAATCTTTGTTGAGTGCATTTCTCCCTGCAATACTCCAATGTTGCCAGTACTTAAGCCAGGGAACCCCCGACTTACTGTTTCATACAGGACCTGTGGGCCATTAATGCTTATGTCACCCCTATTCATGTAGTAGTCCCTAACCCGACCTCAGTAATTAACAGAATTAGTTCACTGGCTTGGGCATTTACCTGTATTGATTTACTGGGGTGTTCTTCACTATCCCAGTTTCCCCTGAAAGCCAGTACCTTTCTGCCTTTACTTGGGATAACCATCAGCTGACCTGGACATGGATTTCCCCAGGGGTTAGTGCATTCCTCTACTATCTTTTCCAGAGCCCTTTGCAAGGCTCTTTTACCATTCCGATTTGGCAGGGGAGTGGGAATATTTCAATATGTAGATGATATTTTGATTACTGGGGAATCTGAGGAACTGTGCAGGCAGGGCTCTCTGATGCTTCTGCAGCATTTGTTTGCTATTGGCCTCAAGGTTAGCTTTAAGAAGTTGCAGTGGTGTCAAAGGCAAGTAAAATATATGGGGTTCATTCTCTGGGCAGGGGAGAGAGCAATTGCCCCTAGTCGTGCCAACCTCATCCAGGCCTTGCCCTGGCCCACCACCAAGCGTGAGCTTCGGGGTTTCCTCAGAGCAGGATTTTGCCGGGCTTGGATCCCTGACTTTGGACTGATAACTAGTTCTCTCTTTCAGCTCCTGAAGAAAGAGTCCCTTGACTCTCTTTATTGGTCCCCAGAGGTCAAGTCTGCCTTTCACAATCTTAAAGTCAGCTTAAGTTCAGCCCCCGCTCTAGAGCTGCTGCACTATGAAAAACCCTTCTTACTCTTATGTGCACGAGAAGATGGGGGTGGCCTCTGGCGTCCTCTGCCAAACACTGGGACCGCACTGCCACCCAGTTGCATATTATTCGGTCCAACTCGACCCAGTAATGTTGGGACAGATCCCCTGTATACGCTGTATTGCTGCAGCAGTCCTGCTTTTAGAAAAGGCGCAGGACATCCTTCTGGGCCACAAGGTTATTCTGTGTGCTCCACATGATGTAATCCTTTTGCTACAGGGTGCTGCTACACAGGCACCGTCAGTTTCTCATTTAACCCAGTATAAGCTGGCCTTGCTTGAAAATCCCCAGGTTCAAGTGGAAAGGTGCAGAGTTTTGAACCCCACCACACTCATGGGCCCAGATCTCCTAGCTAGGGATGGGGAGGAACACAATTGTAAGGAGGTTGTTCAAACCTTGGTGGTGAACCACTCTGATCTCCAGGATACTCCTATGGAGATGGCAGATGTGGATTTGTTCACCGATGGACCAGGGTAAACACTACACTGGGGCTGCGGTGGTCACACATGATTCTGTTTTATGGGCCGGATCTTTCCCTTCCTCATGTAGTGCTCAGGTGGCTGAGCTTGAAGACCTTTCACCTGGCTAAGAGATTGAGTGCTAATATTTACACGATTCCAAGTACAGCTTTGGTATTTGCCATGCGACCGGTACCTTGTGGCAAAGCTGAAGTTTCTTGACCTCCGGAGGAAAGCCGGTAGCCAATGGTGAGAGAGTAGCCCGCCTTTTAGCTGCCCTCAGACTTCCCGCTGCTCTTGCTGTTATCCCTGTTAGAGCGCACACCTGGGGAAAGGATTCGGTTAGCCTGGGAAACCATAAAGCTGACCAAGCATCTCACTGGGCTGCGTGACATGCTCCCTGAGCCTCCTCTGGGGGCTCTCAACACCATGGTCACCGCGCCTCAGCCCGGTTTTCTGATTACGGAGAAGGAGCGATCCAAATGGCCCACTAAATTTGAGGCTGTCGAGTGTAATGGGTTTTTCTGGGTTGCAGACTCACCAGAATACCCACTATGGAGTCAGGGCCTTGGCTGCTGCAGTTTTACATCACTGGTTTGCTCCTGGTATCCATCCTGTAGCCAGGCAAGTAACTATGGCCTGTCCCATCTGCCAGAGCTTTAATGCCAACCGATCTCAGGCCCTTCCCCGGCGTGGCCGAGCCTAGGTTTACCACCCCTTTGAGGGGCTCTAAATAGACTTCATTACCATTCCTAGGGCTGAAGGATACCGTTATGTTCTGACCATTGTTGACCACCTTACAGATGGGCTAGAGGCATTTCCGGCCCAGCACACAACTGCTGCATTCATTGCTAAGGTGGTGTTATGGGAGGTTATTCCACGTTTTGGGCCCCCTTCCATCATTGATTTGGATCAGGTTTCCTATTTTACCCAGTCCGTTTTGGCCTAGGTCTATCGCTGTTTAGTTATCGAGAGGAGCCTTCACACTCCCTACCGTCCTCAGAGCTCAGAAAAACTTGAGAGGGCTAATTGGGAGTTGAAAACTATGTTAGGGAAATTGTGTATGGAGACACATTTACAGTGGCCTCAGGTCCTCCCCACTGCACTGTTACAATTGCGTTCCCGTCCTCAAGGGGACTTGAAGGACGCCCCATATGAGTTACTGTTTATTCATTCATTCAATAGTATTTATTGAGTGCTTACTATGTGCAGAGCACTGTACTAAGCGCTTGGAATGTACAAATCGGTAAGAGATACAGTCCCTGCCCTTTGATGGGCTTACAGTCTAATTGGGGGAGACAGACAAAAACAATAACAATAAATAGAATCAAGGGGATGAACATCTCATTAAAACAGAAGTTCTTACTTGTGTTTAAAGTTCTTACTTTAGAGAAGCAGCGTGGCTCAGTGGAAAGAGCCTAGGCTTTGGAGTCAGAGCTCATGAGTTCGAATCCCAGCTCTGCCACCTGTCAGCTGTGTGACTGTGGGCAAGTCACTTATCTTCTCTGTGCCTCAGTTACCTCATCTGTAAAATGAGGATGAAGACTGTGAGCCCCACGTGGGGCAACCTGATTCCCCTATGTCTACCCCAGCGCTTAGAACAGTGCTCTGCACATAGTAAGCGCTTTACAAATACCAACATTATTATTATTATTAAAACAATAGCAAATGAATAGAATCAAGGTGATGTACATCTCATTAACAAATTAATCGGGTAATGAAAATATATATAGTTGAGTGGACGAGCACAGTGCTGAGGGGAAGGGAGAGGGGGGGATCAGAGGGAAAGGGGGGAAAAGAGGGCTTAGCTGAGGGGAGGTGAAGGGAGGGTAGAGGGGGAGCAGAGGGAGTAGAGGGAAAAGGGGGAGCTCAGTCTGGGAAGACCTCTTGAAGGTTTTGAAGAGGGGGAGAGAATTAGTTTGGCGGAGGTGAGGAGGGAGGGCGTTCCAGGACCGCAGGAGGATGTGGCCAAGGGGTCGATGGTGGGATAGGCGAGAACGGAGGACAGTGAGGAGGTGGGTGGCAGAGGAGCAGAGCGTGCGCGGTGGGCAGTGGAAAGAGAGAAGGGAGGAGAGGTAGGAGGGGGCAAGGTGATGGAGAGCCTTGAAGCCTAGAGTGAGAAGTTTATGTTTCGTGCAGAGGTTGATAGGCAACCACTGGAGGTTTTTAAGAAGGGGAGTGACATGCCCAGAGCGTTTCTGCAGGAAGATGAGCCGGGGAGCGGAATTTAGAATAGACTGGAGTGGGGAGAGACAGGAGGAAGGGAGATCAGAGAGAAGGATGACATAATAATCCAGCCGGGATAGTATGAGAGCCTGTAACAGTAAGATAGCCGTTTGGGTGGAGAGGAAAGGGCGGATCTTGGCGATATTATAAAGGTGAGACCGGCAGGTTTTGGTGATGGATTGGATGTGTGGGGTGAATGAGAGAGCCGAGTCAATGATGACACCGAGGTTGCGGGCCTGAGAGATGCCCCCCTTCCACTGGGGAGGTCCCAAGACCAGATCAGTCTATCACTCTCATGGGAGGTGATGAAACCATGGCAAAGTATTTAGTCTCCTTGCAGCTGGAATTGAACACCCTCCAGCAAGATGCCATCAGCTGCCAAGTGGTACCCTTAAATGGTCAAGCCAGCGGTCATGGACAGTTCTCCGGACGAGGGACCTGCAGACAATGGGAGTTACCCAACGGAGAATCAACAAACCCACACTCACATTCCTGCTCTACGTCTCAGACGGTCCTCGACTGGATGGACAAACTTGTGAGACTCAGGAGGCCTTCGCCCGCCATTATCAGAATGAAATGTGATCCTGAGGTGGTTAGTTCACCTAGGAACAAAGTGGGGATTGTACTAGACGATTGACCATTCTGTCGCCTTCCCATACTGTACTAGATGATTGACCATCCTGTCTCCATTCTATCTCCTTCCAATATTGTATTAAACATCTTGTCTCCATTTACTCTCCTTCCTGTGGGAGATAAATCATTTTAAGTTTGGGTAGCAAAGTGTCAATTACGTTACCTTATATGGACCGCTCCTAAGAACTGGTTCTGATTGGAGGCTGGAGTACGGGCAATGCAATGGCACTGGGTAGGATTTTGGACACACGCTGGAAGAGTTGCGGTCGAGTGGAACGTGGAAATGCTCGCAAATAAAGGTACCAGGTTCGGATGACTCGGGGCTGTTCGTCACTCGAACCCTACTGTGGTGAATGGGCGGGCAGCCACTTTCCGCCCTTTCCTGCTCTCTCGGCTCGCTCTCTTGGGTCTGTTCATTTCTACACCAAGGTCACGAAACCCTCTCATGCGATTGCGAGATCAGAGTCATTTCTCTGATAAATTCCATAACAATCTACAATTCTATTTATTTTGATTCCTGTTTACTTGTTTTGATGCCTGTCTCCCCCCTTCTAGACTGTAAGCCCATTGTGGGCAGGGATTGTCTCTATTGCTGAATCGTACTTTCCAAGTGCTTAGTACAGTGCTCTGCACAGTAAGCACTCAATAAATGTGAAGGAATGAGTGAATGAATGATCATGTTCCCTGCCCAAAAGGAGCTTACTGCCTAGAAGGACTGCCTAGAGTCAATCAATCAGTGGTATTGATGGAAGGCTTACTGTGGAAAGTGATGTAATGAAATTGCAATAATTGAGCTGTTTGGTGGAAACAAAGCCTTAGCACAAGTGACACCACTTTGAGCAACAGGTAAGAGAACTTTAAAATGTCAGTGTGAAAAGCTTTAGAAAATCCTTTGTAACTTGCTGAATTTTACTACCCACCATTTGAGAATGTGTCAACAAGCCCTGGCACCTAAAATGACCTTATGTGGGAGTCAAGATGACTATTGTCTATGGGAGTGATTGAAATGCGGATGTAACTTGGAGGGGGGGGCGGCGGGGGAGAGACATGCTACTGTGGGGGTCTAAATGTAACTGAAAAAGTGTCTTTGGGGTCTAACACTAATCACCTCCTGAGGCCTGGTGTTTGATCATTCTGCAGAATAAAATTTGGAGACTATAAGAACCATGTATGGTCTCAGTGACCATGCAGAGCAACCAACAGGCATAATTTTACATGCAACATTACTGGGTACTGAGCACTGTACTGAGTGCTTGGGAAAGGACTATACAAAAGTGTTGGTAAACACGTTCCCAGCCCACAACGAGCTTATCCAGATGTTTGAGGCGGAGAAGAGGATGAAACATTACTTGGAAGTTCTCTTCAGTAAGGAGTAAGACTCTCATTCCACCTTACTGTCATTCCACCTTTCTGAATACTCCTTTTTTTAAATGGTATTTGTTAAGTCCTTTAATATGTGCCAGAATATATCTGTTCTTACTGCTGGGGCAGATCAGAGCTGTTCATGTTGAACACGTGGGGCTCACAGTCTTCATCCCCATTTTACAGATGAGGGAACTGAGGTAGAGGGAAATGAAAGGATTTGCCCAAGGTCACACAGCAGACAAGGGGCAGAGCAGGGATTAGAATTCTGACTTCCGGGCTCAGACTCTCTCCACTAAACCACATTGCTTAGCACTTAAATGCCATAATAATAATGACATGACTTCAACTATCACATCAATATGAATTGACTCCCAAATCCATCTCTCCAACAATCTGCCATGTGAGAGTGGGAAAAGCTTTTTCTTTCAGGACAGTGTCATCAAGTCATCAATTATGCTTCCAGTCAACTATTTCCCCCCTCTGCAATTTATAGACTGTATAAACTCTAGACTGTAAGCTCCTTGCAGGCAGGGAACGTGTCTTCCAAATAAAATGTACTGGTATCCTCCAAGCGCTTGTACAATACTCTGCACACAGTAAGCACTCGATACCATTGATTAATGAGCTCATTGTGATTATATAACAATTATACCACTTCCACAAATATTTAGATAGACTCACTGCAGCATCCAGAAATACCAGCACCCAAAAAAGTGATTATAAGAGGGAGATTTTGCCATTCAGGAACTGGAAAAACAGAAGTAATCGGGAATCATGGTATCAGCTCCTGGAGGGACAGGGACTGTGACCAAGCTTATTTGCTTGTGTCCACCCCAGCTCCTGGTACAGGGCCTGGCACATAAAAGTGCTTAACAAATGCCATTATTAATAATGACAATAATAATAAAATGGAGATTCAATACTTCTTCCCTATTATACTATGAGTTACCTGAGGGACGGGGACAGAGTCTGACTGGATAATCTTGAATCTACCCAATGCTTGATACAGTGTTTGGCACATAATGAGCACTTAACAAATGCCACCACAATTTTTATTATGCAGGAAGAGGGGGGGCCAGCTGGTTTCTCACCAGGTTTCTGTCTTCTCTCTCTCCTTCCCCTGCCTTGTTAACTAGAACAGCATGGTTTGCCTTGGCAGCCTGGACATTGCTGAGGAGGGCACATGGGAGATTAATCAATGGTGTTTATTTTATGAAGACCACTTTACCAAGTGCTTGGGAGTCCTCAACAGAGCTGGTGGACACACTCCCTGCTTTCAATCATCTTATAGTCTAGTTGGAGAGGCGGACAGTAAAATAAAATAACAGGTAGGATATCTGGGGCACAAGTGTATTCGTGTGTTTGTGTGTGTGTGTGGACATGCACACTTGTGCACCATGCAGGTGGGCTACCTTTACATGGGTGTGAATGTATTGGAGTTGTCTGCTTGGGGGTTCTTGCATGTGCCCACCTATGATGTCTCTGTTCTATGTGTAGTTACAATCCCCTGTCACGGGCCTCAGAATGAGACAGTCATGGTTTCTAATCCCAGCTCCACCCTTGCCTGCTGTGGAACCTTGGTTAAGTCACTTCCCTTGTCTGTGCCTAACTTACATCATCTGTAAAATGGAGATTAAGACATTCATCCCAATGTGGGAGAGGGAGAGTGTCCAACCTGATTCCCTTGTGTTCCACCCCAGCTCTTGGTACAGTACCTGGCACGTTTTGGGTGCTTAAATATCACAGTTGATTACTTCCAGATCTGCCCCTCCTCTGCGATGTGACCTTGGGCTTCAGTTGCCTCATGTGTAAAATGGGCATAGAGACTGTCCCAGACGGGGACTGTGTCCAATCCAATTGCCCTGTATCTAACCAAGCTCTTGCTGTGGTGCCTAACACATGTTAAGTACTTAATTAATACCACAGTTATCATTATTATTACTACTATTACAGCAGAGTTAGTAGACACATTCCCTACCCACAAGTAGTTCACAGACTAGATGGGGAGACATACTTGCATATAAATAAATAATATATATTCTGGCATTTAAGCACTCAATACCACAAGTATTGTGTTTATTATTAGAAAAGGGGGAAGGGAAAGCGGAGACCCAGAGGGATCGAGGGACACCACTAGAGTCACACTGCATTTAATCTCTTCAATACGACATTGATTCACTGACTGACCGGGTAGTGGAATCTGGGACAACCTCCAGGCTGAGCCACTACCCATCTCCAACCCATGGTGCCCGCTCTTTGTCTCTTGGGCCTAAGAGGGTCATGCCTTGTGGCCTAGCCCAGCCTGGTAAAGCCAATAGGGGCAAGGAGAAATCTGAGATTCTCCCACCCCTGGGAGCCCCATTCTTCTGCAGACTCTCAGGCTGGGTCCGGGGAAGAGGAAAGGAGAAAAAGAGGGTGACATCACCCAAGTCCCCAGACCCTTTCTCCTGACTGGGTGAGACTGAAGGAATGAAAAGTGGAGGGAGGAAGGAGAGAGGGTGGCAGGTTGTCAGTCTACAATTTAGAAGCTGGCGATATCCTCCTGCTTTGAGTAACAGCAGATACCCCCAAATTATAACCCTTCTGGGGAGTAGGAGCAGCTGCCACTGGATCAAGGGACTTGGGAAAGAGGAAAAATCATCCATTTAAATTTCACACAGATGTATTTGGGCTTACAAAGCCCATGCCGCCAAAGGGACAGAGAGGGGTGGGGGAGGAGGAGGAGAAGGGGGCCAGACCATGCCATTTCTGTTGGTAGGATGGGGAAAACCACTTTGCATCTTCCCACTCTAGCATGTGCTGATAGTCCTCTCCCTTCCTCATTCTGCTCGTCCAGGAGAGGTGGAGGTCATAGGGTAGTCACACATGCATACACATAGACAGGCACACCCCTAACTACTCCTGTCCCTGTATCCCCCTCCCCCAGGGGCACCTCCCTCGGGCAGGAGTCTGTACTCTTGAAGCCAGAGCTAGGCAGATAGCTCCCAAGCGAAGGGCCCGGCCCGGAGGAAGTTGGAAGTCTCACTGACTATAGAATTAAGGGCCCCAGGGGCGACTTCACACCCACTCTCAGGTCCTTCCACGCAGCACCTGCCTGAAGCTCTAGACGCCTGTCTCCATAACCCTCTACCCGTCCAAAGAGGGCCAGCCCCTCTCACCCTGCTCTGGTCCTGGCCCTCGCTCTCACGCACGAGGCACACACACACACACGCACACACCTCCATCCCCTCCTGGATTTGCAAGGGACTGGTTTGGCACCCATAATGCAGTATTTGATCCTTGACCCCCAAAGGAAATGGCATTGTCTGGAAGGAGGCGATACAGGTTTCCAATGGATGGGGGCTATAGGTGCATCCCTTTTTGGATAATGGGGTTGGGGGGAGGGGGTGTACGAGCCTTGCACAAACTACCTGTCACCTTCCAGCACATTTCAGGCACAAAGCCCTGGGTTATGGTAGGTTACTGGCTTGGATGACTTTACGGTTGAGTGGACAATACTAGGTATCTGGGGCCTGGCCAGAGCACAGGAAGAGAGCTCAATGAGAGAGACACATAGAGACCGTGATCATACACCCTCATGCACCCCGTAGTTTCTACCCCATCAAAACCCTCACCTCTAGACCCAGAGCAGTAATCATTCCCCACCAAAACAGGACTTCATCACATCGTAACCCCTCAAGTTCCTCGGCTCTTGATAACCAAATTAGAGGCTGGGCTACAAATACTGTTAACCACAAACATGTGTCCAATCTGATTATCTTCTACCTACCCCAGCACTTGGAACACATATTAAGTGCCTACCAAATACCATCATTTCATCAACACAATCAACAAGTAAACTGCATCAAATATTCTCCTATCACTCTCAAGCCTCTCCATTACATACACATCATTAATCCAATTGACACTGACTCTCCAGCCCTAGTCTCCTTCCTGCCTCGCCACACACACAACTCCAGCTTTCTTCACCCCCTATTGGATAATTCAGTACAGGAGATATCACATCACAACCCTAGATTATCAACTCCAGTCATTGGTATCACTACTTACCTTGTAACCACTCCAGCACTCAATACAGGGCTTGGCATATAGTAAACATTTAACAAATACCATTATCTTTATCAAGAATACACACAAAGTCAATCATATTTACAGAGCACTTACTGAAGGCAGAACACTGTCTTAAGCATTTGGGTTAGTACTAGGTAACTCCTAACTGCAGCCCCTTCCCCTAAAGGGCCACCACCATTATGCCAATTATTCTAGACTTGGGTCTCCCTTTCCTACCCCTTGAAGTCAAAGTCTGAGCCCAGTCCATTTTTTAGTCCCCTCCATCACTATAATCAATAAAATCACTAATATCCAAAACCTCCACATCCAAGTCACTGCTAAGTCACCCATATAAAACCAACTCCCCTCACAAGCCACTCCATCACCATGGGAGTCAACATCTATTAGCCCATCCTTAAGTTGTCCCAAAAGCATGAACCCTACTCACTGCTGAGCCATCAGAACCAAACCATTTGCCCTACCCACCTCAGCACCACTGGTATAAGAAATAGGTACAGAAAGCCAACTTAGGAGGGCTTTTAATCCAATACATCAACTACCACAGCTGAACTACCAAGCCAACAACTATTACAGCTAAACAAAAGATATACTAATCAAGGGGGCATCACAAGCCCTGCTCACCAAAGCCCAAGAAGAACACACTTTGCCTTCTTTCCACAGCCTACAGCAAGTAAAGTCCCCAGGCCTTACCTAAGGTAGAAAAAACCCCACCTGCCTCTGGGGCTTTAAAGGGGCAGTGCCATGCCCTATTGTAGGGCACCTAATGGAGAGTCTGGGTTGCCCGGGGGGTGGGGCTATAGGGGCAGGGAAGAAAAAGAGGCATTAGGCTATTAAAGAGAAGGGGATTTGCAGCTGCTCATTGTTAAAAGGATCTGGAAAAACATCCTTAATTATAGACACCTACAAGCCATTAACATACTCCTCGAGGATGGGGTCTAATTCTCAACCAGGGCTATCCCAGCGCCTAGTACAGTGCTTTGCACCCAGGATGATATTCAATAAATAAGAATGAATGAGCAAATGAATGAATGAATCGGTCAATAAACTCAATCTCTTCCCTAAGGTCTCCACGTGCCCTGGCCTCACTGTCCCCTCCACTCTTTCTCTCCTTTTTGTTTCTTTTATAATGGTATTTGTTAAGTGCTTTCTGTGTGCCAGGCACTGTGCTGGGTGCCACGGTGGATACAAGATAGGTTGGACACGATCTCTGTCCCATTTGGGGCTCGCCCTCTTGATCCCCCATTTTACACATTCAATAGTATTTATTGAGCGTTTACTATGTGCAGAGCATTGTACTAAGCGCTTGGAATGTACAAATCGGTAACAGATAGAGACAGTCCCTGCCCTTTGACGGGCTTACAGTCTAACTGGGGGAGACAGACAGACAAGAACAATAGCAATAAATAGAATCAAGGTGATGTACATCTCATTAACAAAATAAATAGGGTAATGAAGATATATACAGTTGAACGGATGAGTACAGTGCTGAGGGGATGGGAAGGGAGAGGGAGAGGAGCAGAGGGAAAGGGGGGAGAAGAGGATTTAGCTGTGGAGAGGTGAAGGGGGGGTAGAGGGAGCAGAGGGAAAAGGGGAGCTCCATCTGGGAAGGCCTCTTGGAGGAGGTGAGCTTTAAGTAGGGTTTTGAAGAGGGGAAGAGAATTAGTTTGGTGGAGGTGAGGAGGGAGGGCGTTCCAGGGCCGCGGAAGGACGTGGCCCAGGGGTCGATGGCGGGATAGGTGAGAATGGGGGATGGTGAGGAGGTGGGCGGCAGAGGAGCGGAGCGTGCGGGGTGGGCAGTAGAAAGAGAGAAGGGAGGAGAGGTAGGAGGGGGCAAGGTGATGGAGCGCCTTGAAGCCTAGAGTGAGAAGTTTTTGTTTTGTGCGGAGGTTGATAGGCAACCACTGGAGGTTTTTAAGAAGGGGAGTGACATGCCCAGAGCGTTTCTGCAGGAAGATGAGCTGGGCAGCAGAGTGAAGAATAGACTGGAGCAGGGAGAGAGAGGAGGAAGGGAGATCAGGCAGCAGGATGACACAGTAATCTAGCCGGGATATAACGAGAGCCTGTGACAGTAAGATAGCCGTTTGGGTGGAGAGGAAAGGGCGGATCTTGGCAATATTATAAAGGTGAGACCGGCAGGTCTCGGTGATGGATCGGATGTGTGGGGTGAACGAGAGAGCCGAGTCAAAGATGACACCGAGGTTGCGGGCCTGAGAGACGGGAAGGATGGTTGTACTATCCACAGTGATAGGGAAATCAGGGAGAGGACAGGGCTTGGGGGGAAGATGAGCTCAGTTTTGGTCATGTTGAGTTTTAGGTGGCAGGCAGACATCCAGGTAGAGACGTCTTGGAGGCAGGAGGAGATACGAGCCTGAAGGGAGAGGGAGAGGACGGGGCAGAGATGTAGATCTGTGTGTCATCTGCATACTGAGGCCCAGAGAAGTGAAGTGACTTGCCCAGGGTCACACAGCAGATGGATAGTAGAACCGGGGTTGGAACCCAGGTCCTCTGACTCACAGGCCCGGGCCCTTTCCACTAGGCCATGCTGCTTCTCTCCTCCCTGCTTCTGTTTCTTTTAGCCCCTGGGGAAGGACTGTTGGTGAAAGAAGTAATTAGAGGAGGCCAAGTCTGGGGGGCTGTAAATCCAAGAGCCTGGAGAGAATGGAGGGAAAAGGCAGGGAAGGTGAGGAAGACAGGAAGGAAGGACGGGTCAGCTTTCAGGCTGGCCATTTGGGTGGCCCCTGATGGCCCTTGCAGATCTTGTACCAACAGATAATAATAATGGTATTTGTTAATAGCTTACTTTGTAGCAAACACTGCATTAAGCCCTGTTGCCCAGGCTGTCACGTGTCTCACGGAACACTTTTTTAATGCTATTTGTTAAGTGCTTACTATGTGTTCAACACTGTTGTAAACCCTGGGGTAGAAACAAATGAATTAGTTCAGAAACAGTCCTTGTCCATTATGGGGCTCACAGTCAAAGTAGGAGGGAGAACAGGAGAACCGAGGCCCAGACAAGGGGAGTGACTTGGCCAAGTCACACAGCAGACAAGCAGCAAAGCCAAGATTAGAACTCTTGACCTTCTGACTCCCAGGCCCGTGCATGATTGACTTTTTGGAACCTCACAATGTTGATCCTTTCCTTTCCACTCATTCTCAGGATGCCACTATTTTACTCAAATTCACCCTTCATCTACTCTCCTCATTTCAGGGAGGTGGAATTTAGGGAAAATCGGGGAATTTTATGGTTCTTTTAAAGGCACACCACCCCCGAGAGAGCTTCCCTGATTAAACTCTCATCAAACCTGGGGAAATGGGGAATTTTATGGCTCATTTAAGGCACATCTTCTCCAAGAGGCCTTCCCTGACTGAGCCCTCATTCTCTTTTCTCCCACTCCCTTCTGGATTGCCCTGACCTGCTCCCTTTATTCACCCCCTCCTTCAGCCCCACAGCACTTTTGTCCATATCCATAATTTCTTCATATTAATGTTGGTCTCCCCCTCTAGACTGAAAGCTCTGTTTGGGAAGGAAATGTGTCAGCCAATTCTGTTGTACTGTACAGCACTCTACACACAGTAGACACTAAATAAATATCATTAATTGATTGATTGGCTCTTAGATTGAAAGCCCAGAGCCTGGACAATGTCCCATGATGCTTTCTCATGCTGCCAGCAAACACCTCAATGGTGGGGAACAGTTTCTGGGTCCCAAGTGGGACAGAAACTTTGTCTGAGTGCCCAAGATCCCCCTCTCCCCCAGATCCCCAATTGTATTATTCCATGAACTCCAGTCCCCTCTAAACTGAAAGCTTGTTGTGGGCAGGGCATGTGTCTGTCCTATGGGTACTCTCCCAAGCACTTAGTACAGTGCTCGGCTCACAGGAGGCCCGCCATCCATCCGACTGATTGATTGAAGGGGCAGAACTGTGTACACTCAGTAAAGAATTCAGTTTCTGGTACAATACCTGCCTTCTGCCCTGCCGGCCCACACCCCGTTGACTTGGTCTCAGGTAGGAGTCTGCCCAACTCTGCTTCTCGGAGCGAAATAGGGAAGGGACACTGATAGACACCCCATCCTCCTCCTGACATTAGAACCCACAAGCTTCCACATTAAGCCCAAAAGGTTCCCTTCTCTGGGGACCGAGGCAGGAAAGTGACCCCACATACAGGACTGCATTACACTTTCCAAGCACTTAATACAGTGCTCTGCACCCAGTAAGCGCTCAATAAATACAATTGAAGGAATGAATGACTATAGTCCTCGGGAGGCTTGATTCATCGGAAGAATTAAAGGCCCTGGGTCTTCTCAGTCCCAGGCAAGTCAGATAGAACTAGCTTCCTGCATAGAGCCCAGGTCCCTGTCCTCCCCTGAGTGGCAGTTGCCTCATCACTCTTCTTCCTTCCTATTATTCACACACACACACGCACACACACAGCCTTGCCTTGAGTAGCATTGCAGCCCACTGATTAAGGGGGAAAATCTGGGAATTGACTCTGCCTACAGTGTAAGAGAGATGCTCCTGGAGACCGAGGAGAAGCACTGAGCTGCAGCTGCTCTGGAAAGATGCCCCTGGGCCCTTGAACCAGAACCACCCTCGGGTCGGAGAGCAGCAGCCCGCTCCCTGGTGGCACTAATCGGGATTCGGGGTGGCTGTGCCTATCTATCGCCGCCTGGTGGCAACAGGCATTGGCCTGGGACGCTGCCCTTTTCAATAGCCCCGAGTTGGTACTACCTACTGTTCTGTGAGGCTTCGCCTCTCTATCATCCCCCCGGTGACACTATTTTTTATGGTGTTTGTAAAGCGCTTACTATGTGCCAGGCACTGTACTAAGCGCTGGGATAGAAAGCTCATCACTTTGGACACAGTCCACATCCCTAATGGGACTCACAAGTCTTAATCCCCATTTGAGAGATGATATAATTGAGGCTCGGAGAAGTGAAGTGACTTGCCCAAGGTCACCCCGCAGAGAAGTGGCCGAGGCTGGATTTGGAGCCAGGTCCTTCCGGGATGTAGCCACCAGGCGGCGCTGCTTCTCGCCCAGACGGTGATTCTGGGCGGCCGCGCCTCTCTATCGCCATCTGGTGGCACTTTGCTCCTACTGCTCTGGCTTCCTCCCTGGGCCTCCATCTCCTCTAGGTCGCCTCTGACTCTTTTCCCCGGCCTCCCTCTGGCATGGAAATCCCTCCCTCTCCACATGGGCCAGACCACTACTCTCCACCTCTTCAGAGCATTATTAAGTCGCAACTCCGCCAAGACGCCTTTTCTGATTAAGCCCTCTTTTACCGCCGCCCACCCCTCCCCCCGCCCCGCCCCTGGCTTCTTCGCCCTTCTGTATCCTCTATAGCCTTGGATCTGTGATCTGTGGACATTCCCTGTTTTCCCTGCAGTACTTATGTGCATATCTGTAAACTATGCATTTGTGTCTCTAGTTATATCCCGGCTAGACTACTGTGTCAACCTTCTCTCTGATCTCCCTTCCTCCTCTCTCCCCCCGCTCCAGTCTATTCTTCACTCCGCTGCCCGGCTCATCTTCCTGCAGAAACGGTCTGGGAATGTCACTCCCCTTCTTAAACAACTCCAGTGGTTGCCTATCAACCTCCGCTCCAAACAAAAACTCCTCACTCTAGGCTTCAAGGCTCTCCATCACCTTGCCCCTTCCTACCTCTCCTCCCTTCTCTCTTTCTACTGCCCACCCCGCACGCTCCGCTCCTCTGCCACCCACCTCCTCACCGTCCCTCGGTCTCGCCTATCCCGCCGTCCACCCCCGGGCCACGTCCTCCCGCGGTCCCGGAACGCCCTCCCTCCTCACCTCTGCCAAACTAATTCTCTTCCCCTCTTCAAAACCCTACTTAAAACTTACCTCCTCCAAGAGGCCTTCCCAGACTGAGCTCCCCTTCTCCCTCTACTCCCTCTACCGCCCCCCCCTTCACCTCTCCGCAGCTTAACCCTCTTTTCCCCCCATCTCCCTCTGCTCCTCCCCCTCTAACTTCCCATCCCCTCAGCACTGTACTCGTCTGCTCAACTGTATATATTTTCATTACCCTATTTATTTTGTTAATGAAATGTACATCGCCTCGATTCTATTTAGTTGCCATTGTTTTTACGAGATGTTCTTCCCCTTGACTCTATTTATTGCCATTGTTCTCGTCTGTCCGTCTCCCCGGATTAGACTGTAAGCCCGTCAAACGGCAGGGACTGTCTCTATCTGTTGCCGACTTGTTCATTCCAAGCGCTTAATACAGTGCTCTGCATATAATAAGCACTCAGTAAATACTATTGAATGAATGAATGAAATCTAGTGGCTGTGAGCACAGAGGGGGTCCTCACAGCCCCTTAGTATTAGTATTATTACTAATAATAATAATTATTAGTAATGTGGCATTACTTTAACATTTAAAATATGCCAGGCCATGTACTAAGTGTTGAGGTAGGTAAAAGAAAATTGGTTTGGACACAGTCATTGTCTCATGTGGAGCTCACAGTCCCAATCCCCATTATACAGATTAGGTAACTGAGGCCCAGAGGAGTGAAGTTACTTGGCCAAGGCCACACAGCAGACAAGTGGCGGAATCAGGATTAGAACCCATTACCTTCTGATGCCCAGGCCCATTCTCTAGCCACTAAGAAGAGAATGAAGTGAAAACACACTGGTGATTACTGAGCATTTACTTTGCACAAAGGACTGTAGGATGTCCTAGGGAGAGTAGGATACTGAGTTATTATGGTATTTGTTGAGTACTTACTATGTGCCAAATGCTGCTGTAAGCGCTAGGGTAGATATGAGGTAATCAGGTTATCTCACATGGGGCTCCCAGTCTTAATCGCAATTTTACAGATGAGGTTACTGAGGCCCAAGGAAGTTAAGTGACTTGCCCAAGGTCACACAGTAGACAAGTGGCAGAGATGGTATTAGAACCCACATCCTCTGACTCTCAAGCCCGTGCTCTTGCGATTAGGCCATGTTGCTGTGGGCAGGTAATGCGTATGTCCTATTGTATGGTCCCAAGCACTTCATACAGTGTTCTGCATGCAGTAAGCACTCTTTCACGTCTGGCGTTGTGAGATCTGGCATTAGGAGATCTGGCCCCAGAAGACACGCCTGGATGAGCAACTGTGGAGACACAAGTTCTCGCCATTCTGCCCTCCATCACCAGCTAAAAAACACAAGTGTTGGACCCCTCGGGCTCCAGGGGAACCATTTGTCTGATAGAAAGGGAGAGATGGCTAGCGTGGCTCAGTGGAAAGAGCACGGGCTTTGGAGTCAGAGGTCATGGGTTTGAATTCCGAATCTGCCACTTGTCAGCTGTGTGACTGTGGGCAAGTCACTTAACTTCTCTGTGCCTCAGTTACCTCATCGGTAACATGGGGATTAAGACTGTGAGCCCCACGTGGGACAACCTGATTCCCCTGTGTCTACCCCAGCGCTTAGAACAGTGCTCTGCACATAGTAAGCGCTTAACAAATACCAACAATATTATTATTATTAGATGGGGTGGGGGTAGGTGTGTGAAAACAATCCAGTTTCACAAACGTGAGCCTCCCCCAAAACATGGATTGCCAAGCAGAGATGACAGTTGACAGTCGCAGCTAAGCAGACTGCTACATCTTGCAGCTCTAAACCCTTAACTAACCCCATCTTCATATTGCCAAGTCCATTAGTTATTCTCCAGGGACTGGATGACCTAAACAACTACAGACTGGGCAGAATTCAGACCCTACATTCCTGCTGAATTACGCTAGAACTGAAGTCCACACGGCTCTACTCCTCAAAGAGGAACAGGGTAGACGTGCTAATGCTACCCTGTCCTACTCCTGACACTAGACCCTCCCCCTACCCCAGAAGCCACCACTGTCAAGGCCACAAGCATCCCTTCTCTGAAGAACTGAAGCTGTGCAAGATGAGCCTGCAGACAGGACTGGGGGCAAAGGGAGGTTCGATCCATCTAGAGAATTAAGGGCCTCGGGTCTTGTCCATTTCACAGCCAGATCAGACAGAGCCAGTTCCCTGCACAGAGCCCCAGTCCACATTTCCAGCACCATCCTCTGTGCTGGAGGTGGCAGCCACCTCCCCTCTCTTCTCTTTTCTCCTCTTCCAGAGATGAACTCTGAAGCATAGAAATTCAAACACAAACATATTCACCAACCACAAACAACACCTTCCCTGAGAGGTGGCGGCACAGCTCCTGACTCCATCTCTCCCCAAGGATTATGATGATGGTACTGGTTAAGCACTTACTTTGTGCCAAGCACTGTTCTAACTTCTGGGGTAAATACAAGGTAATCAGAATGTCCCACGTGGGGCTCACAGTCTTAATCCCCATTTTACAGATGAGGTACTGAGGCACAGAGAAGTTAAGCGGCTTACCCAAGATCACACAGCAGACATGTGGAGGAGCTGGGATTAAAACTCATGTCCTCTGACTCCCAAACCCGTGTTCTTTCCACTAAGCCATGCTGCTTCTGACACAATCCCTGATCCTTGGGGCTCATAGTCTAAAACCCCATTTTACAGATGAGGGAGCTAAGGCCCAGAGAAATAAGGCAATTTGCCCAAAGTCACTCAGCAGACAAGTGGTGGAGCCGGGATTAGAACCCATGACCTTCTAACTCCTAGGCCTGTGGTCTGTCCACTACCCTATGCCGTTTCTCTTGGGAAATGCATTGCTGTGGACATGGAGGGGGTCCCCACTTCCATAGGAGCTACCACTAGTAGACATGGAGAGGGTCCCCACTTGTGGACAGTGGTGTGCGGGGCTCCAGGTCTGCTCATTTGGTCAAGCCAAAATCAGCTCCCCGCCCCAAGCCCCAGTTCCTGAGTGCGAAACCAGCCTTCGTGCAAAGAGTGGCAGCCCCCTCCTCATTACTGTCCCCAAAGCTAACCCCATCTTTCATGCACAGAAGCACACACATCCCACCTTCCCTTTAAGTGGGACTGCATCACAGAGCTCCATCTTTCAGTGGTGGGGTGCATTGGGGAATTGACCTGACTGCCCAAGTGCAGGGGTATAAACTTCAAGGGTGGGGAGTTGTGATGAGCCACAACTGTAGAGAGAGCAGTAGCCAGTAGGATTCTCCCCTTGGTCATCCAGCCCCCATCTACAGAGTTCTGGAGGAGAAGACCTGTGGGGCTTTCCTACTCCCAGAGCTTAGAGCCAATGGACCCAGAATTAGGGGGCTTGGAATGCACCATAAATACCTCCTCTGGAGATGGGGAAGAGGATCTTTGGTCTCATGGAAGAGAGGCAACACTGGAGCCATCCTCCCAGCTCATGTGTTATGCCACTTAATTTCCCCCTGCACTGCACTTAGCAGGTCACTGGGTAATTCTATTCTGCTGCTTTGGATGCTCCTGCTGACTGTTGAGGTTAGGACTGTTGGCGTCAGTTTTCTAAAGTCAAACAGGCCCTGATTCTGCAAAGAACCAGCCATGACCATTAGTAAGTGCTTAACAAATACCATTAATAATAATGACAATGATAATAAAATGAGGATTCAATACCTCTTCCTTCCTCCCTCTTATACTGTGAGTTCCCTGAGGAACGGGGACAAAATCTGACCTGATAATCTTGAATCTACCCTGTGCTTGGTACAGTGTTTAGCACACAGTGAGCACTTAAATGCCACCACATTTATTATTATGCAGGAAGAGGTGGGAGCCAGCTGGCTTCTTACCAGATTTCTGTCCTCTCTCTCCCTCCTTCCCCTGCCTTGTTAACTAGAGGAGCATGGTTTGGCTCAGCAGCCTGGACCTTGTTGAGGAAGGCACATAGGAGATTAATCAATAGGGTTTATTTTATGCAGACCACTTTACTAAGTGCTTGGGAGTCTTCAACAGAGCTGGTAGACACACTCCCTGCCTTCAAGCATCTTACATTCTACCTGGGGAGACGGAGAGTAAAATATAATTAGAGGTAGGTGGGATATCTGGGGCACAGTATTTGTGTGTGTGTGGGCATGCACACGTGCACCGCACAGGTGGGCTAACTACACATGGGTGTGAACATATTGGAGTTGTCTGCTTGGGGGTTCTTGCATGTGCCCACCTATGATGCGTCTGTTCTGTGTGGGTTTATTTACAATCCCCTATCATGGGCTTCAGAATCAGTCATGGGTTCTACTCCCAGCTCCACCCTTGGCTGCTGTGGGAACTTGGTCAAATCACTTCGCTTCTCTGTGCCTTACTTATCTCATCTGTAAAATGGAGATTAAGACAGTCATCCCAATGAGGGAGAGTGTCCAACCTCATTTGCTTGTGTTCCGACCCAGCTCTTGGTACCGTACGTGGCACTTTGGGGGCACTTAAATACCACAGTTGATAACTTCCAACTCTACCTCTTGTCTGCTGTGTGACCTTGGGCAGGTCACTTGACTTTTGGGCCTCACTTGCCTCATGTCTAAAATGGGGATGGAGATTGTGTCCCTGTCTGGGACAAGGACTGTGTCCAATCCAATTGCCTTGTGTCTACCCGAGCTCTTGCTGTGGTGCCTGACACAGGCTAAGTACTTAAATACTGCCATTATCATTCTTACTACTATTACAGCAGAGGTAGTAGACACATTCCCTGGCCCCAGAGAGTTCACAGACTAGATGGGGAGACATACATGCATATAAATAATGTATAATCTGGCATTTAGGCACTCAATACCACAAGTATTGTGTTTATTATTAGAAAAAGGGGAGGGGAAAGCAGAGACCCAGAGAGATCAAGGAACACCAATAGAGTCGCACTGCAAGTCACTTAAATCTCTTCAAACGACTGATTGATTCACTGACTGACCAGAGAGTGGAACCTGGGACAACCTCCAGGCTGAGCCACTATCCACCTTCAACCCATGGTGCCCGCTCTCTGTCTCTTGGGCCTAAGAGGGTCATGCCTTGTGGCCTAGCCCAGCCTGGTAAAGCCAATAGGGGCAAGGAGAAATCTGAGATTCTCCCACCCCTGGGAGCCCCATTCTTCTGCAGACTCTCAGGCTGGGTCCGGGGAAGAGGAAAGGAGAAAAAGAGGGTGATATCAACCCCTCCTTTTACACTCCCAAGTCCCCAGACCCTTTCTCCTGACTGGGTGAGACTGAAGGAATGAAAAGTGGAAGGAGGAAGGAGAGAGGGTGGTAGGTTGTCAGTCTACAATTTAGAAGCTGGCGATATCCTCCTGCTTTGAGTAACAGCAGATACCCCCAAATTATAACCCTTCTGGGGAGTAGGAGCAGCTGTCACTGGATCAAGGGACTTGGGAAAGAGGAAAAATCATCCATTTTAATTTCACACAAATGTATTTGGGCTTACAAAGCCCATGCCGCCAAAGGGACAGAGAGGGGAAGGGGAGGAGGAGGAGGAGGGGGCCAGACCATGCCATTTCTGTTGGTAGGATGGGGAAAACCACTTTGCATCTTCCCACTCTAGCATGTGCTGATAGTCCTCTCCCCTCCTCATTCTGCTCGTCCAGGAGAGGTGGAGGTCATAGGGTAGTCACACATGCATACACATAGACAGGCACACCCCTAACTACTCCTGTCCCTGTATCCCCCTCCCCCAGGGGCACCCCCCTCAGACAGAAGAGGGAGTCTGTACTCTTGAAGCCAGAGCTAGGCAGATAGCTCCCAACGGAAGGGCCCGGCCAGGAGGAAGTCACACTGACTATAGAATTAAAGGCCCCGGTGCAACTTCGCACCCACTCTCAGGTCCTTCCACGAAGCACCTAGCCAAAGCTCTAGACCCCTGTTTGCATAACCCTCGACCTGTCCAAAGAGGGGCAGCCCCTCACACCCTGCTCTGGTTCTGGCCCTCACACTCACACAAGAAGCACACACACACCTCCATCTCCTCCGGGAGTTGCAAGGGACTGGTTTGGCACCCATGATGCAGTGTTTGACCCTCAACCCCCAAAGGAAATGGCATTGTCTGGAAGGAGGAGATACAATTGTGGGCTTGGAGGTGGGAGGGAGGGGGTGTCCAGGGGGCAGCAGCTGTGGCCAGAGGGCAGCAGCCCTTGGCCAACCAATTGCCCAACGGGGGGCCGGCGCAATCACTCTATCAGTGTTCATAGCATCTGGTGGGTAGCTGGTCAGTCCTCTGCTGTCCACAGGGATCAGGTGGTTCGGTTCGGGGCTGCGCTAAGACTTCCTGGGGACAGAAGTGACCATTGGTTGACTGAGGAGGTCTGCCCAGGCCACCCATGGGGAGAGTGCCAGCTTATCTCAGTTGCGGTGGGGGGGGGGCAGGGAAGACTTGGATGGGTCTCCAATGGGGATCCAATTCCTCCAGGTAGGGACGGTAGGGTAGGAGCGTGGTCAGAGGTCACTACTGAACCCAGGGGGATTCGATCACTGCTCTGGTTTGTGGATTATAAGGATGCAGTGGATTGTGTGTGTATATGTGGAGCAGGGGATAAGGTTCCCTCCACTCTATTCTCTCAAGCACTTCGCCTAGTGCTCAATAAAGACCATCGATTCCTTCTATTTGCCTGAAACAGAACCCAGAAAGCCCCAAGCTTAAAGCATAAAGAACTCACCATCCTGTCCAGTCCTGTCTGCACCAACATGTCCTTGGGGAGGCAGGGTTGGACCAGGGGGCTTGGTCTCCCATGATGCACTTGGGGCTCAGGCTTCTTCCTTGGCCCTAAGGATAAAACTGGTCAGGTCTCAGGGTAATCTTGCTTGGCGCCCCTTCTCTGGTCAGGGGGGTGCTACAGCCAGGGCCCAACCCCATCAGTGCCCCATGCTGCAGCTGGACTGTCCCCTGCAGACTCACTCACACCAGAATTGAGAGTGAGCACAAGAGAAAAAGAGCAAGTGAGAGAGAGAGAGAGAGAGAGCAAGAGAAGTGAGAACCAGAGAAGTGAGAGAACCAGAGATAAGGGGCCACCCCTCTGAGACATGAGAGCAGCTGCCATTCATACACCCTGCAAGGGAGGCCCTGATTGGCTTTGTCACCCCAAGGCAGGACACCCCAGGCATTCTGGGATTCCTCAACAAGATGCAGCTCCTGCAGACTCCCTCCCCACCACACCCACCCCCCAATTTCCCAGAGTCTTACCTGTGAGCAGGATTGTCTGGGACACTTCTCCAGGGCACAGAAAGAAGCTGAGATGCTGCCCTTTTTCTCATGTAGCCAAGCCCCTGAACACTTACCCGGTGCCAATCTGGTCCTTCACCCCTCTTCCTCTTTCTTCCTGTCTACCAATAGTAGATCCGGATGGGGCAGCTGACTCCAAGTTCGGCCTGGAGTAAGACCACACCCCTTTAAGCACCCTCTCTGGCAAACTTGGTGTAGGAGACACAGTCCCTGCCCACTGGGAGCTTACAGTCTGTCAGTCTGCCAGTCCATTTGCTGCCAGTCCATGTGCTGAACACTGTACTAACTCCTTTGGCACAGTACTATAGAACCAAGTAACTAACATGCCCCAACAAGCTCACAGTCTAGAAAGGAAGCACTGACTTTGGAACAACATGGTGAGAATGCTTCAAGAGGTTTAGCATTACATAGCACACATGGCCCCTGTTCTCAAGAAGCTTCCAGTCTACATGACAGACGTTAAAATTGAGTTACATACAGGTGGAATGGCTCATACAAGTTCAGTAGATGAAGTTGTACACCTTGAACCCATGATAAGCTTGAATCGGCATAAAAAACAAAGTAAATTAATACGGAGAGTGAAGGGTGGCAGTGTTGCAGTAAGACAGCAAATAGTATTTAATCGGAAGCCATTAGACAGAGCACCCTACTAAGAGCATGACGGGGGTGAGAGGCCTCGGTCATTCAATAGTATTTATCCAGCACTTATTGCAGATTATAACATAACCATCAACAAATTCTCTGCCCACTATGAGCTTACCATCAAGGGGGGAGACAGACATTAGTAGGAATAAATTACATCCATTTGAGTAAGAGCCATGACAAGTGGGTGGAGGAGTCATCTGGAAATATTCTGTAGACTAGATTCCAACTCAACAAGACATTTGCACTTGGTAACTCAGTCTCCCAGGCACGCATCTATTAAGTACTCAACAAATACTGTTGGAGACTCAGCTTCTGCTGTTACAACCAGGATTCATTCATTCATTCAATAGTATTTATTGAGCGCTTACTATGTGCAGAGCACTGTACTAAGCGCTTGGGATGAACAGGTCGGCAACAGATAGAGACAGTCCCTGCCGTTTGACGGGCTTACAGTCTAATCGGGGGAGATGGACAGACAAGAACAATGGCAATAAATAGAGTCGAGGGGAAGAACATCTCGTAAAAACAATGGCAACTAAATAGAATCAAGGCGATGTACAATTCATTAACAAAATAAATAGGGTAATGGAAATAGATACAGTTGAGCGGACGAGTACAGTGCTGTGGGGAGGGGAAGGGAGAGGGGGAGGAGCAGAGGGAAAGGGGGGAAAAGAGGGTTTAGCTGCGGAGAGGTGAAGGGGGGGTGGTAGAGGGAGTAGAGGGAGAAGGGAGCTCAGTCTGGGAAGGCCTCTTGGAGAAGGTGAGTTTTAAGTAGGGTTTTGAAGAGGGGAAGAGAATCAGTTTGGCGGGGGTGAGGAGGGAGGGCGTTCCAGGACTGCGGGAGGACGTGGCCCAGGGGTCGACGGCGGGATAGGCGAGACCGAGGGACGGTGAGGAGGTGGGCGGCAGAGGAGCGGAGCGTGCGGGGTTGGTGGTAGAAAGAGAGATGGGAGGAGAGGTAGGAAGGGGCAAGGTGATGTAGAGCCTCGAAGCCTAGAGTGAGGAGTTTTTGTTTGGAGCGGAGGTTGATAGGCAACCACTGGAGTTGTTTAAGAAGGGGAGTGACATGCCCAGATCGTTTCTGCAGGAAGATGAGCCGGGCAGCAGAGTGAAGAATAGACCGGAGCGGGGCGAGAGAGGAGGAAGGGAGGTCAGAGAGAAGGCTGACACAGTAGTCTAGCCGGGATATAACGAGAGCCCGTAGCAGTAAGGTAGCCGTCTGGGTGGAGAGGAAAGGGCGGATCTTGGCGATATTGTAGAGGTGAAACCGGCAGGTCTTGGTAACGGATAGGATGCGTGGGGTGAACGAGAGAGACGAGTCAAGGATGACACCGAGATTGCAGGCCTGAGAGACGGGAAGGATGGTCGTGCCATCCACGGTGATAGAGAAGTCTGGGAGAGGACCGGGTTTGGGAGGGAAGATGAGGAGCTCAGTCTTGCTCATGTTGAGTTTTAGGTGGCGGGCCGACATCCAGGTGGAGACATCCTGGAGGCAGGAGGAGATGCGAGCCTGAAGGGAGGGGGAGAGGACAGGGGCAGAAATGTAGATCTGTGTGTCATCTGCGTAGAGATGGTAGTCAAAGCCATAAGAGCGAATGAGTTCACCGAGGGAGTGAGTGTAAATGGAGAACAGAAGAGGGCCGAGAACTGACCCTTGAGGAACTCCAACAGTTAAAGGATGGGAGGGGGAAGAGGCTCCAGCGAAGGAGACCGAGAATGACCGGCCAGAGAGGTAAGAGGAGAACCGGGAGAGGACGGAGTCCGTGAAGCCAAGGTGAGATAAGGTATGGAGGAGGAGGGGATGGTCGACAGTGTCAAAGGCAGCAGAGAGGTCAAGGAGGATCAGAATGGAGTAGGAGCCATTGGATTTGGCAAGAAGGAGGTCACGGGTGACCTTAGAGAGAGCAGTCTCGGTAGAGTGGAGGGGACGGAAGCCAGATTGGAGGGGGTCTAGGAGAGAATGGAAGTTAAGGAATTCTAAGCATCGATTGTAGACGACTCATTCTAGGATTTTGGAAAGGAAGGGTAGTAGGGAGATAGGGCGATAACTGGAGGGGGAAGTGGGGTCAAGAGCGGGTTTTTTTAGGATGGGGGAGACGTGGGCATGTTTGAAGGCAGCGGGGAAGGAGCCATTGGAGATTGAGTGGTTAAAAACAGAAGTTAAGGAAGGTAGGAGGGCAGGGGCGATGGTTTTAATAAGGTGAGAGGGAATGGGGTCCGAGGCGCAGGTGGAGGGGGTGGCGCTTGCGAGGAGGGAGGAGATCTCCTCTGAGGAAACTGCAGGGAAGGATGGGAAAGTAGGGGAGAGGGTTGGTGGGGGGGAGGGGAGAGGCGGAGGGGTGACTTTGGGGAGCTCAGACCTGATCGTGTTGATTTTCGTGAGGAAATAGGTGGCCAGATGATTGGGGGTGAGAGATGGGGGAGGGGGAGGAACAGGGGGCCTAAGGAGAGAGTTAAAGGTCCGGAACAATCGGTGGGGGTGACGGGCATGGGTGTCGATGAGGGAGGAGAAGAAGATTTGCCTGGCGGAGGAGAGGGCAGAGTTAAGGCAGGAAAGGATAAATTTGAAGTGTGTGAGGTCGGCTTGGTGCTTGGACTTTCGCCAGCAGCGCTCAGCAGCTCGAGCATAGGAGCGTAGGAGGCGGACGGAGGAGGTGATCCAGGGCTGTGGGTTAGTGGAGCGAGAGCGGCGGAGGGAAAGGGGGGCGAGAGAGTCGAGATGAGTAGAGAGGGTGGAGTTGAGAGCGGAGACCTGATCATCGAGAGTGGGAAGAGAGGACAGGGCGGCAAGGTGAGGAGAGATGCTATTGGAGAGACGGATGGGATCGAGAGAGCGGAGGTCTCTGTGGGGCAGTAGCGAAGATTTGCAGGGGGAGGGAGTGTGAGAGATGAGGCAGGTGAGAAGGTTATGGTCAGAGAGAGGGATTTCAGAGTTGATGAGGGAGGCGATAGTGCAGCGGTAGGAGATGACGAGATCGAGGGTGTGACCGAGTCGGTGAGTGGGCGCGGTATGGTGGAGGAGGAGGTCGGCAGAGTCGAGGAGGGATAGCAGGCGGGCGGCAGAGGAGTCGTCGGGTACATCCATATGGATGTTGAAGTCTCCGAGGATCAGAGTGGGCAGAGAGAAGGAGAGAAGGAAGGTGAGAAAGGGGTCAAGGTGGTTGAAGAAGTCGGAAGTGGGACAGGGAGGGCGGTAGATGACAGCCACAAGTATCTGGAGGGGGTGGTAGAGGCGAATGATATGGGCTTCGAAGGAGGGGAAGGAGAGGGAGGGGGGAGGAGGGATAGTGCGGAAGCGGCAACGGGGCGAGAGGAGGAAGCCGACGCCGCCTCCCTTACCGGTGAGTCTGGGGGAGTGGGAGAAGGAGAGGCCTCCGCCGGAGAGAGCGCCGGCAGAGACCGTGTCTTCGGGAGTGAGCCAAGTTTCCATAAGGGCGAGGAGGAGGAGAGAGCGGGAGAGGAAAAGGTCATGGACGAAAGGTAGCTTACCTGTAATAGAGCGGGGGTTCCAGAGGCCACACTTGAAAGTAGCTGTGGGTGCAAGGGGGGGAGAGGGGTGAAGGGCGGGGCAGGGGAGGATTTGGATGGGAAGGAGGTGGCAGGGCCCTAGACGGGGAGAGGAGGATGAGGGGTAGCGGTGGGACAAGAGGACTGGGATGGGGCGTGGGTGGGGAAGAGAGAAGGGGGGAGGGGGTGAGGAGGGGGTTTGGTGGGGGGAGAGTAGGGGGAGGGGGAAGAGGGGTAGCGCTGGTAAAGTGGGGTTCTAGGGCGGGGGAGGGGAGGGGGGGAGGAGACAGAGGAGAGAGCGGGAAAGAGCTGAGCGAGAGAGGGGAAGGGGAAGGGGAGGATAGGAAGGGGCGGGAGGGGGGAGGGGGGGAAGAGGGACATGGCGAGGCCAGAGAGGTGGGTGGCAGCACTGACAACAATAAACAGTAATAAACGAAATCGGTAATATAGCAACATGATACAGTATGATACAATACAGTAGTGCTAATATAGCAGCATGATACAGTATGATACAATATAGTCGTGTTAATAAAAGGGCGATGACCAGGGTCGGGGGTAGGCTCGATTAAGGGGCGACCTGATCAAACTCAAAGTCTGACGACAATAAACAATAACAAGCGAAATCGCTAATATAGCAACATGGTACAGTAAGACAAACTACAATAGTGTTAATAAGCAGGCGATGACCAGGGTCGGGGGACGAGCCGACCCTACCCGATCAGACTTAAAGTCAAGCGGCCAGCGGCCGAGAGAGTCCCAGAGCTCATGACCAAATGTCCCTGTGGCGGCAGGGGGGCCCTGAGGTTGTCCGGGGTGGGTGGCGGCCGTAGGCGGCGGCTAAGGTAAGGTAACATGGTGAGACCAATGACGTCGTCGCCCGGGGCGGGGCCGGGGGAGATGAGATGTGTTGGGGGTGCTCTGGGTCAGGCCGGCGTATTCATTGAGTGCAGAGTACTGTATTAAGCACTTTGGAGAACACAATGTAACAGACATTCCCCACCCACAACAAGTTTACAGTTTATTCCACACGGGTGAAGCTACTGAACCTCAACTCACTACTGGGCTTTTGTGAGGCTTGTTATGAAGTCCCACGGTGGCAGAACAGGAGATTTTATCTCAGGATACAGAAATTGGGAAGCCTGAAAAGAGGTCCCAGCCAGCCAGCTGAGATCCACGGAATCCTGCACTCAAGGAGCACATGACGATACCGCCACCCCTTCCCCATCGGCAGGTCTTGCTTCCTGCCCCGGGGGGCTCACATTCTGATACTCCGATACTGTCACTTCCACGAACGACCCACGGCGCTGAATTCACTGAGGAGGCTGGAAAGTCGGGTTGAGGGGAAGGTTTCCAGTGAATGGGGCTGGAGGTGCACCCCCTTTTGTATAATGGGGTTGGGGGGGGCATGTATGAGCTTTGCAGAAACAGCCCCTCACCTTCTAGCACATTCCAGGCACAAAGTCCTGGGTTGAGGTTGTGGAAGATTACTGGCTTGGATGATTTTATGGTTGAGTGGGCAATACTAGCTAACTGGGGCTTGGCCCAAGCCCAGGAAAAGAGCTCAATGACAGTGACATACAAGACACACAGAGAGACACAAAGACAGTGAGCATGCACCCCCATGCACCCCATAGTTTCAGCCCCAACAAAACCCTCACCTCTAGACCCAGAGCAGCTATCATTCCCCCCAAAACAACACTTCATTGCATCACAACCCCTCAAATTCCTCCACTCCTGAGAACCAAGTCAGAGCTCAGCTTCAAACACTGTTAACCCCACACCTGTGTTCAATCTGATTATCTTCTACCTAACCCAGCACTTGCAACACATTAAGTGCCTACCAAATGCCATCATCTCATTGACAGGATCAACAAGTAAATGGTATCAAACCTTCTCCTACCACTTTCAGCCCTCTATATTGCATACACATCATTAATCCCACTGACACTGACTGTCCAGCCCTAGGCTCCTGCCTGCCCCACCGCATACACAAATCCATTTCTCTTCACCCCCTATTGGATAATTCAGTACAGGAGATACCATTTATCCCAACCCTAGATTATCAACTCCACTCATTGCTATCACTACTTGTGTCCAATCCACTGCTCAGAACAGTGTTTGGCATGTAGTAAGCACTTAAATACCCTTATTTTTAATCAATAATAGAAAGTCAATCATATTTATGGAATACCTATTCAGGGCAGAACCCTGTCTTAAGCACTTGGGTGAGTACAAGGTAACTCCTAACTGCAGCCCTTCCCCCTAAAAAGCCACCAACATTATGTCAATTATCCCAAACTTGAGTCTCCCTACCCTACCCCTTAATTCAAACCCTGAGCCTAGCCCATTCTTCAGTCCCCTCAATCACCATAATCCATAAAATCATATATATCTTTATATATGATATATCTTAAGTCTAAACATCCATCATTGCTGAGTCATCCATATAAAACCAACCCCCTTCATAAGCCACTCCATCACCATTGGAGCCAACATCAATTAGCCCAGCCTTAAGTTACCCCCCAAAAGCATCAACCCAACTCACTGCTCAACCATCAAAACCAAACCATTTGCCCTACCCACCCCAACACCACTGATATAAGAAATAAGTAGAGAAAGCCTACTTTAGGGGGCTCTTAATCCAATACATCAACTACCACACCTGAACTACCAAGCCCACAACTAAACAAAAGATATGCTAACCCAGGGGCCATCAGAGGCCCTACTCACCAAAACCGGAGAAGAACACACTCTATCTTCACTCCACAGCCTACAGCAAGTAAGGCCCCCAGGCCTTACTTAAGGTAGAAAAGGACCCACCCACCTCTGGGGCTTTAAAGGGGCAGTGCCATGCCCTGGTGTAGGGCACCTAATGGAGAGAGTGGGTTGCCCTGGGGGGGGGGTGGGGCTATAGGAGCAGGGAAGAAAAAGAGGCAGAAGGCTATTCAAGAGAAGGGGATTTGCAGCTGCTCATTGTTAAAAAGGATCTGGAAAAAACATCCTTAATTATGGACACCGGCAGAATGGGGTTTAATTCTCACCCAGGGCTACCTCAGAACTTAGTACAGTGCTTTGCACCCAGGAGGATATTCAATAAATAAGAATGAATGAGCAAATGAATAAATGAATCAATCAGCCAATAAACACAAGCTCTTCCCTGAGGTCTCCACAGTCCCCAGGCCCCACTGTCCTCTCCACTCTTGCTCTCCTTTTTGTTTTCTTTTTAATGGTATTTGTTAAGTGCTTTCCGTGTGCCAGGCACTGTGCTGGGCACCACGGTGGATACCAGATAGGTTGGACATGATTATTTTCCCACATATGTGGGACAAGGAGGTGACTGAGGCCCAGAGAACTGAAGCTACTAGCCCAGGGTCACACAGCAGATGGATTGTGGAGCAGAGGTTGGAACCTAGGTCCTCTGACTCCCAGGTCAGGGGCCTTTCTGCTAGGCCACGCTGCTTCTCTCCTCCCTGCTTCTGTTCCTTTTAGCCTCAGGGGAAAGACTGTTGGTAAAAGAAGTAATTAGAGGAGGCCAGGTTTGGGGGCCTCTTAATCCAAATACATGGAAAAAGTGGAGGGAAAAGGCAAGGAAGGTGAAGAAGACAGGAAAGAATGACGGGTCAGCTTTCAGGCTGACCACTTGGGTGGCCGCTGATGATCTTTGCAGATCTTGGACCGACAGATAATAATAGTAGCATCTGTTAATAACTTACTTTGTAGCGAGCACTGCATTAAGCCCTGTTGCCCAGGGTGTCACGTGTCTCACAGAACACTTTTTTATTGCTATTTGTAAAGTGCTTACTAGGTGTTCAACACTGTCCTAAGCCCTGGGGTAGAAACAAGTGAATTAGTTGGGAAACAGTCCCTGTCCCTTATGAGGCTCAGAGTCTAAGTAGCAGGGAGAACAGGAGAATTGAGGCCCAGAAAAGGGGAGTGGCTTGGCCAAGGTCACACAGCAGACAAGCGGCAGAGCCAAGATTAGAACTCTTGACCTTCTGACTCCCAGGCCCGTGCATGATTGACTTTTTTGAACCTCACAATGTTGATCCTTTCCTTTCCACTCATTCTTCAGCATGCCACTATTGTACTCAAATTCACCCTTAACCTGTGCTTATTTTAGGGAGATGAAATTTAGGGAAAATCAGGGAACTTTATGCTTCTTTTAAAGGCACACCTCCCCCGATAGGCCTTCCCCGATTAAACTCTCATCAAACCTGGGGAAATGGGGGAATTTTATGGCTCATTTAAGGCACATCTCCTCTAAGAGGCCTTCCCTGACTGAGCCCTCATTCCCTTTTCTCCCACTCCTTTCTGGGTCACCCTGACTTGCTCCCTTTATTCACCCCCTCCCTCAGTCCCACAGCATTTTTGGCCATATCCATAATTTCTTTATATTAATGTTGGTCTCCCCCTCTAGACTGAAAGCTCTGTTTGGGAAGGAAATGCGTCAGCCAATTCTGCTGTACTGTACTCTGCCAAGTGGTTAGTACAGCGCTCTGCACACAGTAGGCACTAAATAAATACCATTGATGGATCGATTGGCTCTTAGATTGAAAGCCTGGAGCATGGACATTGTCCCTTGATGCTTTCCTTATGCTGCCAACAGACACCTCAATGGTGGGGAACAGTTTCTGGGTCCCAAGTGGGACAGAAACTTTGTCTGAGGTGATTGTCTTCTGATCTAAAAACTTCATATATTAGAGGCCACCCCATTTATCTTGCCTCTCATTGTGTGCACGAATATTTGCAATCTGTGGTTAGATTGCTATCTATTTGAAGTGGCTTAACTAATTCCACAGAAAGTAGTTTTTTTTCAGCAGGGAGAATTTGGTCAATGAGCCAAACTGAAAAATTGCTAAGGGCTCTTGGCACTAAACTGAAACCAATCCAGGAATTGCAAATCTGATAATTGACTTCTGGGTTGTCAGTCCCAGCTCAAGTCCATGTATATGCCTAGCTTGTCACTAATCAGTCTATCAGTCAATGGTATTTACTGAGCCCTTACTATATGCAGAGCACTGTACTAAGCATTTGGGAGAGACCTAAAGGACAGAATTGATAGATACACTCAAATCGATCAATCAATGTTATTTATCGAGTGCTCACTGTGGGCAGAGAACTGTACTAAATGCTTGGGAGAGGACAATAGAACAGAGTTGCTAGACGCGTTCCCTGGCCACAAGGAGTTTACGGTGTAGAGGGGGAGACAGACATTAATCTAAATCAATAAATTCCAGATATGTGCATGAGTGCTGTGGAACGGAGGGAGGGGTGAATAAAAGGTGCAAATCCAAGTGCAAAGCAAAAGGAAATCTTCTATCTTGTCCGGCCTTGGTGCAGTTTTTAGGAGCAAGGAAAGTGCTTAAAAATACCATCATTATCATACGCACCTTGCTTCTGCTGCAGGCACATGGGACATTTGAGGGGAGTGGGAATACGCACACACACACAAAACCATACACACCCTCCCTTCCCTGCTTCCCCCCTTCTCAGTAGCTCATCTTGAAACTCCATTTCTTCCCTCTGCTTATGAGGTATTGTAGTGTCCATCTCTCCGACTAGATTTTAAGCTCAGAAGATGTTGTGTCTTCATCTTTCAGAATCCCTTGCTCCCCACTTGTGCTCTTAGATTGTGAGCCCCCAAGTCTAATTCCCACCTGTGCCTTCTCTCCCCACACTTAATACAGTGTTCTGCACCCAGTAAGAATGTAATACCTTTACTACGACTGTTATTGCTACTATGGCACAGCTCCAAGCTCATCTCCTCCAGGAAGCCAGCCCTGATTAACTCCATCCACTTTCCTGCCACCCCAATACTCTGTGTGACTAGTATCATGAGCATCCTGCTCCGGGAGTCAGAAGTCACAGTTCTCCGGTGACCGTGCATGGCCACGGACGAGTGTGTGGTTCGGGTACCCTGAGGGGAGTGATTCCCCGGCTTGCACATGAGGCTCTTGTTCCAAGGCTGTGGGTGACCGTGGGCTGCCCGTTCTGCCCCCTGGCCCCCGTGCCCTGAGGAGATACCCTCGGCCTCGTCCCTCTCTTGGACCCAGATGGCCCCTGGCCTGCGAGCCTGGGCCTGTCCGGATGGATACAAGTGTCCCCAGCCAAATTCTGCCTGTAATCCTCATCTAGAGCTGTGGAACCCCATCTTGAGAGATGAATGGATTACTGATACGGGGGTCCAGAGTCTCTCATCCTACCTTCTGGAAAAAGCTGAGAACCGTGTTTGTTACCAGACATTTCAGTCTCGGGCTGGCGGCCAAGAAACCAGCAGTATCAGAGCTGGAAAGAGCTGGGTCGCAGATTGGAGACAGCTTAGTTTGGGGTAGACACTAATCTCCCCATATCCTAAAACACTGACCCTATTTCCAAGAAAGGATGTGTATGGAGAGATGTAGCTGACTGCTGCTATGTCCTACTAAGACTTGTCCCCCTCCCCCTTGCCCCCAGGCCCTCTTTGGGGCACTAATAGGTATTTGGGGAGACTGTGCCTCTCTATCACCCCCCTGGTGACAGCCACCTTGTTCAGGGAGCCTGCACCTTTTTATCGCTCACTGGTGGTACTAGGCATCGCTCTAATAATAGTATATATAGTATAATAGTAATAATAATAATAATTATTATTAGTGGAACTGCACCTCGCTATCGGCCTCTGGTGGCATCAATCGTTATACCGGGAGACAGCATCTCTCTATCGCCGCCTGGTGTCACTATAGTATAGCGTAGTATAGTATAGTATAGAATAGTATAATATAGTATAATATAGTATAGTGTAATATAGTATAGTATAGTCCAGTTTAATTTAGTATAATATAATAGTAGAAAAGCAGCGTGGCTTAGTAAAATGAGCCCGGGCATGGGAGTCAGAGGACGTGGTTTCTAATCCCACCTCCTCCACTTGTCTGCTGGACAAGCCACTTAACTTCTCTGTGCCTCAGTTACCTCATCTGTAAAATGAGGATTAAGACTGTGAGCTCCATGTGGGACAACCTGATTAACTTATATCTCCCCCAGAGCTTAGAACAGTGCTTGGCACATAGTAAACGCTTAACAAATACCAACATTATTATTATATGTCCCCCAGAGCTTAGAACAGTGCTTGGCACGTAGCAAGTGCTTAACAAATGTCATCGTTATTAGTAGTAGTTGTAGGAGTATGGTATAGCACTAGGCTTCTTTTGGGAGGCTGCTTTTCTCTACAGTCTCACGGCGGTACGAGGCGTTGCTCTGTAAAGCTGCGCCTCTCTATCTCCCTTCCCGCCCCCGACTGGCACTCATGGTTGTGGGTTTTTTTTCCGTGGTGTTTTTGAAGCATGTACTATGTGCCAGCCACTGAATTAAGCGCTGGGTTAAAAGAGAAGTTCATCGGGTCGGACACAGTCTACGTTCCACATGGGTGTCACAAGTCTTAGCCCCCATTTTAGAGATGAGGTAATTGAGGCTCAGAGAAGTAAAGTGACTTCTCCAAAGTCACCCAACAGAGAAGCGGAGAGGTCTGGATAAGGAGCCAGGTCTTCTGACGCGCAGGTCCGGCCTGTAGCCACCAGGCGGCGCTTGCTTCCTTCTCACCTGGTGATTTTGGGCGGTCGCGCCTCTCTATCGCCACCCGGTGGCACTGTGCGCTTACTGCGCCGGTTTCCTCCCTGGGCCTCCAGCTCCTCTAGGTCACCTCCGACTCCTTTTTTTTCCGGCCTCCCCCGGGCCTCGATCTCCCTCCCTCTCCACATAGGCCAGACCACCACTCCTCCCCCCTTCTTCAAAGCATTACTAAGGTCACAACCCCGCCAAGAGGCCTTCTCCTATTAAACCCTCTTTCCCCCCACCCCTGCATTCTCCCTTCTAATACTACTACTACTACTACTAATGTCGTTATTTATTAAGAGCTTACTATGTGCCAAGTACAGTTCTAAGCGCCGGGGTAGATACAAGATCATCAGGTGGTCCCATGTAGGGCTCACAGACTTCATCCCCATTTTACTGATGAGGTAACTGAGGCACAGAGAAGTTAAGTGGCTTGCCCAAGGTCACACGGCTGACACTCATCAGAGCTGGGATTAGAACCCATGACCTCTGACTCCCAAGCCTGGGCTCTTTCCACTGAGCCACCTTCTGCATCGCCTACACCCTTTGGATATTCGCTCTTTTCCCTACAGCATTTATATGCCTACCTGTAAACTATGCACTCTGTGTACAGAAATGTGGTGGGTGGGTGTGAGCACAGATGGGGTAGTTAATAATAATAGCAATAAAGATAATAATAATAACTGTGGTGCTTGTGCCAGACACTGTACTAAGCACTGGGATAGATACAAACAAATAGGGTTGGATAGGTCTGACAGTCAATATTTCCAGCCATTCAAGAAACCAACAATTTAAGCAAAATGGCTTCAGGCAGTGGAATGGATGTATTTAGCAAAGACCAGGTTTCCAATTGTGGCCGAGAGCTGAGAACCTTAGTTTGTGGAGCAGGGGATCGATTTACAGGGGGAGACACCTCCAGGAAGAGCGGGAGGCTGAGGCAGGGGACCACCATATGCCTTATTGAAGGCACATCTCTTCCAAGAAGCCTTCCTTGATTGCCCCCTTTTTATTAAGCCCCTCTTTCCTCTTCTCCCACACCTTTCTGCCTCACCCTGAGTTGCTTCCTTTATTCATCCCGCCCCACAGCCCCACAGCACTTATATCTGTAATTTTATTTATATTAATGTCTGTCTTTCTAGACTGTAAGCCTGCTGTGGGCAGAGAATGTGTTTAGTTTTATTGTACTCTCCAAAGCGCTTAGTTCAGTACTCTGCACACAGTGAGCACTCAATAAATATGATTGAATGAACTGAATAAAGCGTGGCACCATGTGAACCTCCGTTCAACTTCCTCTCCTCCTCATTATCCCCCATTCCCAGCACTCATGTCTCTGCTGAAACAAAAGAAGCACAAACCTGGTGAGCTGGTGGTGTTGGCCACCACAGGGAGAATTGGTAGAATGTTCCCTGCCCCTAACGAGCAAGAGTCTAGAGGCTTGAGATCAGGAAGGGCTGGAATCTCTGCCAGGGGAAGACCCCAGGTGAAACCAATTGTAGAAATCTACAGGGCCTGTCGGGGAAGGCAATGACTGCTACCAAATCAGGACCAGAAGGCTTTTCAAATGGCCTGCCTCAGCATTTTTTGGGTAGCCCAGTGGGTCTCAGGGAATGAGAGAGAGATAGAGCCAACTGAAGGTTGTCAGGAGAACTCCAGGGATCAGAAGTCATTGACTAGGGAAGCAGCATGGCCTCATGGAAAGAGCCCTGGCCTGGGAGTCAGAGGACCTGGGTTCTAATCCCACCTCTGCCACTTGCTTGCTATGTGACTGTAAGCAAGTCACTTGATTTCTCTGGGCCTTGGTTTCCTCTTGTGTAAAATGGGAATTCAATCCCTTTTCTCCTTTTTTTATGGTATTTGTGAAGCATTATGTGCGAGGCACTGTACCTGGGATAGATTCAATCTAATCAGGTTTACACAATCCATGTCCCCCATGGGACTCACAATCAATCCCCATTTTACAGATGAGGCAACCGAGGCACAGAGAAGTAGAGTGACTTACCCAAGGTCACACAGCAGAGAGGTGGCACAGCTGGAACTAGAACCCAGCCCCAGGTCCTTCTGACTTCACGGCCCATGATCTATCCACTAGGCCATGCCGCTTACTGTGAGCCCCACGCAGGACAGAGACTTTGTCCGACCTGATTATCCTGTATCTACCTCATTGATTATTATAGTGCTTGGCACACAGTAAGCTCTTAGTGGTATTTTCTTATTACCTGGAATTCCCAACCCCAGCACTGTACTCTGATAGGAAACCCTGAAGCAGAGGGTCTTCCCTGCCTACTCAGGGTCAGAAGCCTTTCTGGTTAGGCTGACGCCAGGTCAGTTAGAGCTAGTAGACTGTAAGCTCACTGTGGGCAGGGATTGTGTCTGTTCTATTGTACTCTCCCAAGTGCTTAAGACAGTGCTCTGCACACAGCAAATGCTGAATACATGTGATGAATTGGCAATAGGGGGTGTTGGGGTCTCTAGGACCCTGGTGCAGTATCTGTGAGATGGGATGAAGAGAGGGGCTGCGCACTGCCACCCCCTAACACCAGGCGGGACTCAAGAAGGGAGCTCTGAATGAAGGACAGCTGTAGAAATGGTTTATTGTTGGTTTTTGCAGGCTCTGGTCTTTCCTTAGACAATCAAGGAATTTGGGGTTTCTCAGCAGCCACTCTTTTATCAAAAGAAAATACGCATCAACCATCTCCCTGAAACATCTCTGGCCCCATGGCCCTCGTGGGGATTGGGGGTTGGGAGGGCATGCGGGGGGAAGGCGGGGTGGAGGAGAGCAGAGGCCTCTCAGGCCCCTTCCCCAGGCCTGCTTGGGAGCAAGAAGTAGTTAGGGCCTCTGTGCATGGAGCCTAGACAACAGGGCATAAGGGTCTGGGGTCAGTGCTGGGGGATGTCCAGATGGGGTGTGGGTCCAGAACGGGTGAGAATATTGGGATACCCCCCCACTGTAATGACAGGAGCTCCCCCTGCCCCCCAGAGCCTCAGGACCTGCTCTCTCTCCCTCTATGACTCCCGACCCCAGAGACAGAGGTTATGCCCAGCTACCACCATCCAGTGGGGAGGGGGTCCAGATGCCACTGGCCCTTCCCTCTGAGCAACCAGCCTCAGGGTCCTGACTTGGAGGCCCTGGGACAGTAACTGGCTGGTGGGGAAACATTTGACACCAAGTCCCCTGGCCCACCCTGGGCTGGCCATTGAGAGACAACCCCCTCCCCCTCCGCAACCCAGTCCTGGCTTCTGTGATTCTCCATCTCCTCTAGCCTCTACACCACCCCCATTAACTCCAATCCTGGGTTTTGTTGGACCCTAGCCTGTCTGCCTGTCTTCTCTTCCCCACTGGGATGATCCCCAAAATTTAAAGTACCACCTGGGGAGGGGCTGCAGCCCCTGGAGACTTCAACCGCCTCCCCTCCGCTGTAGCCCCTGAGAGAAGAAGTCCATGACAAAGCCAAACTCAACTCATAGGGCTTCTCCATCCACTCTCCAAAATACCTGGGTGAGGGGGTGGGGGGCACAGTCAGCAGCTCCCAGTCTTCCCTCTCCTTAAGGGACAGACAGTGCCTGGACTAAGTCTTCCCAAAGCTGAGGGAGCGTAGAATCTGACCCTGTCAGAGGAGAGGAAATCCCTCCCCCTGCTGTGGGCACTGGCACTTGCCACCCCAAACCCATTCCTGCCTAAGGCAGAGGGTGCTTGGTCTAGGTGTACAGGAAATGCCACCCCACGGTTAGTGACCGGGCAGAGAGGCCCCTGAGGAGGGGACTAGCCGGGCAGGTTTGAGGGCCCGGAGCTGAAGACTGAAGGTGGAAAGAGAGGTGTGAGGAAAACCCCAGATCTGCAGCAGGGAGCAGACCTCTGGAGCCAAAAGGCCTGCCTGTCTCTTGGGGGCAGAGGGTCGGGGCTCTCTCCAGCAGACTGGCCACGCTCCAGCAGGCTGGCCAACACTGGCACACACCCAGATCTGTCTGTTCATCTGTGCCTCGGGTACCAGGTTTGTGCCAGCCTTGGCGTGGTTGAAGCCTGACCAGTGCAGTCATGACAGCCCAAACTAGGGAAGCCCAACTCCTGGCCAGAGTCGAGGGGGTGGTTGTTCTGCTGGGCCTGGAAACTTCTGGCAGTGGGACTTTAACAATTCGGGGTGACCTTCAGCTCATACCTGCTCTAGGGGAAGTGGGACCCCGACTTCGATACTGGGGAAGGAGGGTGGCAGGGGAAGGGAAGAATCCCGGAGTCCAACCCCCAAGCAGCCCAAGCCGCTCCAGGTTGACAACGGGTATGGCCGCAGGCGTGGTGGCCTGATGACCAGATCCCTGTGGGTCCGGAAGCCTGGGCCTTTGAGGGTCCGGTGGAATCCTAGGGACCTGCTGGGGCCGGCCAGGGCTGGGCTTCCCTGCCTGGCAGTGCCCACAACTCTCAGAGGTGCCATGCCCGGGCTGGAGGCAGGAAGACCCTGGGGGCCAGGGAGGCCAGGGTACTGCTAAACTGGGCCAGCACATGTTCACTCCTAGTGCTCTGCATCCATGGCATCTAGGTACTTGGCTTTGATGATTCTGGGCAGCAGATTGTACCTGGGGGAGACACAGACAGTTGAGGGGGAGTCACAGGTGGGGTGGCAGAGCTGAGGGGGGAGACCAACAGTTAAGGGAGACCCATTTGGGAGGGGGAGACCCTGCTGAACCCCACTGTTCTCCCCCCGATAATAATAATTATGGTATTTGTTAAGCGCTTACTACATGCCAGGCACTGTACTAAGTGCTGGGGTGGGTACAAGCAAATTGGGTTGGACACAGTCCCTGTCCCACGTGGGGCTCACAATCTCAAACCCCACTTTACAGATGAGGCAACTGAGGACCAGAGAAGTGAAGTGACTTGCCCAAGTTCACATAGCCAACAAGTGGCGGAGCTGGGATTAGAATCCATGACCTTCTGACTCAGAAGCCCATGCTCTCCACTGTGCCATGCTGCTTCTGACAAGGCCGGGGGGCAGGGGGAGCCCCTGGAGGTTTTCAAACATCATCAACAAGACTCCATCTTCCTCTAGACTGTAGGCTCATTATGGGCAGGGAATGTGTCTGCTATATTGTAATACTGTACTCTTCCAGGCACTTAGAATAGTGCTCTGCACTCAGTAAAAGCTCAATAAATACAATTGACCGACTGTGGGCCCGAGTTCCCAATTCCAGTCTGACCTCATTCATTCATTCGTATTTATTGAGCACTTATTGTGTGCAGAGCAGCCTACATTTCCCATGCAGTCTCTAAACTATAAGCTCGTTGTGGGCTGGGAATGTGTCTTTTTATTGTTGTATTGTACTCTCCCAAGCACTTTGTACAGTGCTCTGCACATAATAAGTACTCAATAAATAAAATTGAATAAATGACTGAAAGCAATAGGCCCAAAGACTCTCCGCACCCCAGGGAGAGATCGGAGGGTGCCCCGGTAAGGCGGAAGAGGTCGGAGTGGGCACCTGAAGGGGATCATGGCGATCATGATGAGGGGGAAGATCATCTTCATGTAGGGCAGCGGAGACATGCCAAACACACAGAGGAGCAGCAGCTGGAGCACCTGCAGCCCGGTGAAGTAGTGGATGGTTGGCTGGGGCACCCGCGTATGTAATGGGTCCGGGGGTGGGCCTTCTGCAGAGAGATACAGTGGGGGGCCACCAGGTGGGCACGAGTCGGCCTTACCAGACCTCAGCCCGGCCCCGGGGGCGGGGGCTCAAGGGGATTGCGGTCAGCATCCCCCTCCACCACCCAACAAGGCCAGGGCGGGGGGACCGGGAGACGGGGGCGGGAGGGGGCCGGGCACCTGTTCCTTGAGCAGGAGGGCGACCCGCTCGAACAACTGGTTGCTGTCGATGGAGGTGAGGGCGATGTAGAGGAACAGGCCATAGAGCACGGGTTTTGGGATCCACTGCAGCGGGAAGGGCAGCAGCAGGAGGGACAACACCACCAAGACGTTGGCCACCAGGGTGGTCAGTCGAGTCTCCTTCACACTCGCAAATCTGGGGAAAGGGGCAGGGAGGTCTGGCCTGGCCAATCCATCTTCATCTTCACAGCCCTCCTCAAATCTGGCAATGTCTCTCTCCTACTTCAAAGCCTTACTGAAGGCCCATCTCCTCCAAGAGGCTTTGCCTGACTAAGCCCCACCTTTCCTCTTCTCCCACTCCCTTCTGCATCACCCCGACTTGCTCCCTTGATTCATCCCCTCTCCCAGCCCCACAGCACTTATGTCTAGATCTGCCATTTATTGATTTCTGCTAATGTCTGTTTCCCCCTCTAGACTCTAAGTTCTTTGTGGGTAGGGAATGTGCCTGCTATATTGTTCTATTGTATTCTCCCAAGCGCTTAGTACAGTGCTCTACAGCCAGTAAGCGCTGAATAAATATGATTGAATGAATGAATGAGGGGGCTGTTGCCCCGTAACATTCCCCCGCCAATCTGCCTGCCCAGGCCTCGTTGGGGAGGCTGGTGTTGTGGTAGAGAGGGGCTGGGGGTAGCGATAAGGGTTGGGGGAGGGATGGGGGCACTCACGTCTCATAGATGTGCCCGTTCTCCACATGTTCCTCCCCGAAGGCCAGGGCTCGGACGTGCATGGGGGAGTGAGGGTAGGCAGCGTGGATCCATGGCAGCCCGTACAGGGACAGCCTGTGTTGATCAGAGCCACCAGCAGCAGCTCCCAGTGGTAGGCTGTGCCCTTCACCAACCTGTGGTATGGACCACAGACATCCAGAGACCCCCAAAACACACTCACAAACACACACACACACACACACACACAAACATACACACAAACTCGCTCTACAAGCCATGCATGAAGCAGTGGGGCCTAGTGGCAAGAGCCCGGGCCTGGGAATCAGAGGACCTGGGTTCTAATCCAGGCTCTCCCTCCCTGTGTCTGCTGGGTGGTCTTGGGCAAGTCCCTTCACCTCTCTGGGCCTCAGTTACCTTCTCTGTAAAATGGGGATTAAATCCTACTCCCCACTACTTAGACTGTGAGCCCCCTTTGGGGCGGGGGTGCGGTACCTCTGTCCAACCTGATTAACTTTTAAGTGCGCCAGTGCTTGGAACAGTGCTTGGCTGATAGAAACCTATACTTAACACCTTAACACCTATACTCATACTAATATCACCAATGATTATGATAATACAAGGAAGGACTGAGCTGAACCCCACTCTCCCTTAATAAATGAGGAGGCACATCAGAAAGGGAGAGTGCTGCCCAGGGTCCCACTGCCTCTGCCTCTCAGGCTCAGTCCCCAACTTATTTTATTTTTTTAATGGTATTTGTTAGGCACTTACTATGTGCCAGACACTGTACTAAGTACTGGAGTACATACAACATTGTCAGGTTGGACAGAGTCCTTATTCTGCATGGGATGACCTGTCTTAATCCCCATTTTGTAGATGAGGTAATTGAGGCACAAAGAAGTGACGGGACTCACCCAAGGTCACACAGTGGGGGATCCGGGATTAGAACCCAGGTCCTTTTGACTCCCAGGGCCTCTCCACTAGGCCGTACTGCTTTTTTAGGCCTGGGGACCCCAGTCCCTGGCACTGCCTCCTCCCGCTGGAGCAGCCTCTGACTCAATCCAAAAGATGAGGGCGGAGGGAAGTTAGGGCCGGCCTGGTCGGGTAGGAGGGGCTGGTGGGGGGAGGCCATACCTGTTCTCAGAGGCGTTGGCCAGTGACGCCACGATGGTCTGCTCAATGAAGAAGAGCATGGACAGCAAGAAGCCCAGGCCCATAGTGCTCAGGGCCGCACCAGTGGACAGCAGGTGCATTGGTGCCAGCTCAGTCAGGCTCTCGCTGGGGTTGTAGTTGAACTTGGACACTACCAGGGGGTGTAGAGGGGCTGTGAGGAGCCCATCCTGGTTCTTAACCCCATCCCCATCCTGGCTCTTGTCTCCCCCACTCCCTCATGCCCCTGGGCCCTCTTGCTCTAGTGCCAGGGGAAGGGGCAAGTACCACAGCCAAGTTGGTGCACTGAGCAGAACAAATGTCACTCTCACCCCCTGTTCACTGTGTCGTCCTCCCCCTTCTCACCTGGACTGAGCCAGAAGTTCCCCCCGCCAACCGCGCCCGCCCCCACACTTCCTCCCGAGGCCGCTCACATCAGCCGGCAATGTGGTTCCTGTCTCAATCATCGGGGTGAAGGAAATCCTGATCTGCACATCCAAGCCCCATCCAGACACTCCCACTTCTCGCCCCCCGTCTGCCGGACATCTGCAGCATGGATGGGATGACTTATCCGGCCCAGATCAGACTTAGGCCAGGGCCCAGAAGGTGGGCCCTGAACCCGGGCAGCCGGGGAAGAGGCCTCAGCTTGGCGGAGGTGCCCTTGGCCAGAGTGGGGTGGGTGGGCAATACCACAGGGCACCCACGGGGTGCGCTCACTCTCTATCTCATAGAAGAAATAGGAGCCCATGAGGGACAAGGTGAGCACTGAGATGGGCAGCGCACAGCTGGACAGGATGTCCTGAACGTAGGAGTGAAGGTAGCAGCTGCGGAGGGCAAGCACAGCGGGAACGCTTTCCTTCTGAAGCTGAGCACTACTTCTGCCGGGGAGCCAGCCTGGATTGACCCTCGGCCTGACTCCAGTCACTCCAATTGTGTGTGTGTGTGTGTGTGTCCCCGTCCTTACTTACCCATCAGACCTTTGAAGGCAGGGACTGTATCTCCTCCCTCTGCCTCTCCCTGAACATCCAGGTGTGTGTGGGAGGGACTGGGGGGGATGGGGAGGGGCCTTCCCCACATGCAGACCATCCACCCTCCATCCCCCCCATCCCTTCCCTTGCTCCTGGGCCCCATGCACTGTCTGGCTGGGACCTGCTCAGCTGCTACGGGTCTTCTGCCCGTTCACCTCTTCTTGAACTGGTAGAGGGTGTGGTCCAGCCAGAGGGTCCCCAGCATAAGCATGAGGCTCAGCATGGATGTCTCCTGACTGTAGTGTCCCAGCTCGTGCCTGCCGGTCTGGTTCTGAGGGCACAGTGAGCCGCCGACCGATGAGTTCACCAGGAGGGGTGTGTTGAGGTCGAGGCCGGGGAGGCCACGGGATGCTGCTGTCAGCCGGAGGTTGCTGCCAAAGGGCTTGTCGTAGTAATATTTCCTGAAAACTGATAGGAATTGTCGAGCAAACAACCACACATCCTATCACGGCCCAGTCTATGGACTCCATCTCTGAACCGGGTGCAGGTGGTCCTCCTGGACCCTCGACCCCGCAGTCGGGGGGTGGACTGTCCGCCAACCCCCCCGCCCTTCATCCCCGACTCTCTGGCCCATTTGGTGCCCAGCTTTCTGACGGAATCGTTCCGTGTGCTCGCTCTCCGCCACAACGAGAGCATTTCCTGCTGCTTGTTGGTTCTAGACCTACTACTATCCAGCTACGACTGGGGGTCCCCAACTTGCTGGGGTTGGTTGGGGTAAAAACAATGCTGGGTCCCCCTCTTCACACCCTTCCTGGATCTGTAAACTCTACTTTTATGCCCTCGCAGACTGCAGAATCCTGGCCCCTTCAGGTCATCTCTCTGTCTACTCACCTGGCCACTCTGGCTGCCCTTTCTGTCCCATCTTCTGGTTGCCTTAGACATAGTCACCAAAATTGTATGCAGAGGCTCGGGGATGATCACCCAATGGTTTTATAGAACAGCTTCCAGAGATACACAGACATGTAGAGCCACATGAGTGTGCCCGCGCGCACATAGACACGAATACACCCTCATGATCACACAGCACAAATAATCAATCAATCGCTAGGTGTTATTTATTGAGCCCTCACTATGTGCAAAGCCCTGTACTAAGTGATTGGGAGAGAATAATAAAATAACTAGAGAAGCAGCATGGCTCAGTGGAAAGAGCTCGGGCTTGGGAGTCAGAGGTCTTGGGTTCTAATCCCAGCTCCACCACTTGTCGGCTGTGTGACTTTGGGAAAGTCATTTAACTTCTCTGTGTCTCAGTTGCCTCATCTGTAAAATGGGGATTAAGACTGTGAGCCCCTCGTGGGACAACCTGATTGCTTTTTATCTTCCCTTGCACTTAGAACAGTGCCTGGCGTATAGTAAGTGCTTAACAAATACCATCATTACTTATTATTAAGTAGACGATCCCTGCCCTCAGGGAACTCAAAGTCTAGTAGGAGATACAGGCATTACAATGAACTATGGGTAGGAGAAGCAATCGAGTAGAAGTCAGATTCTCAACACACACACACACACCCATGCCCATGTACATACACACAAACACACACTCTCTGTCACTCACTCACATACCCCAACCTCCACAGTGCACATGGGTTCATTGCTAAGGACTCAGTGAGCCAGGCAGGTCCTCAAATCTTCATGTCTCCGAGGGGCCTGAACCCCACATTCATGATGTCAAACCCAGTGGGCCCATCTGGGTGCCCACCTCAGCCTGGCCCCAGCAGGAACCCAGTTCTTCCTGGGACTCCGTATATGGAATCAGGGAGGGAAGGGAACTTGGGTGGGAGGGGGAGATGTTCAACGCCATTCATTGGCCCAGCTGGATCAGGGCTGGGGAGGGGGCCGGGGTGGGGCTGAAGCAGATTTGGGTGTCAAAGATGGGGCGGAGCTGAGAGCCTTTGGTTCAAGTGAGATGACTTTCCTCACCTTGACTACATTCCCCTCGATAATAATAATGATGATGATAAATGTAGTATTTGTTAAGTGCTTACCATGTGCCAGACTCTGTATTAAGCGCTGGGGTGGAAGCGCTGGGTCGGGTTGGACCTAATCGCTGTCCCACGTGGGGTTCACAGTCTCAATCCCCATTTTACAGATGATGTAACTGAGGCCCAGAGAAGGGACTTGAGCCTGGTCACCGAGCAGATAGGTGTCGGAGGCAGGATTAGAACACATGACCTTCTGACTCCCAGGCTCGTGCTCTAGACACCATGCCGTGCTGTTTTGATGCCAGCCAGAGCCAGAGGCTGGGAGGGGGCCTGGAACCTGGAACCTGGAAAGGGAAGGGTTCAGGGGCAAAGGCTGGGGGGCCAAACCTGAAATGAGAGGGTTCGGGGCCAGCCCTGGAAGGCAAAGGCAGGGGTGCCCAACCTGAAACGAGAAAGGTTCAAGGCCAGGCCTTGAAGGCAAAGGTCGGGGGGGAACAAACCTGGAAAGAGAAGGGTTTGGTGCCAGGCCTGGGAGGCAAAGGCAGTGGAAACAAATCTGGAAAGAGAAGGGTTCGGGGCCAGGCTTGGAAGGCGAAGGCAGTGGGGGCCCAACCTGGAACGAGAAGACTTGGGGGCCAGACCGGGAAGGCAAAAGCCAGGGGCCAAACATGGAGTGCGAATGCTTTGGGGCCAGGCTGGGAAAGCAAAAGCTGGGGGGCCAATCATGGAACGAGAAGCCTTCGGGGCCAGGCTGGGAAGGCAAAGGCAGGGAGCCCAACCTGGAACAAGAAGGGTTCGGGGCCAGGCCTGGAGGCAAAAGCTGGTGGGCCAAACCTGGAATTTAGGTTAGGGGCCAAACCTGCAAGGCAAAGGTTGTGGGGCCCAAACTGGAACTAAAACGTTTCAGGGCCAAAGCTGAAAGGCAAAGTCTGATGTGGCAAACCTGCAAGGCAAAGGCTATGGAGCCCAAATTGGAACCAAAAGGGTTCAGGGCCAAACCTGCAAGGCAAAGGCTGCAGAGCCCAAAGTGTAACAAAAAGGGTTGTGAGCCAAACCTGCAAGGCAAAGACTGCAGGGCCCAAAATGAAACAAAAAGAGTTCGGGGGAAACCTGCAAGGAAATCTCTGAGGGGAGAAAAACTGGAACTTAAGGATTCTGGGCCAAACCTGTAAGGCAAAGGCTGCTGGGCCCAAACCTGAACGAAAAGGGTTCAGGGCCCAACCTGCAAAGCAAAGGCTGTGGCGCCTAAACTGGAACGAAAAGGGTTTGGAGCCCAACTTGCAAGGCAAAGTCTGAGGGACCCAAACTGGGAGCGAAAGGGTTAGGGGCCAAGCCTGCAAGGCAAAGACTGTGGGGCCCAAACCTAAAAGAAAAGGGTTCGGGGCCAAACCTGAATGGGAAACACTAGGGGGACTAAACTGGAACCAAAAGTGTTCGGGGCCAAACCTGCAAGGCAAACTCTGGGGTAACCAAACTATAACCAAAAGGGTACGGGGCCAAAGGTGCAAGGCAAAGGGTGCGGGACCCAAACTGAAACGAAAAAGGTTCGGTGACAAACCTGCAAGGCAAACTCTGCAGGGGCTAAACTGGAACAAAGGGTAGGGAGCCCAACCTACAAGGCAAAGACTGCAGGGTCCAAACCTGAAGGAAAAGGGTTCGGGTCAAACCTGCAAGGCAAACTCTAAGGGTCCAAAACTGGAAACAAAAGGATTCGGGGCCAAAGCTGAAAGGCAAATGCTGAGGGGCCCAAAGTGGAACCAAAAGGGTTCGGGGCCAAACCTGCAAGGCAAAGGATCGGGGGAGGGCAAACCTGCAAGGCAAACTCTAGGGGGCCCAACTGTAACATAAGGGTTCGGGGCCACATCTGTAAGGCAAAGGCTGCGGGACCCAAAGGGGAACCAAAAGTGTTCCGGGCTTAACCTGCAAGGCAAAGGCTGTGGGGCCCAAACTGGAAGGAAAAGCGTTCGGGGCCAAACCTGCAAGGCAAAGGCTGCTTGGCCCAAACAGGAACGAGAAGGGTTTGAGGCCAAACCTGCAAGGCAAAGACTATGGGGCCCAAACCTAAAGGAAAAGGGATTGGGGACAAACCTGCAAGGAAAAGACTGCCTGGTGAAAACAGGAACGAGAAGTGGTTGGGGCCCAACCTGCAAAGCAAAGCCTGTGGGGCCTAAACTGGAATGAAAAGTGTTTGGGGCCAAGCCTGCAAGGCAAAGGCTGCTTGGCCCAAACTAGGAAGAGAGGGTTTTGGGGCCCAAACTGCAAGACAAAGTCTGAGGGGCCCAAACTGGAATGAAAAGGGTTCAGGCCCAAACTTGCAAGGCAAAGGCTGTGGGGCCCAAACCTGAACGAAAAGGGTTTGGTGCCCAACCTGCAATACAAAGGCTGCAGGGCCCAAACCTGAACTAAAAGGATTTGGGCCAAACCTGCAAAGCAAACTCTAAGGGGCCCAAACTGGAACCAAAAAGGGTTTTGGGCCACACCTGCCTTGCAAACTCTTGGGGGCCCAAACTGGAACCAAAAGGGTTCATGGGCAAGCCTTCTAAACAAACTCCAGGGGGACCAAAATGGTACCAAAAGGGTTCAGGGACAAACCTGCAAGACTAAGGTTGCGGGACCCAAACTGAAACAAAATGGGTTCAGGGCCAATCCTGCAAGGCAAACTCTTGTGGGACCAAATTGGAACAAAAATGGTTGGAGGCCATAACTGTGATGCAAAGGCTGCGGTGCCCAAACCCGAACAAAAAGCCTTCGGGCCCAGACCTGCAAGGCAAACTCTAGCGGGCCCAACTAGAAATAGAAGTGTTCAGGGCCAAACCTGCAAGGCAAAGGCTGAGGGACCCAAACTGGGACAAAAAGGGTTGGGGGCCAAACCTGCAAGGCAAAGGTGGTGGGGGCCCAAACCTCAACAAAACAGATTCGGGGCTAAACCTGCAAGGCAAACTCCATGGTGCCCAAACTGGAAAAAAAAGGGTTCAGGACCAAACCAGCTAGGCAAAGGCTGTGGGGCCCAAACTGGAACCAAAAGGGTTTGAGTCTGAACCTGCAAGGCAAAGGCTGCGGGGCTCAAACTTTAACCAAAAAGGTTGGGGGCCAAACCTGCAAGGCAAAGAATGGGGGGGAACAAGCCTGCAAGGCAAAGGCTGCAGGGCCCAAACTGGGATGAAAAGGGTTTGGGGCCAAACCTGCAAGGTAAAGGCTGTGGACCCCAAACCTGAATGAAAAGGGTTTGGGGACAAACCCGCATGGAAACTCTAGGGGCCCAAACTGGAACCAAAAGTGTTTGGGGCCAAACCTACAAGGCAAAGGCTGCGGGGCCTAAACTGGAACCAAAACGGTTCAGCGCCGAACCTGCCAGGCAAAATCTGGGGGGCGGAACTGGAACAAAAAGAGTTGAGGGCCAAACCTGCAAGACAAAGGCTGCAGGGCCCAAACCTGAACAAAACAGGTTCAGGGACAAACCTGCAAGACAAACTCTACGGTGCCCAAACTGGAACCAAATCTGCAAGGCAAACTCTAGTGGGCCCAAATTGAAATCCAAAAGGGTTTCAGGCCAAATCTGCAAGACAAAGGCTGTGGAACACAAACTGGAAGCAAAAGGGTTTGGGGCTGAACCTGCAAGTCAAAAGCTGCGGGGCCCAAAGTGGAAGGGAAAGGGTTCGGGGCCAAACCTGCAAGGCAAAGGCTGCAGGGCCCAAAGTGGAAGGAAAAGGGTTTGAGGCCAAACCTGCAAGGCAAAGGATGCAGGGCCCGAACCTGAATGAAAAGTGTTCGGGGCCAAACCAGCAAGGCAAACTCTAGGGGTCCCAAACTGGAACCAAAAGGATTTGGGACATTAAATTGCAGTGTAAACTCTGGTGGGGTCAAGCTGGTATCAAAGGGGTTCAGGTCCAGACCTTCAAGTCAAAGCCTGCAGGACCCAAACTGAAATGAAAAGGTTTCAGGGTCAAACCTGCAAGGCAAAGACTGTGGAGATCAAACTGGAACCAAAAGGGTCCCGGGCCCAATCTGCAAGGCAAAGGCTGCAGGACCCAAACTGGAAAGAAAGGGGGGCTTGGGTCCCAACCTGCATGGCAAAGTCTGTGGGGCCCAAACTGGAACAAAAAGGGTTCGGGGCCAAACCTGCAATTCAAGACTGCGGGGCCCAAACTGGAACAAAAAGTGTTCGGGGCCAAACCTGCAGGGCAAACTCCAGGTGGCCCAAACTGGAAAGAGAAGGGTTTGGGGTCCAACCTGCAAGGCAAAGTATGGGGGATCCAAAGTGGAATGAAAAGGGTTTGGGGCCAAACCTGCTAGGAAAGGCTGTGGGGTTCAAACTGGAACCAAAAGGATTTGTGGCCAAACCTGCAAGGCAAGGGCAGCGGGACCCAAACTGGAACCAAAAGGTTTCGGGGCCAAAGCTGCAAGGCAAAGGCTGCGGGGCCCAAACTGAAACAAAAAGGGTTCGGGGGAAACCTGCAAGGCAAATTCTGAGGGGTCCAAACTGGAACTTTAAGGATTGGGTGCCAGACCTATAAGGTAAAGGCTGAGGAGTACAAACCTGAATGAAAAGTTTTCAGGACCAAACCTTCCAGGTAAATCTAGGGGGCCCAAACCAGAATGGAAAGAGTTTGGGGCCCAACCTGTAAGGCAAAGGCTGTGGGGCCCAAAGTGGAACCAAAGGGGTTCAGTGCCAAACCTGCAAAGCAAAGGCTGGTTGGGGGCAAACCTGCAAAGCAGAGGCTGCAGGGCCCAAACTTTAACCAAAAGGGTTTGGGGCCAAAGCTGCAAGGCAAAGGTTGTGGGCCCCAAACCTGAACGAAAAGTCTTCGGGGCCAAACCTATGCCAAAGCAAAGGCTGGGTGGGCAATTCTGGAATGCAAAGGAGGAGGGCCCCAGACTGGAACCAAAAGGGTTTGGGCCCAAACCTGCAAGACAAAGGCTGAGGGGCCCAAACTGGAACGGAAAGGGTTCTGGGCGAAACATGCAAGGCATAGGATGCAGGGCCCAAACTGGAAAGAGAAGGATTCGGGGCCTAACCTGCAAGTCAAAGGCTGCAGTGCCCAAACTGGAACCAATAGGGTTTGGGGCCAAACCTGCAAGGCATACTTCTCTTCTCCATCTGTGCTCACTCCCTTGGATAACTCATTCACTCTCATGGCTTCAACTACCACTTCAAATCTATATCTCCAGCCCTGATTTCTCTCCCTCAGTCCTCAGTCGAAGGGACAGGTGAGAGAGAGGCACAGTGAGAAGGTTAGTGTCAGAGAACTGGAGTGTGTGGGCTGGGATGTGGAAGGAGAGAAGGGAGGTGAGGTAAGAAGCGGCAAGGTGATGGGGAGCTCTGAAGCCAATAATGAGGAGTTTTGGTTTGATTTGGAGGTAGACAACCACTAGAGATTTTTTGGGGTGGGGGGGATCACATACCCAGAACATTTCTGTAGAAAGATAATCCAGGCAGCAGAGTGAAGTATGGACTTAAGTGGGGAGAGGTAGGAGGTTGGGAGGTCAGAAAGGAGGCTGAGGAGGTTGGGAGGTCAGAAAGGAGGCTGATGAGGTTGGGAGGTCAGAAAGGAGGCTGATGCAGTAATCCATTTGGGATAAGATGAGTGATTGTATTAATGTGGTAGCGGTTTGGACGGAGAGGAGAGGGCGGTTCTTGGTGATGGTCACCCACTCCCTTCTGCATCACCCTACCTTGCTCCCTTTGTTCTTCCCCCTTCCAGCCCCACAGCACTTATGATCATATCTGTAATTTATTTATATTAATGTCTGTCTCCCCACCTCTAGACTGGAAGCTCATTATGGACAAGAAATTGATGGTTCATCGTATTATATGCTCCAAAGCTCTTAGTACAGTGCTCTGCACACAGTAAGCGCTCAAAAAATACGATTGAATGAATGAATGAGTGGGAGAAGAGGAAATGAGGGCTTAGTCGGGGAATGTCTCTTGGAGGAGTTGTGATTTTAATGAGGCTTTGAAGGAGAGAATGATTGTCAGATATTAAGGGTGATATTAAGATATTAAGGTGCTCCAGGCCAGAGGCAGGACCTGAGCAAAGGGTTGGGAACAAGAATGACGAGATCGAGGTACAGTGAGTGGGTTGGCATTATAGGAGCGAGATGTGTGGGCTGGGTTGTAGTAGGAAATCAGAGAGGTAAGATAGTAATTGCATTTATTAAGCGCTGACTGTGTGCAGAGCACTGTAGTATGCACTGGGGGAGAATATATGGGTGGGAATTAGACACATTTCCAGCCCCGAGGGAGCAAGGTGATCGAGTCCTTTAAAGCTGATGGTAAGGAGCTGTTTGTTGTGAGGCGGATGGGCAACCACTGGAGTTCCTTGAGGAGTGGGGAAACAAGGACTGAATGGTTTTGTAGAATAAAGATCCGGGCAGTAGAGTGAAGTATAGATTGGAGTAGGGAGAGCCTGGAGGCAGGGAGGTCAGCATGGTGGTGCTTGAATTTCACTGTTTTCAGACAACATGTGGTTTGAATTTAGTTTGCAATGGTTTACAAATAGTCTACTTACCATTAATAATAATAATAACAATAATGATGGCATTTGTTAAGAGCTTACTAGGTGCCAGGCCCTGTACTAAGTGCTGGGGTGGATACAAGCAAATTGGATTGGACACAGTCCCTGTCCCTTGTGGGGCTCATAGTCTCAATCCCCATTTTACAGATGAGATAAATGAGGCTCAGAGAAGTGAAGTGACTTACCCAAGGTCACACAGCAGACAAGTGGTGGAGTCCGGATTCGAACCCAAGACTTTCTGACTCCCAAGCCCGTGCTCGATCCACTACGCCATGCATTAGTTCCCTATACAATGTTAGTGAACCGATACAATGTTTCTCAACAAAATGTGACTCCGACTGAAAATGTTTTTCTGTGTTACGGCCAATCTGTGGCCCATTTTAAAACTACAGTCTACTGTTTTTCCAGTACCGTTCTTCTATGTAAAGAGTCTCGGGAGATGCCTACATTTAAGGGGTGAGGAACATCAGCAAAGATTCCCCCTCTAGACTGTAAGCTCCTTGTTGGCAGGGAACTTGTCCATCAACCCTACTATATAGTACTATCCGTAGTGCTTAATTAGTATAGTGCGCTATAATGACTGTAAGCTCATTGTGGGCAGGGAATGTGTTGGTTTATTGCTGTATTTTCCCAAAAGCTTAGTACAGTGCTTTGCACACAGTAAGCTCTCAATAAATACAATTGGATGAATGGGTTAACGCCATCAGAAAGCTTTAACAGTGTGGTCCAGTCAATCAATGATATTTATTGAATGCTTGTTCTGTGCAGAACACTACATTAAGCACTTGGAAGAGTACAGTAAAGTAGATGCAGAGTTTAATAATAAATAATAATAATGATGGCATTTGTTAAGCACTTACTATGGGCGAAGCACTGTTCTAAGTGCTGGGGAGGATACAAGGTGATGAGGTTGTCTCACGTAGGGCTCACAGTCTTATTGCCCATTTTACAGATGGGGTAACTGAGGCACAGAGAAATTAAGTGACTTGCCCAAAGTCATACCGCTGACCAGTGGCAGAGCTGGGAAAAGAGCATGGGGCTCGAAGGAAGGTTATCTGGGTTCTAGTTCCGGCTCTGCCATTGATCTACTATACAACTTTGGGCAACTCACTTAACCTCTCTGTGCCTCAGTTGCCTCATTTGAAAAATGGGGATAATAATACCCAGGTCACCCCTCTCAGGGTCACACCTGGAGAGTATCCAGTACTCTACCAGTTTCGACCTCGGGAGGGAGAGTCAAGCAGAGGCATAACCATTCCATTCCTAGCTTGGGCAGTGGCTAGCGAGTGGAAGGCAATCTGCTACTAGTCAAAACTTACCTATGCTGGGCACAGTGGCAGGGAAGAGAGTCGAGGGCAGAGACTCATGTTTACTGCGTGGAAGGAGGCAGTGGTAAGCCACTTTTGTATTTTGACCAAGAAAACTCTATGGATATACTACCAGAATGATTGCAGATGGAGGTGGGGCGTTCTGGGAGAGATGTGTCCATGGCGTCGCTAATGGTCGGAGATGACTCGAAGGCATATGCCAATACCCAGCTCACCTTACAGGAATTCTGTGAGACTAAAATAAGATCAATGAGTCAAACAATCAATTGTATTTATTAAGTGCTTACTGAAAATACTGAAATTACTAAAAATTTCAGTTTTGTTCACATTTTAAGTCCTTATCATCCTGATTCAACACTTGCCTAGTTTCTCCAGAGACACCTGGAAGTAATAGTTGTGAAAGCTGGGATCTGACACAGCACATCCCCTACCCCACTCTCTCCCCAGCAAGATCTTTCTGCCAGACAGGATCAACTCCACCATCTCCAACCCAGTGGTAATTTGTTATTCTTTCTTTATTCATCTCATCCCTGGGCCTTCCATATAGGGCCATGCTGAGTTCAGTGTGTCATACGCATTCACTTGTATGTCATATGCATTCACTTGTATGTCATGTGCTCATTTGTATATATTATTTATTACTCTATTTTTTTTGTTAATGAGGTGTACATCCCCTTGATTCTATTTATCGTGATAATGTTGTCTTGTTTTTGTTTCGGTCTTTTTTGCTCTGCCATCTGTCTCCCCCGATTAGACTGTGAGCCTGTCATTGGGCAGGGATTGTCTCCATCTGTTGGCGAATTGTACATTCCAAGCGTTTAGTACAGTGCTCTGCACATAATAAGCGCTCAATAAATACTATTGAATGAATGAATATTCTCATAGAGCGACCCCCCCCCATTATTACATTCTTCTTTTAGCACTGGTTTATGCTAGTGCTATTGAATTTTCAGGCCGGTATTTCCCACATCATGTGAAGTCACTCATTCTGGGAAGCGAAGTTAGATCAGCTTAGCACTGTCTTGCCAAAAAAAAGGGCACTTGGCTTTGATGGACTTCCCTAATGAGGTGTTTCAGGCAGTTGGAGAAGAAACGGTTAAAGTCCTTACCGAATTATGCCAATAGGTATGGCTAACTACTCCAAGGCCTGCTGATTGGAAGAAATTAGTTTGTGTTCCAATACCGAAGAAAGGAGATACAACTAAATGCGACAACTATCGAATAATTTCCTCGATCTCACACCCCAACAAGGCATTGCTAAAAATCACACAGGATAAAATTAAGACCTACATGGAACATGAATTGCCCTATGTTCAAGCAGGATTCCTGAAAGGACGAGGGATGTGAGATGTTATTGCTGATGTATGGTGGATAATTGAAAGAACAAGAGACTATCAAAAGGAAGTCAGCATGTGCTTTATTGATTATAGCAAGGTCTTTGACTGCTTGGATCATGCGAAGCTCTGGGGCACATTAAGGAAAATGGGAATGCCGGACCATTTAATTGCATTAATGAGGAACCTGTATGTTGGACAGGAGGCTACAGTAAGAACAGAATATGGAGAAACTGATTGGCTTCCCATTAGCAAGGGTGTAAGACAAGGATGTATCCTACTGCCTCATCTGTCCATCCTTTATGCCAAATGCATAATGAGAGAAGCTGGATTGGAGGAAGATGAATGGGGAGTAAATATTGGAGGAAGGAATATAAACAACCTTCATTATGCTAATGACACTGCCTTACTAGCAGAAAGTGAAAAAGATTCCTAGGGCTTATTATTAAAAGTCAAAGAGTGGAGCAAAAGGATGGACCTGCATTTGAATGTCAAGAAAACAAAGATCATGACAATGGGAAGTTTTAACACATTTCTAGTGGATGGAGAGACGACTGAAGTAGTTGACAATTTTTCTCTCCTGGGATTGATAATCAATAACAAAGGAACTAGTTGTCAAGAAGTACACCGAAGATTAATGTCAGGAAGATTTGTTATGAAAAGCCTGGAAAAAATCATGAAATGTGTTGATGTAAATTTCTGTAAAAATACAAATTGCCAATTCTATGTATTTTCAGTGACACTATATGGATCCGAAAACCGGAGAGTGAAAAAACAGGATAGAAAGAGTATTGATTCTTTGTTCCTCCCCCACCCTCACCCTCAACGATCTGGCCACCTGCTTCACTACAAAAATTAACACCATCAGGTCTGAGCTCCCCAAAGTCACCCCTCCCCCTTCTCCATCCCCCTGAATCTCGACCCCTCCTCTACTTTCCCATCCTTTCCAGCAGTATCCTCAGAGGAGATCTCCTCCCTCCTTTCAAGTGCCACCCCTCCACCTGTGCTTCTGACCCCATTCCCTCTCACCCTATAAAAACTCTCCCCCTTCTCTCCTCCCCTCCTTCTCCTCCGCTCATTCTCCAACGGCTTCTTCCCCTCTGCCTTCAAGCATGCCCATGTCTCCCCCATCCTAAAAAAAACCCTCCCTTGACCCCACTTCCCCCTCCAGTTATCGCCCCACCTCCCTCCTACCCTTCCTTTCCAATCTGACTTTCGTCCCCTCCACTCCATGGAAACTGCCCTCTCAAAGGTCACCAATGATCTCCTTCTTGCCAAATCCAATGGTTCCTACTCTATTCTAATCCTCCTCGACCTCTCAGCAGCCTTTGACACTGTGAACCATCCTTTTCTCCTCAACACGTTATCCAACCTTGGCTTCATGGACTCTGTTCTCTCCTTGTTCTACTCGTCTCTCTGGCCATTCATTCTCATCCTCCTTTGCAGGCTCCTCCTCCCCCTCCCATCACCTAACTGAAGGGGTTCCTTGAAGGTCAGTCCTTGGTCCCCTTCTGTTCTCCATCTATACTCACTCCCTTGGTGAACTCACTTGCTCCCACAGCTTCAACTATCATCTCTAAGGAGATGACACCCAAATCTACATCTCCTCCCCTGTTCTCTCTTCCTCCCTCCAGGCTCGTATCTCCTCCTGCCTTCAGGACATCGCCACCTGGATGTCTGCCCGCCACCTAAAACTCAACAAGGCCAAGACTGAGCTCCTTATCTTCCCTTGGGAACCCTATCCTCTCCCTGACTTTCTCGTCACTGTGGACGGCACTATCATCCTTCCTGTCTCACAAGCCCGCAACCTTGGTGTCACCCTTGACTCCGCTCTCTCACTCACCTCACACATCCAATCCATCACCAAAATCTGCCAGTCTCACCTTCGCAACATCGCCAAGATCTGCCCTTTCCTCTCCATCCAAACTGCTACCATGTTAGTACAATCACTTATCATATCCCGACTGGATTAGTGCATCAGCATCCTTTCTAATCTCCCAACTCCTATCTTTCCCCACTTCAGTCTATACTTCACTCTGCTCCCCTGATTATCCTTTTACAGAAACGCTCTGGGCATGTCACCCCCCCTCCTCTAAAATCTACAGTAGTTGCCTATCAACCTTTGTATGAAGCAAAAACTCCTCACTCTTGGCTTCAAAGCTCTCCATCACCTTACCCCTTCCTACCTTACCTCCCTTCTCTCCTTCTACATCCCAGTCTGCACACTCTGCTCCTCTGTCGCTAACCTCCTCAATGTGCCCCTGTCGCCCGTCACCCAGGGACGGGTTCTTTTGGGAATTGGCACGGTGAGGGAGAGAGAGAGGGACCGTGGGTGGAAAGCCTGAGTTTTTAGACAAAATTTATTCCACAAATCGAATTATTTGACTATTTAGACACAGCAAATTGAACCTCCCTTTTGGGAGGAATATGATTATATGGTGATATTAGAGCTTCCCCAATGAGAGAAAAATGTAATAATAATAATAATGTTGGTATTTGTTAAGCGCCAAAGCACTGTTACTTGTACATGGCAGAACACCCAGGTCCCACCCAAGCGGAATTCACTTATGGTTTGTTCGCACGTGGTGAAGCGGCTAGCTCTCACCCGTGAGTACTTCCCACTTGGGAGGAATCCACTTATGCGTTACATACCCATGGCGAAGCTCCTGGCTTCCAGCCCCACAAGTATTCAGCAGGATGGGACACTCACCCATCCCACGGCTCCTCATTTGGTGCAGGCAGAGCGGGCTTCTCATGCTCTGGACAGACGCAACCTGCAGCCGGCTGCTGCAAGTCTCGATCCTCTGCACAGAAGATTAGAGGCTGCAGGTATTTATCACCTGTGCTCCTGGGTCATTCCAGCTTCTGGTCTCAGTTTATCCAATCTCTGCCCTCCCCCTTCCTCCATACCTAATTTGATTGGCACAGGGGCGAGGGACACCTTCTGTATTCCCGGCTTGGGTTGTCATTCTGGCAGTTAGGGTTGTGGAGGTGGTATCCCACCCTCACTTCCGAGTTCCACCTTCTGGCTCAGGCAGTCACAAGATAGCATTTGACCTTGAGATGGTCAGTACTCCAGGGTCACCTTGGGACAGCCTCGGTCTCACCTGTCCTGCCGTTGACCCCTGGCCCACGTCCTTCTTCTGGCCTGGAATGCCCTCCCTCCTCACATCTGCCAAACTAGCTCACTTCCCTCCTTCAAAGCTCTACTGAAAGCTCACCTCCTCCAGGAGACCTTCCCAGACGGAGCCCTGCTTTTCATCTGCTCCTCCTCCCCTCCCCATTGCCCCTACTCCCTCCCTCTTATGTACCCCCCTCCCCGCCCCCCAGCACTTGTGCATATATGTGCATATTTATTATTCTATTTATTTTATTAGTGATGCGTATATAGCTATAATTGTATTTATTCATTTTGATGCTATTGATGCCTGTCTACTTGTTTCGTTTTGTTGTCTGTCTCCCCCTTCTAGACTGTGAGCCCATTGTTGGGTAGGGATTGTCTCTATCTGTTGCCAAATTGAACTTTCCAAGTGCTTAATACAGGGCTCTGCACACAGTAAGCACTCAATAAATACGATTGAATGAATGAATGAATAAATATTTTGGCCACATCAACAAACAGAAGGACCAATTCTCTGGAGAGGACACTCATGCTAGGAAAAGTCCAAGGAAAATGTGGAAGAGGCAGACCAGCAGCTAGATGAATGGAAACCATAACAGCGATAGCGGAAGAGCGATTAGCAAGGTTACAGATTCTGGCAGAAGATAGGGCACTGTGGAGAAAATGTGTCCATAAAGTCACTGTGAATTGGAAACAACTCAACGGCATTTGATAATATTTCCCACAACCCTCCCTCACTTGGAAATAACACTCTGTTTTTGTTCTGAGCAGCATACGTGCATTCTGTGTGTGGGCCTGTAAGGTCTATGGTGCACCAAAAAGCAAACTGCTGTGTTTCACACTGAAGCTTCCTTACAAATAGATACAGCGCAGCACATCATGACGTCAAAGCAAATCTCCAACAATGCAACATAGTAGAACTCTGCTGGGAAACAACAATGATTATGTAGCCTGGCATGAAGTTATCAGGTTGTTCCTTGAGCAGAACTTTGGGAAAGGAAGAATCCTAACAGGCAGAATCAAAACTAGCATTTGGTCTGTAAGCAACGAACATCACAAGAGCTTAAGTCTGGCAGTTAAATTAGATGTGCAGAAGCTTCTGGACTCTGGCAAGCTTATGCAAAGTTTTTAGTTTCGTGGGGTCAACAGTGAGGACTATCTTTATTTGGTGTGCATGTGTTAACATTGAATTCTTTAAATTCATAATCATGTTGTTATTGTTACATGTTTACATTGCTCTTTGATCATGCAAGTCAATAATGTCAATTATATTTATTAGTATTAGATTATTAGATTTATGATTAGATTTAGATTAGATTAGATTAATGATTAGATTTATTAGATTATATTTATTAGTGTGGGGGGGAAGACAAGCCTATCTTGAAGGGGTCAGGGAAGGAGAGCAGAACAGGAGGGACAAGTCTGTGAAGGGGAGGAGTCCGGACTATAGTCAACAGGTGGCTTCATTCTGTTCTCCTGGACTCTCCTAACCCTGGAGTACAGTGCTCGACACAGAGGAAGCCCTCCGTCAGCACCACGGATTCAGTGCTGGAACCAAGTGTTGCGTGGAATTTCCACAGCCAGGGAGAAAGGCTGGAGAGCAAAGAGGCAGGTGGAGGGGCCAAGAAACCTGCTGCAATGGATGGTTAGGTCCTTCAGCCCTCGATCCCCTTCCCTCACAGGCATGAAGAAAGTCGGGAAAGGGGAAAGGTTCGACCTCCACCAAACAGCCTGCCCAGGATGCCTGGATCGCAATGACCTAGCTCAGAAGAGCCCCTAGGTGACAAGCCAGAAAGCAGATTCAACGTGACCCCAACTTCCCTACCTCCAAGGGATTGACGGAAGGTGCAGAACTGCATCACCCGGGATACAATTCAGTTTCTGGCATGAGACCGGCCTTCTGTCCTGCCAGGCCACACTGCTGGGACCTCGATTTTAGGGACGAAGCGGCACCACGCTGCTTCTCAGACAGAAAGAGGGGAGACACCCCGAGTTCTTCCCAACCTTAGAGACCACAAACTGCCGCCTTGAGTCCCAAAGGGTCCCTTCTCCCGAGAGTGAGGCTGTGCCGTGACCCTGCCATCGGGACTGTCATCCCAGAGACACTCGACCCATCTCTAGAAGTCAGGGCCCTGGATCTTCCTTCCTTCACTCAATCATTCATTCCAGATTATGGACTGAGCACTTCCTATGGGCACAGCACTGTACTCATCGCTTGGAATGTCATTTCGGCCACCCATAGAGACTCTCCCTGCCCAATGACGGGCTCACCGTCTCAACAGGGGAGACAGGCAGCCAAGCCAAACAGAACCAAAGAAAAACAAGAATGTGAGGGTGTCTTCTCAGTCCCAGGCCAATCGGAGAGAACTCGCTTCCTGCACAGAGCCCAGGCCCCTGTTCTCCCCTGAGTGGCCTCAGCCTCATCACTCTTGTTCCCCCCATGATTCACATACACACACACACCCACACACACACACACACACACACACATGCTTCTCTTTAGGGTAGCAGTGCTGTCCATTCAGGAAGAGGGAAAAGGGAAAATCTGGGAGTGGAGTCTGCCCACAGTATAAGAGAGAGGATCCTCAAAGCCGAGGAGAAGCACTGAGCAACCATTTTTTTCTTAAAAATGGTTCAGGGCCAGGCTCGCAAGGCGAAAGCGGGGTGGGGGAATGGAGGGGGTCCCATAATGGAACGTAAGGGGCCAAACCTGCAAGGCTAAGGCTGGGGGGGGCGGCCCAAATTGGAAGGAAAGGATGTTGGGGAACCGTGCAAGGCACCCCAGCACCGCCACTTCTCAGCTATGTGACTGTGGGCAAGTCACTTCACTTCTCTGTCCCTCAGTTACCTCCTCTGTAAAATGGGGAGTAAGATAGTGAGCCCCATGTGGGACAATCTGATGACCCTGGATCTAACCCAGTGCTTAAAACAGTGCTCTGCACATAGTCAGCGCTCAATAAGTACTATGGAATGCATGAAAGGGCAGGCCGGGGACAAGGTTAGCCTAGGGGAAAATGTTAGGCTAGGGGAGAAGGTTACAGTAGGGGAAAAGTTTGGCCTAGGGGAAAGGTTTTGCTTACAGGAAAAGGTGAGTCCTTTCAAAAAGGATAGGCCGAGGGAAAAGGTTAGGTCAGGGAAAAAGTATGGCCTGGGGAAAATATTAGCCTAGTGAAAAGGTTAGATGAGGGAAAAAGGTTAGACCAGGGAAAAACATTAGGCTTGGGGCAAAGTTTACAATAGGGAACAAGGTTTGGCTAGAGGAAAAGGGTAGGCAGGGGAAGAGGATAGGCCAGGGGAAAAGGCTAGGCCAGGGGAAAAGGTCAGGCCAGGCAGAAAGGTTAGGCCAGGGGAAAAGGTTAGGCCAGGCAGAAAGGTTAGGCCAGGGGAAAAGGTTAGGCCAGGGGAAAAGGTTTAGCTAAGAGATAAGGTTAGGGTAGGGGAGAGGTCGGGCTATGAGAAAAGCCTAGACTAGAGGAAATGGTTAGGCCAAGGGAAAAGTTCATCTATGGGAAAGGTTAAGCTAAGGGAAAGGTTAGGCTAAAGGAAAACATTAGGCTAGGGGAAAAGGCTTAGCTAGGGGTAAAATTAGGCTAAGGGTAAGTTTAGGAAAAGGAAAAAGTTTAGGATGGGGAGAATGTTACAGTAGGGGGAAAGGTTTCCCTAGGGCAAAGGTTTTGCCTACAGGAAAAGGTGAGCCCAGGCAAAAAGGATAGGCCAGGGGAAAAGGTTAGGTCAGGGAAAAAGTATGGCCTGGGGAAAATGTTAGCCTAGTGGAAAGGTTAGATGAGGGAAAAAGGTTAGACCAGGGGAAAACATTAGGCTCGGGGCAAAGTTTACAATAGGGGGCAAGGTTTGGCTAGAGGAAAAGGGTAGGCTAGGGGAAAAGGCTAGGCCACGGGAATAGGTTAGCCTAGGAGAAAATGATAGGTTAGGGGAAAGGTTAGGCCAAGGGAAAAGGTTAAGCCAGGGGAAAAGGTTAGGCCAAGGAAAAAGGTTAGGCCAAGGAAAAAGGTTAGGCCAAGGGAAAAGGTTAGACCAGGGGAAAAGGTTAGGCTGGGGGAAAAGGTTAGACCGGGGTAAAAGGTTTAGCCTGGGGAAAGGATTAGGCCGGGGAAAGGTTAGGCTAAGGGAAAACGTTAGGCTAGGAGAAAAGGCTTGGCTAGGGGAAAGATTAGGCTAAGGGAAAGGTTCGGCAAGGGGAAAACATTCGGCTAGGGGACAAGGTAACAGTAGGGGAAAACGTTTGCCAAGGGGAAAGGTTTAGGCTATGGGAAAATGTTAGGCCGGGGAAAAGGTTAGACTGCCGGAAAAGGTAAGGCTAGGGGAAAGGGTTTGGCCTGGGGAAAAGGGTAGGCTGGGGAAGAAGGGTAGGCCGGGAAAAACAGCTATGCCAGGGGAAAAGTTGAGCCTACGGGAAAATATTAGGCTGGGGAAAGGTTAGGCTAAGGGAAAGCTTAGGCTGAGGGAAAGGTCAGGCCAGGGGAAAACATTAGGCTAGGGGAGAAGATTACAGTAGGGGAAAAAGTTTGCCTAGGGGAAATGTTTAGGCTAGGGGAAAAGAATAGGTCAAGGCGACAGGATACGCCAGGGAAAAGGTTAGCTCAGGGAAAAAGTGTGGCCTGGGGAAAATGTTAGGCTAGTGGAAAGGTTAGACCAGCAGAACAGGTTCGGCCAGGGGAACAGGTTCGGCCAGGGGAAACGGTTTGGCAAGGGGAAACAGTTCAGCCAGGGGAAACGGTTTGGCCAGGAGATAACGTTAGGGTAGGGGAAAGGTCGGCCTATGAGAAAAGGCTACCCTAGGGGCAAAGGTTAGGCTATGGGTAAAGGATAGGGCAGGGGAAAATTTCGAGTCAGGGAAAAGATTATGCTATCAGAAAAGGTTAGGCAAAGGGAAAATGTTAGGCAAAAGGAAAATGCAAGTCTTGGGGAAACGGTTAGGATAGAGGAATAGGCTAAGCCACGGGAAAAGCATAGGCAAGTGGAAAGAGTCATGCTAGGGGAAAAGGTTAGGGTAGGTGAAACAATCAGGTCGGGTAAAAAGTTAGACCACGGGAAAGTTAAGGCCAGAGAAAAGGTTAGGCCATTGGAAAAAGTTAGACTGGGGGAAAAGGTAAGGCTAGGGCAAAAGGTTTGGCCTGGGCAAAAGGGTAGGCCGGGGAAGAGAGTAGGCCAGGGAAGAGGGTAGGCCGGGGAAGAGCGTAGGCCGAGGAAGAGGGTAGGCTGGGGGAAAAGGCTAGGCAAGAGGAATAGGTTAGCCTAGGGGAAAAGATTAGGCTAGGGGAAAAGGCTTGGCTTTGGGGTAAGATTAGGCTAAGGGAAAGGTTCGGCAAGGGAAAAACTTTAGACTAGGGGAAAAGGTTACAGTAGGGGAAAAGGTTTCCCTAGGCTAAAGGTTTAGGTTACGGGAAAAGGTTAGTCAAGGGAAAAGGTTAGACCAGGGGAAAAATATATGGCCAAGGGGAAAGGATAGGCCAGGGGAAAAGGTTAGGTCAGGGGAAAAGGTTAGACTGGGGGAAAGGTTAGGCAAAGGGAAAGGTTAGGCTGAGGGAAAACGTTAGGCTAGGAGAAAAGGCTTGGCTAGGGGAAAGATTAGGCTAAGGGAAAGGTTAGGCAAAGGGAAAACATTACACTACGGGACAAGGTTACAGTAGGGGAAATTGTTTGCCCAAGGGAAAGGTTTAGGCAAGGGGAAAAGGATTAGACTATGGGAAAAGGTTTAGGCTATGGCAAAAGGTTAGGCCAGGGGAAAAGGTTAGGCCAGGGGAAAAGGTCAGGCCTAAGGAAAAATTTAGGTGAGGAAAAACGTTTGTCCTGGGGAAAAGGTTAGACTGGTGGAAAAGGTTAGACCAGGGGAAATGGTGAGAACAGGGGCGAAGATTACAGTAGGGGCAAAGGTTTGGCTAGAGGAAAATTTTAAGCCAGGGGAAAAGATTAGGACAGGGGAAAACATGAGGCTAGGGACAAAGGTTACAGTAGGGGAAAAGGTTAGGATAGGGGAAAATGTTAGACCGGGGAAAAGGTTAGACCAGGGGTAAAGGTTAGATCAGGGGAAATGGTTAGGCCGGGGGAAAAGGTTAGGCCAGGGGAAAATGTTAGGCCAGGGGAAACGGTTCGGCTAGGGGAAGCGGTTAGGTCAGGGGAAGAGGTTAGGCCAGGGGAAAAGGTTAGGCCAAGGGAAAAGGTTAGGCCAAGGGTGAAGGTTACAATAGGGGAAAAGGTTTGGCTAGGGGAAAAGGTTTGGCTAATGGAAAAGGTTAGGCCTGGGTAAAAGATTAGGCCAGGGGAAAACATTAGGCTAGGGGCAAAGGTTACAGTAGGGGACAAGGTTTGGCTAGGGGAAAAGGTTAGATTGGGAGAAAAGGTAAAGCTAGGGGAAAAGGTTTGGCCTGGAGAAAAGGCTAGGCCAAGGGAAAAGGTTACGGAAAAATAGGGGAAAAATACGGTGACCCCTATTTCCTCTATTGAATGATAATGATCATCATCATCATAACAATGGTCTTTGTGAAGGGATGAGGGTGGCTTTTTCTCAAGGGACTGGATGTCCAGCAGCTAGGTAAGGGATCCTTCACTTTCTACTACAATGGCTACTCGGCCCTCTCCACCCTCCTGCCTCATGACTCACGTGGAGCTCATCACTCGACTCTTCTCCGAGAAGCATGGGGTGCACATGCTAGGATCCTCCGCCTAGCCCTAGATGGAGCAGGAAGCCACCAGCACTCTCAAACGGGTTTCTTCCCTAGGAAAAGAGAAAGGAAAGAGTGACCTCCACATCCACACTCCCTTGGTTTCCCCTTCCAGCTCACCCAGGCACCTCCTCCCACCTACCAAGTCCAGAAAGAGTCCCATCCCAGACATTAGGGACATAGCCTGAGACTCAGATCCTTCACTGACCTGTATTGTCTCATCTGGGTTCACCGCCTCCAATGGATGGTGGACCTCTAAGAGTGAAAGGGGAGGATTCTTGGGAGCATGGAGAAGATAAGCCCATCAGAAAGGATGAGGAAGGGAGACACCAGAACGAAAGCAGAAAATGGGAGACAGGGAGACTGAGGCGGTGAGTCTGAGCGGCAGGCAATGTGTCAGCTCCTTCGGTTGCATTGTCCACTCTCCAGCACTTAGTACAGGGCTCTGCCCATCCTAAACCCTCCATAAATACCACGGACTGATGACAAGAGCCTACTGTCTCTGAGAACTTCCACAGCTCCAGAAAGAGGCCATTGGAGTGGCAAGGGAGCCATCGGAGATGGATGATTCAACACTTCAACTCCCTCATGATCATCATCATCAGAAGAAAAATGATTCTTTTGGTCTTTCTGAAGCACTGACGAGGCGCCCCACACCGTTCTAAGGGCTGGGAGAGAGACAATGGATTCAGGTTGTCCCATGGGGGACTCACCGTCTTCATCCCCATTGGACCGATGGGGTCACTAAGGCCCAGGAAAGTGAAAAGAACTGGCCCAAGGTCACACAGCAGACAGTGGTGGGACCGTGATGAGAACCCACGTCGTCCCTTGACTCCCAAACCCATGCTCTTTCCGTTAAGGGTCACTCGGCATCCTCCCACCAACATCCAGGGAATGAGGTCAGGAGTGGTGAGAGATGATCTCCCCCCGCCACAGAACAGTTCTGCAGGAAGGTCCCTAGGGAAATGACCTGACCTCAAAGCCCTCCCAGCTAGCAAGTGAGAAAGCCCCTAGCCAGCTTCACCCTTCCCCCTAGACTGGCCCCTCATCCCCCTGCCCCTGCCCAACTCCCTCAGAGGCAGCCCCTGAGCAGTTCCAGCGCTGGAGAGATGAAGGAGGTGCAGGGTGACCCTGAGGACAGGACTGTGAGGTCAGGGAGGATTCACCCTGAATCTCGAGAATTAAGGGTTCTGGCTCTTCTCAGCCCCACCGTCAAGCCCGATAGAACCAGTTCCCTCCACCTAGCCTTCGCCCCAGGTTGGAAAACCAGCCTCAGGGCTGAGAGTGAGAGAGAAGCAGCGTGGCTCCGTGAAAACAGCGCGGGCTTGGGAGTCTGAGGTCATGGGTTTGCATCCCCGCTCTGCCCCTCGGCAGCGGTAGGACTGTGGGCAAGTCATGTCACTTCTCGGGGCCTCAGTTCCCTCATCTGTCCAATGGGGATGAAAACTGTGAGCCTCCCGGGGTACCACCTGAGGACCCTGGAGCTCCCCCAGTGCTTAGAACAGTGCTCTGCCCAGAGGAAGTGCTTCACAAAAACCAACATTATGATGATGATGATGATGATGATGATGATGATGATGATGATAGGGCCCTCTGCTCACCACCTCCTTCCTCTCTGGCCATAACCTTTCATCATCCACCCAGGCCCCCATCCCCTTCCCTTCGAGGTGGAAACTCAGCTCCTCTGCACCCTCTCTCAAGCAAGAACAGTCTAACAGAAAGCCCGGGGAAGGCAAAGGCATCCCCAAGCCCAACCCCACCACACACACACACTTGACTTAATCTTGCCACTCACCCATGCACTTGGGCATCCCCACCAAGCCCTTAACTTTCCACCCACAACCATCAGGTCTAACACCTTCTTCAATCCTTCCCTTACCTATATTGTCTTCATTGGGTCCTCCCCAATCCACTGAGGCCGGACCCAGAAGAGGGAAAGGGAACTCTGCTAGTATGGGGGAGAAAAGCCTATCTTGAAGGGGTCAGAGAAGGAGAGCAGAACAGTAGGGACAAGTCTGTGAAGGGGAGGAGTCCGGGCTGCAGTGAATAGGTCGGTTCATTCTGTTCTCCTGGATTCTCCTGACCCTGGAGTACAGTGCTCGACACAGAGGAAGCCCTCCGTCAACACCACGGATTCATTGCTGGAACCAAGTGTCTCGTGGAATTTCCACAGCCACGGAGAAAGGCTGGAGAGCAAAGAGGCAGGTGGAGGGGCGAAGAAGCCTTCTGCAATGGAGGGTTAGGCCCTTTAGCCCATGACCCACTTCCCTCACAGGCCCGAATCAAGTGGGGAAAGGGGAAAGGTTCGACCTCCACCTAACAGCCTGCCCAGGATGCCTTGAAGGCAATGACCTGGTCCAGAAGAGCCCCTAATCAACAAGCCAGAAAGCAGATTCAAAGTGACCCCAACTTCCCTACCTCCTTTACCCCCAAAACGCTGCTCCCCCTCAACTCCAAAGTCCCTCGCATGAAAGCATTCAACACATTCATCTCCGAATAACCTCAGGCTCTCGAGGCTTACATAGGTAGGGGGTGAGGGTGGGGTGGGGGGCGGAAGGAGCGGAGCCTGGCTTGACGTCAGTCATCCACCTGATGGGAGGCAGCTGGATTAGAGATCAGGTGTTGCAGGAGGAAGCCCCAGCAGCTTCATTGGAAGAGGGGATGGCTTTCGCAAAGATAGGGGAGGATGGGAGAGGGGATAAGGGATCGGATTGGATGGAATGCAATCTCTAGCATGAAAGGATCGGTCCCGGGAAACACAAATGCCAAACAGCTCTCGAGGGGGTCTGCTCTCAGTTCTGATCTCCACCCCACCTTTCTCTTTCCCGTCTGAGTTCCCTCCTCACAGCCCCCACCCCCCATCCGACCTGTTGACACTGGACCCCAGCTCTTTTCTGCTATTTGACTCAGAATGGAAGGAGACAAGAGGAACAGAGCTGATTTTAGTTTTTTTAGGGCATATGTGGTGTGTTTTAATATTTCATGGTTCCTCATGGGTCTGTCTCTCATAGGGCTCAGAGCTGGAGAAGGAGGCCTAGAAGATGGCAGACCACCTAGTTGTTTTTGAGGGGCTTGGGGGGGCAACATTCTTTCTATGTCTGAGCCAACAGGACAGACTCGTGCTCCTCTTCTCCCTCACTCCCACCTCCTGCTCGCTCTCCAACGCAGGACTCACTGCAGAGCTCTCCTCTGGGTAGGAGGCCGGATCATTGGGGTCTCCTGGAAGCCAAATGTCCCTGCACCTTCCCCAGTCCTGACTGAAACACATCTGGAGTGGTGGAACCTGACCTGAAGAGACCCATGGGGAGGAGGGCGGGACCAGGTTCCCTCCCTCTGCCCTTGGCCACGCCCTCTGCTTCTGTGGGTCCAACCCTTCAGGCTTCCCCAAAGTCTGCAGTCTCCTCGCTGGAGAAGGAGGGGGAGGTGATGGCAGACCACCTTAGGTTTCTGGGGCAGATACCCTTTTTCTTCTCCTCCACCCAACATGAAATCTAACTTCTGGAAAGATGAGGCGTCTAGGCAGACCACCTCACTAAGATGACTGCCACCATCTGCCCTGATTTATTGACATCTTGAAATGAATGTCCGCCTCCCCCTCGAGACTGGAAGCTTATTCTGGCCCGGGAATGGGTCTGTCCTCTGGGTCTGCTCCCAAGCCCTTAGTACAGTGCTCTGCACACAGGAGGCACTCCCTCCATCCAATGGATTGACTGAAGGTGCAGAACTGCATCACCCGGGATACAATTCAGTTTCTGGCACGAGACCTGCCTTCTGTCCTGCCAGGCAACACTGCTAGGACCTCGATTTCAGGGACAAATCGGCACCACTCTGTTTCTCAGAGAGAAAGAGGGGAGACACACCGAGTTCCTCCCGACATTAGAAACCACAAACTTCCACCCTGAGTCCAAAAGGGTCCCTTCTCCGGAGAGTGAGGCTGTGCCGTGACCCTTCCGTCAGGACTGTAGTCCCAGAGAGAATCGACCCATCTCTAGAAGTAAAGGCCCTGGATCTTCATTCATTCATTCATTCATTCATTCATTCATTCATTCCATAGTATGGACTGAGCACTTCCTATGGGCAGAGCACCGTACTCATCGCTGGGAATGTCACTTTTGGCAACCCATAGAGACTTTCCCTGCCCAATGTCGTGCTCACCATCTAAACAGGTGAGACAGGCAGCCAAGCCAAACAGAACCAAAGAAAAACACCAATGTTGGTGGGTCTTCTCAGTCCCAGGCCAATCGGAGAGAACTCGCTTCCTGCACAGAGCCCAGGCCCCTGTTTTCCCCTGAGTGGCATCAGCCTCATCTCTCTTCTTACCCCCATGATTCACATACACACACACACGCACACACACTTCTCTTTGGGGTAGCAATGCAGTCCTTGCAGTAAGAGGGAAAATCTACGAGTTGAGTCTCCCCACAGTACAAGAGAGATGATCCTCAAAGCCGAGGAGAAGCACTGAGCAACAATTTTTTTCTTAAACTGGAACAAAATGGTTCGGGGCCAGGCCCGCAAGGTAAAAGCAGAGGGGGTGGTCCCATCATGGAACTTAAGGGTCTGGAGCCAAACCTGCAAGGCTTAAGGCTGGGAGGCCCAAATTGGAAGGAAAGGATTTTGGGTAAACGTGCAAGGCACCCTGGCGTCGCCACTTCTCAGCTATGTGACTGTGGGCAAGTCACTTCACTTCTCTGTGCCTCAGTGACCTTCTCTGTAAAATGGGGAGTAAGATGGTGAAGCCCACGTGGAACAGTGTGATGACCCTGGAACTCCCCCAGTGCTGAGAACAGTGCTCTGCACATAGTAAGCGCTCAATAAATACTATGGAATAAATGAAGGGGCAGGCCGGGGACAAGGTTAGCCTAGGGGAAAATGTTAGGTGAGGGGAAAAGGTTTGCCTAGGGGAAAGATTTAGGCTACAGGAAAATGTTAGTCCAGGGAAAAGGTAAGGCCAGGGGAAAAGGTTAGGTCAGGGAAAAAGTATAGCCTGGGGAAATTGTTAGGCTAGTGGAAAGTTGAGGCCGGGGGAAAAGGTTAGGCCAGGCGAAAAGGTTATGCCAGGCGAAAAGGTTAGGTCAGGCGAAAAGGTTACACTGGGGGAAAAGGTTAGCATGGGGGAAATGGTTTGGCCTGTGGAAAAGGTTAGGCCAGGGGAAAAAGTTAGGCCAGGGGAAAAGGTTTGGCTAGGGAAAATGGTTAGGTCAGGGGAAGAGGTTAGGCCAGGGGAAAATGTTAGACTTGGAGAAAAGCTAAGGCTAGGGGAAAAGGTTTGGCCTTGGGAAAAGGCTAGGCCAAGGGAAAAGGTAGGGGAAAAATAGGGTGACCCCTCTTTCCTCTATTGGATGATAATGATAATAATCATAAAAATACTAATGGTATTTGTGAAGGGATGAGGATAATACTTTCCTCAAGGGACTGGATGTCCAGCATCTAGGTAAGGGATCATTCACTTTCTACTACAATGGCTACTCGGTCCTCCCCACCCTCACCCCTCATGACTCACATGGGGCTCATCACTCAACTCTTCTCCGAGAAGCATGGGGTGGACATGCGGATGGGCAGGATCCTCCATCTAGCCCTAGATGGCCAGGAAGCCACCAGCACTCCCAACCGGGTTTCTTCCCTGGGAAAAGAGAAAGGCAAGAGTGACCTCCCCATACACACTCCATTGGTTTCCCCTTCCAGCTCACCCATGCACCTCATCCCACCCACTAAGCCCTGAAAGAGTCCCATCCCAGCCCTTAGGGACGGACCTTGAGACTCAGATCCTTCGCTGACCTGTATTGTCTCATCTGGGTCCACCACCTAAATCGGATGGTGGACCTCTAAGAGTGAAAGGGGAGGATTCTTGGGAGCATGGAGAAGACAAGCCCATCGGAAAAGAGGAGGAAGGGAGATACCAGAACGAAAGCAGAAAATGGGAAACAGGGAGGCTGAGGAGGTGATTCAGAGCTGCAAGAAATGTGTCGGCTCCTTCTGTTGCATTGTCCACTCCCCAGCACTTAGTTCAGTGCTCTGCCCACACTAAGCCCTCCATAAATACCATGACCTGATTACAAGAGCATAGTGTCTCTGAGAACTTCCACAGCTACAGGAAGAGGCAATTTGAGTGGCAAGGGAGCCATGTGAGATGGATTATTCAACCCTTCAACTCACTCATGATAATCATAATAAGAATAATTATTATTTTGGTATTTCTGAAGCACTTACTAGGTGCCCAACACTGTTCCCAGGGCTGGGAGAAACAGAATGGATTCAGGTTGTCCCATGTGGGACTCACCGTCTTCATCCCCATTGGACCAATGGGGTTACTGACGCCCAAGGAAGTGAAATGATTTGCCTAAGGCCACACAGAAGACAGTGGTGGGGCCGAGCTGAGAACCCACGTCTTCCTTGGACTCCCAAGCCCGTGACCCTCGTTCCATTAAGGGTCACTTGGCATCCTCCCACCCACAACGAGGGCATGAGTCAGGAGAGGTGAGGGATGTCCCTCCCTCCTCCACCACAGAACAGTCCTGCAGGAAGGTCCCTAGGGAAATGACCTGACCTCAAAGGCCTCCCAGCTAGCAAGGGAGAAAGCCCCTAGCCGGGTTCACTCTTCCCCCTAGACTGGCCCCTCAGCCACCCCCCACACTTCTCTTTGGGGTAGCAATGCAGTCCATTCAGTAAGAGGGAAAATCTGGGAGTTGAGTCTGCCCACAGTATAAGAGAGATGATCCTCAAAGCCGAGGAGAAGCACTGAGCAACCATTTTTTTCTTAAACTGGAACAAAAATGGTTCGGGGCCAGGCCAGCAAGGCAAAAGTGGGGCGGCAGGGGTGTGGTCCCATAATGGAACGTAAGGGTTTGGGGCCAAACCTGCAAGGCTAAGGCTGGGGGGCCCAGATTGGAAGGAAAGGATTTGGGGTAAACGTGCAAGGCACCCCGGTGCCACCACTTCTCAGCTATGTGACTGTGGGCAAGTCACTTAACTTCTCTGTGCCTCAGTTACCTCCTCTGTAAAATGGGCAGTAAGACGGTGAGCCCCACGTGGGACAATCTGATGACCCTGTATCTACCCCAGCGTTTAGAACAGTGCTCTGCACATAGTAAGTGCTTAATAAATCCTATTGAATGAATGAAAGTGCAGGCCTAGGGGAAAATGTTAGGCTAAGGGAGAAGGTTACAGTAGGAGAAAAGGTTTGCCTAGGGGAGAGGTTTAGATTACGGGAAAAGATTAGTCAAGGGAAAAGGTACGACCAGGGGAAAAATATAGGCCAAGAGGAAAGGATAGGCAAGGGGAAAACGTTAGGTCAGGGAAAAGGTTTGGCTTGGGGAAAAGGTTAGGTTAGTTGGACAGGTTAGACCAGGGGAAAAGGTTAGGCCAGGGGAAAAGGTTAGGCCGGGCGAACAGGTTAGGCCGGGAGAAAAGGTTAGGCCGGGCGGAAAGGTTAGGCCAGGCGAAAAGGTTAGACTGGGGTAAAAGGTTAGAGAGGGGGAAAATGTTTGCCCTGGGGAGAAGGGTAGGCCAGGGGAAAAGGTTAGGCCAGGGGAAAATGATAGGCTAGGGGAAAGTTTAGGTTAAGGGAAAACGTTAGGCTAGGAGAAAACACAAGACAAGGGGAAAACATTTGGCTAGGGGACAAGGTGACAGTAGGTGAAAACGTTTGCCAAGGGGAAAGGTTTAGGCTATGGGAAAAGGCTAGGCCAGTGGAAAAATACTGCGGGAAAAGGTAAGGCTAGGGGAAAGGGTTTGGCCTGGGGAAAAGGGTTAGCTGGGAGAAAAGGTTAGGCCAGGGGAAAAGTTTAGCCTATGGGAAAATGTTAGGCTGGGGAAAGGTTAGGCTAAGGGAAAGCTTAAGCTAAGGGAAAGCTTAGGCAAGGGGAAAACATTAAGCTAGTGGAGAAGATTACAGTAGGGGGAAAAGCTTGCCTAGGGGAAAGGTATAGACTAGTGGAAAAGGTTAGTCCAGGGAAAAGGTTACGCCAGGGGAAAAGGATAGGCCAAGGCGAGAGGATAGGCCAGGGAAAAGGTTAGGTCAGGGAAAAAGTGTGGCCTGGGGAAGTTGTTAGGCTAGTGGAAAGGTTAGACCAGTGGAAATGGTTAGGCCAGGGGAAAAGGTTAGGCCAGGGGAACAGGTTTGGCCTGGGGAACAGGTTTGGCCAGGGGAACAGGTTAGGCCAGGGGAACAGGTTAGGCCAGGGGAAAAGGTTAGGCCAGGGGAACAGGTTAGGCCAGGGGAAACGGTTAGGCCAGGGGAAAAGGTTAGGGTAAGGGAAAGGTCGGGCTATGAGAAAAGGCTACGCTGGGGCAAAGGTTAGGCTATGGGTAAAGGATAGTGAAGGGGAAAATTGTGAGCCAGGGAAAAGATTATGCTATCAGAAAAGGTTAGGCAAGATAAAATGTTAGTCAAAAGGAAAACGCAAGTTTTGGGGAAATGGTTAGGATAGAGGATTAGGCTAAGCCACGGGAAAAGCATAGGCAAGTGGAAAGAGTCATGCTAGGGGAAAAGGTTAGGCAAGGTGAAACAATTAGGTCTGGGAAAAGGTTAGACCAGGGGAAGGTTAAGGCCAGAGAAAAGGTTAGGCCATGGGAAAAAGACTGGGGGAAAAGGTAAGGCTAGGGCAAAAGGTTTGGCCAGGGGAAAAGGGTAGGCCGGAGAAGAGGGTAGGCCAGGGGAAAAGGCTAGGCAAGAGGAATAGGTTAGCTTAGGGGAAAAGGTTATGCTAGGGAAAGGTTGGGCTAGTGGAAAACATTAGGGTAGGGGAGAAGGTTACAGTAGGGGAAAAGGTTAATCTGGGGCACAGGCTTAGGCCACGGAAAAAGGTTAAGCCAGGGGAAAACGTTGAGCCAAGGGAAAAGGTTAGGCCAGGGGAACAGGCTAGGCCAGGGGAACAGGTTAAACCAGGGGAGCAGGTTAGGCCAAGGGAAACGGTTAGGCCAGGGGAAACTGTTAGGCCAGGGGAAACTGTTAGGCCAGGGGAAAAGGTTAGACAAGGGGATACGTTAGGCCAGGGGAAAAGGTTAAGCTAAGAGATAAGGTTAGGTTAGGGTAAAGGTTAGGCTAAGGGAAAGGTTAGGCTAAGGGAAAACGTTAGGCTAGGAGAAAAGTCTTGGTTAGGGGAAAGATTAGGCTAAGGGAAAGGTTAGGCAAGGGGAAAACATTTGGCTAGGGGACAAGGTGAGAGTAAGGGAAAACGTTTGCCAAGAGGAAAGGTTTAGGCCATGGGAAAAGGTTAGGCCAGGGGAAAAGGTTAGACTGCAGGAAATGGTAAAGCAAGGGGAAAGGGTTTGGCCTGGCGAAAAGGGTAGGCAGGGAGAAATGGCTAGGCCAGGGGAAAAATTTAGCCTACAGGAAAATGTTAGGCTTTGGAAAGGTTAGGCTGAGGGAAAGCTTAGGCTAAGGGAAAGGTTAGGCGAAGGGAAAACATTAGGCTAGGAGAGATTACAGTAGGGGAAAAGGTTTGCCTAGGGGAAAGGTATAGGCTAGGGGAAAAGGTTAGTCCAGGGAAAAGGTTACGCCAAGGGAAAAGAATAGGCCAAGGCAAAAGGATAGGCCAGGGAAAAGATTAGGTCAGGGAAAAAGTGTGGCCTGGGGAAAATGATAGGCTATTGGAAAGGTTAGACCATTGGAAATGCTTAGGCCAGGGGAAAAGGTTAGGCCAGGGGAAAAGGCTAGACCAGGGGAAAGTTAAGGCCAGGGGAATAGGTTCGACCAGGAGAACAGGGTCGGCCAGGGGAATAGGTTCATCCAGGGGAACAGGTCAGGCCAGGGGAAACGGTTAGGCCAGGGGAAAAGGTTAGACCAGGGGAAAACGTTAGACTAGGGGCCAAGATTACAGTAGGGGAAAAGGTTTGGCTAGGAGAAAATGTTAGGATAGGGGAAAAGGTTTAGCTAAGAGATAATGTTAGGGTAGGGGAGAGGTCAGGCTATGAGAAAAGCCTAGATTGGAGAAATGGTTAGGCTAGGGATAAAGGATAAGGCAGGGGAAGATTGTGAGCCAGGGAAAAGATTATGCCATCAGAAAAGGGTTAGGCCAGGGGAAAAGATTAGACCAGAGGAAGAGGCTTGGCCTGGAGAAAAGGTTTGGCCTGGGGAAAAGGTTTGGTCTGGGGAAAAGGTTTGGCCTGGGGAAAAGGTTAGGCCAAGGGAAAAGGTTAGGCCAAGGGAAAAGGTTAGACCAGGTGAAAAGGTTAGGCTAGGGAAAAGTTTGGGCTAGTGGAAAACATTAGGGAAGGGGATAAGGTTACAGTAGGGGAAAAGGTTCATCTGGGGCACAGGTTTAGGCCACGGGAAAGGCTAAGCCAGGGGAAAAGGTTAAGCCAGGGGAACAGGTTAGGCCAGGGGAACAGGTTAGGCCAGGGGAACAGGTTAGGCCAGGGGAACAGGTTAGGCCAAGGGAACAGGTTCGGCCAGGGGAACTGGTTCGGCCAAGGGAACAGGTTAGGCCAGGGGAACAGGTTAGGCCAGGGGAGAAGGTTAAGCTAGGCGATAAGGTTAGGGTAGGGGAATGGTCGGGCTATGAGAAAAGGCTACGCTAGGGGCAAAGGTTAAGCTATGGGTAAAGGATAGGGCAGGGGAAAACTGTGAGCCAGGGAAAAGATTATGCTTTCAGAAAAGGTTAGGCAAGTGGAAAATGTTAGGCAAAAGGAAAATGCAAGTCTTAGGGAAAGGGTTAGGATAGAGGAATAGGCTAAGCCACGGGAAAAGCATAGGCAAGTGGAAAGAGTCATGCTAGGGGAAAAGGTTAGGCTAGGTCAAAAAAGTAGGTCGGGTAAAAGGTTAGACCAGGGGAAGGTTAAGGCCAGAGAAAAGGTTTGGCCATGGGAAAAAGATAGACTGGGGGAAAAGGTAAGGCTAGGGCAAAAGGCTTTGCCTGGGGAAATGGGTAGGCCAGAGAAGAGGGTAGGCCAGGGGAAAAGGCTAGGCAAGAGGAATAGGTTAGCCTAGGGTAATATCTTAGGCTAGGGGAAAGGTTAGGCCAAGGGAAATGTTAAGCTAAGGGAAAGGTTAAGCTAAGGGAAAGGTTAAGCTAAGGGAAAGGTTAGGCTAAAGGTAAAGGTTAGGCTGGGGAAAACACTTGGCTTGGGCTAAGATTAGGCTAAGGGAAAGGTTAGCAAGGGAAAAGCTTTAGGCTAGGGGAGAAGGTTACAGTAGGGGAAAAGGTTTCCCTAGGGGAAAGGTTTAGGTTACGGGAAAAAGTTAGTCAAGGGAAAAGGTTAGACCAGGGGAAAGGTTTAGGCGAGGGGAAAAGGTTAGGCTGGTTGAAAAGGTTAGGCCAGGTGAAAAGGTTAGGCCGGTCGAAAAGGTTAGGCCAGGCGAAAAGGTTAGGCCAAGTGAAAAGGTTCGACTTGGGGAAAAGGTTTGGTCTGGGGAAAAGGTTAGAGTGGGGGAGAAGGTTTGGCCTGGGGAAAAGGGTAAGCCAGGGCAAAATGATATGCTAAGGGCGAAGGTTATAGTAGGGGAAAGGTTTGGCTAGGGGAACAGGTTAGGCCAGGGGAAAAAGTTAGGCCAGGAGAAAAGGTTCGTCATGGAGAAAAGCTAAGGTTAGGGGAATAGATTTGGCCTGGGGAAATGTTAGGCCAGGGGATACTGTTAGGCCAAGGGAAAAGGTTAGGCTAGGGGAAAAGTTTAGGCTATGTGTAAAGGTTTGGTTAGGGGAAAGGTTAAGCCTAAGGAAAAGGGTTTGGGTAGGCGAAAAGGCTAGGATAGGAACAAAGGTTAGGCTAGGGGAAAAGCTTAGGTCATGGGAAAAGTTTAAGGTGGGAAAAAGGTTATGTTAAGGGAAAAGGATAGGCTAGGGGAAAAGGTTAGGTTAGGGAAAAGGTTAGGCCAGGGAAAAAGGTTAGGCCGGGAAGAAATTTAGGCCAGTGGAAAAAGTTAGGTCAGTGGAAAGGATAGGCCAAGGAAAAAGTTTAGGCTAAGGGAACAGGTTTGGCTAGGATTATGGTTAGGCAAGGGGAAAGGTTAGTCTAGGGAATAAGGTTAGGTTAAGGGAAATATTAGGCTATGGATAACGTTGGGGTAGGGGAAAAGGTTAGGCGGGGGAAAAGGTTAGGCTAAGGGTCAGGTTAGGCTAGGAGAAAAGGTGAGGCAAGCGGAAAAGGTGAGGTGAGCGCAAAAGGTGAGGCTAGGGGAAAAGGTTAGGCCAGGGGAGAAAGCTAGGCCACGGGTAAAGGCTAGGCCAGGGGTAAAGTTTACTCTAGGGAAAAGGATTGAGCTATGGGAAATGGTTAGGTTAGAACAAAAGGTCAGGATAGGGGAAAAGGTTTGGCTAAGGGAAAATGTTAGGCCAGGGGAAAAGGTTAGGGAAGGGAAAAGCGTAGGCCAGGGGAAAGAGTTAGCCAAGGGGAATGTTAGGCCGGGGAATAGCTTAGGCCGGGGAAAAGATTAGGCAGGGGAAAAGGTTAGGCCAGGGGAAAGATTAGGCTCAGGGAAAACATTAGGCTAGGCAAAAAGGTTAGGGAAGGGGAGAAGATTAGGCTAGGGGAAAAGGCAAGGTTATGGGAAATGCTTAGGTTAGGGAAAAAGGTTAGGACTGGGGAAAATATTTGCCTAGGGTTAAAGGAGGTTAGGCTTAAGGAAAAGGTTAGGGTAGGGGAAAAGGATAGGCCAGGGAGAAGTTTAGGCTAAAAGGTTAGTCTAGGTGAAGAGGTAAGGCTATGGCAAACTGTTAGGCTAGGGGAAAAGGTTAGGCTAAGGGAAAAAGTTAGGCCTGGGAAAAAGGCTGGGAGAAAAGTTTAGGCAAGGGGAAAGATTAGACTAAGAGAAAAGGTTAGGCTAAGGGAAAAGATTAGACTAATGGGAAAAGGATAGGCTAAGGGGAAAAGTTTATGTTAGGGGAAAAATTAGGCTAGGGGAAAATGATAGGCCAGGGAAAGATTGGGATAGGGGAGAGGCTAGGCTAAGGGAAAAGATTAGGCTAGAGGAAAAGATTAGGCTAAGGGAAAAGGATAGGCAAGGGGAAAGATTGGGCTAGGGGAAAAGGTTAGGTTACTGGAATAGGTTTTTGCTAGGGGAAAAGGTTAGGCTAGGGGAAGGGTTTAGGACTGGGGAAAAGCTTGGCCAGGGGAAAAGGATAGACTAAGGGAAAAGGTTAGGTCAGGGAAAAGTGTCAGGTCCGGGGAAAAGGTCAGGTCCGGCAAAAGGGTCAGGTCCGGCGAAAGGGTCAGGTCCGGGGAAAAGGTCAGGTCCGGGGAAAAGTCAGGTCCGGGGAAAAGTCAGGTCCGGGGAAAAGGTTAGGCCAAGGGAAAACTGTAAGTCAGAGAAAGGTTTAGGCTGGTGGAAAAGGTTAGGCGAGGGGAAAAGGTCTGGCTTGGTTTTAAGGTTAGTTAAGGGGAAAGATTAGGCTGGGGAAAGGTTTAGGCTATGGGAAGTGGTTGGGTTAGGGGAAATGTTAAGGTGGGGGAAAAGGCTAGATTAGGGGAAGAGGTTAGGCAGGGGGAAAGGTAAGGGTAAGGGAAATGTTTAGGGCAGGGGAAAACATAAGGTCAGTGGAAAAGGATTGGCCAAGGAGAAAAGGTTAGGCTAGGGGAAAACATAAGGTCAGTGGAAAAGGATTGGCCAAGGAGAAAAGGTTAGGCTAGGGGAAAAGGCTAGGCTAGAGATAAAGGTTAGGCTAGACAAAAAGGCTAGGCTAGATATAAAAGTTAGGCTAGAGGGAATGGGTAGGCCAAGGGAAATGGTTATGCAGGTGAAAATGTTAGACCGGTGAAGAGGTTAGTTTAGTTGAAAAGGTTAGGTTATGCAAAAAGTTTACGTTAGTTGAATTGATTAAGTTAGGGGCAAATGTCAGGACAGTGGAAAAGTTTAAGCCAGGGAAAAAGTTTAAGCTCTGGGAAAAGGCTAGGCAAGGGGGAAAGGTTAGGTTACTGGAGTAGGTTTTTGCTAGGGGAAAAAGTTAGGTTAGGGGAAAAAGTTAGGCTAGGGGAAAAGGTTAGGCTAGGGGAAAAGGTTAGGCTAGGGGGAGAAGGTTAGGACTGGGGAAAAAGTTTGGCCAGGGGAAAAGGATAGACTAAGGGAAAAGGTTAAGTCAGGGAAAAGTGTCAGGTCCGGGGAAAAGGTCAGGGCTGGGGATAAGGTCAAGTCCGGAGAAAAGGTCAGGTCTGGGGAAAGGTTTAGGCCAAGGGAAAACTCTAAGACAGAGAAAGGTTTAGGCTGGTGGAAGAGGTTAGGCGAGGGAAAAAGTTATGCTACAGGAAAAGGTCTGGCTTGGTTTAAATGTTAGTTAAGGGGAAAAGGTTAGGCTAGGGGAAAGGTTTAGGTTATGGGAAGTAGTTGGGTTAGGGGAAAGGTTAAGCTGGGGGAAAAGGCTAGATTAGGGGAAGAGGTTAAGTAGGGGAAAAGGTTAGGGTAAGGGAAATGTTTAGGCCAGGGGAAAATGTAAGGCCAGTGGAAAAGGATTGGCCAAGGGAAAAAGGTTAGGCTGGGGAAAAGGCTAGGCTAGAGATAAAGGTTAGGCTAGGCTAAAAGGCTGGGCTAGATATGAAGATTAGGCTTGAGGGAATGGTTAGACCAGGGGAAAAGGTTAAGTCCAGGGAAAGGATTGGCCAAGGAAAAGGTTAGGCTAGGGGAAAAGGTTAGGTTAGGATAAAGGTTAGGCTAGGGGTCAGGTTAGGCAATGGGAAAAGGTTAGGCCGGGGAAAAGGTTAAGCCAAGGGAAAATGTTAGGTCAGGGAAAAACGTTAGGTGAAATGACAAGGTTAACTGAGGGGAAAAGGTTAGGCGAAGGGTAAAGTTTAGATGAAGGGTAAAGGTTAGGCGAGGGGAAAAAGTTTGGCGAGGGGAAAAAGTTAGGTGAGGGGAAAAAAGTTAAGGCTAGGGGAAAAGGTTAGGCCAGGGAAAAGGATACCTCAAGGGAAAAGGTTAGTGTAGGCATAAACAGGCTAGGGGAAAATGATAGGCCAGGGGAAAGATTGGGCTAGGAGAGAGGCTAGGCCAGGGGAAGAGGATAGGCCACTGGAAAAGGTTACCCTAGGGGAAAAGGTTAGGCAAGGGGAAAGGCTTGGCAAGGGGAAAGGTTAGGCTAGGGGTAAACATTAGGCTAAGGGAAAAGGTTAGGTCAAGGAAAAGGTTAGTTCAGGGAAAAGGATAGACCAAGGGAGTTAGGCTAGGGGTAAACATTAGGCTAAGGGAAAAGGTTAGGTCAAGGAAAAGGTTAGTTCAGGGAAAAGGATAGACCAAGGGAAAAGGTTAGGCTAGGGGAAAATCTTAGGCTAGGATAAAGATTAGGCTAGGGGTCAGGTTAGGCTATGGGAAAAGGTGAGGCCAGAGAGAAAGGTGAGGCTAGAGGACACGGTGATGCTAGGGATAAGGTTTGGCAAGGGGAAAGGTTATGCTAGATGTAAATGTAAGGTTTGTAGAAAAGCTTAGACTAGGAGAAAGAGTTTGGCTGGGGGAAATGTTTAGGCTAGGGAAAAGAGTTAGGCCAGGGGAAAAGGTTAGGCCAGGTGAAAATGTTATGCCAAGTGAAAAGGTTAGGCCAGGGGAGAGGTTTAGGCCAGGGGAGAAGGTTAGGCCAGGGGAGAAGGTTAGGCCAGGGGAGAAGGTTAGGCCTCGGGAAAAAGTTAGGCCTCGGGAAAAGGTTAGGCCTCAGGAAAAGGTTAGGCCTTGGGAAAAGGTTAGGCTTTGGGAAAAGGTTAGGCCTAGGGAAAGTTAGATCAGCAGAAAAGGTTCAGTCAGGGAATAATAATGTTGGTATTTGTTAAGCGCTTACTATGTGCAGAGCACTGTTCTAAGCGCTGGGGTAGATACAGGGTAATTAGGTTGCCCCACATGAGGCTCACAGTTAATCCCCATTTTACAGATGAGGTAACTGAGGCACAGAGAAGTTAAGTGACTTGCCCAAAGTCACACAGCTGACAAGTGGCAGAGCTGGGAGTCGAACTCATGACCTCTGACTCCGAAGCCCAGGCTCTTTCCACTGAGCCACGCTGAATAGGCCAAGGGAAAAGGCTAGGCTATGGAAAATCGTGAGGCTAGCTGAAAGGTTAGGCTAGAGAAAAGTTTAGGCATGGGCAAAATGTTGGGCCAGGGGCAAAGGTTAAGCTAGGGGAAAAGGTTAGGCCAGGGGAAAAAGTTAGGGAAGGGAAAACTTTAGGCTAGGGGAAAAGGTTAGGCTTGAGGAAAAGGTTAGGCCAATGAGACAGTTAGACTTGAGGAAAAGGTTAGAGTATGGGAAAGGTTTAGACTAGAGGAATAGGTTAGGCAAGGGGAAAAGGTTAGGTGGGGGAAAAGGTTAGGCGAGGGGAAAAGGTTAGGCCTAGGAAAAGGTTAGGCCAGGGGTAAAGTTTATGCTAGGGGAAAGGATTAAGCTATGGGAAATGGTTAGGTTAGGAGAGGAGAAAAGGTTAGGATAGGGGACAAGAGTACGCTAAAGGAAAACGTTAGCCCAGGGGAAAAGTTTAGGTGAGGGAAAAGGTTAGGCCAGTGACAATGGATAGGCCAGGGGAAAAGGTTAGCCCAGGGGAAACGTTAGGTTAGGGGAAAATATTAGGAAAGGGCAGAATGTTGGAGTAGAGGAAAAGGTTAGGCTAGGGGACAGGTTTAGCCTAGACTAAAAGGTTAGACCAGGGGAAAAGGTTAGGCCAAGGGAAAGGTTTAGGCTAGGAGAAAAGGTTAGGTTAGGATAAAGGTTAGGCTAGGGGTCAGGTTAGGCTATGGGAAAAGGTTAGGCTAAGGGAAGAGGTTAAGTTAGGGGAAAAGGTTAGGCCAGAGGGGAAAGGATTAGGCCACAGGGGAAAATGTTAGGCCACAGGGGAAAATGTTAGGCCACAGGGGAAACGTTTAGGTCACAGGTTAAAGGTTTAGGCCACAGGGGAAAAGTTTGGGCCACAGGGGAAAAGGTTTGGCTAGGTGTAATGGTTAGTTTAGGGAAAAAGGCTAGGCTAGGGGAAAAGGTTAGGCTATGGGAAGTGGTTGGGTTAGGGGAAAAGGTTAGGCTGGGGGAAATTTCTAGACTAGGGTTAAAGGCTAGGGTATGGGAAAAGGCTAGGCTAAGGGAATAGGTTAGGCTAAGAGAAAAGGTTAGGTCAGGGAAATAGGTAAAGCAGGAGAAAAGAATAGGCCAAGGGAATAGGTGAGGTCAGGGGAAAAGGATAGGTAAGGGGAAAGATTGGGCTAGGGGAAAAGGTAAGTCTAAGGGAAAAGGTATGTCTAGGGGAACTGATTAGGCTAGGGGAAAAGGTAAGGCTGGGAAATGGTTAGGCTAGGGGCAATGGTTATGGTTAGGGGAAAAAGTTAGGCTTGGGGGGAAAAGGATAGGTTAGGGGGAAAAGGTTAGGACTGGGGAAAATATTTGGCCAGGGGAAAAGGTTATGCCAAGGGAAAAGGTTATGCTAAGGGAAAAGGTTAGGTCAGGGGAAAAGGTTGGGTCAGGGGAAAAGGTTAGCCAAGGGAAAATTTAGGTTAGGGAAAAGGTTAGGTTGGTGGAACAAGTTAGGCTAGGGGAAGGTTAGGCTCTGGAGAAAAGGTTAGGGTAGATGTAAAGGTTTAGGGGAAAAGGTTAGGCTAGGGGAAAAGTTTAGGCTATGAGATGTGGTTGAGTTAGGGGCAAGTTTAGGTGGGGGGTAAAGGCCGGGGAAAAACTTAGGCCAAGGGAAATCTTTAGGCCTGGGAAATGGTTAGGCCGGTAAAAAGCTTAGGCCAGGGGAAAACGTTAGGGCAGGGGAAAAGGTTAGGGCAGGGGAAAAGGTTAGGCAAGTGCAAAATTTAGGCCAGGGAAAAGGTTAAGCTAGGGGAAAAGCTTAGGTTAGGTGAAAAGGTTAGACCAGGGGAAAAGGTTAGACTAGGGGAAAAGGGTAGGTTATGGGGAAAAGGTAAGGCTAGGGGAAAAGGTAAGGCTAGGGGAAATGGTTAGGCTAGGGGAAATGGTTAGGCTAGGGGAAATGGTTAGGCTAGGGGAAATGGTTAGATTCGGGGGAAATGGTTAGATTGGGCGGAAAAGGTTGAGATTGGGAAAAATGTTTGGCTGGGAGAAAAGGTTAGGTTAGGGGGAAAAGGTTGGGACTGGGGAAAATGTTTGGCCAGGGAAAAGGGTTAGGCTAAGGGAAAAAGTTAAGCTAAGGGAACAGGTTAGGTCAGGGGAAAAGGTTAGCCAAGGGAAAATTTTGGTTAGGGAAAAGGTTAGGTTAGGGGAACAGGTTAGGCTAGGGGAAAGGTTATGTTATGGGGAAAAGGTTAGCATAGGGGTAAAAGTTAGTTTAGGGGAAAAGGTGAGGCTAGGGGAAACGTTTAGACTATGAGAAGTGGTTGAGTTAGGGAAAAATTTAGCCTGGGAGTAAAGGCTGGTGAAAAACGTAGGCCAGGGGAAAACTTTAGGCCTGGGAAATGGTTAGGCTGGGACAAAGCTCAGGCCAGGGGAAATTTTTAGGCCAGAGGACAAGGTTAGCCAAGGGAAAATTTAGGTTAGGGAAAAGGTTAGGTTGGTGGAACACGTTAGGCTAGGGGAAAGGTTAGGCTATAGGGAAAAGGTTAGGGTAGGTGTAAAGGTTAGTTTAGGGAAAAGGTTAGGCTAGGGGCAATTGTTTAGGCTTCTGGTAAGATTAGGCTAGAGGAAAAGGTTAGGCCAGGGAAAAGGTTAGGCTACCAAAAATTAGGTTAGGGGAAAAGGTTAAGCCAGAGGAAAGGTTAAGCATAAGGGAAAACGTTAGGTTAGGGCAAAGGTTGGGCTAGGGGAAATGGTTAGGCTAAGAGAAAGGTTAAGGCTAGGGGAAAGGTTTAGGCTATGGAAAATGGTTGGGTTAGGGGAAAGGTTAAGCCGGGGGAAAAGGCTAGATTAGGGGAAGAAGTTAGGCTAGAGGAAAAGGTTAGGATAAGGGAAATATTTAAGACAGGGGAAAACGTAAGGCCAGTGGAAAAGGATTGGCCAAGGGGAAAAGGTTAGGCTAGACGAAAAGGCTAGGCTAGAGATAAAGGTTAGGCTAGACGAAAAGGCTAGGCTAGATATAAAGGTTAGCCTAGAGGAAATGGATAGGGCAGGGGAAAAGGTTATGCAGGTGAAAAAGTTAGGCCAGGGAAGAGGTTAGCTTCGTTGAAAAGGTTAGGTTTGGCAAAAAGTTTACATTAGTTGAAAAAGTTAAGTTAGGGGAAAAGGTTAGGACAGTGGAAGAGTTTAAGCCAGGGGAAAAGGTTAAGCTATGGGAAAAGGCTAAGCAAGGGGAAAAGCTTAGGCCAAGGGAAAAGGTTAGGCGATAGGCAATGGTTAGGTTAGGGGGAAAGCATTTCTTGCACGAAGGTCATGTGTTCTGGGCCCAGCCCTGCCATTAATCTGCTTTGTAACCCTGGGCACTTCACTTCCCTGTGACTCAGTTACCTCATCTGTAAAATGGGCATTGAGACTATGAGCCCAGATCCATCAGGTACTGTGTACAACACAATTGACTTATGGCCACCACTGCTTCTTATTGCACCTCCTGACACATAGTAAGCACTTCAAAAATACCATCATTATTATCATGAAAGGGTTTGTCCATAGAAACACAAATCCCGAACAGCTTTCCAGTGGGTCTCATCTTTGGCTTAACCCCCACCCTACCTTGCCACCTTGTCTCAGATCCCCCCTCCCAGCCCTTATTGCCAGCACGCTGACACTGGCCCCAAGGAACAACCTGGCCCTTGAAAGCAAACAGACCACCACTCTGCCCACCTTCAGAGACCTCCTAAAATCACATCTTCTCCAAGAGGTCTTCCCCAACTAAGGCCAGGCCTGGAAGGAAATGGTGTGTGTGTGTGGGGTCCAACCTGGAAGGCAAAGACAGGTGGGCCAATCCTGGAATGAGAAAGGATTGGGGCCAGGCTTGGAAGGCAAAGGCAGGGGTGTCCAACCTGGAGGCAAAGGCTGGGGGACCGAACCTGGAATGAGAAGGGTTCAGGGCCAGGTCGGAAGACAAAGGCTGGAGAGCCAAACCTGGAATGATAAGCGTTCAGGGCCTGGCTGGAAGGCAAAGCCCGGGGTCCAATTTGGAAGGCAAAGGCAGGTGAGCCAAACCTGGAAAGCGAAGGCCTTGGGGCCAGGCCAGGAAGGCATAGGTTAGGCAAGATGTATAATTTAGGTTAGAGAAAATGTTAGTCTAGGGAAAAGGATAGACCAGGAGACAAGATTAGGCCATGGGAAAAGTTTAAATTGGAGAATGGGTTATGATAGGCTAGGTAAAAGGGGAAGGCTGTTAGGCTAGGTAGGCCAGGGGAAAGGTAAGCCTTCGATTAAAGGTTCAGCTAGGGTGCAAGGTTAGTCCAGGGGAAAAGGTTAGGCTAGGGTGTAAGGTCAGGCCAGGGGAAAAGATTAGGCCCGGGAAAAGGTTAGGCTAAGGGAAAAGTTTAGGCCAGTGTGGAGTTAATGCTAGCGGGTAAAAGCTAGTCTAGTTGAAGAGGTTAGACTAGGGGAAAGAGTAGGCTAGGGGAAAGGTTAGGCTGGGGGAAAGTGTTAGGCAAGGTGAAAGGTTTAATTAAGGGGAAAAGGTTAGGCCAGGTGAAAAGGTTAGGCCAGGGGAAAAGGTTAGTCTAGGAGAACGTGTTAAGCCAAGGGAAAAGGTTAGGCTACGCAAAAACTTTAGGCTGCATAAAGGTTAGCTCAAGGGAAAAGGTTAGGCAAAGGGAAAAGGTTAGGCAAAGGGGAAAGGTTAGGCGAAGGGAAAACGTTAGGCTAAGGGAAAACGTTAGGCTAAGGGAAAGTGATAGGCCAGGGGAAAGATTGAGCTAGGGGAGAGGCTGGCCAGGGGAAAAGGAAAGGCCCTGGAAAAGATTATGCCTTTGGAAAAGGTGAAGCCAGGGGGAAAGATGAGGCCAGGGGAAAAGGTTAGTTTAGGAGAAAAGGTTAGGCTAGGATAAAAGGTTAGGCTAGGAGAAAAGGTTAGGCTAGGAGACAAGGTTAGGCTAGGGGAAAAGGTTAGGCTAGGGGTCAGGTTAGGCAATGGGAAAAAGTTAGGCCAGGGGAAGAGGTTAGGTCAGGGGAAGAGGTTAGGTGAAGGGAAAATGTTAGGCTAGGGGAAAAGGTTAGGCCAAGGGAAAAGGATAGGCCAAGGGAAAAGTATAGGCTGGGGAAAAGTGTAGGATAGTATAAAAGTTAGGCTAGGGGTCAGGTTAGGCTATGGGAAAGGGTTAGGTTAGGGGAAAAATTTAGGCTAGGGGAAGAGGTTAGGCTAGGGGAAGAGGTTAGATTAGTGGAAAAGATTAGACTAGGGGAAAGGTTTGGCAAGGGGAAAGGTTATGCTAGGTGTAAATGTTAGGTTAGGAGAAAAGCTTAGGCCAGGAGAAACAGTTTGGCTGAGGGAAATGTTTAGGCTAGGGAAAAGAGGCCAGGGGAAAAGGTTAGGCCAGGTGAAAAGGTTAGGCTAGGTGAAAAGGTTAGGCCTGGGGAAAGGTTAGGGCAGGGGAAAGGATAGGCCAGGGAGAAGGTTTTTGCCAGGGAAAAGTTTAGGTTAGTGGAAAAGGATAGGCTAGGTGAAAAGGTTAGTCCAGGGGAAATGGTTAGCCTAGGGGAATAGGTTAGGCTAGGTGTAAATGCTAGGTTAGGAGAAAAGTTTAGATTAGGAGAAAGAGTTTGGTTGGAGGGAAAAGTTAGGCTAGGGAAAGGGGTTAGGCTAGGGAAAAGGGTTAGGCCTGGGGAAAAGGTTAGGTCATGGGAAAAGGTTAGGTCATGGGAAAAGGTTAGACCAGGGGAAAAGGTTAGGCCAGGGCAAAAGGTTAGGCCAGGGGAAAGCATTAGGCCAGAGGAAAACGTTTTAGGCCAGGGGAAAACGTTAGGCCAGGGGAAAAGATTCGGGTAGGGGAAAAGGTTAGGCAAGGGGGAAAGGTTTGGGCAGGGTAAAATGTTAGGCTGGGGAAAATTTAGGCCAGGGGAAAAGGTTAGGTGCGGGGAAAGAGCTTAGGCCAAGAAAAAGCTTAGGCCAGGGGAAAAGTTTAGGACAGGGGAAATGTTAGGCCCAGGGAAAAGGTTAGACTAGGGGAAAAGATTATTTCAGGGAAAAGGATAGGCCACGGGAAAAGGTTAGTTTAGGAGAAAAACGTTATGCTAGGGGAAAGGTTAGGCTAGGGGTCAGGTCAGGCTATGGGAAAAGGTTAACTCAGGTCAGGTCAGGGTCAGGTCAGGTTATGAGAAAAGGATAGGCCAAGGAAAAAGGTTAGGCTAGGTAAAAAGGTTAGGCTAAGGTAAGGTAATGCTAGGGGAAAGGGTTAGGCTAGGGGAAAAGGTTAGTCTAAGGGAAAACATTAAACCAAGGGAAAAGGTTAGGTTAGGCAAAAACATTAGCTTCACACACACACACACACACACACACACACACACACACACACACACTTTATTTACCCTTTCAACTCACCCATGCATTTAGGCACACCCACCAAGCACTGAACTGTACACCCCACAACAATTAGGTATATATCCTTCGACTTAGATACTTACCTTACCTATCTTGTCTTAATTAGGTCTTCCCAATTCAACTGATGCTGGTCCTATAAAATTGAAAGGGTACTCTAGTAGTATGTGGGAGACAAGCATATCTCAACTGTGTAAGGGAAGGAGAGCAGAAAAGTGGGGACAGGCCTGTTAACGAAATGAGTCAGGGCTGCAGTGAACATGTCTGTTAATTCTGTTCTACTGTACTCTCCTAACCATGTAGTACAGTGCTCTTCACTTAGTAAGCACTCAGTCAACACCACTGATTAATTGCAGGAAGGAAGTGTCTCTTGGAATTTCCACAGCCACAGAGAAAGGTTGGAGAACAAAGAGACAGTTTGGGTGGCCAAGAAGCCTTCTGAAGTGGAGTGTTAGGCCCTTCATCCCACTACCCACTTCTCTCACAGGCACGAATAAGGTCTGGAAAGGGGAAAGATTATACCTCCACATAGCCTGCCAAGAATGCCTTTAAGGAAATTACCTGGCCCAGAAGTGTCCCTAGTAAACAAGCCAGAAAACAGATCGAAAGTTACCCCAAACTCCACACCTCTTTCACCCCCCAAAACGTTCCTCTTATGTTTCTCAACTCCACAGCCCCTCGCATTAAAGCCAACACATTTAACTACAAATAGCTTCAGGCTCTGGAGGCTTATATAGAGTGGGGTGGGGGTGGGGGGGGGAGGATAGGGAGGCAGGGCCTGGCCTGAAATCAGTCATCCACCTGATTGGAAGCAGCTGGGTTAGAGATCAGGTGTCCCGGGAGGAAGCCTTAGCAGCTTCATTGAAAGAGGAGATGGCTTTGGGAAAGATAGGGTAGGATGGGATAGGGAATAAGGGATAGGATTGGATTTAATCTCTAGCATGAATGGATTTGTCCAGGGAAACACAAATTCCAAACAGCTCTCCAGGGGGTCTCATCTCTGGCCTGACCCCCACCCCACCTTTCTTTCCTGTCTGAGTTCCCTCCTCACAGCCCCCACATCCGACCTCCTGACACTGGAACCGAGAAGTAGTCAGAGCAGTCTGGCCCTGGAAAGCAGAAAAACCATCATGTTCCCCACCTTCAGAGCCCTCCTAAAATCACATTCATTCATTCATTCATTCATTCAATCATATTTATTGAGCACTTACTATGTGCAGAGCACTGTACTAAGCGCTTGGAATGGACAATTCGGCAACAGATAGAGACAATCCCTGCGCAATGACGGGATTACAGTCTAATTGGGGAGACAGACAAAAACAAGACAACATAATCATGATAAATACAATCAAGGGGACGTACACCACATTAACAAAATAAATAGGGTAATAAAAATATATACAAATGAGCACAGTGCTGAGGGGAGGGGAAGGAAGAGGGGAAGGAGCAGAGGGAAAGGGGGCTTAACTGAGCAGAGGTGAAGGGGGGAAGAGGGAGGGAGCAGAGGACTGAGCGGAGCAGAGAGGGAGCAGAGGGAGCAGAGGGAAAAGGGGAAGCTCAGTCTGGGAAGGTCTCTTGGAGGAGGTGAGCTCTTAGTAGGGTTTTGAAGAGGGGAAGAGAGTTAGTTTGGCGGAGGTGAGGAGGGAGGGCATTCCAGGACAGCAGTAGGATGTGGGCCAGAGGTTGATGGTGAGATAGGCATGAACGGGGGATGGTGAGGAGGTGAGCGGTAGAGGAGCGGAGCGTGCGGGGTGGGCAGTGGCAAGAGAGAAGGGAGGTGAGGTAGGAGGCGGCAAGGTGATGGAGAGCCTTTAAACCCAGAGTGAGGAGCTTTTGTTTCATGCTGAGGTGGATAGGCAACCACGGGAGGCTCTTAAGGAGGGGAGTGACATGCCCAGAGTGTTTCTGCAGGAAGATGATCTGGGCAGCAGAATGAAGAATAGACTGGAGTGGGGAGAGACAGGAGGAAGGGAGATCAGAGAGAAGGCTGACACAATAATCCAGCCAGGATATTATGAGAGCTCCTCATATGTCCACAGTTCCTCCAAAAGGTCTTCTCCAACTAAGCCCTCTTTTCTGCTATTTGACACAGAATGGAGTGAGCCAAGAGGAAAAGAGCAGATTTTGGTTTTATTTTGGGCATGTGTGTTGTGTTTTAATGTTTCATTGCTCCTAACTTGCCTGTCTCTAGTCTTTCTCAGAGCTGGAGAATGAGGCTTAGAAGAGTGCAGACAACTAGTTTTTTTTTGAGGGGGTTGGAGGGCAAACACTGTTTCTATATCTGAGCCAACAGGCTAGACTCGTGCTCCTCATCTCCCCACCACCCACCTCCTGCTCCCTCCAACACACAGGACTCACTGCAGAGCTCTCCTCTGGGTAAGAGGCAGTATAGTTTGGGTCTAATGGAAGCCAAATGTCACTGTACCTTCACCAGTCCTGACAAACACATCTGGAGTTGTGGAACCTGAGTTTAAGAGACACATGTGGATTAGTGCGGGGCCAGGTTTCCTCACCCTGCCCTTTGTCCTGCCTTCTGGCTTCTGTGGCCAAACCCTTCAGTCTTCCATAGATTCTGCTGTCTCACAGCTGGAGAAGGAGAAGTAGGAGATTGCAGACAACATAGGTTTCTTTGGCAGACCATTTTCCCTCTCTTCCATCAAACATTAAACCCATCATCTGGAGAAGTGAGGTGTATAGGCAGACCACCTCACTAAGATGACTGCAACAACCTGCCCTTATTTATTTATTTGCATATTTAAATTAATGTCTGCCTCCCTCTCTAGACTGTAAGCTTGTTATGGGCAGGGAATGTGTCTGTCCTGTGAGTACTCTCCCAAGCACTTAGTACAGTGCTCTGCACACAGGAGGCACTCCATCCATCCAATTGATTGACTGAAGGTGCAGAATGACATGAACACTGGATTCAGTTTCTGGTACAATACCTGCCTTCTATCCTCCCAGCCCACACTGCTGTGAACTCGATTTCAGGCAGGAATCTTAACCACTCTGCTTCTCAGAGAGAAATAGGGGAGACACCCTGAGCTCCTTCTGAAATTAGAAACCACAAACTTCCACCATGAGTCCAAAAGGGTCTCTTCTCCGGAGATTGAGACTGTGCAGTGACCCTGCAGTCAGGACTGTAGTCCCAGAGAGGTTTGACCCATCTATAGAATTAAGGGCCGTGGGTCTTCTCAGTCCAGGCCAATCAGACAGAACTAGCTTCCTGAACAGAGCCCAGGCCCCTGTTCCCCCATGGTGGGATCTGCTTCATCACTCTTCTTCCCCCCATTATCACACACACACATGCCATCCCCCTTCTCTTTGGGGTAGTAATGCAGTCCATTCAGTAAGAGTTTACCCTTCGGGAAAAGTTAGGCTAAGTGTAAAGTTTAGGTTAGGGGAAAGGCAGGTTAGGCTAGGTGTAAAAATTAGGTTAGGAGAAAAGCTAAGGCTAGGGGATAGGGTTAGGCTAGGGGAAAAGGTTAGGGTAGGAGAAAAGGTTAGGGTAGGGGAAAAGTTTAGGCTAGGGGAAAAGGTTAGGCTAGGGGAAAAGGTTAGGTTAGGGGAGAAGGTTAGGTCAGGGAAGGTTAGGCTATGGAAAATGGTTGGTCTGGGAAAAAATGTTAGGTCAGGGAAAAGGTTAGGCTACGGTAAATTGTTAGTCTAGGGGAAAAGGTTAGGTTAGAGGAAAAAGTTAGGCCAAGGAGAAAGTAAGACCAGGGAGGAAGTTAAGCAAGGGGAAAAGGTTAATCGGAGAATAGGTTATGACTGGGGAAAAGGTTAGGCTAGCTGAAAGGTTAGGCAGGGGAAAGGTAAGCCTTCAGTCAAAGGTTAGGCTAGGTATAAAGCTTAGGTCAGGGTAAAAGGTTAGGCTAGGGGAAAGGGTTAGGCTACAGTAAAAGGTGAGGCTAGAGGAAAAGGTTAAGCTAGGGGAAAAGGTTAGACCGAGGAAAAGGAAAGGCCAGGGGGAAATCTTAGGCCAGGGGTAAAGATTATGCGAGGGGAATAGTTTAGGCCAAGGGAAAAGGTTAGGCCAAGGGAAAAGATTTAGCCTGGATAAAAAGTTAGACCAGGGGAAAAGGTTAGGCCAAGGGAAAGGGTTAGGCCAGGGGAAAAGGTTAGACTGGGGGGGAAGGTTACAGTAGGGGAAAAGGGTTGGCCAGGTTAAAAGGATAAGCCAGGGAAATGGTTAGACTGGGAGAAAAGCTAAGGTTAGGGGAAAAGGTTTGGCCTGGGGTAAAGGTTAGGCCAGGGGAAAAGGTTAGGCCAAGAGAAAAGGTTAGGCCAGGGAAAACGGTTTGGCTAGGGGAAACGGTTAGGCCAGGGGAACCGGGTCGGCCAGGGGAAACGGTTCGGCCAGGGGAAACGGTTCAGCCAGGGGAAAAGGATAGGCCGGGGAAAAGGTTATATCAGAGGCAAAGATACAGTAGGGGAAATGGTTTGACTAGGGGAAACTGTTAGGCTAGGGGAAAAGGTTAGGCCAGGGGAAAACATTAGGCTAGGGGTGAAGGTTACAGTAGGGGAAAAGGTTTGGCTAGGTGAAAGCAAGGCTGGGGGAAAGAATAGGCCAGGGGAAAAGGTTATACTGGTAGAGAAACTAAGGCTAGGGGAAAAGGTTTGGCTTGGGGTAAAGGTTAGGCTAGGGGAAAAGGTTTGGCCAAAGGAAAAGGTTAGGCCAAGGGAAAAGATAAAGCCGTAGAAAACGTTAGGCCAGGGGAAAACGTTAGGCCAGGGGAAAAGGTTAGGCCAAGTGAAAAGTTAGGCCGGGGAAAAGGTTTGGCCAGGGGAAATATTTAGGCCAGGGGAAACGTTTAGGCCAAAGGAAAAGGTTAGGCCAAGGCAAAAGGTTAGGCCACGACAAAAGGTTAGGTCAGTGAAAAGATTTGGCCTGGGGAAAAGGTTAGGCTACGGGAAAAGTTCAGACTAGGGGGAATGGTTAGGCCAGGGGAAAAGGTTAGGCCAGGGAAAATGTTTGGCCTGGGGAAAAGTTTAGAACAGGGGAAAAGATTAGACCATGGGAAAGATTAGGCTAGGGGAAAGGTTAGACAAGTTGAAAAAATTAGGCTGGGGACAAGTTTAATCCCCTGGAAATGGTTTGGCCTGGGGAATGGTTTAGACCAGGGGACAAGGTTAGACCAGGGCCGAAGGTTACAGTAGGGGATAAAGTTTGGCTAGGGGAAAAGGTTTGGCCAGGGGAAAAGGTTAGTCCAGGGGAACAGTTTTAGACCAGGGGAGCAGTTTAGGCCAGGGGAATAGGTTAACCTAAGATCAGGTTAGGCTAGGGGAAATGTTGGGCTTTAAGAAAAGGCTTGGCCAGGGGAAAAGGTTAGGCTATGGGCAAAGGATAGGGCAGGGGTAACTTGTGAGCCAGGGAAAAGGTTATGCTAACAGAAAAAGTTAGGCAAGGGGAAAATGTTAGGCAAAGGGAAAAGGCAAGTCTTGGGGAAAAGGGTAGGATAGAGGAAAAGCCTAAGCTGCTGGAAAAGCATAGGAGAGTGGAAAGGATCATGCTAGGGGAAAAGGTTAAGCTAGGAGAAACAATTAGACCGGGGGAACAGCCTAGGATACGGGGAAAGTTTAGGCCAAGGAAAAGGTTAGACCATGGGAAAGATTAGGCTAGGGGAAATGTTAGACAAGTTGAAAAAACAAGGCTAGGGGAGAAGTTTAATCCCCTGGAAATGGTTTGGCCTGGGGAATGATTTAGACCAGGGAAAAGGTTAGAGCAGGGCCGAAGGTTACAGTAGGGGATAAGGTTTGGCTAGAGGAAGAGGTTTGGCTAGGGGAAAAGGTTTGACCGGGGAAAGGTTTGGCCAGGGGAAAAGATTAGGCCAGGGGAAAAGGTTAGGCCAGGAGAAAAGGTTAGGCCAGAGGAAAAGGTTAGGCCAGGGGAAAAGGTTATGCCAGGGGAAAAGGTTAAGCCAGGAGAAAAATTAGGCCAAGGGCAATAGTTACAGTAGGGGAAAAGGTTTGGCTACGGGAAATATTTCAGCCAGGGGAATAGGTTAGGCCAGGGGGAAAGGTTAGACTGGGAGAAAAGCTAAGGCTAAGGGAAAAGGTTTGGCCTGGGGTAAAGGTTAGGCTAGGGGAAAAGGTTAGGCCAAGGGAAAAGGTTAAGCCAGGGGAAGAGGTTAGCCTAGGGGAAAATGTTAGGCTAGGGGAAAATGTCATGCCAAGGTAAAGGTTAGGCCAAGCGAAAGGTTAGGCTAAGGGAAAATGTTAGACTAGCCGAGCAAGTTACTACGGTAGGGTAATGGTTTTGCCTAGGGGAAAAATTTAGGCTATGGGAAAAGATTAGGCTATGGGAAAAGATTAGGCCAGAGGAAAAAGGTTAGGCTAGGGGAAAGGTTAGGGAAGTGGAAAACATTAGGCTATGGGCGAAGGTTATGGTAGGGGAAAAGGTTTGGCTAGCGGAAAGGTTTAGGCCAGGGGAACAGAATAGGTCAGGGGAACAGGTTAGGCCAGGGGAACAGGTTAGGCCAGGGTAACAGGTTAGGCCAGGGTAAAAGGTTAGGCCAGGGGAACAGTTTTAGACCAGGGGAACAGTTTTAGACCAGGCGAACAGGTTAACCTAAGATCAGGTTAGGCTAGGGGAAATGTCAGGCTTTGAGAAAAGGCTAGTGTAGGGGATGTTGTGCCCCGGCTCTGACCCGCCAGAGTTTCAAGGCTAAGGCTGTGTTTTCGTGAGTATGGTATGCGCCCTGGACATGCGCAGATTTAGCTGGTAAACACCTTATCTAAGCTATTTTGCTTTTGTAGTGATGTCATGCAGCATATGAAGGGGTGGCTCTGGTTAGGCGGGCCGTGGTGTGTCTCCTGTGCTCTGCCGCCACCCAGGGCTGTCCCGCAAGTAACTTCCCCAAATAAACCACTTTTATATAGATCTCACTAAGCCTGACAGGCGTGGTCTGCTTCCTGCCTCGGCTCCCTCCCCAGGGCAAAAGGTTAGAATGGACACAAAGCTAAGGCTGGGGGAAAAGATATGGCCTGGGGTAAAGGTTAGGGTAGGGGAAATGGTTAGGCCAAGGGAAAAGGTTAAGCCAAGGGAAAATGGTAGGCCAGGGGAAAATGGTAGGCCAGGGGAAAAGGTTAGGCCGGGGAAAAGGTTAGGCCAAGGGAAAAGGTTAGGCCAAGGGAAAGGTTAGGCCAGGGGAAACGGTTTGGCCTGGGGAAAAGGTTTGGCCTGGGGAAAGGTTTAGGCTAGCTGAAAAGTTTAGACCAGGGGAAAAGGTTAGTCCCGAGGAAACCGTTCGACCAGGGGTGAAAGTTACAGTAGGCGAAAAGGTGTGGCTAGCGGAAATGTTCAGGCTAGGGGAAAGGGTTAAGCCAGGGGAAAACATTAGGCCAGGGGAAAACATTAGGCTAGGGTCGAAGGTTACAGTAGGGGAAAAGGTTTGGCTAGGGAAAAAGCTTAGGCCCGGGGAAAAGGCTAGACGGGGGGAAAGGGTGGACCAGGGCAAAAGGTTAGACCAGGGCAAAAGGTTAGACCAGGGGAAAAGGTTAGACTAGCAGAAAAGGTTGAGAGAAGTGAAAAGGTTAGGCCAAGGGACAAGCTTGGGTCATGATAAAGGTTTGGCCTGGGGAAAAGGTTTGGCTAAGGGAAAGGTTTAGACCGGGAAAAATGTTTGGCCAGAGAAATAGGTTAGGCCAAGGAGAAAGGATAAGCCTGGGGAAAAGATTAGATCAGGGAAAAAGTGTGGCCAGAGGAAAATGTTCGGCTAGTGGAAAGGTTAGGCCAGGGGAAACCGTTAGGCCAGGGGAAACGGCGAGGCCAAGGGAAATGGCGAGGCCAGGGGAAAAGGTGAGTCCAAGTGAACAGGTGAGGCCAAGCAAACAGCTTAGGCCAGGGGAACAGCTTAGGCTAGGGGAGCAGGTTAGGCCAAGTGAACAGCTTAGGCCAGGGGAACAGCTTAGGCCAGGGGAGCAGGTTAGGCCAGGGGAACAGGTTAGGCCAGGGCAAAAGGTTAGGCCAGGGCAAAAGTTTAGGCCAAGGAAAAGGTTAGGCCAAGGAAAAGGTTAGGCTAGGGGAAAGGTTAGGCTAGTGGAAAACATTAGGCTAGGGGAGAAGTTTATGGTACGGGAAAAGGTGTGTCTGGGGCACAGGTTTAGGCAAAGGAAAAGATTATGCCAGGGGAAAAGTTTAGGCCAGGGGAAAAGGTTAGGCCAGAGTAAAAGGTTAGGCCAAGGGAAAAGGTTAGGCCAAGGAAAAGGTCAGACTAGGGGAAAGGTTAGGCTAGTGGAAAACATTAGGCTAGGGGAGAAGTTTACGGTACGGGAAAAGGTTTGTCTGGGGCATAGGTTTAGGCCAAGGGAAAGATTATGCCAGGGGAAAAGGTTAGGCCAGGGGAAAAGGTTAGGCCAGGGGAAAAAGTTAGGTCAGGGAAAAGGTTTGGCCTTGGGAAAAGCTTAGACCAGGGGAAAAGGTTAGATCGGGGAAAAGGTTAGACCAGGGGAAAAGGTTAGACCAGGGGCGAGGGTTACAGTAGGGGAAAAGGTTTGGCTAGGGGAAAAGGTTAGGCTAGGGGAAAAGGTTAGCCCAGGGGACAAGTTTAGGTTAAGGGTGAAGGTTACAGTAGGGGAAAAGGTTTGGCTATGGGAAAAGGTTAGGCTAGTGGAAACGGTTAGGCCAGGGGAAATGGTTAGACTTGGAGAAAAGGTTAGGCTAGGGGAAAAGGTTAGGCCAGTGGAAAAGGTTAGGCCAGGGGACAAGTTTAGGTCAGGATAAAAGTTTGGCCTGGGGAAATGTTTTGGCTAGGGGAAAGGTTTAGACCAGGGGAAAAGGTTAGACCAGGGGAAAAGGTGAGAGCAGGGGAAAAAGTGAGACAAGGGGCAAAAATTAGGCTAGGGGCCAAGGTTACAGTAGGGGAAAAGGTTTGGCTAGGGGAAGAGTTTAGGCTAGGAGACAGGTTTAGGCAAGGGGAAAACAGGCTAGGCGAGAAGGTTACAGAAGGGCAAAGGTTTGCCTAAGGGTAAGGTTTATGCTACGGGAAAAGGTTAGTCCAAGGAAAAGTTTAGGCCAGAGGAATAGGTTAGGCAAAGGAGAAAGAATAAGCCAGGGAAAAGGTTAGGTCAGGAAAAGAGTGGCCTGGGGAAAATGTTAGGCAAGTGGAAAGGTTAGACCAGGGAAAATGGTTAGGCCAGGGCAAACGGTTAGGCCAGGGGAAAAGGTTAGGCCAGGGGAAAAGGTTAGGCCAGGGGAACAGGTCAGGCCAGGGGAACAGGTCAGGCCAGGGGAACAGGTTAGGCTAGTGGAAAACATTAGAATAGGGAAGAAGGTTACGGTACGGGAAAAGGTTTGTCTGGGCCACAGGTTTAGGCCAGGGAAAAGATTATGCCAGGGGAAATGGTGAGGCCAGGGGAAACGGTGAGGCCAGGGGAAAAGGTGAGGCCAGGGAAAAGGTGAGGCCAGGGGAACCGGTTAGGCCAGGGGAACAGGTTAGGCCAGGGGAAAAGGTTAGGCTAGAGGAAAACATTAAGCTGGGGGATAAGGTTACGGTACGGGAAAAGGTTTGGGGAACAGGTTTAGGCCAGGGAAAAGGTTAGGCTAGGGGAAAGATTAGGCTAGGGGAAAACATTAAGCTAGGGGAGAAGGTTACGGTACGGGAAAAGGTTTGTCTGGGGCACAGGTTTAGGCCAGGGAAACGGTTAGGCCAGAGGAAAAGGTTAGGCCAGGGGAAAAGGTTAGGCCAGGGGACAAGGTTAGGTCAGGGAAAAGGTTTGACCTTGTGGAAAAGCTTAGACCAGGGGAAAAGCTTAGACCAGGGGAGAAGGTTACAGTAGGGGAAAAGGTTTGGCTAGAAGAAAAGGTTAGACTAGGGGAAAAAGTTAGGCCAGTGGAAAAGGTTAACCCAGGGGACAAGTTTAGGCTAAGGGTGAAGGTTAGAGTAGGAGAAAAGGTTTGGCTATGGGAAAAGGTTAGCCCAGGGGAAATGGTTAGGGCAAGGGAAAAGGTTAGGTCAGGATAAAGGTTTGGCCTGGGGAAAAGGTTGGGCTAGGGGAAAGGTTTAGACCAGTGGAAAAGTTTAGACCAGGGGAAATGATTAGACCAGGGGAAAAGGTTAGACCAGGGGAAAAGGTGAGACTAGGGGCAAAAATTAGGCTGGGGCGAAGGTTACAGTAGGGGAAAAGGTTAGGCCAGGGGAAGAGTTTAGGCTAGGGGAAAAGGTTAGGCAAGGGGAAAACATTAGGCTAGGCGAGAAGGTTACAAAGGGGCAAAGGTTTGCCAAGGGGTAAGGTTTATGCTAGGGGAAAAGGATAGTCCAAGGAAAAGGTTAGGCCAGAGGAATAGGTTAGGCCAAGGAGAAACGATAAGCCAGGTCAGGGAAAAAGTGTGGCCTAGGGAAAATGTTAAGTTAGTGGAAAGGTTAGACCAGGGGAAACGGTTAGGCCAGGGGAAATGGTTAGGCCAGGGGAAATGGTTAGGCCAGGGGAAACGGTCAGGCCTGGGGAAGAAGTCAGGCCAGGGGAAGAGGTCAGGCCAGGGGAAGAGGTCAGGCCAGGGGAACAGATCAGGCCAGGGGAACACGTCAGGCCAAGGGAACAGGTCAGGCCAAGGGAAAAGGTCATGCCAAGGGAAAAGGTTAGGCCAGGGAAAAAGATTAGGTCAGGGGAAAAGGTTAGGCTAGGGGAACGGTTAGGCTAGTGGAAAACATTAGAATAGGGGAGAAGGTTACGGTAGGGGAAAAGGTTTGTCTGGGCCACAGGTTTAGGCCAGGAGAAACGGTTAGGCCAGGGAAAATGGTGAAGCCAGGGGAAACGGTGAAGCCAGGGGAAACGGTGAGGCCAGGGGAAACGGTGAGGCCAGGGGAAACGGTGAGGCCAGGGGAAATGGTGAGGCCAGGGGAAAAGGTGAGGCCAAGAGAACAGCTCCCCAAAGTAACCCCTCCCCTTCCTGCCTCCCCCCCCCACCAATCCTCTCCCCTACTTTCCCATCCTTCCCTGCAGTATCCTCAGAGGAGATCTCCTTCCTCCTCGCAAGTGCCACCCCCTCCACCTGCGCCTCGGACCCCATTCCCGCTCACCTTATAAAAACCATCGCCCCTGCCCTCCTCCCTTCCTCAACCTCTATCTTTAACCACTCACTCTCCAATGGCTTCTTCCCGTCTGCCTTCAAACATGCCCATGTCTCTCCCATCCTAAAAAAACCCTCTCTCAACCCCACTTCCCCTTCCAGTTATCGCCCTATCTCCCTACTACCCTTCCTTTCCAAGATCCTAGAACGAGTCCTCTACGCTGAGACTGTCCCCTCCACTCTTTTTCTCCTTTTTGTTTTCTTTCTAATGGTATTTGTTAAGCACTTTCTGTGTGCCATGCACTGTGCTGGACGTCACGGTGGATACAAGATAGGTTGAACAGGGTCTCTGTCCCATGTGGGGCTTGCCCTCTTGATCCTCCATTTGACAGATGAGGTGACCGAGGCCCAGAGAAGTGAAACGACTTACCCAGGGTCACACAGCAGATGGGTTGTGGAGGCGGGGTTGGAACCCAAGTCCTATGACTCCCAGGCCCGGACCCTTTTCGCTAGGCCACACTGCTTCTCTCCTCCCTGCTTCTGTTCCTTTTGGCCTCTGGGGAAGGACTTTTGGTGAAAGAAGTAATTAGAGGAGGCCAGGTTTGGGGGGCTCTTAATGCAAGAGCCTGGAGAGAGTGGAGGGAAAAGACAGGGAAAGTGAAGAATATAGGAAGGAAGGACGGGTCAGCCTTCAGGCTGGACACTTGGGTGGCCCCTGATAGCCCTTGCATATCTTGGACTGACAGATAATAATAATGGTATTTGTTTATAGTTTACTTTGTAGCAAGCACGGCATTAAGCCCTGTTGCCCAGGCTGTCACGTGTCTCACGGAACACTTTATTAATGCTATTTGTTAAGTGTTTACTATGTGTTTGACACTGTTCTAAGCCCTGGGGTAGAACAAAGTGAATTAGTTCGGACAAAGTCCCTGTCCCTTATGGGGCTCACGGTCTAAGTTGGAGAGAGAACAGGAGAACCGAGGCTCAGACAAGGGGAGTGACTTGGCCAAGGTCACACAAAAACAGACAAGCGGCAGAGTCAAGATTAGAACTCTTGACCTTCTGATTCCCAGGCCCGTGCATGATTGACTTTTTTGAACCTCACAGTGGTGATCCTTTCATTTCCACTCATTCTTCAGCATGCCACTATTTTACTGAAATTCACCCTTCATCTGCGCTCCTCATTTTAGAGAGGTGGAATTTAGGGAAAATGGGGGAATTTTATGGTTCTTTTTAAGGCACGTCTCCTCCGAAAGGCCTTCCCTGATTAAACTCTCATCAAACCTGGGGAAATGGGGGAATTTTATGGCTCATTTAAGGCACATCTCCTCCAAGAGGCCTTCCCTGACTGACCCCTCATTCCCTTTTCTCCCATTCCCTTCTGTGTCACCCTGACTTGCTCCCTTAATTCACTCCCTCCCTCAGCCCCACAGCACTTTTGTCCATATTCATAATTTCTTTATTTATATTAATGTTGGTCTTCCCCTCTAGACTGTTAGCTCTGTTTGGGAAGGAAATGTGTTAGCCAATTCTGTTGTACTGTACTCTCCCAAGCAGTTAGTATAGTGCTCTGTGCACAGAAAGCTCTAAATAAATACCACTGATGGATTGATTGGCTCTTAGATTGAAAGCCTGGAGCCTGGACAATGTCCCATGAAACTTTCTCGTGCTGCCAACAAACACCTCAATGATGGGTGACAGTTTCTGGGTCCCAAATGGGTCAGAAACTTTGAGGTGATTGTCTTCTGATCTAAAAACCTCATATATTAGAGGCCACCCCATTTATCTCACCCTTCATCGTGTGCGGGAATGTCTGCAATTTGTGGTTAGGTTGCTATTTCTTTGAAGTGGCTTAACTAATTCCACTGAAAGTAATTTTTTCAGCTGGGAAAATTTGGTCATCCAGCTATGCTGAAAAATTGCTAGGGGCTCTTGGCACTAAGCTGAAACCAATCCAGGAATTGCGACACTGATAATTGACCTTTGGGATGTCAGTCCCAGCTCAAATCCATGTATATGCCTTGCTTGTCTCTAAAAAGTCTATCAGTCAAGGGTATTTACTGAGCCCTTACTATATGCAGAGCAGTGTACTAAACATTTGGGAGAGAACTATAGGATAGAGTTGTTAGATACACTCAAATCGATCAATCAGTGGTATTTATTGAATGCTTACTGTGGGCAGAAAACTGTACTAAGCCCTTGGGAGAGGACAATAGAACAGAATTGCTAGATGCGTTCCCTGGCCACAAAGAGTTTAAGGTGTAGAGGGGGAGACAGACATTAAACTAAATCAATAAATTCCAGATATGTGCATAAGTGCTGTGGGACTGAGGGAGGGGTGAATAAAGGGTGCAAATGCAAGTGCAAGGGCGAAGCAAAAGGAATTCTTCTATCTTGTCCATCCTAGGTGCAGTTTTTAGGTGCAAAGAAAGTGCTTAATAAATACCATCATTATCATACACACCTTGCTTCTGCTGCAGGCACATGGGACAGTTGTGGGGAGTGGGAATGCACACACACAACCACACACACCCTCCCTCCTCTGCTTCTCCCCCCTTTCACTGTAATTCATCTTTAAACTCCATTTCTTCCCTCTGCTTATGAGGTATTGTAGTGTCCATCTCTCCAACTAGATTTTAAGCTCAGAAGGTGTTGTGTCTTCATATTTCAGCATCCCTTGCTCCCCACATGTGCTCTTAGATTGTGAGTCCCCAAGTCTAATTCCCACCTGTGTCTTCTCTCCCCACGCTTAGTCCAGTTGTTTTGCACCCAGTAAGAACATAATAACTTTACTAAGGCTGTTATTGCTACTATGGCACAGATCCAAGCTCATCTCCTCCAGGAAACCTGCCCTGATTGACTCCATCCATTTTCCTCCCACCCCAATACTCTGTGTGACTCGTGCCCTGAGTGTCCCGCTCTGTGAGTCAGTCAGGAGTCGTAGTTCACTCGTGACCGTGTGTGGCCGTGGATGAGTGTGTGGTCCAGATACCCTGAGCCTGGGGGGAGTGATGCTCCAGCTACCATATTAGGTTCTGGGTTTGAGGCTGTAGGTGACCATGGGCCGCCCGTTCTGCCCCCCAGCCCCCGTGCCCTGAGGATATGCCCTTGGCCTCGTCCCTCTCTCGGACCCAAATGGCCACTGGCCTGCGAGCCTAGGCCTGTCCGGATGGATACGGGTGTACCCGGCAAAATTCTGCCTGTAATCCTCATCTAGAACTGTGGAACCCCATTTTGAGAGATGAGTGGATTACTGATACGGGGGGGGTCTAGAGTCTCCCCCTTCCTACCTTCTGGAGAAACCTGAGAACCGTGTTAGGTTTGTTACCAGACATTTCAGTCTTGGCGCTGGGGGCGAAGAAACCAGCAGTATCAGAGCTGGGTAGCAGATTGTAGACATCTTAGTTTGGGGTAGACACTAATTGCTCCATATCCTAAGACACCGACCCTAATTGCAAGAAAGGATGTGTACGGAGAGATGTAGCTGACTGCTGCTATGTCCTACTGAGATCTGCCCCCCTCCCCCTTGACCCCAGGGCCCCTTTGGGGGCACTAATAGGTATTAAGGGTGGCTGTGCCTCTCTATCCCTGCCCTTGGGACAGCAGCCCTTGGGACTATGTGGTATAGTATAATATAGTATAGTATAATATAGTATTGTATAGTATAGGACAATTTAGTATAGAATAATAGTAGAAAAGCAGCGTGGCTTAGTGGAACGAGCCTGGGCATGGGAGTTAGAAGACGTGGTGTTAATCCCACCTCCTCCATTGGTCTGCTGTGTGACCTTGGGCAAACCACTTAACTTCTCTGTGCCTCAGTTACCTCATCTGTAAAATGAGGATTGAGACTGTGAGCCCCATGTTGCACAACCTGATTGCCTTATATCTCCCCCAGAGCTTAGAACAGTCCTTGGCACATAGTAAGCACTTAGCAAATACCAACATTATTAGTAGTAGTTCATTCAATAGCATTTATTGAGTGCTTACCATGTGCAGAGCACTGAACTAAGTGCTGGGAATTGTAGTAGTATGGTATGGCACTAGGCTTGTTCTGGGAGGCTAATTTTCTCTACCGTCCCATGGTGGTACTAGGCACTGCTCTGTAAAGCCGCGCCTCTCTTTCTTCGGGCCCCCAGGTGGCACTGATGGTTTTTTTTCATGGTGTTCCTGAAGCATGTAGTAGGTGCCAGGCACTGAACTAAGCGCTGGGATAAGAGAGAAGCTCGTCAGGTCGGACACAGTCTACGTTCCACATGAATGTCACAAGTCTTAGCCCTCATTTTAGAGATGAGGTCACCTCTACCACTCCCTCCAGATACTTGTTGCTGTCATCTACCGCCCTCCTGGTCCCACCTCTGACTTCTTCAACCACCTAGACCCCTTTCTCACCTTCCTTCTCTCCTTCTCTCTGCCTACTCTGATCCTCGGAGACTTCAACATCCACATGGATGTACCCGATGACTCCTCTGCCACCCGCTTGCTATCCCTCCTTGACTCAGCCGACCTCCTGCTCCACCATACCGCGCCCACTCACCGACTCGGTCACACTCTCGATCTCATCATGTCCTACTGCTGCACTAGCTCCTCCCTCACCAACTCTGAAATCCCTCTCTCTGACCATATCCTTCTCACCTGCCTCATCTCTCACACTCCCTCCCCCTGCAAATCTTTGTTACTCCCCCACAGAGACCTCTGCTCTCTTGATCCCATCCGTCTTTCCAAAAGCATCTCTCCACACCTTGCCCCCCGTCCTCACTTCCCACTCTCGATGATCAGGTCTCCGCTCTCAACTCCACCCTCTCTACTCATCTCAACTCTCTCATCCCCCTTTCCCTCCGCCGCTCTTGCTCCACTAACCCACAGCCCTGGATCACCTCCTCTGCCCGCCTCCTACACTCCTATGCTCGAGCTGCCAAGCGCTGCTGGCGAACGTCCAAGCACCAAGCCGACCTCATACATTTCAAATTTATCCTTTCCTGCCTTGACTCTGCCCTCTCCTCCGCCAGACAAAACTTCTTCTCCTCCCTCATCGACACCCATGCCCGTCAACCCCGCTAATTGTTCCGGACCTTTAACTCTCTCCTTAGGCCCCCTGTCCCTCCCCCTCCCCCATCTCTCACCCCAAGTGATCTGGCCACCTACTTCATCACAAAAATCAACACAATCAGGTCTGAGCTCCCCAAAGTCACCCCTCCCCCTTTCTCCTCCCCCTCACCAACCCTCTCCCCTACTTTCCCATCCTTCCCTGCAGTATCCTCAGAGGATATCTCCTCCCTCCTCGCAAGTGCCACCCCCTCCACCTGCGCCTCGGACCCCAATCCCGCTCACTTTATAAAAGCCATCGCCCCTGCCCTCCTCCCTTCCTTAACCTTTATCTTTAACCACTCAATCTCCAGTGGTTCCTTCCCCTCTGCCTTCAAACATGCCCATGTCTCCCCCATCCTAAAAAAACCCTCTCTCGACCCCACTTCCCCTTCCAGTTATCGCCCTATCTCCCTACTACCCTTCCTTTCCAAAATCCTAGAACGAGTCGTCTACACTCGTTGCTTAGAATTCCTTAACTCCCATTCTCTCTTGGACCCCCTCCAATCTGGCTTCCATCCCCTCCACCCTACCGAGACTGCTCTCTCTAAGGTCACCCATGACCTCCTTCTTGCCAAATCCAATGGCTCCTACTCCATTCTAATTCTCCTTGACCTCTCAACTGCCTTTGACACTGTCGACCGTCCCCTTCTGCTCCACACCTTATCTCACCTTGGCTTCACGGCCTCCATCCTCTACCGGTTCTCCTCTTATCTCTCTGGCCGGTCATTCTCGGTCTCCTTTGCAGGCGCCTCCTCCCCCTCCCATCCTTTAAATGTTGGAGTTCCTCATGGATCAGTTCTTGGCCCTCTTCTGTTCTCCATTTACATTCACTCCCTTGGTGAACTCATTCGCTCTCACGGCTTTGACTACCATCTCTACGCAGATGACACGCATCTCCGCCCCTGTCCTCTCCCCCTCCCTTAAGGCTCACATCTCCTCCTGCCTCCAGGGCGGGATGTCTGCCCACCACCTAAAACTCAACATGAGCAAAACTGAGATCCTCATCTTCCCTCCCAAGTCCAGTCCTCTCCCAGACTTCCCTATCACTGTAGATGGTACGACCATCCTTCCCGTCTCTCAGGCCCGCAACCTCGGTGTCATCTTTGACTCGTCTCCCTCGTTCCCCCCACACATCCGATCCGTTACCAAGACCTGCTGGTCTCACCTTTATACTATCGCCAAGATCCGCCCTTTCCTCTCCACCCAAACGGCTACCTTACTGCTACGGGCTCTCGTAATATCTGGGCTAGACTATTGTGTCAGCCTTCTCTCTGATCTCCCCTCCTCCTCTCTCGCCCCGCTCCAGTCTATTCTTCACTCTGCTGCCCGGCTCATCTTCCTGCAGAAACGATCTGGGCATGTCACTCCCCTTCTTAAAAACCTCCAGTGGTTGCCTATCAACCTCCGCTCCAAACAAAAACTCCTCACTCTAGGCTTCAAGGCTCTCCATCACCTTGCCCCTTCCTACCTCTCCTCCCTTCTCTCTTTCTACTGCCCACCCCGCACGCTCCGCTCCTCCGCCACCCACCTCCTCACCGTCCCTCGGTCTCGCCTATCCCGCCGTCGACCCCTGGGCCACGTCCTCCCGCGGTCCTGGAATGCCCTCCCTCCTCACCTCCGACATTCTAATTCTCTTCCCCTCTTCAAATCCCTATTTAAAGCTCACCTCCTTCAAGAGGCCTTCCCAGACTGAGCTCCTCGCTTTTCCCCTCTGCTCCCTCTACCCGCCCGCCCTTCACCTCTCCGCAGCTAAGCCCTCTTCTCCCCCTTTTCCCTCTCCTCCTCCCCCTCTCCCGTCCCACCCACTCAGCACTGTACTCGTCCGCTGAACTGTATATATCTTTATCACCCTATTTATTTTGTTTAATGAGATGTACATCACCCTGATTCTATTTAGTTGCCATTGTTTTTATGAGATGTTCTTCCCCTTGACTCTATTTATTGCCATTGTTCTTGTCTGCCTGTCTCCCCCGATTAGACTGTAAGCCCGTCAAAGGGCAGGGACTGTCTCTATCTGTTGCCGATTTGTACATTCCAAGCACTTAGTACAGTGCTCTGCACATAGTAAGCGCTCAATAAATACCATTGAATGAATGAATGAATGAATGAATGAAATGACATCCAAAGTCACCCAACAGAAAAGCGGAGAGGTCTGGATTAAGAGCCAGCTTCTTCTGACGCGCAGGCCCGGCCTGTAGCCAGCAGGCGGCGCTGCTTCTCTCCCACATGGTGTTTCTGGGCGCCCTCGCCTCTCTATCGTCACCTGGTGGCATTTTGCTCGTACTGCGCCGGCTTCTTCCCTGGGCCTTGAGCTCCTCTATGTCGCTTCCGACTCCTTCCCAGGGCCTCTCCCGAGCCTGGAACTCCCTCTCTCTCTACATGGGCCAGACTACCACTCGCCCCTTCGTCAAAGCATTATTAAGGTAGCAACTCCGCTAAGAGGCCTTCGCCAATTAAGCCCTCTTCCCCCCCGCCCCCGCCCCTGCTCCTTCTCCCTTCTAATAATAATAATAATATTTATGTTGGCATTTGTTAAGCACTTACTATGTGCCAAACACTGTCCTAAGCGCTGAGGTAGAGCCAAGGTAATCAGGTTGTCCCATGTAGGGCTCACAGTCTTCATCCCCATTTTACAGATCAGGTAACTGAAGCACAGAGAAGTTAAGTGACTTGCCCAAGGCCACACAGATGACAATCGGTGGAGCTGGGATTAGAACCCATGACCTCTGACTCCCAAGCCTGGACTCTTTCCACTGAGCCACCTTCTGCATCGCCTACACCCTTTGGACATTCGCTAGTTTCCCTACAGCATTTATATGCCTATCTGTAAACTGTCTACAGAAATGTGGTGGGTGGGTGTGAGCACCAATGGGGTAGTTAATAATAGTAATAAAGATAATAATAATAATAATAATAATAATAATAATTGTGGTATTTGTTAAGCACTTAATACGTGCCAGGCACTGTACTAAGCACTGGGATAGATACAAACAAATAGGGTTTGATAGGGCTGACAGTCAGTATTTCCAGCCATACAATAATAATAATGATAATGTTGGTACTTGTTAAGCACTTGCCATGTGCAGAGCACTGTTCTAAGAGCTGTGGCAGATACAGGGTAATCAGCTTGTCCCATGTGAGGCTCACAGTCTTAATCCCCATTTTACAGATGAGGTAACTGAGGCACAGAGAAGTTAAGTGACTTGCCCACAGTCACACAGCTGCCAAGTGGCAGAGCCGGGATTCGAACCCATAACCTCTGACTCCCAAGCCCGTGCTCTTTCCACTGAGCCAAGCTGCTTCTCATGTTGGTATTTGTCAAGCGCTTACTATGTGCAGAGCACTGTTCTAAGTGCTGGGGTAGATACAGGGTAATCAGGTGGTCCCACATGAGGTTCACAGTTAACCCCCATTTTACAGATGAGGTAACTGAGGCACAAAGAAGTTAGGTGACTCGCTCACAGTCACACAGCTGACGAGTGGCAGAGCCGGGATTTGAACCCATGACCTCTGACTCTTAAGCCCGGCTCTTTCCACTGAGCCATGCCAAACCAACAGTTTAAGCAAAAAGGCAGCAGAATAGATGGTTAGCAAAGACCAGGCTTCCAACTGTGGCCGAGAGTTGAAAAACTCAGTTTGTGGAGCAGGGGATCGACTGACGGTGGGAGACACCGCCAGGATGAGCGGGGAGGCTGAGGCAGGGGACCAGCATATGCCTTATTGAAGGCCCATCTCCTCCAAGAAGCCTTCCCTGATTAAGCCCCCCTTTCCTCTTCTCCCACTCCCTTCTGCCTCACCCTGATTTGTTTCCTTTATTCATCCTGCCCTCAATAAATATGATTGAATGAACTGAATAAAGCGTGGCACCATGTGAACCTCCATTCAACTTCCTCTCCTCCTCATTATCCCCCATTCCCAGCACTCATGTCTCTGCTGAAACAAAAGAAGCACAAACCTGGTGAGCTGGTGGTGTTGGCCACCACAGGGAGAATTGGTAGACATGTTCCCTGCCCATAACGAGCAAGAGTCTAGAGGCTTGAGATCAGGAAGGGCTGGAATCTCTGCCAGGGGAAGACCCCAGGTGAAACCAATTGTAGAAATCTACAGGACCTGTTGGGGAAGGCAATGACTGCTACCAAATCAGGACCAGAAGGCTTTTCAAATGGCCTGCCTCGGCATTTTTTGGGTAGCCCAATGGGTCTCAGGGAATGAGAGAGAGATAGAGCCAAGTGAAGGTTGTCAGGAGAACTCCAGGGATCAGAAGTCATTGACTAGGGAAGCAGCATGGCCTCATGGCAAGAGCCCCGGCCTGGGAGTCAGAGGACCTGGGTTCTAATCCCACCTCTGCCACTTGCTTGCTATGTGACTGTAGGCAAGTCACTTGATTTCTCTGGGCCTTGGTTTCCTCATGTGTAAAATGGGAATTCAATCCCTTTTCTCCTTTTTTTATGGTATTTGTGAAGCATTATGTGCCAGGCACTGTACCTGGGATAGATTCAAGCTAATCAGGTTCAAACAATCTATGTCCCCCATGGGGCTCACAATCCATCCTCGTTTTACAGACGAGGAAACTGAGGCACAGACAAATAGAGTGACTTACCCAAGGTCACACAACAGACACGTGACATAGCCGGAACTAGAACCCAGGTCCTTGTGACTTCAAGGGCTGTGATCTATCCACTTGGCCTTGCTGCTTCCCCCTCCCAGAGAGTGAGCCCCGCACAGGACAGCGACTATGCCCAACCTGATTATTCTGTATATACCTCAGTGCTTATTACAGTGCTTGGCACACAATAAGCTCTTAGTAAATGCCACCCTTCTTCTTATTACCTGGAATTCCCAACCCCAGCATTGGAGTCCGATAGGAGACTCTGAAGCGGAGGGTCTTCCCTTCCTTCTCAGGGTCAGAAGCTCCTCCGCTTGGGCCGAGGCCGGGTCAGTTAGGGCTAGTAGACGGTAAGCTCACTGTGGGCAGGGATTGTGTCTGTTCTATTGGACTCGGTCCCAAGTGCATAAAACAGTTCTCTGCACACAGTAAGTGCTGAATACATATGACAGATTGGCAGTAGGTGGGGCTGGGGTCTTTGGGACGCTGGTGCGGTATCTGTGAGATGGGATGAAGGGAGGGGCTGCTCACTGCCACCTGCCTAACTTGGCAGGACTCGGGAAGGGAGCTCTGAATGCAGGACAGGTGTAGACATGGTTTATTGTTGGTTTTTGCAGGCTCTGTTCTTTCCTTAAACAATCAAGGAATTTGGGGGTTCTCAGCAGTGACTCTTTTACCAAAAGAAAATATGTATCAACTATCTCCCTGAAACATCTCTGGCCTCAAGGCCCTCGTGGGGAGGCGGGAGGTTGGGGGGGGAAGGACATGCGGGGGAAGGTGGGGGTGGAGTAGAGCAGAGACCACTCAAGCCCCTTCCCCAGGCCTGCTTGGGAGCAGGAGGTGAGCAGGGCTTCTGTGCATGGAGTCTGGCCACAGGGCATAAGGGTCTTGGGGCAGTGATGGGGGATGTCCAGATGGGGTGAGTCCAGAAGGGATGAGAATATTGGGGTACCCCCCGCTGCAATGACAGGAGCTCCCTCATCCCCCAGAGCTTCAGGACCTGCTCTCTCCCGTTAGGACTCCCGACCCCAGAGACAGACATTATGCCCAACTACCACCATCCAGTGGGGAGGGAGTCCAGATGCCATTGGCCCTTCCCTCTGAGCAAGAAGCCCCTCCCCCGGACCTTGTGACCTTGTGGCCCCAGGGTCCAGACTGGGAGGCCATGGGACAGTGCCTGGCTGGTGGGGAAGCATTTGAGCCCACGTCCCCTGGCCCACCCTGGGCTGGCCACTGAGAGACCCCTCCCCCCCCACCAACAACCCACTCCTGGCTTCAGTGATTCCTTCCCCTCTAGCCCCTACACCGCTCCCATTAACTCCAATCCTGGGCTATGTTGGACCCTTGTCTCTGTGCCTGTCTTCTCTTCCCCACTGGGATGATCCCCAGAATTCAAAGCACCAGCTGGGGAGGGGCTGCAGCCCCTGGAGACTTCCACCTCCCCGCCCCCCTACCCCCCCACCGCTGTAGCCCCCGAGAGGAGAAGTCCATGACAAAGCCAAACTCAACCCATAGGGCATCTCCCTCCACTCTCCAAAATACCTGGGTGAGGGGGTGGGGGGAACAGTCAGCAACTCCCAGTCTGCCCTCTCCCTAAGGGACAGACAGTACCCAGACTAAGTCTTCCCAAAGCTGGAGGAGTGTGGAATCTGATCCTATCAGAGAAGAGGAAATAACCCCCTGTTGTGGGCACAGGCACTTCCCACCTCAAACCCGTTCCTGGATAAGGTACAGGGTGCTTGATCTAGGGGTATGGGAAGAGCCACTCCCATGGTTAGTGACCAGGCAGAGAGAACCCCCAAGGATGGGAACAGCCGGGCAGGTAGGAGGGCCCGGAGCTGTTGACTGCAGGCAGAAAGAGGGGTGAGAGGAGAACCCCAGAGCTGCAACAGGGTGCAGATCTCTGGGTGCAAAAATGCTTGTCTCTGCGGGGCAGAGGTCCAGGGCTCTCTCCAGCAGGCTGGCCACACTCCAGTAGGCCGGCCCACGCTGGCACACACCCAGATCTGTCTATTCATCTGTGCCCGGGGTACCAGGTATGTGCCAGCTTTGGCGTGGGTGAAGCCTGACCAGTGCAGCTGTGACTACCCAAACTAGGGAAACCCAACTCCTGGCCAGAGTCGGGGCGGTGGGGGGGGGGGGGGCGGAGGTTTTCCTGTTGGGCCTGGATGCTTCTGGCCATGGGACTTTAACAATTTGGGGTGACCTTCAGGTTGCACCTGCCCTAGGGGACGAGTGGGACCCCGACTTCGGTACTGGGGAAGGAGGATCGCAGGGGAAGGGAAGAATCTCAGTGACTGGCCCCCAAGCAACCCAAGGGATCGCCATAGTAGTATTTCCTGAAAACTGATGAGAGCTTATTGGGTGTAGAGCACTGTACTAACCACTTGGGAGGACACAATAGAACAATATAGCAGGCACATTCCCTACCCACAAAGAACTTACAGTCTAGGGGGGAAACGGACATTAGTAGAAATGGATAAATGGCAGATCTGGACATAAGTGGTGTGGGGATGGGGGATGAATCAAGGGAGCAAGTCGGGGCAACGCAGAAGGGAGTGGGAGAAGAGGAAAGTGGGGCTTAGTCAAGGAAGGCCTCTTGCAGGAGATGGACCTTCAGTAAGGTTTTGAAGTAGGGGAGTGTCACTGTCAGATTTGAGGAACGATGTGAAGATGAAGATGGATTGGCCAGGCCGGACCTCCCTGCCCTCTTCCCCAGGATCGTGAGTATGAAGGAGACTCGACTGATCACCTTGGTGGCCAACGTCCCGGTGGGGTTTTACCTCCTGCTGCTGCCATTCCCGCTGCAGTGGATCCCAAAGCCCATGCTCTATGGCCTGTTCCTCTACATCGCCCTCACCTCCATCGACGGCAACCAGCTGTTCGAGTGGGTCGACCTTCTGCCTCACTGCACTCTACTTCTGTGCCCTCTCAGCCTGCAGGCCATCTCTCTGTCCATCCCCCCGGCCACCCTGCCCACCCTTCTCTGTCTCCCCTTCTGGTTGCCTTAGACATAGTCACCAAAATTGTATGTGGGGGCCCTGGGTTGGTCACTCAACAGTTTTATAGAACGGCATCCGGAGATACACAACACCTACAGACAAGCACACCCACATGAGTGTGCCCGCACGCACATAGGAATGAATACACCCTCATGATCACATAGCACAATCTATCAATCACTCGGTGATATTTATTGAGCCCTCACTATGTATAAGGAACTATACTAAGTGATTGGGAGAGTATACTAAAGTAACTAGAGAAGAAGCTTGGCTCAGTGGAAAGAGCACAGGCTTGGGAGTCAGAGGTCATGGGTTCTAATCCCAGCTCCACCACTTGTCAGCTTTGTGACTTTGGGCAAGTCACTTAACTTCTCCGTGCCTCAGTTGCCTCATCAGTTCTATGGGGATTTAGACTGAGACCCCACGTGGGACAACCTGATTACTTTGTGTCTTTCCCCACACTTAGAACAGTGCTTGGAATATAGTAAGTGCTTAACAAATACCATCATTACTTATTACGATTAAAGAGACATCATCCCGGCCCTCAGGGAGCTCAAAGTCTGGTGAGGGAGACAGGCATTGCAATGAACTATGGGTAGGGGAAGCAATCGAGTAGGAATTAGATTCTCAACACACACACATACACACACCCATGTATACACAAACAAAAACACATACACCCTCTCTCTGCCTCTCACTCACTCACATAACCTAACCTCCACAGTGAACATGGGTTCACTGCTAAGGACTCAGTGAGCCAGGCACGTCCTCAAATCTCCATGTCTCTGAGGGGCCTGAGCCACCAATTCATGATGTCAACCCAGCGCGCCCATCTGGGTACCCACCTCGGCCTGGCCCCGGCAGGTGCTCAGTTCTGCCTGGGACTCCGTACATGGAATAAGGGAGGGAAGGGAACCCGGGTAGGAGGGAGAGACCTTCAACGCCCTTCTCTGGCCCAGCTGGATCAGGGCTGAGGAGGAGGCCGGGGTGGGGCTGAAGCAGATTTGGGTGTCAAGGATGGGGCAAGGTTGAACCCCTTCGTTTCGACTGAGATGACTTTCCTGGCCTTGCCCACGTTCCCCTTGAGAATAATAATAATGTTGATAATAACTGTGGTATTTAAGTGCTTACCATGTGCCAGACTCTGTATTAAGCACACGAGTGGAAACAAGCAAATCAGGTTGGACCCAATTGCTGTCCCACGTGGGGCTCACAGTCTCAATCCCCATTTTACAGATGACATAACTGAGGTCCAGAGAAGTGACTTGAGCCTGGTCACCCAGCAGACAGGTGGCAGAGGCGGGATTAGAACGCATGAATTTCTGACTCCCAGGCCCGCTCTCTAGACACTATGCCATGCTGTTTTGTTGCCAGCCAGAGCCAGAGCTGGGAGGGGGCAGCAGGGTAAGGGACTTCCGGGACACTAGAGGAGCTCATTCTGGGGAGAAGAGTTGTCAGGTGCCTCTGAAGGAACATTGTGGGTTTGGGGGATGGGGGTGAGAGAGGGTCACCATGCCATGAGGAAGCAGCGTGGTTTAATGGAAAGAGTCTGGGCTTCGGAGTCAGAGGTCATGGGTTCGACTCCCGGCTCTGTCACTTGTCAGCTGTGTGACTGTGGGCAGGTCACTTAACTTCTCTGTGTCTCAGTTACCTCATCTGTAAAATGGGGATTAACTGTGAGCCTCACGTGGGACAGTCTGATTACCCTGTATCTACCCTAGCGCTTAGAACTGTGCTTAGCACCTAGTAAGCGCTTAACAAATATCAACATTATTATTATGCCTGGAGGTCCATTGGCAGGACAACCCTTACAGTCCTCAACCCTGCGCCGAGCACTTTTGATGCCTGCCCTGTCACCAGCTACTTCTGAGGAGGGCAAAGCTCAAGATCAAATGATGGGAGAGCAGCTCCAAGCACTGGGGACGAGGGTCTGGAAGCTGGGGAGGAGCAGCCTCTGGTGTGAGCATTTCCAGTGCACTTCTCAAGCCCTAGGTCTGCCCAGCTTGGATGTGGGAGGCCCCCTTTCAGAACTCTGCCTTGGCACTGCCTGCCCGGGCCAGCCATCCCAGTTGCCTGCTTGGCCATGTACCTCCCTGATCTCCGAAGAGCCCTGGGGAGTGGGGGAGACAGCAGAGGGGAAGGGGGCCGGGACTCACTTTTGATGATCCTCTTGCCGGCGTTGAGCACAAAGGTGATGGAGATGAACAGGGCGATGATCTCCTCTGTGGATCTGAGGCCGGTAGGCGAGGCACCGGGGAGGTGGGAGGACCAGAGGGTGGGGGCACAGGTGGATGGACAAATGGACAGCAGTCGGTCACAGTCCGCAGCGCGTGGACAAGATACAAGGCCTCGCATCTCATGTCTCACCACCCCGGGCCCCACCAACAGACCCCTTTTACTCCTATTATGTTTGTGGTTGTAGCGTACTCTGCCAAGAGCTTAGTACAGTGCTCGGCACACAGTAAGTGCTCAATAAATACCACTGACTGACTCGAGACTGCCCACATTGTGGGCAGGGAATGTGTCTGTTTGTGTTTGTAGTCTACTCTCCGAAGCACTTAGTACAGTGCTCTGCACATTGTAAGCGCTCAATAAATATGAGTGGCTGACAAGACCCCACTGGGGCCTGGTGAATGAATCGGGGAAGCTCACCCCTTTTCTGGTCTACAGCCCTGGGATACAGCCACAGGGGGCTCCGCCCCTAGCCCAGGGAACCACCCTACTGGGAGCGGGCCCCCTCCCTCCCTTGCGAGGAGTCTGCTCAGCCTGAACCTCGGCCGCCCCCACTCCCAGGAACCCACCTCATGAAGAGCTTCATGACCAGGCTGAAGTTGAAGAGGGTGTAGAGGGCAAGGAAAAAGCTATTCCCCAGCCCCATCAAAGGTAGAAGGCATGGAAGTCCAGGCCGTAGTCATCGCAGATGCCCCGAATCATTGAAAGGCACCAGCCGCTCACCGGCGGGAAGGACGCATGGACGGTCCTCTAGCCAAGCTCCAAGCCCAGACCTCAGCCCGCATAGACTTGCAGTCCCTCCCTGCCAGTCACAGGACCTCTGCTGAGAACCTGTGGATGTGTGACAGGACTCCTCTTTCTTCTCCTCTTCATCAGTACAGGAGTCCACAGCCTTCCTGGAATCTCAGAGGCTCCCCTTCAAAGCCTTACTGAAGGCACATCTCCTCCAAGGGGCCTTCCCTGACTAAGCCCTCCTTTCCTCTTTTCCCTCTCCCTTCTGGGTCGCCCTGACTTGCTCCCTTTATCCATCTCTTCTCCCGGCCCCACACCACTTACTTCTATATCTGTCACATATTGATTTGTATTAATGCCTGTCTCCCCCTCTAGACTGTAAACTTGTTGTGGGTACTCTCCCAAGCTCTGAGGACTTTGCTTGGCATATACTAAGAGCTCAATAAATACGAATGAATGAATGAATGAATGAAGGAAAGGCCCCAAACCCGGGGGTGGGGTTGGGGGGTGGGGACGGGACTGGAGAAGGTAGTGTCAGCGGCAGGGCTAGGCTGATGCCACAAAAGGAAACTTGGGAGCTTTGGCCTGATTGGCCCCCAGTCCCAATAGCGCCAACCTCCAGCAGCCCGGGGATGGGGAGGGGGTTGGAAGGGTTTGGGATTTGGGCCCAAAGAGAAGGGCAGAGACTGGCTCATGAGACAGTGGCATGGCAGAGGATCGGCCCTGTCTTGGCTGGAGTCATCCTGGCCCCTGATTTGGCCCCTCTCCAAAAGGGTCAGTCAATCAATGGTAATGGAGCACATACTGTGTGCAGAGAGCACTGTACTAAGTGCTTGGGAGGATCCAATAGAAGAACATAACAGATCCATTCTCTGCCCACAGTGAGCTTACAGTCTAGAGGTCAGGCCCCACTGAGTGACATCCTGCCCCTGGCATCTGCAGGGGCTTCAATGGTATGAGGGGCGAACATGGGCCTAAGGGGGGCCGGTTGTGTTGGGCACTGGGTTCCCCTCGCTGGACCCTCATCCCCCCCACCGGGTCCAGCGTGTCCTGCCCTCACAGTTGATGTAGAGCACCAGAGGGGCGGTGGTCAGGAGCATGACTAGGGGCTGCCCGGAAAACAAAGCATACAGCAGCCCGCCGATGCAGTGGCCCACGAAAGTCTTCTGCATGTCTGCAAAATGGACCGATGGGTGGGTGGCGGCCCCACTGCTCCTGGGACGGCCCCCGGGCAACTTGGGGGGATGACCAGGGGGCTGCACTAGCTTCCTGGGGGCGGGGTCTGTCCAGAGCAGGCCAGACCCTAAGGGTCGGCGCCAGGCAGCTGGCCAGGGGGATGGGGTGGTCCAGCTGGGCGCCCTCAGCCCCTCCCTGGGGGTCCCACACAGACCCACTGGACCTCACGAGAGGAGACATAATGACAACAATGATGATATTTGTTAAGCACTTACTGTGTGTCAAGCACTGTTCTAAGCACTGGGGTAAATACAAACTAATCAGGTTGAACTCGATCCCTGTCCACATGGGGCTCACAGTCTTCATCCCCATGTTATAGATGAGGGAACTGAGGCCAAGGGAAGTTAAGCGATAGATGAGGTCGCTGAGGGACAGAAAGGTGCAGTGCCATGCCCTAGGTCACACAACAGACACCACAGACACAACAGAGGTGGGGACAGCATTAAAACCCAGTTCCTTCTACTTCCAGGCCCGTGCCACTTGCCTGCTGTGAGACCCTGGGCAAGTCACTTGACTTCTCTGGGCTTCAGTTACCTCATTTGTAAAATGGGGATTGAGACTGTGAGCCCTATGTGGGACAGGGACTAGCTTCAACCTGACAACTGTGTCTCTACCCCAGTGCTTCGTAAAGTGTCCGGCTCACAGTAATCACTTAACAAATACCTCAATTATCATCATCATCATCATCATTACCCAGTAGGCTGCGTTGTTTCCCAAGGCATGACCGAGACCAGTCCAAACCCCAGGGTTGTGACCCCCAGACCATCCCAACCTGGACCAGCAACCTGATTGGGTGCGGCCTGGCTCTCTGCCCGGACCCCCACTTCCGGCCGACTACCATGGGGGGAACCTGAGGGAGGGAGGGGGATGGGGACAGGCTGGCCCCTGTTCCCTCCCACCCACTGGCATCGCAGGGCCCAAGGTGAGGGCAAAGCTTTACCGATGGCACCGTGCATGTTCTCATCGTTGAGGGAGCCATAGTCGATGGTAGGCAACAGGCAGGCAAAGTAGTGGAAAATCATGGTGGTGATATACTTCCCCAATGCCTTGTTGCTTCCGATGATGCCTAGTAGAATCGTGACAACAAAAATGATCATTGTTCTAGTATAATTTCAGCATTTTCTACGTTCCGAGCACTGTACCTAGGCTGTGAACCCCATGTGGTATGGAGACAGGGACTTTGTCTCATCTGCTCCTACCTACCCCAGCGCTAAGTGGGAGGGAGAAAAGGCGTTTGGTTAATAATAAAAACAATAACTATGGTACTTGTTAAGTGATTACTATGTCTCAAGCACCGTTCTAAGCATTAGAGTAGATAGGAGGTAATCAAGTTGGACACAGTCTCTTTGTCATATTGGGCTCACTCTCTTAATACCCATTTTATAGATGAGGTAACTGAGGTCCAGAGAAGTGCCCAAGGTCTCACAGCAGACATGTATCAGAACCAAGATTAGAATCCAGGTCCTTCTGACTTCCAGGCCCAGGCTCCATTCACTAAGTCATGGTTGGGTGGCCGAAAGAAGGGGGCCAAGATCTGCCCCAGGATGGGGAAGATTCAGAGTGACCGAAGGCTGTGAATTCTGCTTTCTGAGGGGTTGGGGTGGGGGCTTGGGACCCCAGAGACACAGCAACCCACGCGAGCCAAAACCACAGGCTCTTCATGAGGTCATTAGGTTTAGCCCTCGGCTTCTGGGCAGGTGGCGGCTCCAACACAGCAGGACTTGAGAAATCTTGAGAAGCAGTACGGTCTAGTGGATAGAGCAGGGTCCAGGGAGTCAGAAGGACCTGGGTTCTAATTCCAGCTCTGCCACTTGTCTGCTGTGTGATGCGGGGCAAGTCACTTCACTTTTCTGGGCCTCAGTTCCCTCACCTGGAAAATAAGGATTAAGACTGTGAGCCCTCTGTGGGACAGAGACTGTGTCCAACCCGATTATCTTGTATCTACCGCAGTGCTTAGAACAGTGCCTGGCACATAGTAAATGCTTAACAAATACCAAAATTGTTATTGTTTTCCAAGATGCATCTCAACCATCTAAATCAGGGTGAATTTGACTTGGGCTGGGACCGAGGCAGTTTCAGGGGGCAGGGGGATGGACGAGAAGAATTTTGAAGGAGACAATGACATCCTCCCACCCCCAACTCTCCAGTGTGTGTCTGTAGGTCGTGCACATCTACATCCCCTGGCTTCAGTGGGAACCCAGAATTTCATGCCAGGTTATCGAGCACTGGGCTTGGCTCTGCCCCTGACCCTCTTTGTTCTGCAAAAGCCAGGTGGCAGCTGCGAATGCCCCAGACGTACAAGTCGGTCTCCAGCTCCCCTCCTCCCACCACATCCAGGGCCCCCAAAGCCCAGCAAGACCCCGGCTGACCCTCTTGGGCATAGAGGTTCCTGACTCCTACCTTAGCATATTTGATAGGGGCAGGGAGAACTCTGAAGGTCTCCAGCTGATGGCGAGCCACACTATTCTGGGCCATTTCCCTGGAGACCCTCAGGCTGGGTAGTGGGAGAAGGAAGGAGAAAAAGAAGGTGTGACTACTCCCTCTGTTGGAACTCTCAAGCCTCGAGCCCCGTTACTCTGCCTTGTTGAGAGAGAAGGAATGAGATCTGGGGGTGGGGAGGGAGGAGTGAGGGTGGCTAGCTTGTCAATCTACAAGTTAGAAGCCGACTGCATGCTTACTGCTTTGATTGCACAAAGGTACGCCCTCAAATTCTAATTCTACTATGGGGCAGCCCCAGCGATCAGTGGGCTCAAAGAGGCTCAGGATTGATGAGGAACATAGATGTTTTATTCCTCACAGATCCTTTTGGCATTACAGAGTCTAGTCAGGCAAGGGGACAGAGGAGGGCGGAGGAGAGGAGGGGGCCAGACTATGCCATTTCCTGGGGTAAGGTGGGGGGGCTGGTGGGAAGAATACTTGGCATCTTCCCCCTCTAGGATTTGCTACTTGTCCTCTCCACCTCTCATTCTGCTCCTCCAAGGGGGATGGAGGACACATGGTAGTCAAACACACATACACACAGATGGCCACATTCATTCAAAAGTATTTTTTGAGTGTTTACTATGTGCAGAGCACTGTACTGATGTACATATCGGTAACAGATAGAGACAACTCCTGCCCATTGACGGGCTTACAGTCTAATCAGGGGAGACAGACGGACAAAAAAAAGGACAACTTAATCACTATAGATAGAATCAAGGGGATGTACACCTTATTACTAAAATAAATAGGGTATTAAAATATATCAAATGAGCACAGTGTTGAGGGGAGGGGAAGGGAGAGGGGGACGAGCAGAGGGAATGGGAGGAAAGGGGGCTTAGCTGAGGGGAGGTGAAGGGGAGAAGGGGGACGGAGCAGAGGGCAGAAGGAGGAGCAGAGAGGGAGGAGAGGGAAGTCTGGGAAGGCCTCTTGGAGGAGGTGAGCTCTCAGTAGGGCTTTGAAGAGGGGAAGAGAGTTAGGTTGGCAGAGGTGAGGAGGGAGGGCATTCCAAGACAGCGGTGGGACGTGGGCCAGAGGTCGACAGCGGGATAGGTGTGAACGAGGGATGGTGAGGAGGTGAGCGGCAGAGGAGCAGAGTGTGTGGGGTGGGCAGTGGAAAGAGAGAAGGGAGGAGAGGTAGGAGGGGGTAAGGTGATGGAGAACCTTGAAGGCCTGAGTGAGAGGTTTTTAAATCCCTTACTCCTCCTGCCCCTCATCCCTGCTCGCACAGGGCACCTCCCACTTCCCTGCCCTAAGACAGGAAGGGTCTGTTCTCTTGAAGTCAGAGATGGACAGGAAACTCTAAAGACCAGGAGCAGGGAAGTTCAGATTGACTATAATAATGATGATAATGTTGGTATTTGTTAAGCGCTTACTACGTGCCAAGCACTGTTCTAAGCTCTGCGGTAGATACAAGGTCAACAGGTTGTCCCACATAGCGTTCACACTTTTTTAAACCCCATTTTGCAGATGAGGTAACTGAGGCACATAGAAGTGAAGTTACTTGCCCAAGGTCACACAGCTGACAAGTGGCAAAACCACTATAGAATTAAGGGCCCCAGCCATTACTCTGCCCACTGTCAGATCAGTGATCGAGTACCTGTCCAGAGCTCCATACCCCTGTTTCCAGAACCCATCTCCCTTTCCAAAGAGGGGTGGACCCTCCACCTGCTGCTTCTCACCCCTGCTCTCACAAGACACACACACACACACACACACACACACACTCACACTCACACCCATCACCTCTTGGAGATTAAATAGGATTGGTGTGGCTCTCATGAGGCAATATTTGCTCCTTGACCCCCATAGGAAATGGCATCATTTGGAGGGAAGGTTTACAGGTCTGGGCGAGGGGGTGGCCAGCGGAGAGCAGTCCGGGCCCAAACGGCTCACCTGTGGGGGGTGGGGGTCGATTGGCACAGTGCCCATGGTGTCCCACAAGTGGCTAGTTAAACCTCCACTGTCCATGCCGGCTGGTGATCTGTTTCGGCGCTGTGGGCTTCCTGGGGATGGATAGGACCACTGCTTGGTGGATGATGTACACCTCAGCCCACCTTGTGGGGATAGTGCCAGCCAATCGCAGGTGGCAGGGGACGCGCAGATGAGTCTCTGATGGGGAGCCCAGAGCCCAGCTAGGGATCGGGATGTTGGACTTTGGGGAGGAACCTCATCACGGGTTACTACGGGGCCAGGAGCCGACTCGGTCACCATTCTGAGTTTTGGACTATAAGGAGGCAGTGGATTGTGTGTGTGTGTGGCTGGGGAAAAGGAGCCCTTCTCTCTACTCTCTCAAGCACTTATTACAGTGATCAAGAAATACCATCGATTCCTTCCACTTACCTAAAAGGGAGCCCAAACAGCCCCAGGCTTAGACCATTACCCTCACTGTCCTGTCCGCACCCAGATGTTCTCAAGGAGGCATATACGGATGAGGGGAGCGGGTCTTCCATGATGCATCCGGGGCTCAAGCTACTTCCTTGCACCTAAGGATACGCTTGATTAGGTCTCAGGGTACTCTCGCTCTGCCCCCCTGCTCAGGTCAGGGGGTGCTGCCTTGTGTGCCCAGCGTTGCCTCTAGCCCCACCCCTCAGCTGGACTGCAGCCAGAGAGAAAGAAAGAGGAAGGTTGGGAGAGAAACCCTTTCAAGACAGAGCTAGGCAGAGACAGGACAGCGTGGCTGCCACTCAGACACTCTGCCAGGGAGGCCCTGGCTGGCTTGGTCACCCCAAGGCAGGAGAAAAATCCCAACTGAAGTGTTAAGTGTGGGCTAAGTGTTAGTTTACCCAAGGAATGCTCCAAACCAGACTCCCTCCTCAACAGACCCACCCACCCAATTCCCCAGCATCTTACCTCCGAGCAGGATCGTCCGGGACACTTCTCCAGGGACCAGAAAGAAGCTGTGCTTCTGCCTTTTCTCCTCACACGACCAAGTTCCTGAACACTTACCAGGGCCACTCTGGTCCACCACCCTTGCCTTCCCAACCCCCAACACCCCCCAAAATTGAGCATGACTGGGCAGTCTGATCCCAAGTTTGTCCTGACGTGAGGGAGAACACACCCCAGTAAGCACCCTCTTTGGCAATTTGGGTGGAGTCAATACAGCCCTTGCCCCTTAGGAGTTTACAATCTAAGGCAGTCAGTCAGTCAATCCTATTTGCACTCTTACTGTGTACAGAGCATTGTAGTGAGTCCTTGGGAGAAAACAATAGAAAAATATATCAGACACATGCCCTGTCCCCAGTGAGCTCACTGTTGAGAAGGGGAAAAATATCGACTTTGGAACAAGACGGTATGAGTGGTTTCAAAGAGTTCAACGCTACCTAGCCTGCGTGGCTCCTGTTCTCAAGAAGCTTCCAGTCTATGTGACAGACATTAAAATGGAGTTACACACAGGTAGACTGCCACGTACAAGGTCGGTATATGCAGTTGTGCATACTAAACCCAAGGTAAGCTCCAATTGGCAGTCCAAGTCGATTAAAAAACACCTATACATCAGTATGTACAGTGAAGGATGGCAGTATTGCAGCAAGACAGCAATAGCATTTATTGAAAGCTAATTTGACAGAGCACTGAATTAAGAGCAGGATGGGGATAAGCGGCCTCAATTGCGAAATATACGCTTTTCAGTCCGTCAGCCATATTTATCCACCGCTTACTGGGGGCAGAGTACAATGTAACAATCAATCAACAGATTCTCTTGCCCACGCTGAACTTACAGTCTAGAGGGGGAGAAGAAGATTCCGCTTCCTTAAGTAGGAGCCACGATGAGTGGGGGGAGAAGTCATCTGGCAATATGCTGCACACTAACTTCCAACTCTGAGAGATGTATGCTTTGTAACTCAGTCTCCAGGTTCGCAGTACACTGCTGGATATCTACTAAATACTCAGTGAATCCTGCTGGTGACCCAGCTTCCACTACTTCAACCGTGCTTCTGTTTGTGGTGCTCTCGATTAGTCCTTCACATTTACTGAGCATAGACCACTGTATTAAGGGCATGAGAAAATACAACATAAGACAAATTCCCTGTCCACAACAAGCTTATGGTCTGCTCCATATGGCTGTGACTATTAAACCCCAACTCATTGCTGGGCTTTTGGGGGGCTGTAACAGAATCCAATAGGGATCGGGGAGTAAATTTTACCTTGGGGTACAGGAATTGGGCAGCCCAGCCATCTGAAGTGGGCACAATCCTACTCTTGAAAGGCTTCCAGTTTAAGAGCCCTCGAGGGGCACATGACAGTACCCCCTGTCGGAGGAGCTGGGTTCCCACCTCGGGGGGCTCATGGTCCGATAAACCCGATACCATCGCTTTCGGAACTGACGCACGCATGGAATCCCGTGACGATGGTGGACGGTGAGCTGGAGGGAAGGGTGGAGGTTACTAGTAGATGGGGGCTGGATTTCCACCCCCTTGGGGATGATGGGGCGGCCGTTAACCTTACTGAAGCTCTCCTCCCATTTTCTAGCACATTCCAGGTGTAGAGTCCCAAGTCGAGGTTGTGAAAGTCATTGCACTTGGTGACTTGATACTTGAGTGGGAAATACTAGCTATCTGGGGGCTGGCAAAAGAATAAGGAGGAGGACACAATGACAGAAACACATAGACACACACACACCCACACACACACACACACAAAGACAGTGAGCCTGCACACCCATGCATCCCATGCTTTCTGCCCCATCCCTTTCTCCCCCGACCAAAACCCTCATCTCTAGACACAAAGCACCCATCCTCCCCCTAAAAACACATTTCAAAGCATCCCAACCCCTCAACTTACTCCAATTTAGAAATATCTTGTTGCCTCAGATATTTCTCTTGATAGATCCTAGACAACTCCCAGTTAGCAAAAACCCAAACCTGTACAGGCTGTGGCAAATCCTGCCTCTCTAGGGCATAAGTATTGTAGCCACATCAGAGGCTGGGCCAGAGACCCTGTTTACACCACACATCAGGGTATAATATGAAAATTGTGCACCTATGCCAGCACTTGGAAAAGTGCTTAACACGAAGTAAATGCTTAACACATATCATCACATCACCAGTATGGAGGAGTCAGTGATATCAAAACACATTCCCCATACCACTCTCAGCTCTCTCCATAACCCCCACATCATTCATATAGTCAATCGTACTTCTTCATTCATTCAATCATATTTACTGAACACTTACTAAGTGCGGAGCACTGTACTAAGCACTTGGAATGTAAAATTCGGCACCAAATAGAGGCAATCCCTGCCCAACAATGGGCTCACAGTCTACATGGGGGAGACAGACAACAAAACAAAACAAGTAGACAGGTATCAAGAGCATCAAAAGAGATCAGTAGAATCCTAGATCTAGATACATCATGAATAAAATAGAGTCATCAATAATATTTACAAACAGACACAAGTGCTGTGGGGAGGGGAAGGAGGTAGAGCAGAGGGAGGGAGTTGGGGGTAATGGTGGGGGAGGAGGAGAAGATGGAAAGGGAGGGCTCAATCCGGGAAGGCCTCCTGGAGGAGGTGAGCACTCAGTAGGGATCATTGGCCATCCGTCCCTCCCCTCTACACACACACACCCGCGCCCCCCAACACCAAGTCCAGCTTTCTCCACTCCCTCCTGATTTAATTGGTACTGTACATATCCATTATGCCAACCCTAGATTATCAACTCAAATCATTGATATCAATATACACAATAAATCAATCCTCTTCATGGAGTAATTACTGTCCCCTTCCTACTCCTCAACTTCAAACCTTTGAGAGCCGCCCATTCTGCTGTCCCTCCCTCCCCATAAAGAATAAAGTCACCCCTTATCCCAATCCCTAAGCAGTCAAATCATTTCTTAATCACCTAGATGTCATCACTTCCCACAATCAGCCACCTCATCCCCACTGGAGTCCACATCCATTAGCCCAGCCTTAAATTGCCCCCTAAAAGCATCAACTCAAGTGACTCCTGGTCCATCCAAACTAAAAATCATAATCCCACCTATCAGCAACCCCACTCCAATAACCCTCAGCTATCAGGGCTGAACAAAGAATAAGCCTAACAAGGGGGCATCACAGCCTCTGCTCACCCAACCCACAGAGGAGCTTAGCCTGCCTCTTCTCCCTAGCCGCCAGAAAATAACCTCCAGGGACCCTAAAGGGGGAAGGAGCATGCCAACAGCCTCTGGAGCTTTAAAGGGGTAGTGCCATTTACTCCATTCAAGAGCACCTAGTGAAGAGACTCAGTTTCTGGGGGTGGGGCTTTAGGATCAGGGACTGAAGCAGAAGGCAATTAAAGAGAAACACATTTGCAGCTCCCTCTCATTAAAAAGATCTGGAAAAATCCTTCATTATAGGCACCTGCAGGCCATTCACCTCATCCTTGAATATCAGGTCTCATTCTACTCCTGTGCTTTCCCAGTGCTTAGTCCAGTGCTTTGGACCTAGGAGGATATAGAATGCCTAAGAATGAATGAGTGAATGAGTAAATCAAGGAGGCAACACTCTCCCCTCCACTCTGCTTCTGCTTTTTGTTTATAGTTTCCTTTTTCATGCTATTTGTTAAGAGTTTTCTATGTGCCAGGCACCGTTGCGGATACCAGGTAGTCGGGTTAGACAGGGTCCCTGTCCCTCATGGGCTCACACTCTTGATCCCCCCACCCCCATTTTACAGTTGAGGTGACTGAGGCCCAGAAAAGTAAAGCTACTTGCCTAGCATCGCCCAGCACACAGGGAGCGGAGCCTCGCTTGGAACCCAGGTCCTCCGACTCCCAGGCCCCGGCCCTTTCCGCTAGGCTGAGCTGCTTCTCCCCTCCCTGCTTCTGTCCCTTTTTGCTTCCGGGCAAGGGCCGTGTTGCATATAGAATTATGCCCTTTCGTTGCTCTGCATGGTCACTGAGAAGCACACATGATTTGGAGGGTCTCCAAAATTTATTTTGCAGGTCAAACACCACACCTGGGGAGGTGATTAGTATAAGATCCCAAAGGCACTTTTTCATTCACATTGCTATCCAAATAACCAACCACCCCATATTTGCATGACAAACACGTGCATAGGCAACTCGATTCCCAGATAACGTTATCCTTGGTGCCAGAGCTTGTCGACACAGTCTCCACAGTCTCCATCCTGCAGTAAAATACATCCGTTACAAAGGATTTTCTTCACCAGAAGGTACTTTTCACATCGGTATCTTGAAAGCTCTCCTCCATGTTCCTCAAAATGGCGTCACTTCTGCCAAGACTACGTTTCCACCCAATGGCAGTGCCTCAGCTCAATGACTGTCATTTCAGTCCATTATTTTCCACAGCCATTGGTGTAAGTAGGTCGTGGAGGCCAAATCTGGTGGGGTCTTTACCCAGGAATCTAAATAGAGTGGAGGAAATGGGTGGGGAATTGGGGAGGAAGAGAGTAAGGAAAGGGAGGTCAGCTTGAAGTCTGGCTGCTCAGGTGGCCACAGAGGTCCCTTGCACATCTTGGACCAACAGATAAGAAGAATGGATTGGTTAGTCGTTAGCTGGGATTGGAACTCGGGACCTTTGACTCCCAGGCCCGCGTTCTTAAGGCAAGACAGTGCTGCTTCTCTGAAGTCCGCCCGAATCGCGGGCATTTCTCCAGCGACGTTCCGGTCGCAAGGACCCCACTTCCGAGATGCAGAATTCGAACGTCGGAGGAAAAGGAGGTCGGAGGCAAAATGGCAGACTGGAAGGCCCTTAATACCGACCCGTACCGTAATGACCGGGTCGACTGAGCATCGGGGGTCAGACAGGACAATGGCCGTCCTACTGGCCGCCTCGTCTGAGGGCACGGGACTTCCCTGAGGCTCAAAGGGAGGTCTGCTGCGGGGCACTCCGGTCTCCCCTCCCAGAATGCCTTCAGCTTGGGACACGCTGCACAGGGCCTCAGGTCTTACTGTTGTACAGCTTTCTGATTTCAGGGTGCCGAGGATGGACCGAGATGCCACGTGTCTGCTGTGGGACCTCGGGCAAGTCACTTCCCTTCTCTGTGCCTCCATCACCCCATCTGTAAAACGGTGATTAAGATTGTGCGCTGGATGTGGGTCACACTCTCTGTCCAACCTCATTACCTTTTATTGACCCCAGCGCTTAGAACCATACTCGGCGCTTAGTCAGCACAAAACAAATAGCACTCATTACAAATGACTCCATTATGATTCTTATCATTAGCAGACTAAATAGCAGTTTTTGGCCTTTATTCACTGAACTTGCCCAAACCCATCTCATGCTCATTCTGTCATCTTCCACATCCCTAAAGTTAAAAGCATCTAAGATCCATTTAAGAGCTGAGTAGGGACATCTCTCTACTTAGGGTCAGAGTGGTTGAAGATTTAGCTCTGAATAAACCAGGCCAATAGAGGATGAAAGTATCCTCTAGGAGGGTCCAGAGACCATGAAAATCTGAAGAAAATAAAGCCCAAAATAGAGTATTCAAAAATGGCGTGAACCTGACCTTGCAAAATCAAAAGGTTAGCTTGGGTTGTCAATCCATGCCACAAACCTGGAAGGCAAAGGCTGGGGGCCCCATCTGAAAGGAAAAGGGTTCGGGGCCAAACCTGCAAGACACAGACTGGGAGGGCTAAACTGGAACAAGAAGAGTTTGGGCCCAAACCTGCAAGGTATAGCCTGGGGGCGGGGGAGCGGGGCAAAACTGGAACGTGAGGGGTTCGGGGCCAGGCCTGCAAGACAAATACCGGGGGTCCCAAACTGGAATGAGAAGGCTTCGGGGTCAGGCCTGGAAAGAACTGGAATGAAAAGCGTTCTGGGCCAGGCCTGCAAGGCAAAAACTGGTGGGGGGGGGCCCAAATTGGAACGAGAAGGGTTCGGGCAAGGCCTGGGGCAGGGTGGGGGCGGGGGCAAAACTGGAAGGCAAAGGCGGTGGGGCCAAAACTGGAAAGCAAAAACTGGGGGGGGCCCAAACTAAAATAAATAAAAAAAAATGGTGGTATTTGTTAAGTGCTTACTATGTGCAAAGCACTGTTCTAAGCGCTGGGGGATACAAGGTAATCAGGTTATCCCACGTGGGGCTCACAGTTTTAATCCCCATTTTACAGATGAGGTAACTGAGGCACAGAGAAGTAAAGTGACTTGCCCAAAGTCACACAGCTGGCAAGTGGCAGAGCCGGGATTCGAACCCATGAACTCTGACTCCCAAGCCCGCGCTCTTTCCACTGTACCACACTGCTTCTCTGGAATGAGGAGAGTTGGGACCCAAACCTGCAAGGTAAAAACTGGGGCACACAAACTGGAACAAAAAGAGTTCGGGGCCAGACTTGCAAGACAAAAACTGGGGGACCCAAACTGGAACAAGAAGTGTTCAGGCCCAAACCTGCAAGGCAAACACTAGGGGGCCCAAACTGGAACGAAAAGGGTTTGGGGCCAGGCCTGCAAGACAAAGGTTGGTGGGGCTAACCTGGAACGATAAGAGTTTGGGCCCAAATCTGCAAGACAAAGGGTGGGGGGGCAAAACTGGAACGAGAAGAGTTTGGGCCCAAATCTGCAAGACAAAGGCTGGGGGAGCAAAATAGCAACGTGAAGGGGTCGGGGCCAGGCTCGGAAGGCAAATGCGGGGGGCCCCCAACTGGAATGAAAAAGGTTCTGGGCCAAACCTGCAATGCAAAGGCTAGGTGGGGCTCAACTGGAACGAGAAGAGTTCGGGGCCAAACCTGCCTGGCAAGGGGTGGGGTTTGGGGGGTAGGGCAAAACTGGAATGTGAAGTGTTAGGGCCAAGGCCTCCAAGACAAAGCCTGGGGGAGCAAAACTGGAACAAAAAACATTCGGGGCCAAACCAGCAAGGCAAAGCCTGAGGGGCCAAACCTGCAAGACAAAGGCTGGGGACCCCAAAACTGGAACGAAAAGGGTTTGGGACCAAACCTGCAAGCAAAGGCTGGGGGGCCAAACCTGGAACGAGAAGAGTTCGGGGGCAAAAGCAGCAAGGCGAAAACTGGGTTGGGGGGTGGGCAAACTGGAAAGAGGATGGTTTGGGGCCAAACCTGCAAAGCAAAAGCTGGGGGTGCAACCTGGAATCAAATGGGTTCAGGGCCAAACCTGAAAAGCAAAGGCAGATGGGGGGGCGGAGCGGCGGGGGGGCGGGGTGGGGAACCTGCAAGGCAAAGGCTGCCTGGCTGAAACTGGAACGAGAAGGGTTTGGGTCCAACCTGCAAGGCAAAGAATGAGGGGTCAAAAATGGAACGAAATAGCCTCTGGGACAAACCTGCAAGGCAAAGGCTGTGGGACCCAACTGAAACGAAGCAGAGCAAGGCAAACTCAGGGGGTGTCCCCACTGGAACAAAAAGGATGGGGGCCACACTTGGAAGACAAGCTATGGGAGGGCCAAACTGGAACAAAATTGGTTGGGGGCCAAACCGGCAAGGGAAAGGATGCAGGGCCAAACCTGAATGAAAAGGGTTCAAGGCCAAACTTGGAAGGCAAACTCTGGGTAAGCTAAACAGGAATAAAAAGGGCTGGGAGCCAAACCTGCAAGGCAACGGTTGCAGGGCCCAAACCTGAACGAAAAGGTTTCAGGGCCAAACCTGCGAGACAAACTCTGGGTGGGCCAAACTGGTACCAAAAGGGATCGGGACCAAAACTGCAAAGCAAAGACTGGGACGCAAACTGAAACAAAATGGGTTTGGGGCCAATCCTACAAGGCAAACTCTGCGGGGGCGAAACTGGAACAAAAAGGGTTGGGGGCCATACCTGCACGGCAAAGGCTGCTGGGCCCAAATCTGAACAAAAAGGGTTCGGGGCCAAACCTGCAAGGCAAAGGCTGCGGTGCCCAAAGTGGAACCAAAAGGGTTCTTGGACAAATCTGCAATGCAAATACTTCCTGGCCCACACAGGAATGAGAAGGGTTCAGCACAGAACCTGCAAGGCAAAGGCTGAGGGGCCCAAACAGGAACAAAAAGGGTTTGGGCCAAACCTGAAATGCAAACTTTAGGGGGCCCAAACTGGAACCGAATGGGTTCGGGGCCAAACCTGCTAGGGAAAGGCTGTGGGGCCCAAACTAGAACCAAAAGGGTTCAGGGCCAAACCTCCAAGGCAAAGGCTACGGGTCCCAAACCTGAACGAGAAATGTTCGGGGCCAATCCTGCAAGGCAATCTCTAGGGTACCTAAACTGGAATGAGAAGGGTTCGGGGTCAGGCCTGGAAGGAAAGGGCAGGGGAGTGCAACCTGGAAGGCAAAGGCAGGCGGGCCCAACCTGGAACGAAAAGGGTTCAGGGTCAAACCTGGAATGCAAAGATGGGGGGGGGGCAAGCTGGAATGAGAAGGTTCCGGCAAAGGCCTGGAAGGCCAAGGTTGGGGGGCCCAACCTGCAAGGCAAAGGCTGGGGGGACCACCCTTGAACAAGAAGCGTTCGGGCCCAGGCCTGGAAAGCAAAGACAAGGGGGCCCAACATCAAATGACAAGGGTTCAGGGCCGGGCCTGGAAGGCAAAGGACGGGGAGTCCAACCTGGAAGGCAAAGGCGAGGGCCAAACCTAGAATTAGAAGCCTTCGGTCCAGGCCTGGAAGGCAAAGGCAGTGGTGCCAACCCTGGAACAAGAAGGCTTCGGGTCCAGGCTGGGAAGGCAAAGGCAGTGGGGCGTGGGGGTGCTGGGGGGAAGATACACACCTCCAACACGAAAGCTTTGGGGCTAGGCCAGGAAGTCAAAGGCAGGAAAGCCATACCTGGATCACGTAGGGGCCAGGCCTGGAAAGCAATGGTGGGGGTGGGGGGCAACCTGGAACAAGAAGTGTTCGGGATCAGGCCAGGAAGGCAAAGGCGCAGGGTTCCACCCTGAATCGAGAAGTGTTCGAGGCCAGGCCTGGAAGGCCAAGGCGGGGGGGCCCAACCTGGAAAGCAAAGGCGTGGTGGCCCAACCTGCAAGGCAAAGGTGGGGGACCAGGCTGGGAAGGCAAAGGCGGGGGGCCTCAACCTAGAATGAGAAGAGTTCTGTGCCAGGCCTGGAAGCCATAGGCGGTGGGGGGGGGACCAAACCTGGAACGAGAAGGGTTCAGGGCCAGGCCTGGAAAGCAAAGGCAGGGGGTCCCAACCTGGATCGAGAAGTGTTCAGGTCCAAGTCGGGAAGGTAAAGGTGGGGGTCCCCAACCTGGAATGAGAAGGGTTCGGGGACAGGCCTGGAAGGAAAATGAGGGGGGCATCCAACCTGCAAGGCAAAGGCTGGGGGTGCCAAACATGGAATACGAAGGCTTTGGGGCTAGGCCAGGAAGGCAAAGTCTGAGGGGGGGCAAACCTGGAATGTGAAGGTTCCAGGCCAGGAAGTCAAAGGTTGGGGGGGCAAACCTGGAAGAAAAAGGGCTCGGGGCCTGGGCCTGGAAGGCAAAGGCGGCAGGGGGGGTACAACCTGCAAGGCCAAGGCAGGTGGGCCAAACCTAGAAGGCGAAAGCCTCGGGGCCAGGCCAGGAAGACATAGGTTAGGCAAGATGTAAAGTTTAGGTTAGGGGTTATGTTAGTCTAGGGAAAGGGATGGGCCAGGGGAAAAGGTTAGGCCATGGAAAAAGTTTAAGTCAGGGAATAGGCTATGCTAGGGGAAAGGTTAGGCCAGGGGGGAAGGTTAGGCCAGGGAAAAAGCAGGTTAGGCTAGGTGTAAAGGTTAGGTTCAGAGAAACGCTTAGGCTAGGGGAAAAGGTTAGGCTGGAGAAAAGATTATGCCAGCAGAAAAGGTTAGGGAAGAGGAAAATATTACTTCAGGGAATATTTTAGGCTAGGGCAAAAGGTTAGACGAGGGGAAAGGTTAGGCTACGCGACCAGATTAGGCAGGGTGTAAAGTTTGTCTGGGGAAAGATTAGGCTAGGGAAAAAGATAGGGCAGGAAAAAAGGTTAGGCTACGGGAAAGGTTTAAGTCGAGGAATAGGTCATGCTAGCAGAAAAGATTAGGCCAGAGGAATGTTTAGGCCATGGGAAAAGCTTAGGTTAGGTATAAAGGTTTGGTTAGGGGAACAGTTAAGGCTAAGGAAAAAGGGTAGGGTAGGAGAAAAGGCTAGGTTAGGGGAAAAGATTGGGCCATGGGATAAATTTAAGCTGGGGAAAAAGTTTATGTTAGGGGAAAAGGATAGGCTAGGGAAAAAAGTTAGTCTAGGGGAAAGGTTAGGCAGGGGATAGGTTGGGCTCGGTGTAAAGGTTAGGTTAGGGGAAAATCTTAGGCTAGGGGAAAGGGTTAGGCTAAGGGAAAAGGTAAGGCTAGGGGAAAAGGTTACGCTAAGTGAAAAGGTTAGGCCAAGGGAAAAGGTTAGTCCAGAGGAAAGAGTTAGGCAAGGGGAAAAGCTTAGGCTAGGGAGAAATTTAGGCCACAGAGAACGTTAGGCTAAGGGAAAAATTAGGGCAGGTGAAAAGGTTAGGCCAGAGTAAAAGGTTGGGACATGGAAAAGTTTAGGCCATGGGAAAAGTTTATGCTAGGGGAAAGGTTAGGCCAAGGTAAAGTTAGGCTAATGGAAAACCTTAGGCTAGGAGAGAAGTTACAGGAGGGGCAAAGGTTAGGCCCGGAGACAAGGTTAGGCCAGGGAAAAAGTTTAGGCTAAGGAAAAAGGTTAAGCCACGAGAAAAAGTTAAGGCTAGGGGAAAAGGTAAGGCGAGGGGGAAAGGTTAGGCTAGGTGAAAGGTTAGGCTAGGGGAAAAGGTTAAGCTAGGGAAAAGATTGGGCCAGGGGAAAAGGTGAAACTAGGGGAAAAAGTTAAGGCTAGGGGAAGAGGTTAGGTGAGGGGAAAAGGTTAGGCCAGGAGAAAGGGTTTGGCCAGTGGAAAAGGTTAGGCCAGGAGAAAAGGTTTGGCTATGGGAAAAGGTTAGGCCAGGAGAAAATGTTTGGCCAGCGGAAAGGTTTAGGGCAGTAGAAAAGGTTTGGCTAGGGGAAAAGGGTAGGCCAGGGAAAAGGTTTAGGCCAGGAGAAAAGGTGTGGCTAGGTGAATGGTTTAGGCCAGTGAAAAAGGTCAGGCCTGGAGAAAAGGTTTGGCTCGGCATAAGGTTAGGCCAAGAGAAAAGGTTTGGCTAGAGGAAAAGGTTAGTCCAGGAAAAATGATTTGGCTAGGGGAAAAGGTTTGCCAGGAGAAAGGTTTTGGCTAGAGGAAAAGGTTAGGGCAGGGAAAAAGGTTAGGGCAGGAGAAAAGGTTTGGCTAGGCGAAAAGGTTAGGCCAGGATAAAAGGTTTGGCGAGGGAAAAAGGTCAGTCCAGGAGAAAAGGTTTGGCTAGGGCAAAAGGGTAGGCCAGGAGAAAAGGTTTGGCTAGGGAAAAAGGTTAGGCCAGGGAAAAAGGTTAAGCCAGGAAAAAAGGTTAGGCCAGGAGAAAAGGTTTCGCTAGGGGAAAACATTAGGGCAGGAGAAAAGGTTTCACTAGGGGAAAAGGTCAGGGCAGGAGAAAAGGTTTGGCCAGGGAAAAAGATTAGGCCAGGAGAAAAGGTTAGGCCAGGCAAAAAGCTCAGACCAAGAGAAAAGGTAAGGCCAGGAGAAAAGGTTGGCTAGGCGAAAGGGTTAGGCCAGGGAAAAAGGTCAGACCAGAAGAGGTTTGGCTAGGGGAAAGGGCTTGGCCAGGAGAAAAGGTTTGGCTACGGGAAAAGCTTAGGCCAAGGAAAAAGGGTAGGCCAGGAGAAAAGGTTTGGCAAGGGGAAAAGGTGAGGCCAGGAGAAAAATTAGGCCAGGCGAAAAGGTTTGGCTAGGGAAAAAGTTAGGCCAGGAGAAAAGGTTTGGCCAGCGGAAAAGGTTAGGCCTGGAGAAAAGGTTTAGCTAGGGGAAAAGGTTAGGCCAGAGGAAGAGGTTTGGCTAGGGGAAAAGGGTAGGCCAGGAAAAAGGTTTAGGCCAGGAGAAAAGGTGTGGCTAGGTGAATGGTTTAGGCCAGTGAAAAAGGTCAGGCCTGGAGAAAAGGTTTGGCTCGGCATAAGGTTAGGCCAAGAGAAAAGGTTAGGCTAGAGGAAAAGGTTAGGCCAAAGAAAAAGATTAGGCCAAGGAAAAGGTTAGGCCAGGGATCAAGATCAGACCAGGTGAAGAGGTTAAGCCAGGGGAAAAGGTTATGCCAGAAGAAAATGTTTGGCTACGGGAAAAGGTTTGGCCAAGGATAAATCTTAGGCCAGTGCAAAAGGTTAGGTCAGGGGAAAAGTTTAAGCCAAGGGTGATGGTTACAGAAGGGCAAAAGGTTTGGCTAGGGGAAAAGGTCAGTCCAAGGCAAGAGGTTAGGGCGAAATAGGGTGACCCGTCTGTCCTCTCTTGAAGGCTCCTGAGAAGAATCCTCCTCCTCCTGCTGTTCTGGGGCAAGGGAGGCGGACGGCTTTCCCTCCAGGGACTGGCTGTCCAGCAGCTCATTCCAGGATCCTTCACTGGCAAGGACGACGACGAGGTCTACTCCAATGGTCCTCTCCCTGTCTCCCACGCATGACTCTCGTGCAGCTCCTCACTCAACTCTGCTCCGAGAAGGATGGGGCGTATCCACGGAGGGGTAGCATCATCCACCTAGCCCGAGATGGCCAGGGAACCCCCGGCACTCCCCAACGGGTTTCTAGCCTCGGAGGGAAAGAGAAAGGCAAGAGTGAGCTCCCTAGACACACTCCCTGGGTTTCCCCTTCCAGCTCACCCCTGCACCTCGTCCCCCCCATCCCCCCATCTCCACTCAGCTCGGAAAGAGTCCCATCCCTTCCATTAGGGACAGACCCCACCAGTCTGATCCTTGGCGGAGCGGGATGGTCTCCTCTGGGGCCAGCGCCTCCTTCAGAACGTGGAGCTCTAAGCGGGAAAGAGGAGGAGTCTGGAGAGTAGGGAGAAGACAAGCCCATCGGCAAAGAGGAGGTAGGATGACCCCCATCACGAGAGCCGACAAGGGGAGCCAGGAGACTGAGGGGGGGAGTTCGAGCCGCGGGCAATGGGTCGGCCCCTTCTGGGGCCCGGCCCCCTCCCGGGCCCGTAGGAGGTGGCTCCGCCCATCCTCAGCCCTCCCGAAATACCGTGGCCCGATGACGAGAGACGAGGGTCTCGGACAACGGCCACTGCTCCAGAGACAGGACGTTTGCGTGGCGAGGGAGCCATCGGAGAGGGATTCCTAAAACCCTTCCACTCACTCAGGAGCAGAAGAAGAAGAATCCGGCTGCTGTGGGTCGTGTTCAACCCCTTCCTAGGTGTCCCACATAGGTCTCAGGGCTGGGAGGGGCACACGGGATTTAGGCGGGCCCCATGGATGGGGGACTCACCGTCTTCATCCCCATGGGACCGATGGGGGTCACTGAGGGCCAGGGAAGGCAAAGGATGACTGGCCCCAGGTCACCCCGCTGACAGGGGCGGGGCCGAGCGGAGATCCCACGTCCGTCGTACCTCGACTCCCCAGCCCGTGACCCTCTTTCCGTTGAGGGTCACTCAGCCTCCTCCCGTCCACAACCACGGCAGGAGGTCAGGAGAGGGGAGGGATGCTCCGCATCCCCGACCCCCAGACCAGTCCTGCAGGCAGGTCCCTAGGGAAAGGACCTGACCTCGGAGCCTTCCCAGCTAGCAAGGGAGACAGCCCCTAGCCAGCTTGACTCTTCCCCCGGGCCTGGACCCTCCCCCCCCGCATTCCCCTGCACCCGCCCAACTCCCTCAGAGACAGCCTCTGAGGAGTTCCAGCTCTGGAGGGATGAAGGAGGTGCAGGGTGACACGGGGGACAGGACTGGGAGTGCAGGGAGGAGTCACCCAGAATCTCGAGAAGTCACGGCCCTGGATCTCCCTCCTTCCTTCCTGCCTTCCTTCCTTCCCTCTTTCCATAGTAGGGACTGAGCACTGGCTAGGGGCAGAGCACGGGACTCAGCGCTTAGAAGTTCCCTTGCGGCCAGCCAGAGAGACCCTCCCTGTCCAAGGACGGGTTCACCGTCTCCACAGGGGAGACGGGCGGGCAGGCCCAACAGAACCCAAGACAAACAAGCCCGGGGGTGGGTCTTCTCCGTCCCCGGCCAATCGGAGAGAACTCGCTTCTTGCACAGGGCCCACGCCCCAGGCCTCCCCGGAGGGGCCTCAGCCTCATCCCGCTTCTTCCCCCTAGGATTCACCCAGACATACACCCCCTTCTCTCTGGGGTAGCAACGCAGTCCATTCAGTCAGGGGGAAAAGCTGCCAGTGGAGTCTGCCCACAGGAGAAGAGAGAGGATCCTCAAAGCCGAAGAGAAGAACTGAGTAACCATTTTTTTTCTGAAAAATGGTTCGGGGCCAGGCCCGCAAGGCCAAAGCTGGGGGAGGGCGGGGGGTGACCCATAACGGAACGATCAGGACTTGGGACCAAAGCTGCTAAGGCTAAGGCTGTGGGGGTCCCAAATGGAAAGGAAAGGATTTCGGGTCCATGGGCAAGGCACCCCAGTGCCACCCCTTCTCAGCACTGGGACTGGTGGCAAGTCACTTCACTTCACTGTACCTCAGTGACCTCCTCTGTCAAATGGGGAGGCAGACGGTGAGCCCCACGTGGGACCATCGGATCACCGCGGATCTCCTGGTAATAATACCATCATTATTATCATGAAAGGGCTTGTCCATAGAAACACAAATCCCAAACAGCTTTCCAGTGGGTCTCATCTTTGGCTTAACCCCCACCCTACCTTCCCACCTTGTCTCAGATCCCCCCTCCCAGCCCCTACTGCTGACACGCTGACACTGGCCCCAAGAAACAACCTGGGCCTTGAAAGTAGACAGACCACCACTCTGCCCACCTTGAGAGACCTCCTAAAATCACATCTTATCCAAGAGGTCTTCCCCAACTAAGACCCCTATTTCCTCTAACGATAATGATAATAACATTAATAATAATAATGGTATTTGTGAACTGATGAGGATGGCTTTCCCTCAAGGGACTGGATGTCCAGGAGCTAGGTAAGGGATAACTCACTTTCTAATACAATGGCTACTTGGTCTTCCCCACCCTCACCCCTCATGACTCACGTGGAGCCTTCTCAACTCTTCTCAAAGAAGAATGGGCTGGATACACTGATGGGCACTATCCTCCACCGAGCACTAGATTGCTAGGAAGCCACCAGCACTCACAACAGGTTTCTTCCCTGGGAAAAGAGGAAGCAAAGAGTGACCTACACATACACACTCACTTTGTTTCCCTTTCTAGCTCACCCATGCACCCAGTCCCACCCACTAAGCACTGAAATAGTCACATCACAGCAATTAGGTACATACCCTTATACTCAGATCCTTCCCTTACCTGTACTGTATCATCTGGATCCACCGCAGAAAACTGATGGTGGACCTCTAAGAGTCAAAGGGGATTCGTAGAGAATGAAGAAGAGAAGCATATCTGAAGGTATTAGGAAGGGAGACACCATAACGAGAGCAGAAAAGTGGGGACAGGTAGACTGAGGCAGTGAGTCAGAGCTGCAGGGAATGTGTCTGCAAATTCTGTAGCACTGTACTCTCCCAAGCCCTTATTACAGTACTCTGCACATACTAAGCACTCAATAAATAACAATGATTGATTGCAAGAGCATAGTGCTTCTGAGAACTTCCACAGCTACAGAAAGAGGGAGTTTGAGTGGCAAGGGAGCCATCTCAGATGGTTATTGATCTCTTCACCCCACTAATAATAATAATAATATTTATGGTATTTTTTAAGCACTTGCTAGGTGCCCAACAGTGTTCTAAGCACTGGGATAGACACACATTATTCAGGTTGTCCCATGTGGGGCTCACAGTCCTAATCCCCATTTTACTCATGGGGTCACTGAGGCCCAGGGAACTTAAATGACTTGCCCAAGGTCACCCAGCAGACAGGTGGCGAGGCCGAGATTGGAACCCACGTCCTCTGACTCCCAAGCCCTGGTTCTTTCCATTAAGTGACACTACACATCCTCCCACCCACAACAAGGGCATAAGGTCAGGATAGGTGAGGGATGATACCCCCCAACGGAATAGTCCTGCAGGGAGGTCATTAGGGAAATTACCTGACCTACAAGCTCTCCCAGCTACCAAGTAAGAAAGCCCCTAGCCAGCTTCACTCTTAAACTTAGACTGCCCCCCACCCCCTGGCCTGCCCAACTCCCTCAGAGGCAGCCACTAAGGAGTTCCAGCTCTGGAGGGACTAAGGATTTGCAGGGTGACCCTGTGGACAGGACTGTGGGTTCAGGGAGGATTAACCCATCTACAGAATTAAGGTTCCTGGATCTTCTCAGCCCCACAGTCAGGCCCGACAGAAACGGTACCCTCCACAGAGCCTCTGCCCCAGGCCATAACCTTTCATCATCCACACATACCCCCATCACCTTCCGTTAGAGATGAAAACTCAGCTCCTCTGCACCCTCCCTACATGATGACCATCTTCACAGCCAGGTAGTCTAAGAAGTTTCTGGTAGGCAAAGTGGCTGGTCCCTCTCTTCCCATCACTAGGACCCCTTAGACAGCCACCTCCAGATGGCTCCGACTTGAGTTTAGGAAGCTCCCGCAAGATCCAGCCTGCTTGTCGTGTCTCACGTGGACCGGGTCCATCCCAACCCATCCACAAACAGCCTCCCACCTACACAGTGGACATAGCAGTGGTCTCCCAAAACTTTAAGAGTCCTACTGAAACTGTTTCTTCTTCAGTAAGCTTCCCTGACTAAAACTCACATCATCCCCATGCCCAACCTCCCCCCACCGCCCCCCCCAAACACTCACACACTTTATTTATCCTTTCCACTCACCCATGCACATAGGCACACCCACCAAGCACTGAACTATACACCCTACAACCATTAGGTACAGATACTTCTAATTAGATCCTTACCTTACCTGTATTGCATTAATTGGGTCCTCCCCATTCAACTCCTATCACACCTATAAGATTGAAAGGGAACTCTGGTAGTATGTGGAAGACAATCCTATCTTGAAGGTGTAAGGGAAGGAGAGCAGAAAAGTGGGGCCAGATCTTTGGGGGTGATGAGTCAGGGCTGTAAAGAACATGTCGGTTAATTCTGTTTTTCTGTACTCTCCTAACGATGTAGTACAGTACTCTACACATAGTAAGCACTCAGGCAACACCACTGATTAATTGCAGGAAGGAAATGTCTCTGGGAATTTCCATAGCCACAGAGAAAGGTTGGAGAACAGAGAGGCAGTTTGAGGGGCCAAGAAGCCTTCTGAAATGGAGTGTGAGCCCCTTCATCCCACTACCCACTTCTCTCACAGGCACGAATAAGGATGGGAAAGGGGAAAGATTATACCTTGACATAATAGCCTGCCAAGGATGCCTTTAAGGCAATTACCTGGCCCAGAAGAGCCCCTAGTGTACAAGCCAAAGAGCAGATTCAAAGTTACCCCAAACTCCACACCTCCTTCACCCCCCAAACCTTCCTCTTCTCCTCCTCAACTCCACAGCCCCTCACATTAAAGCCACCACACTCAACTGCAAACAGCCTCAGGCTCTCGAGGCTTATATATGACAGGGAGGAGTCTGGCCTGACGTCAGTCATCCACCTGATTGGAAGCAGCTGGATTAGGGATCAGGTGCCCCGGGAGGAAGCCGTAGCAGCTTCATTGAACAGGGGATGACTTTGGGAAAGGTAGGGTAGGATGGGATAGGGGATAAGGGATAGGATTGGATTGAATCTCTAGCATGAAAGGATTTGTCCAGGGAAACACAAATTCCAAACAGCTCTCCAGGAGGTCTCATCTCGGGCCCGATCCCCACCTCACCTTTCTTTCCTGTCTGAGTTTCCTCCTCACAGCCCCCACATCCGACCTGCTGACACTGGACGCTAGGAGTCGTCTGAGCAGTCTGGCACTGTAAAGCAGAAAACCATCACTCTCCCCACCTGCAGAGCCCTCCTAAAATCACATCTCCTCCAAGAACTCTTCCCCAACTAAGCCCTCATTTCTATTCGACACAGAATGGAGTTCCACAAGAGGAGAAGAGCTGATTTTGGTTTTATTTTGGGCATGGGTGTTATGTTCTAATGCTTCATTGCTCCTAACGTCTCTGTCTCTCGTCTTTTGCAGCGCTGGAGAAGGAGACATAGAATATTGCAGACAACCTACTTTTATTGACGGGATTGAGGGGCAAACACTGTTCCCATGTCTGAGCCAACAGGACAGACTCATGCTCCCCTTATCCCTCCCACTCACCTCCTGCTCCCTCCAAAATACAGGACTCACTGCAGAGCTCTCCTCTGGGTAAGAGGCAGTATAGTTTGGGTCTAATGGAACCAAAATGTCACTGCACCTTCACCAGTCCTGACTGAAACACATTTGGAATTGTGGAACTTGACCTTAAGAGACCCCTGTGGATTAGTGCGAGGCCAGGTTCCCTCCCCCCTGCCCTTTGCCCTGCCCTCTGCTTCTGTGGGTCAAACCCTTCAGTCTTCCCCAGATTCTGCCATCTCCTAGCTGGAGAAGGAGGGGTAGGAGGTTGCAGACAACAGAGGTTTATTTGGCAGACACCATTTTCCCTCTCCTCCACCAAACATTAAACCTATCATCTGGAGAGATGAGGCTTATAGGCAGACCACCTCACTACGATGACTGCATCAATCTGCCTTTATTAATTTACGTATATAAATTAATATCTGCCTCCCTGCCTCCCCCTCTAGACTGTAAGCTTGTTATGGGCAGGGAATGTGTCTGTCCTATGGATCCTCTCCCAAGCGCTTAATACAGTGGTCTGCACACAGGAGGCACTCCATCCATCCAATTGACTGAAGATGCAGAACTGCATGCACACTGGATACAATTCAGTTTCTGGTTCAATGCTTGCCTTCTGTCCTCCCAGTCCACACTGCTATGACCTCGATTTCAGGCAGGAATCTGCACCACTCTGCTTCTCAGAGAGAAATAGTGGAGATACCCAGAGCTCTTCCTGATATTAGAAATCACACACTGGCACCATGAGTCCAAAAGGGTCCCTTCTCCGGAGAGTGAGGTTGTGCCGTGACCCCGCAGTCAGGACTGTAGTCCCAGAAAGACAAGATCCATCTATAGAATTAAGAGCCCTGGGTATTCATTCATTAATTAGTATTTACTGAGCACTTACTATGGGAAGAGCACTGTACTCATTGCTTGGAATGTAAAATTCAGCAACAGATAGAGGCCATCCCTACCCAATGATGTGCTCACTGTCTAAACAGGGGAGACAGGCAGCAAAGCAAAGCAGAACAAAACCAAAACAAGAATGTTTGTGGGTCTTCCCAGTCCCAGGCAAATCCAACAGAACTAGCTTCCTGCACAGAGCCCAGGACCCTGTTGTCCTGTGAGTGGCATCAGCCTCAACACTCTTCTTCCCCCCATTCGACACACACACAACACACACACACACACACACACACACACACTCCCTCTCTTTGGGGTAGCAATGCAGTCCATTCAGTAAAAGGGAAAATCTGGGAGTTGAGTCTCCCACAGTGTAAGAGAGATGATCCTCAAGGCTGAGGAGAAGCACTGAGGAACCATTTTGTTCCTAAACTGGAAATAAAATGGTTCGGGGACAGGCCTGTAAGGCAAAAGCGGGGGCCCCATAATGAAACGATAAGTATTTGAGGCCAAACCTGAAAGGACAAAAGGCTGGGAGGCCCAAATTGGAAGGAAAAAGATTTGGGGTACACCTGCAAGGCATAGGCTGGGGAGTAGTCGGGGGGGGTGCAGGGAAGATGGGCGGGGATATTGGAATGAAAGGCGTTCGGGGCCAAACCTGCAGGGCAAATTCTAGGGCATCCAAACTGGACCTAAAAGGGTTCGGGGCCAAACCTGCAAGGCAAAGGCTGTGGGGCCCAAAGTGGACCGAAAAGCGTTCGGGGCTGAACTTGCAATTCAAAGGATGAGGGACCCAAACTGGAACGAAATGTGTTTAGGGAAAAACCTGCAAGGCAAGCTCTAGGGCATCCAAACTGGAACTAAAAGTGTTCGGGGCCAAACCTGCAATTCAAAGGCTGAGGGACCCAAACTGGAACGAAATGTGTTCAGGGAAAAAGCTGCAAGGCAAGGGCTGCGGGAGCCAAATTGGAACCAAAAGCATTCCGCGCCCAACTTGCAAGGCAAAGGCTGATGGGACCCAAGTGGAACAAAAAGAGTTTGGGGCCCGACCTGCAAGACAATGGCTGCCTGGCCCAACCAGGAATGAAAAGTGTTCGGGGTGAAACTTGCTGCAAGGCAAAGGCTGCAGGGCTCAAACCTGAACGAACAAGATTCAGGGCCTAACCTGCACGGCAAAGGCTGCAGGGCCCAAAGTAGAACGAAATGGTTCTGGGCCAAACTTGCAGAGCAAAAGTGGGGGTGCAAACCTGCAAGGCAAACTCTAGGGGGCCCAACTGTAACCGAAAGTGTTCAGGGTCAAATTTGCAAGGCAAAGGCTGCATCACCCAAAGTGGAACCAAAACCATTCGGGGCCTAACCTGCAAGACAAAGGCTGCCGGGATCAAACTGGAACGAAAAGGGTTCAGGGCCAAACCTGCAAGGCAAACGCTGCCCGGCCCAAACAGGAACGAGAAGGATTCGGGGCCAAACCTGCAAGGCAAATGCTGAGGGGGCAAAACTGGAACAAAAAGGGTTCGAGGCCAAACCTGAAAGGCAAACTCTAGGGGTCCCAAACTGGAAACCAAAGCTTTTGGGGCCAAACCTGCAAGACAAACACTGCAGGGCCTAAATCGGAACCAAAAGGGTTTGGGGCCAAACCTGCAGGGCCCAACCTGTACAAAAAGGGTTCCTGGACAAACCTGCAAAGCAAAGGCTGCTGGGCTGAAACCTGAACGAAAAGGCTTCGGGGCCAAACATGCAAGGCAAACTCTGAGGTCGCCAAATAGGTACCAAATGTGTTTGGGGCTACGCCTGCAAGGCAAAGGCTGTGGGTCCCAAACTGAAAGGAAAAAGGTTCGGTGACACACCTGCAAGGCAAACTCTGGGTGTCTCAACTGGGACACAAAGGGGTTGGGAGACAAACCTGCAAGGCAAAGCCTGTGGGGCCCAAACATGAATGAAAAGTGTTTGGGCCCCAACTTGCAAGGCAAACTCTAGGGGTCCCAAACTGGAAACAAAAGGATTCGGGGCCAAACCTGAAGGCAATGGCTGTGGGGCTCAAACTAGAATGGAAAGGGTTTGAGGCCAAACCTGCAAGGCAGAAGTGGAGGGGTCCAAACTGGAACAAAAAGGGTTCGAAGCCAAACTTGAAAGGCAAACTCTAGGGGTCCCAAACTGGAAACCAAAGCTTTCGGGGCCAAACCTGCAAGACAAACACTGCAGGGCCTAAATTGGAAAAATTGGAACCAAAAGGGTTTGGGGCCAAACCTGCAGGGCCCAACCTGTACAAAAAGGGTTCCGGGACAAACCTGCAAAGCAAAGGCTGCTGGGCTGAAACCTGAACGAAAAGGCTTCGGGGCCAAACCTGCAAGGCAAAGTCTCCTGGGCCCAAACTCTACTGAAAAGGGCTTGGGCCAAAACTGCAGGGCAAGAGCTGGGGGGCCCAAACTGGAAGGAAAAGGGTTCGGGGCCAAACCTGCAAAGCAAAGGTGGGGGGCTCCAAACTGGATCCAAAGGTTTCGGGCCAAACCTGCAAAGCAAATGTGGGGGCCTCCAAACTGGATCCAAAGGTTTCAGGGCCAAACCTGCAAAGCAAAGGTGGGGGGCTCCAAACTGGATCCAAAGGTTTCAGGCCAAACCTGCAAGTCAAAGACTTCAGGACCCAAACTGGAACAAAAAGTGTTCGAGGCCAAACCAGCAAAACAAATGCAGGGGGCCCCGAAGTGGAAGAAAAAGAAAGTGTTAGAGGCCAAACCTGAAAGACAAAGGCTGCTGAACAGATACTGGAATGAAAAGGGTTCAGGGCCAAACCTGCAAGGCCAAAGCAGAGGGCCCCAACCTGGAACAAAAAGGGTTCAGCGAAAAACCTGCAAGGCAAAGGCTGCGGGACCCAAACTGGAACAAAAGGTGTTCAGGGCCAAACCTGCAAAGCAAAAACGGAAAAATCCATGTACAGTCAATATCCTCGGACTGCCGAGAACCCAAGTCGTCCGTTGTGAACTAATCCATTCTTTGGGTACTCTTTCCCTCATCTCCCCTGTGAACACAGGCAATGGTTTGTCAGAAAGGAGGACACAAATAACTTGAATGGTTTGAGGGTGCACTAGGTAGTGGTTTTTACCAAGGCCAGTCAGAGCCAACCAAGTCCAGACAAGTCCTCGGAGGAGCTTCCTGTTTGTTCCAGATCGGACTCAGCACTCACCTTAGCTCTCCGGGCCTCCTCTGAAGACATGGATAAGAAAATGCCCACCCGAAGGGTGAGGATGATGCTTCTCTACTGGTCCTGATTTGGGCACATCTGGAATGGTGGACCCTACCCCTAAAATAAATACAGTTGGATTAGTTACAGAACTTTAAGTCCAACCTGCACATGGCAAAGAGTAGCTATTAAGTACAATCCAAGGAGACATGGTCCCCGCCCTTCAGGAAAGGACAGTCTAGCAGGGGAAACAGGCACCTGACATTCTAGAACTGCTTCCTATGGTCAATTTTAGTGTTTAAGTGCCCAGCAGGTAAGGATTAGTGAATGCCCAAGTCTTTAAACAATGAGAGCAATCAAGTGCCAGTTTGGGGGGGAAACACGGTGGAGAGATGAAGGGTTAATCATACACAGCCCCTGGAGAAGATGTCATGTCAGAAGATCCTCAATGAGGTAAGGCAATAGTCTGCCACATGAGAAGGTTGGGGAGGAGTTTGAGGGTCAAAGGAAAAGTAAGCAAGAGAATAGTGAGAGACGAGATAGAGAGACAGAGAGAGAGGCATGATGAGTAGCTCACCTCCAGTGTGAAGTGTGTGGGCTGATTAGTAGGGAGAGAAGAGAAAGGCTAGGTAGTGGGTATCTGTGAGACGATCTGTGGGCTAAAGGAATGGGGATAGTATGAGAATAGAAGAGAATCCAACCTTGGGGAGGGCACCCACAGGAAGTGTCAGAGGAAGAACAGGCAAAAAAGACTAGAGGAGGACAGCCAGGAGGTGACTCGGGTGGAGAAACTGATGAGAGTATATCGTGTTCACCGGTGCATAGAGTGGTTCACAGGGTGAGACACAGCTGCGAGGTCGAGAAAAAAGATGGCAGAGGAGGAGGATGAGGAGTTTTAGGAAGTAATAGTACTGATTCAATACTCCCTAAATGCAGAGCATGTTACTAAGCACTGGCAGTTGCCTCAGTGACAAGAAGGGAGTTGGGGGCACTGAGGGTTTAAGGCAGGACTTAAAAGTCTAGAACAGATGGTGAAGGCAATAGGCATGGGAGTCACTGAGGGAGGGGAATCACTGTTGCCGAGCAGTGAACAGGCAAAGTCAAATTCCTTTTCACGAACTATGAGATTTTCGAGGTGGTCCTAGTGACTAGATTCCCCCCAAGAGCACGATGCACAGTGAGTGGTCTGATGGAGCTCCTGCAAGTGGAGAAGAAAACGCGGGATGATGCAAACAATGCAGCTTCTCCAAAATTAAGTGTTCACAGTGTCCTCCACCCCCCACAAGTCAACCTACTGTTCGACAGGCCTGGGACAACCACCACAGATGCTGGTGCTTCTCCAGTGTTCCCTACCTGCCATTTGATCCCCCCACTCCCAGGCAGGGAGAGGCCTGGACTTATAAAGCAAGAAGTGTCCAGTTCAATGGCAGACTAAAAAGGGGAGTGCTAAATCCTGCAATATCCGGGACCCAAACTTTCTAAACTCCCTATGAAGACTACAGGATTGGAGGCTACAGGATTCCAGAAAAGAATGGGATGCACAAACACACACACCAAAACAGCCAGTCCCCTGGGAGCAACATGAATGAGATAGAGAAAGGTCCCTTCTCTAATAATAATAATGTTGGTATTTGTTAAGCGCTTACTATGTGCCAAGCACTGTTCTAAGCGCTGGGGTAGATAGAGGGTAATCAGGTTGTCCAACGTGAGGCTCACAGTTAATCCTCATTTTACAGATGAGGTACCTGAAGCACAGAGAAGTTAAGTGACTTGCCCACAGTCACACAGCTGACAAGTGGCAGAGCTGGGAGTCGAACCCATGACCTCTGACTCCGAAGCCCAGGTTCTTTCCACTAAACCACGCTGCTTTCCTATATCTAGGAAATAGAGATGTGCAAGGAAGATTCAATGAGTACTGTTCACTACTATGCTATACCCTATGCTTCACACTGGACCCCTGTGTACCCCAGGGACCCTTTCCCTCCAACTATCTGGTCTGTAAGGTTGGTATTCCCGATTCCAGAGGTACCAAGCGCATTTGTATGTGGGACAGAATAATCAGTTTCTAGTACAGTGCCTGCATTTTCAGTTGCCCAATCTGGATACTTGACTGTCAATGCAACTTATCCACTGTGCCTCACTGTGACACTTACCACTAGTATCCATTTCCAAAAATCCTCATAACTCATTTTCTCAGCAGATGATGAGATAGACAGTGATTAGCCCTGCTGTACTCATGACAAAGCACCACCTACCTGGCTTCCCCAGAAGCCCATATCAGACACAGAAGAGTTCCTTCCTTTGGCATCTGAGGACGTGCAGAGTGATTGGGAAGGCAGGATTTTGACTCACCTAGAGAATTAAAGGGCTCGGGTCTTCAGTCCCACAGTCAAGCCAAACAGAACCAGCACCTTCCACAGAGCCCCAGACCCATTTTCTAAAACCAGCTTCTGTCAACAGTGGTATCCTCCTGGTCATGGTTCTGACTTCCCACCCAGCTAAGGCCGCTCCCCACATCCATCATTCTTTCATTTAATCGTATTAATTGAGCGCTCACTGTGTGCAAAGCACTGTACTAAGTGCTTGGAAAGTACAATTTGGTAACAGAGAGAGACAATCCCTGCCCACAAATAGGTTCACAGTCTAAGCAGCGGAGACAGACAACAAAAGAAAACAAGTAGTCAGGTATCAGTGTCCACCCACCACCTAAAACTCAACCAGTCCAAGACTGAGCTCCTTTTCTTCCCTCCCAAACCCTGTCCTCTCCCTGACTTCACCGTCACCGTCACTGTGTACGGCACGACCATCCTTCCCGTCTCACAGGCCTGCAACCTTGGTGTCATCCTTGACGCTGCTCTCTCATTCACCCCGCACATCCAATCTGTCACCAAAACCTGCCGGTCTCACCTTCACAACGTCACCAAGATCCACCCTTTTCTCACCATCCAAACTGCTACCTTGCTGGTACAAGCTCTCATAATTGCCTGACTGGATTATTGCATCAGCTTCCTCTCTGATCTCCCATTCTGTCTCTCCCCGCTACAGTCTATTCTTCATTCTTCATTCATTTTATCTATCTACACAAACGCTCTAGGCATGTCTCTCCCCTCCTCAAAAACCTTCAGCGGTTCCCCATCAACCTTTGCATGAAACAAAAACTCCTCATCCTTGGCTTCAAAGCTCTCCATCACCTGGCCCCCTCCTACCTCACCTCACTTCTCTCCTTCTACAGCCCACCCCATATACTCGGCTCCTCTGCCACTAACCTCCTCACGGTGCCTCGTTCTCATCTTTCCCCCCACTGACCCCTGGCCCAAGTCCTACCACTCATCTGGATTGCCCTCCCTCCTTACATCTGCCAAACCAAGTCTCCCTCTTCAAAGCCCTACTGAGAGTTCACCTCTTCCAGGAGGCTTCCCAGACTGAACCCTCCATTTCTCTCTGTCCCTCCTCCACTCCCCTCCCCTATTCCCCCATTACCTCCCTCTGCTCTTCCCCCTTCCCCTCTCCACAGCACTTGTGTATATTTGCATATATTATTCATTACTATATTTTGTTAATGATGAATTTATATCTATGATTCTATTTATCTTGATGGTATTGATGCCTGACTACTTGTTTTGTTTTCTGTCGTGCTATTTAGACTGTGAGCCCATTGTTGGCAGGGATTGTCTCTCTCTCTTCCCGAATTGTACATTCCAAGAACTTAGTACAGTGTTCTGCACTTAGTAAGTCCTCAATAAATACTATTGAATGAATGAATCATTAATAAAATAGAGTAATAAATAATATATACAAATATGCACAAGTGCTGTGGGGAGAGGAAGGGGGAAGAGCAGAGGGAGGGAGAAGAATGGACCAGACTGTCCAAACTATGGAGGGATGATCCTCAAGATCAGGGAAGTGCACTGATCTGCCTTTGTACAGCAATTAATAGCTAGTCAGAGCCTCCCCTCTGTCATCAATGCCAACATATACACTGCCAGACAATGAGGCGAGGGACATCCTGCTGGGTCTCAGAGCTGTCTAGACAAGGAGCTAGGAAGAGACTCACTGGTGAGGCCTCCTCTGGCAATACAGGATCCTGGAACATCTGTCCGAAGATGGAGGAGTACTACTGGACCTCTGCCGCGGGTCGTGCCGATGCACATTTGAAACCTTGGCAGGGATGCCTGGCTTAGTAATCCTGAAGATACGCATTTCTCAGAGTGCCCTATATCTAAAGCTGAAGACCACAATTAAATCGCCAGGCGTTCATGTCTCCAAGAGGATCAGTCTTCTGGAAGCTGGAGAGAAAAGGTTACGCTTTCAGGCTTTTTTTAAAAAAAAGCAACAAAACATGAGGCATTAAGTTTTCCCTCCTCCACATGACCTTACCACCAGGAGTTCGGAAATCTACAGACCTAAACAATCAATCCCAAGTACGTTTAAGAAAAAACTCTGCCCTACTAATACTTAACCACCCCCTCCAAATTTGTTAGCCCAAGAGGTGGTTGTAGTCCCAGGACTGGAGGTTCAATCCAAACTGAACAAAGTTCAGTTCGGGGTACAATGCTGGCACTCCATGCACCCTGTTCACACCTTTGACAACTGAATCTCACTACTCTGCTTTTCAGAAAGGAATGGGGTAGATACACTGATTATCTTCCTCCTGACTCTGGACACTAAACTCCCAGAAGCCGCCACTGCCAGGCCAAGACAGGTCCCTTTTCCAGGGCCTGAGAATGTGTAGTTTGACCCTGCAGACAGGACTGTGCGTGCAGGGAGGTTTAATCCAGGTAGGGAATTAAGGGCCCTAGGCCTTCTCAGTCCCACAGTCAAGTCAGACAGAACCAGTTCCCTGCACAGAGCCCCAGGCCCTGTTTCCAGAATCAGCCTCCAAACCTAGAGTGGCAGCCTTGTCTTTACTATCCTTCCCCAAAGGCTTAGCCCCTTTAATACATGCACACACACACACACCACATACACAGACACACACAAATCCTTCCCTTTGTGGTGGCAACATAGTCCACAGTTCAATCTCTAACTGGTGGGGCAAGTCTGGGGATTGACTTGACTGTGCCCACGCTGGAGGGGGATGGGCCTCAAGGCCAGGACAACACATTCCACAGCATCTGTTTGGACAGAAATAGCTGGTCAGATTCCACCCTTGGTCCTACTACCCCAAGCTGTGCAGCGCGGGGCTTCTGTCTGTGTCTGAGTCACCCAGCAGGGGTGTGGGCAAAAATTTGGGACTCACCACCAAAAACTCCTCCGGGTGTCTCGGGAAGGAGCCTGGAGCATTCCCCTCATGGAGGTTGATTGTTGCTGGAGCTTCTCCCACCCATCCTGGCTGAAACTCATATGGGGTTGAGGAAACTGGCCCTGGAAGACACACGTGGATTAGTGAGATTAAGGGGCTGGGTTCCTTCCTTCTGAAGTCCTTGTCTCTTACCGAACACCTCTGCCTACAGGAACATCATTTCTCACAGTTAGAGACAGAGGGATAAGGGGTGGCAGGCAACCTAGTTTTTTGGGTAAATTTTTTCTTGTGGGGGGGCGGTGATGGTGGTCACAAATACTGACCACCACATCTTAAACTGACAGAGCATGGGTTTGGGATTAAGAAGACATGAGCTTTATTCCCAGCCCTGCCACTTGTCTGCTGGGTGACCTTGGTCAAGCCACTGAACTTCCCTGTGCCTAAATTACCTCATCTGTAAAATGGGGATTGACTCTAAGCCCAGTGTCAGAGAAAATGATGACTTTGTATCTACCCCCAGCACACAGAACAGTGCTTGGAACAGAGTAAGCACTTAAATACCATAATTGTCATTATTATTACGATACTTTACCCTATTAGTATTTAGCAGCCCCCTCCTCAGAACCCCAGCAGGCACTCAATCTCCAGGGACTGGATATGCAGGACAAATGGATGAGTCAATTCCTAATAGAAAACCTCCTGCTCCACTCCTCCCCACCACACCACTGTTGACTCCCTCGAGTCATCCTAATCTGAGCTGTGCAATGCTGAGGTTGGGGATTTGGGACTCCTTTCTGGGTCTCTGCCAACAGTAGAAACTCATGCCACCTTTCTCTCCCCCCCAACCCCCAAAACACACACTCCCCACCCCTCCAACAAATGCAACTCACTGCAAAGACATCCTCCGGGCACAAAGCAGAGGCTGGATGTGAATGAAGCGAGGTGTCACTGGAACTTCTCCATTTCTGACTGAAACCCACCTGGAGCTATATAACTTTGCCTTAAGACACACGGGGATTAGTGAGCCCGAGTGGATGGGGTTCCCCCATCCTGCCCTCTGAGGTCCACTTCTGGAGCCAAAGCCTTCAGTGTCCAGCAAATTCAGTTTGTTGAAGAGTTGAAGAGAGAAGGCTAGGAGACTGCAGGCAACTGAGTTTTTTTGGTTGTTTTTTTTTGCAGACACAATTTTCCCACTTCCCCACCAGACACTGAACTTATTGTCAGGAAAAATTAGGTGTATAGACATACCACAGCTAAGCTAACTGCAATACTCTGCCCTATTTATACTTAGTGGCCCACTCTCAGAAAGTCAACTTAGTTACTCCAAAAGGAATTTGTTTTCCAGACACTGGAGGTCCAGCAAAATTGTTTAAATCAACCTCTAGTACCAAGCCTCACTGCTCTGATCCTCCCAAACCACACCCCTCCTGTCTTGTTCTCGGGCACAAGTCCACAAGGCTCTGCTTCTCAGAGATGAATGGAACAGATACATTGCTGCCACCTTGTCCTGTTCCTGACACTACACCTCTGGAAGCCACGACTCCCCAACTCTGTAAGGTCTCTTCTTCAGGGACTGAGCATGTGCAGGGTGACCTGCATACAGGACTGTGGACACAGAGAGATCTGACCCATCTATAGAATTAAGGGAGCCTCGTCTTCTCAGTCCCGCAGTCACGTGCAACAGAACCAGTTCCCTGCAAAGAGCCTCAGCTTCCAGAACCAGCCTTTGTACCAGGAGTGGCGGCCCCCCACCTCACTATCCTATCCCAAAAGCTAACCAGTCACTCAGTCTCTCTCTCTCTCATGCATGTACGCACACACACACACACACACGCACACAAAACCTTCCCTTTGTGGTGGCAATATGGCCCACAACCTCAGCTTTCCAGGATGCAGTAAATCTGGGAATTGATTTTGCCTGGATCCACACTGGAAGGGCCTACTCCTCAAGGCCAGGTGAGTTGTTTACAGAGTAATAAACTAGCAGATTCTCCCTGGACTCATCCTACCCCAAGCAGTGCACTGCAGTGGGCTGGTGATGTGGGATTCTTGTCTGGACCAAGCTGATAGGACACAGACCTGGCGCGGGAGACAAGGGGGAGGAGACTTGTGACTCACCAACAAAGCCTTCTCTAGATAAGGGGCAGTAAAGCTTGGAGCATGAATCTCATAGAAGCGATTTGTCACTGGAGCTTCTTCACCGGTCCTGGCTGAAATCCATCTGGAGTTGTGGAACCTGGCCTTAAGTCACATGTAGATGACAGAACCCAAGAGTCTTTGTTCCCCTATCCTGCCCTTGAAGGTCTCTCTGGCTAAACCCTTTAGTGTCCAGTCTACTCAGTTGTTTCCAAGCTGAAGAACAAGGGGTAGGAGATTGCCGACAACTTCTTTTTTTTTTGGCAAATACTTCCTCCTACCCCCCACCTTACCTATCAGTCAACTGTATTTATTGAGCTATTACTGTTTGCAAAACACTGTACTAAGTGTTAGGGAGAGTACAAGAGACATATTGCCTGCCCACAATGAGCTAACAGTCTAGAGGAGCGGACAGATAGTAATAGAAAGAAATTACAGATGTATGCAAGTGCTGTGGGACTGAGGGGTGGTGGTGATGAATCAAGGGGGCAGGTGAGGGTGACACAGAAGAGAGTGGGAGAAGAGGAAAGGAGGACTTATTGTGGGAAGGCTTCTGGAAAGAGATATGTCTTCAGTACGGCAGAAAGAGTAATTGTTGGTCAGCTCTGAGAAAAGAGGGACATCCAGAGGTGGGACACCGGTGAGAGGTAAGCAGCAAAGTAGAGACAACATCAAGACACTGTGAGAACGTTAGCATTAGAGACAAGTGTGTGGGCTGGGTTGGAGTAGGAGAATAGTGAGGTGAGGTAAGAGGGAGCAAGGTCATTGAGTATTTAAATAATGATAATAAAAATGAAAATGGCATATGTTAAGGGCACTGTTTTAAGCACTGATGTAGATACAAGTAAACTGGGTTGGACACAGTCCCCATACCACATAGGGCTCAGAGTCTTAATGTCCATTTGACAGAGGAGAAAACTGAGGCACAGAGAAGGTAAGTGACTAGCCTAAGGTCACACAGCAGACAAGTGGCAGAGCTGGGAAAAGCCAATGGTAAGAGTTTCATTGTGATGCAGAGGCAGATGGGCAGTCACTGGGGAGAGGAAATATGACCTGATTGTTTTTGGAGAAAAATGATCTGGGCAGTAGAGTGAAGGGACAAGTTAAGTGGGAAGAGGCAGGAGGCAAGGAGGTTAGCAAGGAGGCTGATACAATAATCAAGGTGGGATAGAATAAGTCATGGGATTAACATGGTAGTTTGGATAGAGGAAAGGGAGGATTTTAGCCATGTTATCAGGGTATAGTGATGGATTAAATGGGAGAGATGAGTGGGGGATAATGCCTAGGTTCTGAGCTTGTGAGACAGGAAGATTAGTGGTGCCGTCTACAGTGATGGAAAAATCAGGGGGAGGACAGGTTTGGCTGCCAAGGTAAAAGGTTCTGTTTTAAACATGTTAAATTGGACGTGACATGAGGACATCCAAGAAGGCAGGAAGAAATGGGAGAATGTCCAGAGAGAGAGAGAGGTCCATTATTGAGAACCTCCAGTGGTTGCCCATCCACCTGCAAATCAAATGGCAACTCCTTACCATCAGTTTTCAAGCACAGTCACCTTGTAACCTCCTGCCTCACTATCATACTACATCCCAGTAGGTCTACTGCCGACCTACTCACTCCACCTCAACTCTGTCTATCTTGCCGCTGACCTCTCGCCCATGTCCCCCTCTGGACTCAAACATCTTCAGTCTTTATATCTTACACGAAATGACTCCCCCCAGCCTCCAAAGCCTTATTGGAGTCAAGTATCCTTCAAGAGGCCTGGCCTAAGGCCTCTTTGCTTTTTGTTCCACTCCCTTCAGTGGGTCTCTCCCATTCCCCTGTCCCAGCACTAATGGATATAGGGATAATTTATTCATTACATTAAACGTTTGTCTCCTCTATATTCTAAGCTCCCTAGGGGCAGGGAATGGGACACTTCATACAGTGCTGTGCACACCTTAAGCGCTCAACACAGTTGATTGATTGGAAGACCTCTGGAATAGTGTTCATAGAGGCCCAGATCATGTCACCGTGGCTTCTGTCAGCGGCCGAAAGCCCCTTCTGTCAGACACTTGGTCTCCAGGAGAAACATCTGTCTGACGGAAAGGAAGAGAGAGTGGGTTGCAAAAAAATCTAGTTTTGCAAACTAAAGTCTCCCCCAAAACATGGATGGTCTTGGAGAGGTGAGGTTTACAGGCAAAGCTCAGCATAGCTACATTATGCACCTCTTCCCTCCACCTTGAGATCCAGCTGTTAGTCCAGGAGGGGTTCATTCGCCAGGGATGAGAGGCCCAGCCCCTACTGCAGGCTAGACAGAATTCAGCCTTAAAGTAACAACAAGAAAAACAACGGTGGTATTTGTTAAGCGCTAACTATATGCCAAGCACTGTTCTAAACCCTGGGGTAGATACAGGGTCGCTGGCGGGGCTCACACTTTGAATCCCCATTTTACAGATGAGGTAACTGAAGAACAGAGAAGTTAAGTGACTTGCCCGAGGCCACAAAGCAGACAAGTGGTGGAGGTAGGATTAGAACCTATGTCCTCTGACTCCCAGGTCCGTGTTCTTTCCACTAAGCCATGCTGCTTCCCATGTCTCTTCCACCGGCACCCCCGCTGAATTACTCTGAGACTGAAGTTCGCAAGGCTTTGCTCCTCAGAGAGGATTGGAATGGATATACTGATGCCACTCCGTCCTACACTAGAACCCCAGAAGCCACCACTGTCAAATCCAGAAAGGTTCCTTTTCTGGAGACTGAGGACGTGCAGGGTGACTCTGCAGACAGGGTTGTGGGCACAGAGGCCTGACCCCTCAATAGAATTAAGGGGCCCCGGGTCTGCTCTGTCCCACATTCAAACAGAACCAGTGCCCTGGTCAGACCCTCAGTTAACAGAACCAACTTCTGTGCTGAGAGTGATGGTCCTCTCACTAACCCTCCCACCCCCAACTCACTACATACACACCTTTCCCTTTTGGGTGGGAGCCCAGACCGTGACCATCTTGACAAGCAGGACATTTCTGGGAATTGGCTTAAGACCACATTACAGAGATGGTCTATCAGGCAAGGTATCTCGGTAGAGAGAACAACAGACAGATCAGATTCTCCCCGGGTCCATCCTACCTCGAGCAGTGTGCTGCCAGGACTGAGACATGCCACCGGGGGATTTGGGACTCACCGAGGCCTTCTCTGGGGATGGCGCAGAAGAGCCCCTACCCGATGGAGTAGGGGGTCACAATGGAGCACTTGATAGGAGGTCTGTGTCTGGAGCTGGGGAACCGGGCCTTGAAAGCCACACCTGAATTAGTAATGTAAAGGGGTGTGGGTGCCCCACCCTGCCCTCTATCATCAGCAAGTGATCTCAGCTGGAGAAGGAGTTGGGAGGGTGGGGAGAGAATTTGCAGGCAACCTAGTTTTCTTGCAAGCACTTGGCCCTCCAACCCCCACCCCCAGGACACTGGCCCTAACAGAGAGAGGTGTAGAGACAGGCCACCCTTAAGCCAGTTGCTTACTCTACCCTAAACCAATACCAACGTGCACCTCAGATCCAAGTGTGTAATTCCAGAAATGGCTTGTCCTCAAGGGACTGGAGGACCAGCAGCTAAGCATGGGATAATTCAGTTTCTAATATAATGCCTACCCTGTCCTCCCCACCCACACCCCTGATCACTCACATGGAGCCCACTCAACTCTTCTCAGAGAAGAATGGGGTGGAACCACTGACGGGCACAGTGCTCCAACTAGTACTCAATTGCCAGAGGCCAGCAGCCCTCATAAAACTGTTCCTTCCATGGGAGAAGAGGACGCAAAAAGCGATCTTGACAGACACATACAGATGCACACACAAACCTCCCTGCTCCCCTACCCCCACCACACACACCGGGCGCCAAACCCACACTTTATTTTCCCTTCAAGCTCAGCCACTAATAATAATAATAATTCTGATATTTGATAAGCGCTTACTATGTGCAGAGCACTGTTCTAAGCGCTGGGGTGGATACAGGGTCATCAGATTGTCCCACGTGAGGCTCACAGTTAATCCCCATTTTACAGATGAGGTAACTGAGGCACAGGAAGTTAAGTGACTTGCCCACAGGCAAACTGCTGAAAAATGGCAGAGCCGGGATTCAAACCCATGAAAGCCCAGGCTCTTTCCAATGCGCCAGGCTCTTTCCACTGAGCCACGCTGCAATGATTCACGCCACACCAATTAGGTACATATCCTTATACTCAGATCCCTCCCTTCGCTGCAGTAGATCATCTGGGCCCACCCCCATTCAACTCATACTGGACCTCTAAGATTCAAAGGGAATTATTTTGGAATACAGAATACAAGTACATCTGAATGTCTAAGGGAGACAGACACCATAATGACAGCAGAAAAGTTGGGGCAGGTATACGGAGGTGGTGAGTGAGGGCTGCAGGAAACATGTCTGCTAATTCCATTGGATTGTCCTCTCCCAAGCGCTTAGAACAGTATTCTGCACATACTAAGCATTCAGTAAGTACCATTGATAGCTTGTAAGAGGGAAGGGTCTCTGAGAACTTCCACAGCCACAGAGAGAGGCTGGAGAACAAAGATGCAGTTTGAGCGGCTAGGGAGCCTTCCGAGTTGGAGTAATAGGGCCTTCGCCTCTCTACCCACCCCCAACACCCAAAGGAGGCACGAATGATGTCAGGATAGATGAGGGACGATACCCTCACAGAACAGCCCTGCAGGGAGGCCTAGAAGAGCTCCCAGCTAACAAACCAGAAAGCACCTAGCCAGCTTCATTCTTAACACTTTACTCTCCCCCCCCCCACAACTTCCCAGAGGCAGTCACAGAGGCATTCTAAGTTCTGCAGGGGAGGAGGATGAGCAGGGTGACCCTGAGGACAGGAATGGGGGCTCAGGGAGGATGGAACCATCTATAGATTTAAGGGCACTGGATCTTCTCATTCCCACAGTCAAGTCCAACAGAACCAGTTCCCTACACAGGGTTTTAACCCCCATTTCCTGAACCAGCCTCAGTGCTCAGAGTGACAGCCCTCTTTCCTCACCACAGCCTCCTACTCCTCCTGCTGCTGCTGCTGTGCTGTGCACCCCGCACGCTCCGCTCCTCCGCCGCCCACCTCCTCACCGTCCCTCGGTCTCGCCTATACCGCCATCGACCCCTGGGCCACGTCCTCCCGTGGTCCTGGAATGCCCTCCCTCCTCACCTCAGACGATCTAATTCTCTTCCCCTCTTCAAATCCCTACTTAAATCTCATCTCCTCCAAGAACCCTTCCCAGACTTAGCTCCCCCCCTTTTCCCTCTGCTCCCTCTACCCCTCCTTCACCTCTCCGCAGCTAAACCCTCTTCTCTCCCTTTTTCCTCTCCTCCTCCTCCTCCCCCTCTCCCATCCCACACCCTCAGCATTGTACTCGTCCGCTCGACTGTATATATTTTTATCACCCTATTTATTTTGTTTAATGAGATGTACATCACCCTGATTCTATTTAGTTCCCATTGTATTTATGAGATGTTCTTCCCCTTGACTCTATTTATTGCCATTGTTCTTGTCTGCCTGTCTCCCTCGATTAGACTGTAAGCCCATCAAATGGCAGGTACTGTCTCCATCTGTTGCCGACTTGTTCATTCCAAGTGCTTAGTACAGTGCTCTGTACATAGTTAGCGCTCAATAAATACTACTGAATGAATGAATGAATGGAAAAAGGTCAGGCCAGTAGAAAAGGTTTGGCTAGGGGAAAAGGTTAGGCCAGGAAAAAGGGTTTGGCTAGGAGAACAGGTTAAGTTAGGAGAAAAGGTTTGGCTAGGGGAAAAGACTAGGCCCGAGAAAAAGTTTGGCCTGGCGAAAAGGTGAGGCGAGTTGCAAAAGTTAGGCCAGGGGCAAAGGTTAGACACGGGAAAAGGTTAGGCAAATAGAAAGGTTAGCCTAAGGGAAAACGTTAGGCTAGGAGAAAAGGCTTGGCTAGGGGACAAGGTTAGGCTAAGGGAAAGGTGAGGCGAGGGGAAAACACTAGGCTACGGGACAAGGTAAAAGTAGAGGAAAACGTTGGCCAAGGGGAAAGGTATAGGGGAAAAGGTTAGTATAGGTATAGGTTAGGGGAAAAGGTTAGTCTCAGGGAAAAGGTTAGGCTATGGGAAAGTTTGAGCTAGTGGAAAACATTACGGCAAACGATAAGGTGACAGCAGCGGAAAAGGTTCGTCTGGAGCACAGGTTTAGGCCACGGGAAAAGGTTAAGCCAGGGGAAAAGGTTTGGCTAGGTGAAAAGGTTAGGCCAGGAGAAAAGTTCAGAGCAGGAGAAAAGGTTTGGCTAGGGTAAAATGTTAGGCCAGGGAAAAGGTCAGACCAGAAGAAAAGGTTTGGCTAAGGGAAAAGTTCAGGCCAGGGAAAAGTGTTAGGCCAGGAGAAAAGGTTTGGCTAGGGAAAAAGGTTAGGCCAGGAGAAAATGTTTGGCTAGTGGAAAAGGTTAGGGCAAGAGAAAAGGTTTGGCCAGGGGAAAATGTTTGGCCAGGGGAAAAGGTTTGGCTAGGTGAAAATGTTAGGCCTGGAGAAATGGTTTGGCTAGGGGAAAAGGTTAAGCCAAGAGAAAAGGTTAGGCCAGGAGAAAAGGTTAGGCCAGGAGAAAAGGTTTGGCTAGGGGAAAAGGTTATACCGGGAGAAAATGTTTGGCTAGTGGAAAAGGTTAGGCCAGGAAAAAAGGTTTGGCTAGAGGAAAATGTTAGGCCAGGAGAAATGGTTTGGCTAGGGGAACAGGTTAATCTAGGAAAAAGTGTTAGGCCAGCGAAAAAGGTTAGGCCAGGAGAAAAGGTTTGGCTAGGGGAAAAGGTTAGGACAGGCAAAAAGGTTAGGTGAGGAGAAAAGGTTAGGCCAGGAGAAAAGGTTTGGTTAGGGGAAAAGGTTAGGCCAGGGAAAAAGGTTAGGCCAGGAGAAAAGGTTAAGCCAGTCGAAAAGGTTAGGCCAGGGGAAAAGGTCAGGCGAGGAGAAAAAGTTTGGCTAGTGGAAAAGGTTACGCCAGGAAAAAGGTCAGACTAGAGGTTTTGGCTAGGGGAAAAGGTTAGGCCCGAAGAAAAGTTTTGGCTAGGGGAAATGGTTAGGCTAGGAGAAAATGTTACGCCAGGAGAAGAGGTTTGGCTAGGGGAAAAGGTTAGGCCAGAAGAAAGGTTTTGGCTATAGGAAAAGGTTTGGCTAGAGGAAAACGATTCGCCCAGAGAAAAAATTTGGCCTGGCGAAAAGGTGAGGTTTGTTGGAAAATTTAGGCCAGGGGCAAAGGTTAGGCAAATGGAAAGGTTAGGCTAAGGGAAAACGTTAGGCTACGAGAAAAGGCTTGGCCAGGGGAATCGGCTCAGCCAGGGGAAAAGTTTAGACCTGGGGTAAAGGTTGGACCCGGGGTAGAGGTCAAACAAGGAGTAGAGGTCAAGCCAGGGGTAGAGCTCAGGCCAGGGGTAGAGGTTAGGGCAGCGGAAAAGGTCACGCCAGGGGAAGAGGTCAGGCCAGGGGAAGAGGTCAGGCCAGGGGAAAGGGTCTGGCCATGGGAAAGAGTCAGGCCAGGGGAAGAGGTCAGGGCAGGGGAAAATGTCAGGCCAGGGCAAAAGGTCAGGCTAGGGGAAAACGGCAGGCCAGGTGAAACGGTTAGGCCGGGGAAACTGTTAGGCCAGGGGAAACGGTTAGGCCAGGGGCACCGGTTAGGCCAGGAGCACTGGTTAGGCCAGGGGAAAATTTAAGCCCAGGCGCAATGGTTAGGCCAGGGGCAACCGTTAGGCCAGGGGCAACCCGTTAGGCCAGGGGACCCGTTAGGGCAGGGGTACCCGTTAGGCCAGGGGCAACCGTTAGGCCAGGGGAAATGGTTAGGCCAGGGGAAACGGTTAGGCCAGGGGAAATGGTTAGGCCAGGGGAAACGGTTAGGCCAGGGGAAATGGTTAGGCCAGGGGAAATGGTTAGGCCAGGGGAAATGGTGAGGCCAGGAGAAATGGTGAGGCCAGGGGAAATGGTTAGGCCAAGGGAAAAGGTTAGGCCAGGGGAAAAGCTTAGGCCTTGGAAAAGATTTGGGTGGCGGAAAAGGTTAGGCCAGGAGGAAAGGGTAGGCCAGGGGAAAAGGTTAGGCCAGGGGAACAGGTTAAGCTAGGGAAAATATTTGGGTTGGGGAAAAGGTTAGGCAAGGGGGAAAGGTTAGGGTAGGGTAAAATGTTAAGCTGGGGAAAATTTAGGCCAGAGGAAAAGGTTATTCATTCATTCAATAGTATTTACTGAGCGCTTACTATGTGCAGAGCACTGTACTAAGCGCTTGGAATGTACAAGTCGGCAACAGATAGAGACAGTCCCTGCTCTTTGACGGGCTTACAGTCTAATCGGGGGAGACAGGCAGACAAGAACAGGCAATAAATAGAGTCAAGGGGAAGAACATCTCAATAAAACAATGGCAACTAAATAGAATCAGGGTGATGTACATCTCATTAAACAAAATAAATAGGGTGATGAAGATATATACAGTTGAGCGGACGAGTACAGTGCTGAGGGGGTGGGACGGGAGAGGGGGAGGAGGAGAGGGAAAGGGGGGAGAAGAGGGTTTAGCTGCAGAGCGGTAAAGGGGGGGGGTAGAGGGAGCATAGGGAAAATGGGGGAGCTCAGTCTGGGAAGGCCTCTTGAAGGAGGTGAGCTTTAAGTAGGTATTTGAAGAGGGGAAGAGAAGTAGATTGTCGGGGGTGGGGAGGGAGGGCATTCCAGGACCGCGGGAGGACGTGGCCCAGGGGTCAACGGGGGAATAGGCGAGACTGAGGGACGGTGAGGAGGTGGGCGGCAGAGGACCCGAGAGTGCGGGGTGGGCAGTAGAAGGAGAGAAGGGAGGAGAGGTAGGAAGGGGCAAGGTGATGGAGAGCCTTGAAGCCTAGAGTGAGACGTTTTTGTTTTGAGTGGAGTTTGATAGGCAACCACTGGAGGTTTTTAAGAAGGGGAGTGACATGCCCAGATCGTTTCTGTAGGAAGATGAGCTGGGCAGTGGAGTGAAGAATAGCCTGGAGCGGGGCGAGAGAGGATGAAGGGAGATCAGAGAGAAGGCTGACACAGTAGTCCAGCCAGGATATTACGAGAGCCTGTAGCAGTAAGGTAGCCATTTGGGTGGAGAGAAAAGGGCGGCTCTTGGCTATATCATAAAGGTGAGACCGGCAGGTCTTGGTAAAGGATCAGATGTGTGGGGTGAACGTGAGAGACGAGTCAAAGATGACACCGAGGTTGCGGGCCTGAGAGACGGGAAGGATGGTGATACTATCCACAGTGATAGGGAAGTCTGGGAGAGGAGTGGGCTTGGGAGGGAAGATGAGGATCTCGGTTTTGGTCATGTTGAGTTTTAGGTGGCGGGCTGACATCCAGGTGGAGACGTCCTGGAGGCAGGAGGAGATTAGAGCCTGCAGGGAGGGGGAGAGGACAGGGGCAGAGATGTAGACCTGCGTGTCATCTGCGTAGAGATGGTAGTCGAAGCCGTGAGAGAGAATGAGTTCACCAAGGGAGTGAGTGTAGATGGAGAACAGAAGAGGGCCAAGAACTGATCCATGAGGAACTCCACCAGTTAAAGGATGGGAGGGGGAGGAGGAGCCTGTGAAGGAGACCGAGAATGACCGGCCAGAGAGATAAGAGGAGAACCAGGAGAGGACGGACTCCGTGAAGCCTAGGTGAAATAAGGTGTGGAGGAGGAGGGGATGGTCGACAGTGTCAAAGGCAGCTGAGAGGTAAAGGAGGATTAGAATGGAGTAGTAGCCTTTGGATTTGGCAAGAAGGAGGTCATGGGTGACCTTAGAGAAAGCAGTCTCGGTAGAGTGGAGGGGACGGAAGCCAGACAAGAGGGGGCCAGGAGAGAATGGGAGTTAAGGAATTTTAAGCAGCGAGTGTAGATGACTCGTTCTAGGATTTTGGAAAGGAAGGGTAGTAGGGAGATAGGGCGATAACTGGAAGGGGAAGTGGGGTCGAGAGCGGATTTTTTTAGGATGGAGGAGACGTGGGCATGTTTGAAGGCAGAGGGGAAGGAGCCATTGGAGATGGAATGGCTAAAGATAGAAGTCAAGGAAGGGAGGAGGGCAGGGGCAATGGTTTTTAAAAGGTGAGCGGGAATGGGGTCCGAGGTGCAGGTGGAGGGGGTGGCACTTGCGAGGAGGGAGGAGATCTCCTCTGGGGTTACTGCAGGGAAGGATGGGAAAGTAGGGGAGAGGGTTGGTGGGGGGGAGGGGAGAGGGGGAGGGGTGACCTTGGGCAGCTCAGCCCTGATTGTGTTGATTTTTGTGATGAAGTAGGTGGCCAGATCACTGGGGGGGAGAGATGGGGGAGGGGGAGGAACAGGGGGTCTAAGGAGAGAGTTAAAGGCCCGGAACAATTGGCGGGGGTGACGGGCATGGATGTCTTTGAGGGACGATAAGACGTTTTGCCTGGCAGAGGAGAGGGCAGAGTTAAGGCAGGAAAGGATAAATTTGAAATGTATGAGGTCGGCTTGGTGCTTGGACTTTTCGCCAGTAGCGCTCGGCAGCTTTTCCCCTGGCCTCACCTTTCCCTTTTCCTCACCTTTCCCCTAGGCTCACCTTGTCCCCACCCTGCCCTCTCTTTCCTTCCCGAATATTTCTGGAGCGCTGACTAGGTGCAGAGCCCTGGTCTCAAGGATGGGGGAGATCCAGGCTCATCAGATGCTCCCCCGTGGGGCTCCCCGTCTCCCTCCCCATTTGACCAAGGAGCTCACTGTGGCTCAGAGACGTGGCCTTGCCCCCAGTCCCCGAGCTGAGAAGGGGTGGCACCGGGGTGCCTTGCCCGTGGACCCCAAAACCTTTCCATGCCGTTGCCGCCCCCCCGCCAGACTTAGCCTTGCAGCTTTGGCTCCAAGCCCTGAGCGTTCCAGGAAGGCAGGTAGGAAGGAAGGGAGATCCAGGGCCCTGACTTCCCGAGATTCCGGGTGACTCCTCCCTGCACTCCCAGTCCTGTCCCCTGAGTCACCCTGCACCTCCTTCATCCCTCCAGAGCTGGAACTCCTCAGGCGCTGTCTCTGAGGGAGTTGGGCAGGTGCACGGGGGTGAGGGGGAGAGGGGCCTGGCCCGGAGGAAGAGTCAAACTGGCTAGGGGCTGTCTTCCTTGCTAGCTGGGAGGGCTTCGAGGTCAGGTCCTTTCCCTAGGGACCTGCCTCCAGGACTGGTCTGGGGGTGGGGGATGGGAAGCATCCCTCCCCTCTCCTGACCTCCTGCCCTGGTTGTGGATGGGAGGAGGCCGAGTGACCCTCAACGGAAAGAGGGTCACGGGCTAGGGAGTCGAGGGACGACGGACATTGGTCCTCAGCTCGACCCCTCCCCTGTCGGTTGGGTGACCTGGGGCAAGTCATCCTTTCCCTTCCCTGGGCCTCAGTGACCCCCATCAGTCCCATGGGGATGAAGACGGTGAGTCCCCCATCCATGGGACCCGCCTGAATCCCGTGTGCCTCTCCCATCCCTGAAACCCGTGTGGGGCACCTAGGAAGAGCTTGAGCACGACGCAAAGCATCCGGATTCTTCTTCGTCTCCTGAGTGAGTGGAAGGGTTTTAGGAATCCCGTTCCAACGGCTCCCTCGCCACGCAAACGTCCTGTCTCTGGAGCGGAGACCGTTCTCCGAGATCCTCGGCTCTCGTCATGGGGCCACGGTATTTCGGGAGGGCTGAGGATGGGCGGAGCCCCGTCCTACGGGCCGGGGAGGGGACCGGGCCCCAGAAGGCCCGCGGCTCGGGCTCCCCCCTCAGTCTCCCCGGCTCCCCTTGTCGGCTCTCGTGATGGGGGTCTCCCTGCCTCCTCCTTGCCGATGGGCTTGTCTTCCGCCTGCTCCCCAGACTCCTCCCCTTTCCCGCTTAGAGGTCCACCTTCCGAAGGAAGCGCCGGCCCCAGAGGAGACCCTCCCGGTCCGCCAAGGATCGGACTCGCGGGGTCTGTCCCTAAGGGCTGGGATGGGACTCTTTCCGGGCTGAGTGGGGCGTGGGGTTGGGGCGACGACGACGAGGTGCAGGGGTGAGCTGGAAGGGGAAACCCAGGGAGTGTGGATGGGGAGCTCACTCTTGCTTTTCCCTTTCCCTCCCGGGCCAGAAACCCGGTGGGGCGAGCCGGGGGTTCCCTGGCCATCTCGGGCTAGGTGGAGGATGCTGCCCCTCCGCGGGTCCACCTCAATGCTTCACGGAGCAGAGTCGAGTGAGGAGCTGCACATGAGTCATGGGGGGCCCGAGGGGAGGACCATTGGAGTAGCCCTCCTCATCGTCGCCAGTGAAGGATTCCGGACTGAGCTGCTGGACAGCCAGTGCCTGGAGGAAAAGTCCTCCTCCCTTCCCCAGACCAGCAGGAGGAGGAGGATTCTTCTCATGAGACGTCAAGAGAGGACCAACAGGTCACCCTATTTTTCCCCAACCTTTTCCCCTGGCCTAACCTTTTCCCCTAGCCGAAACTTTTGCCCTACTGTAACCTTCACCCTTGGCCTAACCTTTTCGCCTGGCCTAAGCATTTCCCCTAGTCTGACCTTTATCACTGCTCTAAACATTTTACCTGGCCTAAACCTTTTCCCCTAGCCAAACCTTCTCTTCTGGCCTAAGCTTTTCCCCTGGCTTAACCTCTTCCCCTGGTCTGACCTTTATCCCTGGCCTAACCTTCTTCCCTGGCCTAACCTTCTTCCCTGGTCTAACCTTTTCCCCAGTCTTAACCTCTTCCCCTGGTCTGACCTTATTCCCTGGCCTAAGCTTTTCCCCTAGCCAAACCTTTTCTCCTGGCCTAAACTTTATCCCTGGCTTAACCTTTTCCCCTAGCGAAACCTTTTCTCCTGGCCTAACATTTTTCTCTGCCAAACCTTTTCTCCTGACCTAACCTTTTCTCCTGACCTAACCTTTTCCCCTAACCAAACCTTTATCCCTGGCCTAACCTTTTTCCCTGGTCTGACCTTTTCCCCTAGCCAAACCTTTTCTCCTGGCCTAACCTTTTCCCCTAGCCAAACCTTTTCTCCTGGCCTAACGGTTTCTCCTGGCCTAACCTTTACCCCTAGCCTCTGGAACCCCCGGTCTATTACAGGTAAACTACCTTTCATCCATGACCTTTTCCTTTCCTGCTCTCTCCTCCTCCTCGCCCTTTCGGAATCATGGCTCACTTCCGAAGACATGGTCTCCGCCGCTGCTCTCTCCAGCAGTGGCTTGCCCTTCTCCCACTCCCCCAGACTCACCGGAAAGGGACGAGGCGTCGGCTCTCACCCCGTTGCCACTTCCGCACTATCCCTCCTCCCCTTTCCCTCTCCTGCCCCTCCTTCGAAGCCCATATCATTCGTCTCTACCACCCCCTCCAGATACTTGTTGCTGTCATCTACCGCCCTCCTGGTCCCACCTCCGACTTCTTCAACCAACTAGACCCCTTTCTCACCTTCCTTTTCTCCTTTTCTCTGCCCACTCTGATCCTCGGAGACTTGACCATCCACATGGATGTACCCGATGACTCCTCTGCCACCCACCTGCTAACCCTCCTCGACTCTGCCGACCTGCTGCTCCACCATACCGCGCCCACTCACCGACTCGGTAACACTCTCGATCTCGTCATCCCCTACCGCTGCACTACCTCCTCCCTCACCAAATCTGAAATCCCTCTCTCTGACCATAACGTTCTCACCTGCCTCATCTCTCACACTCCCTCCCCCTGCAAATCTATGCTACTTCCCCAGAGACCTCCGCTCTCTTGATCCCATCCGTCTATCCAAAAGCATCTCTCCCCACCTTGCCCCCCATCCTCACTTCCCACTATCGATGATCAGGTCTCCGCTCTCAACTCCACCCTCTCTACAAATCTCAACTCTCTCGCCCCCCTTTCCCTCCTCCACTCTCGCTCCACTAACCCACAGCCCTGGATCACCTCCTCCGTCCGCCTCCTAAACTCCTATGCTCGAGCTGCCGAAAGTCCCAGCACCATGCCGATCTCATACATTTCAAATTTATCCTTTCCTGCCTTAACTCTGCCCTCTCCTCCGCCAGGAAAAAAGTCTTCTCCTCCCTCATCGACACCCATTCCCATCACCCCCGCCAATTGTTCTGGACCTTTAACTCCCTCCTTAGGCCCCCTGTTCCTCCCCTTCCCGCATCTCTCACCCCCAGTGATCTGGCCACCTACTTCATCACAAAAATCAACACAATCAGGGCTGACCTGCCCAAAGTCACTCCTCCCCCTCTCCCCTCTCCCCCACCAACACTCTCCCCTACTTTCCCATCCTTCCCTGCAGTATCCTCAGAGGAGATCTCCTCCCTCCTCGCTAGTGCCACCCCCTCAACCTGCACCTCGGACCCCATTCCCGCTCACCTTTTAAAAACCATCGCCCCTGCCCTCCTCCCTTCCTTGACTTCTATCTTTAGCCATTCAATCTCCAATGGCTCCTTCCCCTCTGGCTTCAAACATGCCCACGTCTCCCCCATCCTAAAAAAATCCGCTCTCGACCCCTCTTCCCCTTCCAGTTGTCACACTATCTCTGACATATCTCCCCCCTGACCTTGCCTGAAAAAGGTCAGGCAAGGAGAAAAGGTTTGGTTAAAAGAAAAGGTCAGACCAGGGCCAAAGGTTAGGCCAGGGATAAAGGTTTGGCTAGGGGAAAAGTTAAGGCCAGGAGAAAAGGTTTGGCTAGTGGAAAAAGTTAGGCCATGTAAAAAGTTTAGGCCAGCAGAAGAGGTTAGGCCAGGAGAAAAAGTTAGGGCGGGCTGGAAAAGTTACGCCGGGCTGGAAAGGTTAGGCCGGGCTGGAAAGGTTAGGCCGGGTTGGAAAGGTTAGGCCGGGTTGGAAAGGTTAGGCCGGGCTGGAAAGGTTAGGCCGGGCTGAAAAGGTTAGGCCAGGGAAACAATTTGGCTAGGAAAAACGGTTAGGCCAAGAGAAAAGGTTTGGCTAGAAGGAAAGGTCATTGCAGAAGAAAAGGTTAGGCTAGGGGAAAAGGTCAGATGAGGAGAAAAGGTTTGGCCAGGGAAAAAGTTTGGCTACGAGAAATGGTCAGGCCAGAAGAAAAGGTGTGGCTTGGAGAAAAGGTCAGACGAGGAGAAAAGGTTTGTCTAGGAGAAAAGGAGAGGCCAGAAGAAATGGTTTGGCTAGGAGAAAAGGTCAGGCCAGAAGAAAAGTTTTGGCTAGGAGAAAACGTCAGGCCAGAAGGAAAGGTTTGGCTAGGAGTAAAGGTCAGGCAAGAAGAAAAGGTTTGGCTAGGAGTAAAGGTTAGGCCATGAGAAAAGGTCAGGCCAGGAGAAAAGATTAGGCCAGGGAAAAAGGTTTGTCCAGGAGAAAAGGTTAGGCCAGTAGAAAAGGTTGAGCTAGGGAAAGGTTTAGGCCAGGGGAAAAGGTTAGGCTAGGGGAAAAGATTAGGCCAGAAGAAAAGGCTTGGCTAGGGGAAAAGGTTAGTGCAGGAGAAAAGTTTGGCTAGGGGAAAAGTAAAGGCCAGGAGAAAAGGTTTGGCTAGTGGAAAAAGTTAGGCCAGGTAAAAAGGTTAGGCCAGGAGAGGAGGTTAGCCCAGGAGAAAAAGTTAGGCCGGGCTGGAAACGTTAGGCCGGGCTGGAAAGGTTTGGCCGGGCTGGAAAGGTTAGGCCGGGCTGGAAAAGTTAGGCCGGGCTGGAAAAGATAGGCCGGGCTGGAAAGGTTGGGCCGGGCTGGAAAGGTTAGGCCAGGGAAACAATTTGGCTAGGAAAAAAGGTTAGGCCAGGAGAAAAGGTTTGCCTAGGAGAAAAGGTCATTGCAGAAGAAAAGGTTTGGCTAGGGGAAAAGGTCAAACGAGGAGAAAAGGTTTGGCCAGGGAAAAAGTTTGGCTACGAAAAAAGGTCAGGCCAGAAGAAATGTTTTGGCTAGGGGAAAATGTTTGGTTTCCTAGGCGAAAACGTTTGGCTAGGAGAAAAGGTCAGGACGGAAGAAAAGGTTTGGCTAGGGGAAAAGGATAGGTCAGAAGAAAAGGTTTCGCTAGGAGAAAAGGTCAGGCCAGAAGAAAAGGTTTGGCTAGGAGAAAACGTCAGGCCAGAAGGAAAGGTTTGGCTAGGAGTAAAGGTCAGGCAAGAAGAAAAGGTTTGGCTAGGAGGAAAGGTAAGGCCATGAGAAAAGGTCAGGCCAGGAGAAAAGATTAGGCCAGGGAAAAAGGTTTGTCCAGGAGAAAAGGTTAGGCCAGCAGAAAAGGTTGAGCTAGGGAAAAGGTTTGCCAAGGGGAAAGGTTTGGCTAGGGGAAAAGGTTAAGCCAAGGAAAAAGGTTAGGGATCGTTAGGGGAAAACTAAGGTGACCCGTGTGTCCGCTCTTGAAGCCTCCTGAGAAGTATCCTCCTCCTCCTCCTGCTGATCTGGGGGAAGAGAGGAGGAGGCCTTTTCCTCCAGCAACTGGCTGTCCAGCAGCTCGGTCAGGGAGCCTTCCCTGGTGACGACGAGGGCTACTCCGGTGGTCCTCCCACCGTGCTGCCCCCCCGCCACCTCCCCCAAATGACTCACGTGCAGTTCCTCACTCGACCTGGCTCTCTCAAAAACGGGGTGGCCCCCCGAGATGGCCAGGGAACCCCTGGCACGCTCCACCCGGTGTCTGGCCTGGGAGGGCAAGAGAAAGGCAAGAGTGAGCTCCCGAGCCACACTCCCTGGGTTTGCCCTGCCGGTTCCACCCGGCACTTTGTCGTTGTCCCCTCCACCCCCGCCCGCACTCGGCCCAGAAGGAATCCCATCCCAGTCCCTAAGGACAGGCCCCACGAGGCTGATCCTGGGCCAGCCGGGAGGGTCTGCCCTGGGGCCAGCGCCTCCCTCGGAAGGGGGACCCGGGGCTGGGGCTGCTCCTTCCCCGGCCAATCGGAGACAACTCTCTTCCTCCAAAGAGACCGGGCCCCTATTCTCCGCTGAGTGGCCTCATCCTGCTCACTCTTCTTCACCCCAGGATACACACACACACACACACACGAACACACACAAATGGCCCCTCCGCTTTGGGGTAGCAGTGCGGTCCATTCAGTCAGAGGAAAATCTGGCAGTGGACCGTGCCCACAGGACAAGAAAAAGGATGTTCCAAGCCGAGGAGAAGCCCTGAGCAACTCTTTTTGGCTGAAACTGGCACAAAAATGGTTCGGGACCAGGCCAGCATGGCAAAGTGGGGCGGGGGGGTGGGGGGAGTCCCAGAAGGGAACGTAAGGCTTGGGGCCCAAACCTGCAAGGCTAAGGCTGGGGAGGCCCAAATGGGAAGGAAAGGATTTGGGGGAAACGGGCAAGGCACACCGGCTCCGCCACTTCTCAGCTAGGTGACTGGGGGCAAGTCACCTAACGTCTAAGGGCCTCAGGTAACTCCTCTGGAAAATAGGGAGTAAGACGGTCAGCCCCACGTGGCACAGTCCGATGACCCTGGATCTAGCTTAGCGCTTAGAACAGGGCTCTGCACATGGCCACTGCTCAATATATACCACTGAAAGAATGAAAGGGATAGCCGGGGACAAGGTTAGCCTAGGGGAAAATGTTAGGCTAGGGGAGCCAGGGACAGGAGGGGTAAAGGCTCGTCTGCGGCACACGTTTAGGGCACGGGAAAAGGTTTGGCCAGAAGAAAAGTTTATGCCGGGCTGCAAAGGTGAGTCCGGGCTGGAAAGGTTAGGCCGGGCTGGAAAGGTTAGGCCCAGCTGGAAAGGTTAGGTCCGGCTGGAAAGGTTAGGCCCGGCTGGAAAGGTTAGGCCGGCCTGGAAAGTTTAGGCCGGGGTGGAAAGGTTAGGCCGGGCTGGAAAGGTTAGGCCGGGCTGGAAAGGTTGGCCTGAAGGAAAGGTTAGGCCAGGGAAACATTTTGGCTAGGGAAAAAGGTCAGGCCAGGAGAAAATATTTGGCTAGGAGAAAAGGTCAGGCCAGGAGAAAAGATTTAACTAGGGGAAAAGGTCAGACGAGGAGAAAAGGTTTGGCCAGGGAAAAAGTTTGGCTACGAGAAAATAGGCCAGAAGAAAGGTTTTGGCTAGGGGAAAAGGTTTGGCTAGGCGAAAACATTAGGCTAGGAGAAAAGGTCAGGCCAGAAGAAAAGATGTGGCTTGGAGAAAAGGTCAGATGAGGAGAAAAGGTGTATCTAGGAGAAATGGATAGACCAGAAGAAAAGGTTTGGCTAGGAGAATAGGTCAGGCCAGAAGAAAACGTTTGTCTAGGATAAAAGGATAGGCCAGAAGAAAAGGTTTAGCTAGGAGAAAAGGTCAGGCCAGAAGATAAGGTTTGGCTAGGAGAAAAGGTCAGGCAAGAAGAAAAGGTTTGGCTAGGAGGAAAGGTTAGGCCATGAGAAAAGGTCAGGCCAGGAGAAAAGATTAGGCCAGGCAAAAAGGTTTGTCCAGGAAAAAAAGTTAGGCCAGCAGAAAAGGTTGAGCTAGGGATAAGGCTTGCCAAGGGGAAATGTTTAGGTCAGGAGGAAAGGTTTGGCTAGGGGACAAGGTTAAGCCAAGGAAAAACGTTAGGGATCATTAGGGGAAAACTAAGGTGACCCGTGTGTCCTCTCTTGAAGCCTCCTGAGAAATATCCTCCTCCTCCTCCTGCTGATCTGGGGGAAGAGAGGAGGAGGCCTTTTCCTCCATCAACTGGCTGGCCAGCAGCTCGGTCCGGGAGCCTTCCCTGGCGACGACGAGGGGTATTCCGGTGGTCCTCCCACCCTGTTGCCCCCCCGCCACCTCCCCCAAATTACTCACGTGCAGTTCCTCACTCGACCTGGCTCTGTCAAGCACAGGGTGGCCCCCCGTGCTGACCAGGGAACCCCAGGCATGCTCCACCCTGTGTCTGGCCTGGGAGGGCAAGAGAAAGGCAAGATTGAGCTCCCCAGCCACACTCCCTGGCTTTGCCCTGTCGGTACGACCCGGCACTTCGTCGTCGTCCCCCCAAGACCCGCCTGCACTCCGCGCGGAAGGAGTCCCATCCCAGTCCCTAGCGACAGACCCCGCGAGGCTGATGCTGCTCCGGCCAAGGGGGTCTGCCCTGGGGCCAGCGCCTTCCTCGGAAGGGGGACCCAGGGCTGAGGCTGCTCCGTCCCCGGCCAATTGGAGACAACTCACTTCCTGCATAAAGCCCGGGCCCCTATTCTCCCCTGAATGGCCTCAGACTCATCACTCTTCTTCCCCGCAGGATTCACACACACACACACACACACACACACACACACACACACAAAGATCCTCTCCTCTTTGGGGTAGAAGTGGGGTCCATTCAGTCAGAGGGAATGTCTGGGAATGGACTGTGCCCGCAGGACAAGAGAGAGGATCCTCCAAGCTGAGGAGAAGCCCTAAGCAAACCTTTTTTACTTAAACTAGCACAAATATGCGTCGGGACACGTTTGCAAGGCAAAGTGGGGCGGGGGTGGGGTGGGTCCCAGAAGGGAATGTAAGGCTTTGGGGCCAAACGTGCAAGGCTACGGCTGGGGAGGCCCAAATGGGAAGGAAAGGATTTGGGGGAAACGGGCAAGGCACCCCGGCTCCGCCACTTCTCAGCTAGGTGACTGGCTGCAAGTCACTTAACATCTCTGGGCCTCAGGTAACTCCTCTGGAAAATGGGGAGTAAGACTGTGAGCCCCATGTGGCACAGTCCGATGACCCTGGATCTAGCTCAGCACTTAGAACAGGGATCTGCACATGGCCATTGCTCAATAAATACCACTGAAGGAATGAAAGTGCAGGCCAGGGACAAAGGTTAGTCTAGGGGAAAATGTTAGGCTAGGGGAGCCGGGGACAGGAGGGGTAAAGGCTCGTCTGCGGCACAAGTTTAGGGCACGGGAAAACGTTTGGCCAGAAGAAAAACTTACGCCGGGCTGCAAAGGTTAAGCTGGGCTGCAAAGGTTAGGCCGGGCTGCAAAGGTTAGGCCGGGCTGCAAAGGTTAGGCCGGGCTGCAAAGGTTAGGCCGGGCTGCAAAGGTTAGGCCGGGCTGCAAAGGTTAGGCCGGGCTGGAAAGGTTAGGTCAGGAGAAAAGTTTTGGCTAAGAGAAAAGGTCTGGCCAGAAGAAAAGATTTGACTAGGGGCAAAGGTCAGACGAGGAGAAAATTTTGGCTAGGAGAAAAGGTCAGTCCAGAAGAAAAGGTTTGGCTAGGGGAAAAGGTCAGACGAGGAGAAAAGGGTTGGCCACGGAAAAGGTTTGGCTACGAGAAAAGCTCAGGCCAGAAGAAAAGGTTGGGCTTGGAGAAAAGGTCAGACGAGGAGAAAGCTTAGAATTCCTTAACTCCCATTCTCTCTTAGACCCCCTCCAATCTGGCTTCCGTCCCCTCCACTCTACCGAGACTGCTCTCTCAAAGGTAACCCATGACATCCTTCTTGCCAAATGCAATGGCTCCTACTCCATTCTGATCCTCCTCGACCTCTCTGCTGCCTTTGACAATGTCGACCATCCCCTCCTCCTCCATACCTTATCTCACCTTGGTTTCACGGATTCCGTCCTCTCCTGGTTCTCCTCTTACCTCTCTGGCAGGTCATTCTCAGTCTCCTTCGCTGGCGCCTCCTCCCCCTCCCATCCTTTAACTGTTGGAGTTCCTCAAGGGTCAGTACTTGACCCTCTTCTGTTCTCCATTTACACTCACTCCCTCGGTGAACTCATTCGCTCTCACGGCTTTGACTACCATCTCTACGTAGATGACACGCAGATCTACATCTCCGCCCTTGTGCTCTCCCCCTCCCTTCAGGCTCGCATCTCCTCCTGCATCCGGGACGTCTCCACCTGGATGTCGGCCCGCTACCTAAAACTCAACATGAGCAAGACTGAGCTCCTCATCTTCCCTCCCAAACCGGGTACTCTCCCAGACTTCTCTATCACCGTGGATGGCAAGACCATCCTTCCCGTCTCTCGGGCCCGCAATCTCGGTCTCGACTCGTCTCTCTCGGTCACCCCACACATCCTATCCGTTACCAAGACCTGCCAGTTTCACCTTTACAATATCGCCAAGATCTGCCCTTTCCTCTCCACCCAAACGGCTACCTTACTGCTACGGGCTCTCGTTATATCCCAGCTAAACTACTGTGTCAGTCTTCTCTCTGACCTCCCTTCCTCCTCTCTCGCCGTGCTCCAGTCTATTCTTCACTCCGCTGCTCGGTTCATCTTCCTGCAGAAACCATCTGGGCATGTCACTCCCCTTCTTAAACAACACCAGTGGTTGCCTATCAACCTCCGCTCCAAACAAAAACTCCTCACTCTAGGCTTCAAGGCTCTCCATCACCTTGCCCCTTCCTACCTCTCCTCCCTTCTCTCTTTCTACCGCCCACCCCGCACGCTCCGCTCCTCTGCCGCCCACCTCCTCACCGTACCTCGGTCTCGCCTATCCCGCCGTCGACCCCTGGGCCACGTCCTCCCGTGGTCCTGGAACGCCCTCCCTCCTCACCTCCGCCAAACTGATTCTCTTTCCCTCTTCAAATCCTTACTTAAAACTCACCTCCTCCAAGAGGTCTTCCCAGACTGAGCTCCCCCCTTTTTCCCTCTGCTCCCTCTACGCCCCCTTCACCTCTCCGTAGCTAAACCCTCTTCTCCCCTCTTTCCCTCTCCTGTCCCACCCCCACAGCACTGTACTCATCCGCTCAACTGTATATAACTTTATCACCCTATTTATTTTGTTTATTTTGTTTAATGAGATGTACATCACCCTGATTCTATTTAGTTGCCATTGTTTTTATGAGATGTTCTTCCCCTTGTCTCTATTTATTGCCATTGTTCTTGTCTACCTCTCTCCCCCGATTAGACTGTAAGCCCGTCAAAGGGCAGGGACTGTCTCTATCTGTTGCCTACTTGTACATTCCAAGCGCTTAGTACCGTGCTCTGCACATAGTAAGAGCTCAATAAATACTATTGAATGAATGAATGAATGAAAACAGGAGGCTAGGGGAGAAGATGACAGGAGGGGAAAATGTTTGCCTAGGGGAAATGTTGACACGAGGTGCAAAGGTGAGTCCAGGGAAAAGGGGACGCCAGGGGCAAACTAGAGGCCAAGGTGAGAAGAGAGGCCCGGGAAAAGATTGGGTCACGGAAAAAGTGTGGCCTGGGGAAAATGTGAGGCTAGTGGAAAGTTTAGACCAGTGGAAATGGTTAGACCTGGGGAACAGGTTAGGCCAGGGGAAAAGGTTAGACGGGATAAAAGCTAAGCCTAGGGGAATAGGTTTGGCTTGGGGGAAAGATTTGGCCAAGGGAAAAGGTTAGGCCAAGGGAAAAATATTAGCCTGGTGAAAAGGTGAGGTGAGTTGGGAAGGTTAGGACAGGGGCAAAGGTTAGACTGGGGGAAAGGTTAGGCAAGGGGAAAGGTTGGGCTAGTGGAAAACGTTATGGCAGGGGACAAAGTGACAGTAGGGGAAAAAGTTTGTCTGAGGTACAGGTTTAGGCCACGGGAAAAGGTTAAGCCAGGGGAAAAGGTTAGGACAGGGGAGAAGTCGGGCTATGAGAAAAGCCTAGACTAGAGGAAATGGTTAAACCAGGGGAAAAGGTTAGGCCAGGGAAAAAGGTCAGACCAGGGGAAGAGGTTAAGCCAGGGGAAAATGGTAGGCCAGGGAAAAAGGTCAGGCCGGGAAAAAAGGTTTGGCTCGGGGAAAATTTGTCTAGGGGAAAGGTTTAGGCCAGGAGAAAAGGTTTGGCTAAGGGAAAAGGTTAGGCCAGGAGAAAAGGTTACACCAGGGGAAGAGGTTAAGTCATGGGAAAAGGTTAGGTCGGGGAAAGGGTTAGGCCAGAGAAAAAGGTCAGGCCAGGAGAAAAGGTTTGGCTAGGAGAAAAGGTTAGGCCAGGAGAAAAGGTTTGGATAGGGAAAAGGTTTAGGCCAGGGAAAAAGGTTAGGCCAGGAGATAACGTTTCGCTAGGGGAAAGGGCTAGGAAAGGGAAAAAGGTCAGCACAGGGGAAAAGGTTAGGGCGGGCAAAAAATGTTAGGCCAGGAGAAAAGGTTTGGCTAGGGGAAAAGGTTGGGCCAAGAGGAAAGGTTAGGCTGGGGAAAAATGTTAGGCCAGGAGAACAGGTTTGGCTAGGGGACAAGGTTAGGCCAGAAGAAAATGTGTGGCTAGGGGAAAAGGTTAGGACAGGAGAAAAAGTTTGCGTAGGGGCAGAGGGCAAGCCAGGAGGAAATGTTTGGCTAGGGGAAAAGGTCAGACCAGGGGAAAGGTTTTGGCTAGTGGAAAAGGTTTGGCTAGGGAAAAAGCTCAGGCCAGGATAAAAGGTTTGGCTAGGGGAAAAGCTTAGGCCAGGAGAAAAGGTTTGCCTAGGGGAAAAGGTTAGGCCAGGAGAAAAACGTTAGTCCAGGAGAAACGGTTTGGCTAGGGGAAAAGGTTAGGCCAGTAGAAAAGGTTTGGCTAGGAGAAAAGGTTAGGCCAGGAGAAAAGCTTTGGATAGGGGAAAAGGTCACACAAGGGAAAAGGTTTAGGCCAGGGACAAAGGTTAGTCGAAGATAAAAGGTCTGGCTAGGGGAAAAGGTTAGGCCAGGGGAAAAGATAAGACCAGGAGAAAAGGTTTGGCTAGGGGAAAAGTTTAGGCCAGGAGAAAAGGTTTGGCCACGGAAAAAGGTTAGCCCAGCAGAAAAGGTTAGGCCAGGAGAAAAGGTTTGGCCTGGGGAACGGGTTAGGTCAGGGAAAAAGGGCAGCCCAGGGGATGAGGTTAAGCCAGGTGAAAAATTTAGGCCAGGGAAAAAGGTTAGGACAGGGGAAAAGGTCAGCCCAGGAGAAAAGGTTTGGCTAGGGGAAAAGGTCAGGCCAGGAGAAAAGGTTTGGCTAGGGAAAAAGGTCAGACCAGGAGAAAAGGTTTGGCTAGGGAAAAAGGTCAGACCAGGAGAAAAAGTTTGGCTAGCGGAAAAGCTTACGCCAGAAGAAAAGGATTCGCTAGGGGAAAAGGTTGGGCTAAGGAAAAAGGTTAGGCCAGGGAAAAAGGTTCGGCCAGGAGCAAAGGTTTGGCTAGGGAAAAAGGTTAGGCCACGGAAAAAGGCTAGCCCAGCAGAAAAGGTTAGGCCAAGAGAAAAGGTTTGGCTAGGGGAACGGGTTAGGCCAGGGAAAAAGGGCAGACTGGGGGATGAGGTTAAGCCAGGCGAAAAATTTAGGCCAGGGAAAAAGGTCAGCCCAGGAGAAAAGGTTTGGTTAGGGGAAAACGTCAGACCAGGGAAAAATGTTAGGCAAGGGAAAAAGGTTTGGCTAGAGGAAAAGTCTAGGCCAGGAGAAAGGTTTTGGATAGGGGAAATGGTCAGACAAAGGAAAAAGTTGAGGCCAGCGATAAAGGTTAGGCCAGGAGAAAAGGTTTGGCTAGGGGAAAAGGTTTGGCCAAGATGAAAGTTTTCGCTATGGGAAAAGGTTAGGCCAGAAGAAAAGGTTTGGCTGCGGGAAAAGGTTAGGCCAGGGAAAAAGGTTTGGCTAGGGGAAAAGGTTAAGCCAGGTGAAAAGGATTGCCTAGGGGAAAAGATTAGTACAGGAGAAAAGGTTTGGCTGGGGGAAAACGTTACACAAGGAGAAAAGGCTAGGCCAAGAGAAAAGGTTTGGCCAGGGGAATAGGTTCGGGGAGGAGAAAAGGTCAGACCAGGAGACAAGGTTTGGCTAGGGGAAAAGGTTAGGCCACGGAAAAAGGTTAGCCCAGCAGAAAAGGTTAGGCCAGGAGAAAAGGTTTGGCCTGGGGAACGGGTTAGGTCAGGGAAAAAGGGCAGACCAGGGGATGAGGTTAAGCCAGGTGAAAAATTTAGGCCAGGGAAAAAGGTTAGGACAGGGGAAAAGGTCAGCCCAGGAGAAAAGGTTTGGCTAGGGGAAAAGGTCAGACGAGGGAAAAATGTTAGGCCAGGGATAAAGGTTTGGCTAGGGGAAAGGTCTAGGCCAGGAGAAAAGTTTTGGATAGGGGAAATGGTCAGACAAAGGAAAATGTTGAGGCCAGGGATAAAGGTTAGGCCAGGAGAAAAGGTTTGGCTAGGGGAAAAGGTTTGGCCAAGATAAAAGTTTTCGCTATGGGAAAAGGTTAGGCCAGAAGAAAAGGTTTGGCTGCGGGAAAAGGTTAGGCCAGGGAAAAAGGTTTGGCTAGGGAAAAATGTTAAACCTGGTGAAAAGGTTAGGCCAGGGAAAAATGTTTGGCTAAGAAAAGGTTTGGCTGCGGGAAAAGGTTAGGCCAGGGAAAAAGGTTTGGCAAGGGAAAAATGTTAAACCAGGTGAAAAGGTTAGGCCAGGGAAAAATGTTTGCCTAGGGGAAAAGGTTAAGCCAGGTGAAAAGGATTGCCATGGTGAAAAGATTAGGCCAGGAGAAAAGGTTTGGCTGGGGGAATAGGTTAGGCCAGGAGAAAAGGTCAGACCAGGAGACAAGGTTTGGCTAGGGGAAAAGGTTAGGCCAGGAGAAAAGGATAGGGCAGGAGAAAAGGTTTGGCTAGGGGAAAGGTTAGGACCAGGGAAAATGTTTAGGCCAGGAGAAAAGGTTTGGCTAGAGAAAAAGGATTGGCCAGAATAAAAGGTTAGGCCAGAAGAAAACTTTTGGCTAAGGGAAAAGGTTAGGCCAGGAGAAAATGTTTGGGAAGGGGAAAAGGTTAGGCCTGGAGAAAAGGTTTGCTTAGGGCTAAGGTTTAGGCTAGGTAAAAAGGTTAGGGCAGGAGAAATGTTTTGGCTAGGGGAAAAGGTTTGGCCAGGGAAAAAGGTTAGGCCAGGACCAAGGGTTTGGCAAGGGTAAAGGTTTAGGCCAGGGGAAATACTTTGGCTGGGGAAAAAGGTTAGTCCATGGAAAAAGGTTAGGGCAGGAGAAAAGGTTTGGCTATGGGAAAAGGTTAGGCCAGAAGAAAATGTTTGGCTGGGGGAAAAGGTTAGGCTAGGGAAAAAGGTTTGGCTAGGGGGAAAGGTTACGCCAGGGAAAAAGGTCAGGCCAGGAGAAAAGGTTTGGCTAGGGGAAAAGGTTAGGCCAGAAGAAAGATTTTGGCTAGGGGAAAAGGTGAGGCCAGGAGAAAAGGTGTGGCTAGGGGAAAGGGTTAGGCCAGGGAACAGGCTCCGGACAGGGAAAAAGGTCAGGACAGGAGAAAAGGTTTGGCTAGGGGCAAAGATTAGGCCAGGGAAAAAAGGTGAGTCCAGGAGAAAAGGTTTGGCTAGGGGAAAAGGTTTTCCTAGGGGAAAAAGGCCAGGAGAAAAGCTACGGCTAGGGGAAAGGTTTAGGCCAGGAGAAATGTTTTGGCTAGGGCCAAAGGTTAGGCCAAGAGAAAAGGTTTGGAAAGGGGAAAGGTTTAGGCCAAGCGAAAAGTTTTGGCTAGGGGACAAGGTTAGGCCAGGACAAAAGGTTTGGCTAGGGGAAAAGGTGAGGCGAGGGAAAAAGGTTAGGCCAGGAGAAAAGGCTTGGCTAGGGGAAAGCGTTAGGTCAAGGAAAAAGGTCAGATTAGGAGAAAAGGTTTGGCTAAGGGAAAAGGTTAGACCAGGGAAAAAGGTTTGGCCAGCAGAAAAAGTTAGGCCAGGGGAAAATGTCAAGCCGGGAGGAAAGGTTTTGGCTAGGGGAAAAGGTTAGGCCAGGGAAAAGGTTAGGCCAGGGAAAAAGGTTAGGCCAGGGAAAAAGGTTAGGCCAGGAGAAAAGGGTTCGGCCAGGACAAAAGGTTTGGCTAGGGGAAAAGTTATGCCAGGGAAAAAGTTCAGGCCAGGAGAAAACGTTTGGCCTGGGGAAAAGGTTAGGCCAGGACAAAAATTCTGGGTAGGGGAAAAAGGTAGGCCAGGGAAAAAGGTTTGGCTAGGGGAAAAGGTTAGGCCAGGACAGAAATTCTGGGTAGGGGATAAGGCTAGTCCAGGGAAAAAGGTTTGGCTAGGGGAAAAGGTTGAGCCAGAGAAAAAATGTTGGCTAGGGGAAAGATTAGGCCAGGGAAAACGGTCAGACCAGGGGAAGAGGTTTGTCTAGGGGAAAAGCTTATGCCTGGGAAAAAGGTTAGACTAGAAGAAAAGGTTTGGCTAGGGGAAAGATTAGCCCAGGAGAAAAGGTGTAGCTAGGGGAAAAAATTAGGCCAGGAGAAAAGGTGTGGCTAAGGGAAAATTTTAGGCAAGGAGAAATGGTTTGGCTAGGGGAAAAGGTTAGGCCAGATAAAAAGGTCAGGCCAGGAGAAACGTTTTGGCTAGGGGAAAAGGTTAGGCCAGGGAAAAAGGTTTGGCTAGGGGAAAAAGTTAGGCCAGCAGAAAAGGTTTGGAAGGGGAAAAGGTTAGGCCAGGGAAATTGGTTTGGCAAGGGTAAAAGGTTAAGCCAGCTGAAAAGGTTAGGCCAGGGAAAAAGATTAGGTCAGGAGAAAAGGTTTGGCTGGGGAAAATGTTACGCAAGGGAAACGGTTTGGCCAGGAGAATAGGTTAGGCCAGGAGAAAAGGTCAGACCAGGAGACAGGGTTTGGCTAGGGGAAAAGGTTAGGGCAGGAGAAAAGGTTTGGCTAGGAGAAAGGTTTAGGCCAGGAGAAAAGGTTAGGCCAGGAGAAAAGGTTAGGCCAGGAGAAAAGGTTAGGCCAGGAGAAAAGGTTAGGCCAGGAGAAAAGGTTAGGCCAGGAGAAAAGGTTTGGCTAGGGGAAAAGGTTTGTCTAGGGAAAAAGGTTAGGCCAGGAAAAAAGGTTTGGCTAGGGGAAAGGGTTAAGTTAGGAGAAAAGGTTTGGCTAGGGGAAAAGATTAGGCCAGAGAATGTTTGGTCTGGCGAAAAGGTGAGGTGAGTTGCAAAGGTTAGGCCAGAGGCAAAGGTTAGACAGGGGAGACGTTTAGGCCAATAGAAAGGTTAGACTAAGGGAAAACGTTAGGCTAGGAGAAAAGGCTTGGCTAGGGGAAAAGTTTCGACTAAGGGAAAGGTGAGGCAAGGGGAAAACACTAGGCTACGGGACAAGGTAACAGTAGAGGAAAACGTTGGCCAAGGGGAAAGGTTTAGGTTAGGGGAAAAGGTTAGGCCTGGGGAAAAGGTTAGGCTAGGGGAAAGGTTAGGCTAGGGGAAAACATTATGGCAAGGGAGAAGGTGAGAGTAGGGGAAAGGTTCGTCTGGGGCACAGGATTAGGCCACGGGGAAAGGGTAAGCCAGGGGAAAAAGTTTGGCTAGGGGAAAAAGTTAGGCCAGGAGAAAAAGGTCAGACCAGTAGCAAAAGTTTGGCTAGGGGCAAAGATTTGGCTAGGGGAAAGGTTAGGCCAGGAGAAAATGTTAGGCCAGGAGAAAAGGTTTGGCTAAGGGAAAATGTTATGCCAGGGAAAAAGGTTAGGCCAGAATAAAAGGTTTGGGTAGTGGAAAAGTTTAGGTCAGGAGAAAAGGTTAGGCCAGAAGAAAAGTTTTGGCTAGGGGAAAAGGTTAGGCCCAGAAAACGGTTTGACTAGAGGAAAAGGTTAAGCCAGGAGAAAAGGTTTGGCTAGGGGAAAAGATTACACCAGAGAAAAAGTTTGGCCTGGCGAACAGTTGAGGTTTGTTGGAAAATTTAGGCCGGGGCAAAGGTTAGACAGGGGGAAAGGTTAGGCAAATAGAAAGGTTAGGCTAAGGGAAAACGTTAGGTTACGAGAAAAGGCTCGGCCAGGGGAAACGGCTCGGCCAGGGGCAACGGCTTTGCCTGGGGAAACGGCTCGGCCCGGGGTAACGGCTCGGCCCGGGGTAACGGCTCGGCCAGGGGAAAAGCGTAGACCCGGGGTAAAGGTTAGACCCGGGGTAAAGGTTAGACCCGGGGTAAAGGTTAGACCCGGGGTAAAGCTCAGAACCAGGGTAGAGGTCAAACCAGGGGTAGAGCTCAGGCCAGGGTTAGAGCTCAGGCCAGGGTTAGAGGTCAGGCCAGGGAAAAGGGTCCGGTCAGGTCAGGGGAAAGGGTCAGGCCAGGGGAAAGGGTCAGGCCAGGGGAGGAGGTCAGGCCAGGGGAGGAGGTCAGGCCAGGGGAGGAGGTCAGGCCAGGGGAAGAGGTCAGGCCAAGTGAAGATGGCAGGCCAGGGGAAAAGTTAAGGGCAGATGAAATGGTTAGGCCAGGGGCACCGGTTAGGCCAGGGGCACCAGTTAGGCCAGGAGCAACCGCTATGCCAGGGGCAAACTTTAGACCAGGGGCAACCGTTAGGCCAGGGGAAACCGTTAGGCCAGGGGCAACCGTTAGGCCAGGGGAAACCGTTAGGCCAGGGGCAACCGTTAGGCCAGGGGCAACCATTAGGCCAGGGGCAACCGTTAGGCCAAGCCATAAGTTGAAGTCAGGGCAACGGTTAGGCCAGGGGCAACGTTAAGCAAGGGGCAACCGTGAGGCCAGGGGCAACCGTGAGGCCAGGGGCAACCGTGAGGCCAGGGGCAACCGTGAGGCCAGGGGCAACCGTGAGGCCAGGGGCAACCGTGAGGCCAGGGGAAACGGTTAGGCCAGGGGAAACGGTTAGGCCAGGGGAAACGGTTAGGCCAGGGGAAACGGTTAGGCCAGGGGAAACGGTTAGGCCAGGGGAAACGGTTAGGCCAGGGGAAACGGTTACGCCTGCAGAAAAGGTTAGGCCTGCGGAAAAGGTTAGGCCAGGGTGAAGTTTAGGCTAAGTGAAGAGGTTAGGCTAGGGGGAAGAATAGGCTAGGGGAAAGAATAGGTTAGGGAGAACTTTAGGCCAGGGTAAAAAGTTAAGTCCAGGGAAAGGATTGGCCAAGGAAAAGCTTAGGCTAGGGGAAAAGGTTAGGCCAGAATAAAAGGTAGGCTAGTGGAAAAGTTTAGGCTGGGGAAAAGGTTAGGCCAGAATAAAAGGTTTGGCTAGTGGAAAGGTTTAGGCCAGGAGAAAAGGTTAGTCCAGGAGAAAAGCTTTGGCCAGGGGAAAAGGTTAGGGCAGGAGAAACGGTTGGGCTAGGTGAAAAGATTAGGCCAGGGAAAAAGGTCAGTCCAGAAGAAAAGTTTTGGCTAGGGGAAAACGGTTAGGCCAGGGAAAAAGTTTAGGCCAGAAGAAAAGGTTTGGCTAAGGGAAAAGGTTAGGGCAGGAGAAAAGGTTTGACTAGGAGAAAGGTTTAGGGTAGGAGAAAAGGTTAGGCCAGGAGAAAAGGTTTGGCCAGGGGAAAAGATTTGTCTAGGGGAAAAGGTTAAGCCAGGAAAAAAGGTTTGGCTAGGGGAAAAGGTTAAGTTAGGAGAAAAGGTTTGGCTAGGGGAAAAGATTAGGCCAGAGAATAAGTTTGGTCTGGCGAAAAGGTGAGGTGAGTTGCAAAGGTTAGGCCAGGGGCAAAGGTTAGACAGGGGAAAAGGTTAGGCAAATAGAAAGGTTAGACTGAGGGAAAACGGTAGGCTAGGAGAAAAGGCTTGGCTAGGGGAAAAGTTTCAACTAAGGGAAAGGTGAGGCAAGGGGAAAACACTAGGCTACGGGACAAGGTAACAGTAGAGGAAAACGTTGGCCAAGGGGAAAGGTTTAGGTTAGGGAAAAAGGTTAGGCCCGGGGAAAAGGTTAGGCTAGGGGAAAGGTTGGGCTAGTGGAAAACATTATGGCAAGGGAGAAGGTGAGAATAGGGGAAAAGGTTCGTCTGGAGCACAGGATTAGGCCACGGGGAAAGGTTAAACCAGGGGAAAAAGTTTGGCTAGGGGAAAAAGTTAGGCCAGGAGAAAAAGGTCAGACCAGTAGAAAAAGTTTGGCTAGGGGAAAAGGTTGGGCCAGGGGAAAAGGTTAGGCCAGGGAAAAAGGTCAGACCAGGAGAAAAGGTTTGGCTAGGGGCAAAGGTTTGGCTAGGGAAAAAGGTTAGGCCAGGAGAAAAGGTTTGGCTAAGGGAAAAGGTTATGCCAGGGAAAAAGGTTAGGCCAGAATAAAAGGTTTGGGTAGTGGAAAAGTTTAGGTCAGGAGAAAAGGTTAGGCCAGAAGAAAAGGTTTGGCTAGGGGAAAAGGTTAGGACCGGAAAACGGTTTGACTAGGGGAAAAGGTTAAGCCAGGAAAAAAGGTTTGGCTGGGGCAAAAGATTACACCAGAGAAAAAGTTTGGCCTGGCGAACAGTTGAGGTTTGTTGGAAAATTTAGGCCGGGGCAAAAGTTAGACAGGGGGAAAGGTTAGGCAAATAGAAAGGTTAGGCTAAGGGAAAACGTTAGGTTACGAGAAAAGGCTTGGCCGGGGGAATCGGCTCGGGTAGGGGAAATGGCTCGGTTAGGGGAAACGGCTCGGCCAGGGAAAACGGCTGGGCCAGGGGAAACGGCTGGGCCCGGGGTAACGGCTCGGCTAGGGGAAAAGCTTAGACCCGGGGTAAATGTTAGACCCGGGGTAAAGCCCAGAACAGGGGTAGAGGTCAAACCAGTGGTAGAGCTCAGGCCAGGGTTTGAGGTCAGGTCAGGGGAAGAGGTCAGGCAAGGGGAAGAGGTCAGGCCAGGGAAAAGGGTCCGATCAGGCCAGGGCAAGAGGTCAGGCCAGGGCAAGAGGTCAGGCCAGGGCAAGAGGTCAGGCCAAGTGAAGACGGCAGGCCAGGGGAAAATGGCAGGCCAGGGGAAAATGGCAGGCCAGGGGAAAATGGCAGGCCAGGGGAAAAGTTTAGGCCAGGTGAAACAGGCCAGGGACACCGGTTAGGCCAGGGACACCGGTTAGGCCAGGGACACCGGTTAGGCCAGGAGCAACCGTTAGGCCAGGGGAAACCGTTAGGCCAAGGCATAAGTTACAGCCAGGGCAACCGTTAGGCCAGGGGCAACCGTTAGGCCAGGGGCAACCGTTAGGCCAGGGGCAACCGTTAGGCCAGGGGCAACCGTTAGGCCAGGGGCAACCGTTAGGCCAGGGGGAACGGTTAGACCAGGGGAAACGGTTAGGCCAGAGGAAACGGTTAGGCCAGGGGAAATGGTTAAGCCTGCGGAAAAGGTTAGGCCAGGGTGAGGTTTAGGTTAAGTGAAGAGGTTAGGCTAGGGGAAAGAATAGGCTAGGGGAAAGAATAGGTTAGGGAGAACTTTAGGCCAGGGTAAAAAGTTAAGTCCAGGGAAAGGATTGGCCAAGGAAAAGGTTAAGCTAGGGGAAAAGGTTAGGCCAGAATAAAAGGTTTGGCTAGTGGAAAGGTTTAGGCTAGGGGAAAAGGTTAGGCCAGAATAAAAGGTTTGGCTAGTGGAAAGGTTTAGGCCAGGAGAAAAGGTTAGTCTAGGAGAAAAGCTTTGGCCAGGGGAAAAGGTTAGGGCAGGAGGAACGGCTGGGCTAGGTGAAAAGATTAGGCCAGGGAAAAAGGTCAGTCCAGAAGAAAAGTTTTGGCTAGGGAAAAGGTTTAGGCCAGGGAAAAGTTAGGCCAGAAGAAAAGGTTTGGCTAGGGGAAAAGGTTAGGCTAGGAGAAAATGTTAGGCCAGGAGAATAGGTTTGGCTAGGGGAAAAGATTACGCCAGAGAAAAGTTTGGCCTGGCGAAAAGGTGAGGTTTGTTGGAAAATTTAGGCTAGGGGCAAAGGTTAGACAGCAGGAAAGGTTAGGGAAATAGAAAGGTTAGGCTAAGGGAAAACGTTAGGCTACGAGAAAAGGCTTGGTCAGGGGAATCGGCTCAGCCAGGGGAATCGGCTTGGCCAGGGGAAACGCCTTGGTCAGGGGAAACGGCTCCGCCAGGGGAAACAGCTCGGCCAGGGGAAACGGCTCGGCCAGGCGTAACGGCTCGGTCAGGGGCAACGGCTCCTCCAGGGGCAACGGCTCAGCCAGGGGAAAAGCTTAGACCCGGGGTAAGGTTTAGAGTCAGGGTAAAGGTTAGACCCGGGGTAGAGGTCAGATGCGGGGTAGAGGTCAAACCAGGGGTAGAGGTCAAACCAGGGGTAGAGGCCAAACCAGGGGTAGATCTCAGGCCAGGGGAAGAGGTCAGGTCAGGCGAAGAGGTCGGGCCAGGGGAAAGGGTCGGGTCAGGCCAGGGGAAAGGGTCGGGTCAGGCCAGGGGAGAGGGTCAGACCAGGGGAAGAGGTCAGGCCAGGGGAAAAGGTTAAGCCACGGGTGATGGTTACAGTAGGGCAAAAGGTTTGGCTAGGGGAAAAGGTTAATCCGAGGGAAAAGGTTAGGGAAAAATAGGGTGACCAGTCTGTCCTCTCTTGAAGGCTCCTGAGAGGAATCCTCCTCCTCCTGCTTGTCTGGGGCAAGGGAGGAGGACGGCTTTCCCTCCAGGGACTGGCTGTCCAGCAGCTCGTTCCGGGATCCTTCACTGGCAAGGACGACTATGAGGGCTGCTCCAATGGTCCTCTCCCTGCCTCCCCCCCATGACTCCCGTGCAGCTCCTCACTCACCTCTGCTCCGTGAAGCATGGGGCGTACCCACGGAGGGGTAGCATCGTCCACCTAGCCCGAGATGGCCAGGGAACCCCCGGCACTCCCCAACGGGTTTCTGGCCTCGGAGGGAAAGAGAAAGGCAAGAGTGAACTCCCTAGACACAAACACTGGGTTTCCCCTTCCAGCTCACCCTTGCACCTCGTCCCCCCCCCATCTCCACTCAGCTCGGAAAGAGTCCCATCCCTTCCCTTAGAGACAGACCCCGCCAGTCGGATCCTTGGCGGACCGGGAGGGTCTCCTCTGGGGCCAGCGCCTCCTTCGGAACGTGGAGCTCTAAGCGGGAAAGAGGAGGAGTCTGGGGAGAAGGGAGAAGACAAGCCCATCGGCAAGGAGGAGGCAGGGAGACCCCCATCACGAGTGCCGACAAGGGGAGCCAGGGAGACTGAGGGGGGGTGTTCGAGCCGCGGGCAATGGGTCGGCCCCTTGTGGGGCCCGGTCCCCTCCCCGGCCCGTAGGAGGTGGCTCCGCCCATCCTCAGCCCTCTCGAAATACCGTGGCCCGATGACGAGAGCCGAGGGTCTTGGAGAACAGCCACCGCTCCAGAGACAGGACGTTTGTGTGGCGAGGGAGCCATCGGAGAGGGATTCCTAAAACCCTTCCACTCACTCAGGAGCAGAGGAAGAAGAATCCGGATGCTTTGGGTCGTGCTCAAGCCCTTCCTAGGTGCCCCACATGGGTCGCTGGACTGGGAGAGGCACACGGGATTCAGGCGGGTCCCATGGATGGGGGACTCACCATCTTCCTTCCCAATGGGACCGATGGGGTCACTGAGGCCCAGGGAAGGCAAAGGATGACTGGCCCCAGGTCACCCCACCGACAGGGGCGGGGCCGAGTGGAGAACCCACGTCCGTCATCTCTCGACTCCCCAGCCCATGACCCTCTTTCCGTTGAGGGTCACTCGGCCTCCTCCCGTCCACAACCAGGGCAGGAGGTCAGGAGAAGGGAGGGATGCTCCCCATCCCCCACTCCCAGATCAGTCCTGCAGGCAGGTCCCTAGGGAAAGGACCTGACCTCGAAGCCCTCCCAGCTAGCAAGGGAGACAGCCCCTAGCCAGCTTGACTCTTCCCCCGGGCCTGGCCCCTTCCCCCTACAGCCCACCTGCACCTGCCCATCTCCCTCCCAGACAGCCTCTGACGAGTTCCAGCTCTGAAGGGATGAAGGAGGTGCAGGGTGACCCGGGGAACAGGACTGGGAGTGCAGGGAGGAGTCACCCGGAATCTCGAGAAGTCAGGGCCCTGGATCTCCCTTCCTTCCTTCTTGCCTTCCTTCCTTCTTTCTTTCTTTCCATAGTAGGGACTGAGCACTGGCTAGGGGCAGAGCATGGGACTCAGCGCTTGGAGGTTAACTTGCGGCCACCCAGAGAGACCCTCCCTGTCCAAGGACGGGTTCACCGTCTCCACAGGGGAGACAGGCGGGCAGGCCCAACAGAACCCAAGACAAACAAGCCTGGGGGTAGGTCTTCTCCGTCCCCGGCAAATCGGAGACAACTCGCTTCCTGCACAGAGCCCGCACCCCTGGTCTCCCCGGAGAGGCCTCAGGCTCATCCCGCTTCTTCCCCCCAAGATTCACCCAGACACACACCCCCTTCTCTCTGGGGTAGCAGCGCAGTTCATTCAGTCAGAGGGAAAAGCTGCCAGTGGAGTCTGCCCACAGGAGAAGAGAGAGGATCCTCAAAGCCGAAGAGAAGCACTGAGTAACTATTTTTTTTTCTGAAAAGTCATTCGGGGCCAGGCCTGTAAGGCCAAAGCCGGGGGAGGGCGGGGGGTGACCCATAACGGAACGATCAGGACTTGGGACCAAAGCTGCTAAGGCTAAGGCTGTGGGGGTCCCAAATGGGAAGGAAAGGATTTCGGGTCCATGGGCAAGGCACCCCGGCGCTGCCCCTTCTCAGCTCTGGGACTGGCGGCAAGTCACTTCACTTCGCTGTGCCTCACTGACCTCCTCTGTCAAATGGGGAGGCAGACGGTGAGCCCCACGTGGGACCATCGGATGACTGTGGATCTCCCCCAGCGTTTAGAACAGGGCTCTGCACCGAGTCAGTGCTCCAGAAATACTCGGGAATGAATGAAAGGGTAGGCCGGGGACAACGTGAGCCATGGGGAAAGGTGAGGGAAAGGGAAAGGTGAAGCCTGTGGAAAACATTAGGCTAGGGGAGAAGGTGACAGTAGGGCAAAGGGTTTCCCTAGGGGAAAGTTTTAGGTTACGGGAAAAGGTTAGTCAAGGGAAACAGACCAGGGGAAAAATACATGGCCAAGGGGACAGGAGAGCCCAGGGGAAAAGGTGAGGTGAGTTGGAAAGGTTAGGCCAGAGGATAAGCTTTGGCGAGGGGAAACGGTCAGGCCAGGAGATCGGGTGAGGCCACGGGAACAGCTTAGGTCAGGGGAACAGGTTAAGCCAAGGGAAAAGGTCAGGCCAGGGGAAAAGGTCAGGCCAGGAGAAAAGTTCAGGCCAGGGGAAAAAGTCAGGCCAGGGGTCAACCGTTAGGCCAGGGGTCAACCGTTAGGCCAGGGGTCAACCGTTAGGCCGGGGTCAACCGTTAGGCCGGGGTCAACCGTTAGGCCGGGTTCAACCGTTAGGCCGGGTTCAACCGTTAGGCCGGGTTCAACCGTTAGGCTAAGTGAAGAGATTAGTCTATGGGAAAGAACAGGCTAGGGGAAGGTTGGGCCAGGGAGAAGGTTAGGCCAGGTTAAAAGGTTAAGTCCAGGGAAAGGATTGGCCATGGAAAAGGTTAGGCTAGGGGAAAAGGTTAGGTTAGGATAAAGATTAGGCTAGGGGTCAGGTTAGGCAATGGGAAAAGGTTAGGCCAGGGAAGAAGTTAGGCCAAGGGAAAGTGTTAATTCAGGGAAAAACATCATTAGGTAAAAGAACAAGGTTAACTGAAGGGAAAAGGTTAGGCGAAGTGTAAAGTTCAGATGAAGGGTAAAGGTTAGGTGAGGATAAAAAGATAGGCGAGGGGAAAAAGTTAAGGCGAGGGGAAAATGTTATGCTGGGGTAAAAGGTATGGCCAAGGAAAAAGTTGAGGCCAGGGGAAAATGTTAGGTCAGTGACAAGGATATGTCAAGGGAAAAGGTTAGTGTAGGCAAAAACGTTAGGTTAGGGGAAAATGACAGGCCAGGGGAAAGATTGGACTAGGGGAGAGGCTAGGCCAGGGGAAAAGGATAGGCCATTGGAAATGTTTACCCAACGGGAAAAGCCTTGGCAAGGGGAAAGGTTAGGGTAGGGGTAAACATTAGGCTAAGGGAAAAGGTGGGGTGGGGTAAAAGGTCAGTTCAGGGCAAAGGATAGACCAAGGAAAAACGTTAGGCTAGGGGAAAAGTTTAGGCTAGGATAAAGCTTAGGCTAGGAGTCAGGTTAGGCTATGGGAAAAGGTGAGGCTGGGGAAAAGGTGAGGCTGGGGAAAAGGCGAGGCTGGGGAAAAGGTGATGGTAGGTGTAAGGTTTGGCAAGAGGAAAGGTTATGCTAGATGTAAACGTAAGGTTAGTAGAAAAGCTTAGACTAGGAGAAAGAGTTCGGCTGGGGGAAACGGTTAGGCCTCATGCAAAAGTTAGGCCTCGGGCAACGGTTAGGCCTCGGACAACGGTTATATCAGCAGAAAAGGTTCAGTCAGGGAAAAGAATAGGCCAAGGGAAAAGTCTAGGCTATGGAACATCGTTAGGCTAGCTGAAAGGTTAGGCTAGAGAAAAGCTTAGGCTAGGGCAAAATGTTGGGCCAGGGACAAAGGTTAAGCTAGGGAAAAAGGTTAGGCCAGGGGAAAAAGTTAGGGAAGGGAAAGGTTTAGGCTAAGGGAAAAGGTTAGGCTTGTGGAAAAAGTTAGGGAAGGGAAAGGTTTAGGCTAAGGGAAAAGGTTAGGCTTGTGGAAAAGGTTAGGCCAAAGAGACGGTTAGACTTGAGGAAAAGGTTAGACTATGGGAAAGGTTTAGGCTAGGGGAATAGGTTAGGCAAGGGGAAAATGTTAGCTGGAGGGAAAATGTTAGGCGAGGGGAACAGGTTAGGCCAGGGGTAAAGGTTATGCTAGGGGAAAGGATTAAGCTATGGGAAATGGTGACGTTAGGAGAAAAGGTTAGGATGGGGGTAAGAGTATGCTAAAGGAAAACGTTAGCGCAGGGGAAAGGTTAAGGTGAGGGAAAAGGTTAGGCCAGTGACAATGGTTAGGCCAGGGGAAATGTTAGGTTAGGGGAAAATAATTAGCAAAAGGGGAGAAGGTTCGAGTAGAGGAAAAGGATAGGCTAGGGGACAGGTTTAGCCTAGAGTGAAAGGTTAGACCAGGGGGAAAGGTTAGGCCAAGGGAATAGTTTAGACCAGGGGAAAAGGTTAGGTCATGGGAAACGTTAGGCCAAGGGAAAAGCTTAGGCTAGGAGAAATGGTTAGGTTAGGATAAAGGTTAGACTAGGGGTCAGGATAGATTATGGAAAAGGTTAGGCCAAGCAAAGAGATTAAGATAGGGGAAAAAGGAAGGCCACGGGGAAAAGATTAGGCCAAGCAAAGAGGTTAAGATAGGGGAAAAAGTTAGGCCACGGGGAAAAGATTAGGCCACAGGAGAAAACGTTAGCCTACAAGAAAAGTTTGGCTAGGTGTAATAGTTTAGGGAAAAAGGTGAGGCTGGGGAAAAGGTTAGGCTATGGGAAGTGGTTGGGTTAGGGGAAAAGGTTAGGCTGGGGGAAATTGCTAGACTAGGGTTAAAGGCTAAGGTATGGGAAAAGGCTAGGCTAAGCGAAAAGGTTAGGCTAAGAGAAAAGGGTAGGTCGGGTGATAGGTAAGGCAGGATAAAAGAATAGGCCAAGGCAAGAGGTAAGCTTAAGGGAAAAGGATAGGCAAGGGGAAAGATTGGGCTTTGGCAAAAGGTAAGGGTAGGGGGAAAAGGTATGTTTAGGGGAAATGATTAGGCTAGGGGAAGAGATAAGGCAGGGGAAATAGGCTAGGGGAAATGGTTATGGTTAGGGGAAAAGGTTAGGTTTGGGGGGAAAAGGATAGGTTAGGGGAAAAAGGTTAAGACTGGTGAAAATATTTGGCCAGGGGAAAAGGTTATGCCAAGGGAAAAAGTTATGCTAAGTGAAAAGGTTAGGTCAGGGGAAAAGGTTAGCCAAGGGAAAATTTAGGTTAGGGAAAAGGTTAGGTTGGTGGAACAAGTTAGGCTTGGGGAAAGGTTAGGCTATGGCGAAAAGGTTAGGGTAGATGTAAAGGTTTAGGGGAAAAGGTTAGGCTAGGGGAAAAGTTTAGGCAAGAGATGTGGTTGAGTTAGGGGAAAGTTTAGGCTGGGGGTAAAAGTTGGTGAAAAACTTAGGCCAAGGGAAATCTTTATGCCTGGGAAATGGTTATGCCGGGAAAAAGCTTAGGCCAGGGGAAAAAGGGCAGGGGAAGAGGTTAGGGCAGGGGAAAAGCTTAGGGCAGGGGTAAAGGTTAGGCAAGCGAAACAATTAGGCCAGGGAAAATGTTAAGCTAGGGGAAAACGTTAGGCCAGGGAAAAGGTTAGACCAGGGGAAAGGTTAGACCAGGGGAAAGGTTAGACTAGGGGAAAGGTTAGGTTTTGGGGAAAGGTTCGGTTATGGGGAAAGGTTGGGTTATGGGGAAAGGGTAAGGCTAGGCAAAATGGCTAGGTTTGGTGAAATGGCTAGGCCAGGCGAAATGACTAGGCTAGGCAAAATGGCTAGGCTAGGCAAAATGGCTAGGCTAGGCAAAATGGCTAGGCTAGGGGAAAAGGTTAGCATAAGGGAAATGTTTAGGCTATGGGAAAACCTAAGGCCTGTGGAAAAAGGATTGGCCAAGGGGAAAAGGTTAGGCTAGGGGAAAAGGCTAGACTAGAGATAAAGGTTAGGCTAGGCAAATAGGCTAGGCTACATATAAAGTTTAGGCTTAGGCCAAACCTATAATGGTTAGACCAAGGGAAAAGGCTATGCAGGTGAAAAAGTTAGGCCAGGGGAAGAGGTTACCGTATTTGAAAAGGTTAGGTTAGTAGAAAAGTTTATGTTAGTTGAAAAGGTCAAGTTAGGGGAAAGGGTTAGGACAGTGGAAGAGTTTAAGCCAGGGGAAAAGGTTAAGCTATGGGAAAAGGTTAAGCAATGGGAAATGGGTAGGCCAAGCGAAAAGGGTAGGCGAAAGGCAACGGTTAGGTTAGGTGGAAAGCATTCTCTTGCACAAAGGACATGTATTCTGATCCGAGCCCTGCCCTTAATCTGTTTTGTAACCCTGGGCACTTCACTTCGCTGTGACTCAGTTACCTCATCTGTAAAATGGGCATTGAGACTATGAGTCCAGATCCAATCAGGTACTGTGTACAACACAACTGACTTATGGCCACCCACTGCTTCTTATAGCACCTCCTGACACATAGTAAGTACTTCCAAAATACCATCATTATTATCATGAAAGGGTTTGTTGATAGAAACACAAATCCCGATCACATTTCCAGTGAGTCTCATCTTTGGCTTAACCCCCACCCTACCTTCCCACCTTGTCTCACATTCCCCCCTCCCAGCCCCTACTGCGAGCACGCTGACACTGGCCCCAAGGAACAACCTGCCCCTTAAAAGCAGACAGACCATCACTCTGTCCACCTTCAGAGACCTCCTAAAATCACATCTTCTCCAAGAGGTCTTCCCCTACTAAGACCCCTATTTCCTCTAATGATAATGATAACATTAATAACAATAATGGTATTTGTTAACTGATGAGGATGGCTTTCCCACAAGGGACTGGATGTCCAGGAGCTAGGTAAGGGATAATTCACTTTCTAATACAATGGCTACTCGGTCCTCCCCACCCTCACCCCTCATGACTCACGTGGAGCCTTCTCAACACTTCTCAGAGAAGAATGGGGTGGACACATTGATGGGCAGTATCCTCCACCTAGCACTAGATTGCCAGGAAGCCACCAGCACTCATAACAGGGTTTCCTCCCTGGGAAAAGAGGAAGCAAAGAGTGACCTACACATACACACTCACTTTGTTTCCCTTTCTAGCTCACCCATGCACCCAGTCCCACCCACTAAGCACTGAAATAGTCACATCACAGCAATTAGGTACATACCCTTATACTCAGATCCTTCCCTTACCTGTATTGTATCATCTGGGTCGACTGCAGAAAACTGATGGTGGACCTCTAAGAGTCAAAGGGGATTCTTAGAGTATGAAAAAGAGAAGCATATCTGAAAGTATTAGGAAGGGAGACACCATAACGAGAGCAGAAAAGTGGGGACAGGGAGACTGAGGCGGTGAGTCAGAGCTGCAGGGAATGTGTCTGCAAATTCTGTAGCACTGTACTCTCCCAAGCCCATATTACAGTACTCTGCACATACTAAGCACTCAATAAATAACACTGATTGATTGCAAGAGCGTAGTGTCTCTGAGAACTTCCACAGCTACAGAAAGAGGCAGTTTGAGTGGCAAGGGAGCCATCTGAGATGGTTATTGAACTCTTCACCCCACTAATAATAATAACAATATTTATGGTACTTTTTAAGCACTTACTAGGTGCGCAACACTGTTCTAAGCGCTGGGATAGACACAAATTATTCAGGTTGTCCCATGTGGGGCTCACAGTCTTAATCCCCATTATACTCATGGGGTCACGGAGGCCGAGGGAAGTTAAATGACTTGCCCAAGGTGACCCAGCAGACAGGTGGCAGGGCCGAGATTGGAACCCACGTCCTCTGACTCCCAAGCCCAAGTTCTTTCTATTAAGTGACACTACGCATCCTCCCACCCACAACAAGGGGATAAGGTCAGGATAGGTGAGGGATGATATCCCCCAACGGAACAGTCCTCCAGGGAGGTCATTGGGAAAATTACCTGACCTACAAGATCTCCCAGCTACCAAGTCAGAAAGCCCCTAGCCAGCTTCACTCTTAATCCTAGACTGCTCCCCACACCCCTGGCCTGCCCAACTCCCTCAGAGGAGTTCCAGCTCTGGAAGGACTAAGGATTTGCAGGGTGACCCTGTGGACAGGACTGTGGATTCAGGGAGGATTAACCCATCTACAGAATTAAGGGTCCTGGATCTTCTCAGCCCCACAGTCAGGCCCGACAGAACCGGTTCCCTCCACAGAGCCTCTGCCCCAGGCCATAACCTTTCATCATCCACACAGGCCCCCATCACCTTCCCTTAGAGATGAAAACTCAGCTCCTCTGCACCCTCCCTAAATGATGATCGTCTTCACAGCCAGGTAGTCTAAGAAGTTTCTGGTAGGCAAAGTGGCTGGTCCCTCTCTTCCCATCACCAGGACCCCTTAGACAGCCACCTCCAGATAGATCCGACTTGAGTTTAGGAAGCTACCGCAAGATCCAGCCTGCTCGTCGTGTCTCACGTGGACCGGGTCCATCCCAACCCATCCACAAACAGCCTCCCACCTACACAGTGGACATAGCAGCTGTCTTACAAACCTTTAAGAGTCCTACTGAAATTGTTTCTTCTTTGGTAAGCTTCCCTGACTAAAACTCACATCATCCCCATGCCCAACCTCCCCCGACTGCCCCCCCCCCCAGCACTCACACACTTTATTTACCCTTTCAACTCACCCATGCACTTAGGCACACCCACCAAGCACTGAAGTATACACTCCACAACATTAGGTGCAGATACTTCTAATTAGATCCTTACCTTACCAGTATTGCATTAATTGGGTCCTCCCTATTCAACTCCTATCACACCTATAAGATTGAAAGGGAACTCTGGTAGTATGTGGGAGACAATCCTATCTTGAAGGTGTAAGGGAAGGAGAGCAGAAAAGTGGGGACAGGTCTTTGGAGGTGATGAATCAGGGCTGTAAAGAACATGTCTGTTAATTCTGTTCTTCTGTACTCTCCTAATGATGTAGTACAGTACTCTACACATAATAAGCACTCAGTCAACACCACTGATTAATTGCAGGAAGGAAGTGTCTCTTGGAATTTCCACAGCCACAGAGAAAAGTTGGAGAACAGAGAAGCAGTTTGAGTGGCCAAGAAGCCTTCTGAAATGGAGTGTGAGGCCCTGCATCCCACTTCCCACTTCTCTCACAGGCACGAATAAGGTCGGGAAAGGGGAAAGATTATACCTTGACATAATAGCCTGCCAAGGATGCCTTTAAGGCAATTACATGGCCCAGAAGAGCCCCTAGTGTACAAGCCAAAGAGCAGATTCTAAGTTACCCCAAACTCCACACCTCCTTCACCCCAAAAATGTTCCTCTTCTCCTCCTCAGCTCCACAGCCACTCACATTAAAGCCACCACACTCAACTCCAAATAGCCTCAGGCTCTCGAGGCTTATATATGACAGGGAGGGGTCTGGCCTGACGTCAGTCATCCACCTGATTGGAAGCAGCTGGGTTAGGGATCAGGTGCCCCGGGAGGAAGCCGTAGCAGCTTCACTGGAAGAGGGGATGGCTTTGGGAAAGGTAGGGTGGGATAAGGGAGAGAATTGGATTGAATCTCTAGCATGAAACGATTGTTCCAGGGAAACACAAATTCCAAACAGCTCTCCAGGAGGTCTCATCTCTGGGTCTGCCTCACCTTTCTTTCCTGTCTGATTTTCCTCCTCATAGCCCCCACATCCAACCTGCTGACACTGGACCCTAGGAGTCATCTGAGCAGTCTGGCCCTGTAAAGCAGAAAACCATCACTCTCCCCACCTCCAGAGCCCTCCTAAAATCACATCTCCTCCAAGAACTCTTCCCCAACTAAGGCCTCATTTCTATTTGAAACAGAGTGGAGTAAGCCAAGAGGAAAAGAGCTTATTTTGGCTTTATTTTGGGCATGGGTGTTATGTTCTAATGCTTCATTGCTCCTAACGTCTCTGTCTCTCGTCTTTTGCAGAGCTGGAGAAGGAGGCATAGAATATTGCAGACAACCTACTTTTATTGACGGGATTGAGGGGCAAACACTGTTCCCATGTCTGAGCCAACAGGACAGACTCATGCTCCCCTTCTCCCTCCCACTCATCTCCTGCTCCCTCCAAAACACAGGATTCACTGCAGAGCTCTCCTCTGGGTAGGAGGCAGTATAGTTTGGGTCTAATGGAACCAAAATGTCACTGCACCTTCACCAGTCCTGACTGAAACACATTTCGAATTGTGGAACCTGACCTTAAGCGACCCATGTGGATTAGTGCGGGGCCAGGTTCCCTCCCCCTGCCCTTTGCCCTGCACTCTGCTTCTGTGGGTCGAATCCTTCAGTCTTCCCCAGATTCTGCCATCTCCTAGCTGGAGAAGGAGGGGTAGGAGGTTGCAGACAACAGAGGTTTCTTTGGCAGACACCATTTTCCCTCTCCTCCACCAAACATTAAACCTATCATCTGGAGAGATGAGGCTTATAGGCAGACCACCTCACTAAGATGACTGCATCAATCTGCCCTTATTTATGTATATAAATTGGTCTCTGCCTCCCCCTCTAGACTGTAAGCTTGTTATGGGCAGGGAATGTGTCTCTCCAATGGGTCCTCTCCCAAGCACTTAGTACAGTCGTCTGCACACAGGAGGCACTCCATCCATTCAATTGACTGAAGATGCAGAACTGCATGCACACTGGATACAATTCAGTTTCTGGTCAAATGCTTGACTTCTGTCCTCCCAGTCCACACCGCTATGACCTCGATTTCAGGCAGGAATCTGCATCACTCTGCTTCTCAGAGAGAAATAGGGGAGACACCCTGAGTTCCTCCTGGTATTAGAAACCACAATCTGCCACCATGAGTCCAAAAGGGTCCCTTCTCCGGAGAGTGAGGTTGTACCGTGACCCTGCAGTCAGGACTGTAGTCCCAGAGAGACAAGACCCATCTATAGAATTAAGAGCCCTGGGTATTCATTCATTCAATAGTATTTACTGAGCATTTACTTTGGGAAGAGCACTGTACTCATTGCTTGAAATGTAAAATTCAGCAACAGATAGAAACCATCCCTGCCCAGTGATGTACTCACTGTCTAAACAAGGGAGACAGGCAGCAAAGCAAATCAGAACAAAACCAAAACAAGCATGTTTGTGGGTCTTCCCAGTCCCAGGCAAATCCGATAGAACTAGCTTCCTGCACAGAGCCCAGGACCCTGTTCTCCTGTGAGTGGCATCAGCCTCAACACTCTTCCTAACCCCTTATATACAAACACACACACACACACACTCCTTCTCATTGGGGTAGCAATGCAGTCCATTCAGTAAAAGGGAAAATCTGGGAGGTGAGTCTGCCCACAGTCTAAGAGAGATGATCCTCAAGGCCAAGGAGAAGCACTGAGGAGCCATTTTGTTCCTAAACTGGAAATCAAATGCTTCAGGGCCAGGCCTGCAAGGCAAAAGCGGGGGGGGGGGTCCCATAATGGAACGATAAGGATTTGAGGCCAAACCTGTAAGGCAAAAAGGCTGGGAGGCCCAAATTGGAAGGGAAAAGATTTGGGGTAAATATGCAAGGCACAAGCTGGGAAATAGTCGGGGGGCGGGGGGGGGGGGGCGGCGGGGGGGCGGGATATTGGAATGAAAAGCGTTCGGGGCCAAACCTGCAAGGCAAATTTTAGGGCATCCAAACTGGAACTAAAAGGGTTCGGGCCAAACCTGCAAGGCAAATGCTGTGGGGCCCAAAGTGGACCGAGAAGCGTTCGGGGCCAAACCGGCAATTCAAAGGCTCAGGGACCCAAACTGGAACGAAATGTGTTTGGGGCCAAACCTGCAAGGCAAAGGCTGATGGGACCGAAGTGGAACAAAAAGAGTTCGGGGCCTGACCTGCAAGACAATGGCTGCCTGGCCCAACCAGGAATGAAAAGGGTTCGGGGTGAAACTTGCTGCAAGGCAAAGGCTGCAGGGCTCAAACCTGAATGAACAGGATTCAGTGCCAAACCTGCAAGGCAAAGGCTGCAGTGCCCAAGGTAGAACGAAATCGTTCGGGGCCAAACTTGCAGAGCAAAAGTGGGGGTGCAAACCTGCAAGGAAAACACTAGGAGGCTCAACTGTAACCAAAAGTGTTCAGGGTTAAATTTGCAAGGCAAAGGCTGCATCACCCAAAGTGGAACCAAAACCATTCTGGGTCTAACCTGCAAGATCAAGGCTGCCGGGATCAAATTGGAACGAAAAGGGTTCAGAGCCAAACCTGCAATGCAAACGCTGCCCAGCCCAAACAGGAACGAGAAGGATTCGGGCCAAACCTGCAAGGCAAATGCTGAGGGGGCAACACTGGAACAAAAAGGGTTCGGGGCCAAACCTGCAAGACAAACACTGCAGGGCCTAAATTGGAACCAAAAGGGTTTGGGGCCAAACCTGCAGGGCCCAACCTGTACAAAAAGGGTTCCGGGACAAACCTGCAAAGCAAAGGCTGCTGGGCTGAAACCTGAACGAAAAGGCTTCGGGGCCAAACATGCAAGGCAAACTCTGAGGTCGCCAAATAGCTACCAAATGTATTCAGGGCTAAACCTGCAAGGCAAAGGCTGTGGGTCCCAAACTGAAAGGAAAAAGGTTCGGTGACACACCTGCAAGGCAAACTCTGGGTGTCTAAACTGGGACAAAAAGGGGTTGGGAGACAAACCTGCAAGGCAAAGCCTGTGGGGCCCAAACATGAATGAAAAGGGTTTGGGCCCCAACTTGCAAGGCAAACTCTAGGGGTCCCAAACTGGAAACAAAAGGATTTGGGGCCAAACCTGAAGGCAATGGCTGTGGTGCTCAAACTAGAATGAAAAGGGTTTGAGGCCAAACCTGCAAGGCAGAAGTGGAGGGGTCCAAACTCTAAGGAAAAGGGCTTGGGCCAAAACTGCAGGGCAAGAGCTGGGGGACCCAAATTGGAAGGAAAAGGGTTTGGGGACAAACCTGCAAAGAAAAGGTGGGGGGCTCCAAACTGGATCCAAAGGTTTCGGGCCAAACCTGCAAGTCAAAGACTTCAGGACCCAAACTGGAACAAAAAGTGTTTGAGGCCAAACCAGCAAAACAAAACCAGCGGGCCCCAAAGTGGAAAGAAAAGAAGGGTTCGAGGCCAAACCTGCAAAGCAAAGGTGCGGGGCTCCAAATTGGATCCAAAGGTTTCGGGCCAAACCTGCAAGTCAAAGACTTCAGGACCCAAACTGGAACGAAAAGTGTTTGAGGCCAAACCAGCAAAACAAAACCAGGGGGCCCCAAAGTGGAAAGGAAAGAAAAGAAAGGGTTCGAGGCCAAACCTGCAAGACAAATGCTAATGGACCCATACTGGAATGAAAAGGGTTCAGGGCCAAACCTGCAAGGCAAAAGCAGAGGGCCCCAACCTGGAACAAAAAGGGTTCAGGGAAAAACCTGCAAGGCAAAGGCTGAGGGACCCAAACTGGAACAAAAGGTGTTCAGGACCAAACCTGCAAAGCAAAAATGGAAAAAAACATGCACAGTCAATATCTTCGGACTGCCGGGGAACCCAATGGTCCGTTGTGAACTAATCTATTCTTGGGCACTCTTTCCCTCATCTCCCCTGTGAACACAGGCAATGGTTTGTCAGAAAGGAGGACACAAATAACTTGAATGGTTTTTGGGTGCACTAGGTAGTGGTTTTTACCAACGCCACTCAGAGCCAACCAAGTCCAGACAAGTCCTTGGAGGAGCTTCCTGTTTGTCCCAGATCGGACTCAGCACTCACCTTAGCTCTCTGGGCTTCCTCTGAAGACATGGATAAGAAAATGCCCACCCGAAGGGTGAGACTGATGTTTCTCTACTGGTCCTCACTTGGGCACATCTGGAATGGTGGACCCTACCCCTAACATAAATACAGTTGGATTAGTTACAAAACTTTAAGTCCAACCTGCACGTGGCAAAGAGTAGCTATTAAGTACAGTCCACTGAGACATGGTCCCTGCCCTTCAGGAAAGGACAGTCTAGTAGGGGATACAGGCACCTGACATTCTAGAACTGCTTCCTATGGCCAATTTTAGTGTTTAAGTGCCTAGTAGGTAAGGATTAGTGAATGCCCAAGTCTTTAAGCAATGAGAGCAATCAAGTGCCAGTTTGAGGGGGAAACAGGGTGGAGAGATGAAGGGTTAATCATACACAGCCTCCTGAAGAAGATGTCATGTCAGAAGATCCTCAATGAGGTAAGGCAATAGTCTGCCACATGAGAAGGTTGGGGAGGAGTTTGAGGGTCAAAGGAAGAGTAAGCAAGAAAATAGTGAGAGATGAGAGAGAGAGACAGAGAGAGAGGCATGATGAGTAGCTCACCTCCAGTGTGAAGTGTGTGGGCTGAGTAGTAGGGAGAGAAGAGAATGGCTAGGTAGTGGGTATCTGTGAGACCATCTGTGGGCTAAAGGAATGGGGATAGTACGAGAATAGAAGAGAATCCAACCTTGGGAGGGCACCCACAGGAGGTTTCAGAAGAAGAACAAGCAAAAAAGACCAGAGGAAGAAAGCCAGGAGGTGACTCGGGTGGGGAAACGGATGAGAGTATATAGTGTTCACCGGTGCATAGAGTGGTCCACAGGGTGAGACACAGCTGCGAGGCTGAGAAAAACATGACAGAGGAGGAGTACGAGGAGTTTTAGGTAGTAATAGTACTGATTTAATACTCCCTAAATGCAGAACATGTTATTAAGCACTGGCAGTTGCCTCAGTGACAAGAAGGGAGTTGGGGGCACTAAGGGTTTAAGGCAGGAGTTAAAAGTCTAGAACAGATGGTGACGGCAATAGGCATGGGAGTCACTGAGGGAGGGGATTAATTGTTGCCGAGCAGTGAACAGGCAAAGTCAAATTCCTTCTCACCGACTGCAAGATTTTTGAGGTAGTCCTAGTGACTAGATTCCCCCCAAGAGCACGATGCACAGTGAGTGGTCTGATGGAGCTCCTGCAAGTTGAGAAGAAAACACGGGGTGATGCATACAATGCAGCTTCTCCAAAATTAAGTGTTCACAGTGTCCTCCACCCCCCAGAAGTCAACCTCTTGTTCAACAGGCCTGGGAGAACCATCACAGATGCTGTTGCTTCTCCAGTGTTCCCTACCTACCATTGGATCCCCCCACTCTCAGGCAGGGAGAGGCCTGGACTTAGAGAGCAAGAAGTTTCCAGTTCAATGGCAGACTAAAAAGGGGAGTGCTAAGCCCTGCAGTATCTGGGATCAAAACTTTCTAAACTCCCTATGAAGACTCAGATTGGAGGCTACAGGATTCCAGAAAAGAATGGGATGGACAGAGAGATACAGACACAAACACACACACCAACATAGTCAGTCCTCTGGGAGCAACATGTATGAAATAGAGAAAGGTCCCTTCTCTAATAATAATAACGTTGGTATTAGTTAAGTGCTTACTATGTGCCAAGCACTGTTCTAAGCGCTGGGGTAGATAGAGGGTAATCACGTTGCCCCATGTGAGGTTCACAGTTAATCCCCATTTTACAGATGAAGTAAGTGAAGCACAGAAGCTAAGTGACTTGCCCACAGTCACACAGCTGACAAGTGGCAGACCTGGGAGTCAAACCCATGACCTCTGACTCCAAAGCCCAGGCTCTTTCCACTAAGCCACGCTGCTTTGCTATTTCTAAGAAATTAGAGATGTGCAATGAAGATTCAGTGAGTACTGTTCACTACTATGCTATACCCTATGCTTCACACTGGACCCCTGAGTACCCCAGAGACCCTTCCCGTCCAACTATCTGGTCTGTGAGGTTGGTATTCCCAATTCCAGAGGTACCAATCACATTTGTTTGTGGGACAGAAAAATCAGTTTCTAGTACAGTGCGTGCATTATCAGTTGCCCAATCTGGTATTTGTTAAGCGCTTACTATGTGCCGAGCACTGTTCTAAGCGCTGGGGTAGACACAGGGGAATCAGGTTGTCCCACGTGGGGCTCACAGTCTTAATCCCCATTTTACAGATGAGGTAACTGAGGCACCGAGAAGTTAAGTGACTTGCCCAAAGTCACACAGCTGACAAGTGGTAGAGCTGGGGTTCGAACCCATGACCTCTGACTCCAAAGCCCATGCTCTTTCCAGTGAGCCACGCTGCTTCTTCAATCTGGATACTTGACTGTCAATGCAACTTATCCACTATGCCTCACTGTGACACTTACCACTAGTATCCATTTCCAAAAATCCTCATAACTCATTTTCTCAGCAGATGATGAGATAGACAGTGATTAGCCCTGCTGTACTCCTGACAAAGCACCACCTACCTGGCTTCCCCAGAAGCCCATATCAGACACAGAAGAGTTCCTTCCTTTGGCATCTGAGGATGTGCAGGGTGATTGGGAAGGCAGGATTTTGACTCACTTAGAGAATTAAAGGGCCCGGGTCTTCAGTCCCACAGTCAAGCCAAACAGAACCAGCACCTTCCACAGAGCCCCAGACCCATTTTCTAAAACCAGCTTCTGTCAACAGTGGTATCCTCTTCGTCATGGTTCTGACTTCCAACCCAGCTAAGGCCGCCCCCACATCCATCATTCATTCATTTAATCGTATTTATTGAGCGCTTACTGTGTGCAAAGCACTGTACTAAGCGCTTGGAAAGTACAATATCGGCAACAGAGAGAGACAATCCCTGCCCCCAAATAGGTTCACAGTCTAAGCGGAGAAGACAGACAACAAAACAAAACAAGTAGTGAGGTATCAGTGCCCGCCCACCACCTAAAACTCAACAAGTTCAAGACTGAGCTCCTTTTCTTCCCTCCCAAACCCTGTCCTCTCCTTGACTTTCCCGTCACTGTGGAGGGCACGACCATCCTTCCCGTCTCACAGGCCTGCAACCTTGGTGTCATCCTTGACTCAGCTCTCTCATTCACCCCACACATCCAATTCGTCACCAAAACCTGCCGATCTCACCTTCACAAAACCACCGAGATCCACCCTTTTCTCACCATCCAAACTGCTACCTTGCTGGTACAAGCTCTCATAATTGCCTGACTGGATTATTGCATGAGCTTCCTCTCTGATCTCCCATTCTGTCTCTCCCTGCTCCAGTCTATTCTTCATTCTGCTTGCCAGGTTTATCTATACAAACGCTCTAGGCATGTCTCTACCCTCCTCAAAAACTTTCAGCGGTTCCCCATCAACCTTTGCATGAAACAAAAACTCCACATCCTTGGCTTCAAAGCTCTCCCATCACCTGGCCCCCTCCTACCTCACCTCCCTTCTCTCCTTCTACAGCCCAACCCACATACTCCACTCCTCTGCCACTAACCTCCTCACGGTGACTCTTTCTCGTCTGTCACCCCGTCGACCCCTGGCCCAAGTCCTACCACTCATCTGGATTGCCCTCCCTCCTCACATCTGCCAACCCAAGTCTCCCTCTTCAAAGCCCTCCTGAGAGCTCACCTCCTCAAGGAGGCATCCCAGACTGAGCCCTCCATTTCCCTCTGCCCCTCCCCCCTCCCCTCCCCTATTCCCCCATTCCCTCCCTCTGCTCTTCCCCCTTCCCCACTCCACAGCACTTGTGTATATTTGTATATATTATTACTCCATTTTGTTAATGATTAATTTATATCTATGATTCTATTTATCTTGATGGTATTGATGCCTACTTTTTTTGTTTTCTGTCCCCCTATTTAGACTGTGAGCCCACTGTTGGGCGGGAATGTCTCTATCTATTGACGAATTGTACATTCAAAGCACTTAGTACAGTGCTCTGTACATAGTAAGCCCTCAATAAATACTATTGAATGAATGAATGAATCATTAATAAAATAGAGTAATAAATAATATATACAAATATGCACAAATGCTGTGGGGAGAGGAAGGGGGAAGAGCAGAGGGAGGGAGAAGAACGGACCAGACTATCCAAACTATCGAGGGATGATGCTCAAGATCAGGGAAGTGCACTGATCTGCCTTTGTACAGCAATTAATAGCTACTCGGAGTCTCCCCTCTGTCATCAACGCCAACATATGCACTGCCAGACATTGAGGCAAGGGACATCCTGCTGGGTCTCAGAGCTGTCTAGACAAGGAACTAGGAAGAGATTCACTGGCGAGGCCTCCTCTGGCAACACAGGATCCTGGAGCATCTGTCCGAAAAAGGTGGAGTACTACTGGACCTCTGCCTCTGGTCGTGCCGATGCACATTTGAAACCTTGGCAGGGACTCCTGGCTTAGTAATCCTGAAGATACGCATTTCTCAGAGTGCCCTATATCTAAAGCTGAAAACCACAATTAAATCGCCAGGCGCTAATGTCTCCAAGAGGATCAGTCGTCTCGAAGCTGGAGAGAAAGGGTTACAGTTTCAGGCTTTTTTTTTAAAAAAAGAAACACAACATGAGGCATTAAGTTTTCCCTCCTCCAAATGACCTTACCACCAGGAGTTGGAAGTCTACAGACCCAAACAATCAGTCCCAAGTAAGTTTAAGACAAAACTCTGCCCTACTAATACTTAACCACCCCCTCCAAATCTGTTAGCGCCAGAGGTGCTTGTAGTCCCAGGACTGGAGATTCAATCCAAACTGAACAAAGTTCAGTTTGGGGTACAATGCTGGCACTCCATGCACCCTGTCCACACCTTTGACAACTCGATCTCACAACTCTGCTTTTCAGAAAGGAATGGAGTAGATACACTGATCATCTTCCTGCCTGACTCTGGACACTAAACTCCCAGAAGCCGCCACTGCCAGGCCAAGACAGGTCCCTTTTCCAGGGCCTGAGAATGTGTAGGTTGACCCTGCAGACAGGACTGTGCATGCAGGGAGCTTTAATCCAGGTATAGAATTAAGGGCCCTAGGCCTTCTCAGTCCCACAGTCAAGTCAGACAGAACCAGTTCCCTGCACGGAGCCCCAGGCCCTGTTTCCAGAATCAGCCTCCAAACCTAGAGTGGCAGCCTTGTCTTAACTATCCTTCCCCAAAGGCTTAGCTCCTTTATATATGCACACACACACACACCACATACACAGACACACACAAATCCTTCCCTTTGTGGTGGCAACACAGTCCACAGTTCAATCTCTAACTGGTGGGGCAAGTCTGGGGATTGACTTGACTGTGCCCATGCTGCAGGGGAATGGTCCTCAAGTCCAGGACAACGCATTCAACACCATCTGTTTGGACAGAAATAGCTGGTCAGATTCCACCCTTCGTCCTACTACCCCAAGCTGTGCAGCGTGGGGCTTCTGTCTGTGTCTGAGTCACCAAGCAGGGGTGTGGGCAAAAACTTGGGACTCACCACCAAAAACTCCTCCGGGTGTCTGGAGGAGGAACCTGGAGCATTCCCCTCATTGGAGGTTGATTGTTACTGGAGCTTCTCCCACCCATCCTGGCTGAAACTCATAGGTGGTTGAGGAAACTGGGCCTGGAACACTCACGTGGATTAGTGAGAATAAGGGGCTGGGTTCCTGCCCTCTGAGGTCCTCGTCTCTTACTGAACACCTCAGCCTACAGGAACATCATTTCTCACAGCTAGAGACAGAGGGATAAGGAGTGGCAGACAAGCTAGTTTTTTGGGTAGATTTTTTTGCAGGAGGGGTGATGGTGGTCACAAATACTGACCACCACAGTTTAAGCTGACAGAGCATGGGTTTGGGATTAAGAAGACATAAACTTTATTCCCAGCCCTGCCACTTGTCTGATGGGTGACCTTGGTCAAGCCACTGAACTTCCCTGTGCCTAAGTTACCTCATCTGTAAAATGGGGATTCACTGTGAGCCCAGTGGTGGTGAAATTGATGACTTTGTATCTACCCCCACCACAAAGAACAGTGCTTGGAACATAGTAAGCACTTAAATACCATAATCATCATTATTATTACGATACTTTGCCCTATTAGTACTTAGCAGCCTCCTCCTCAGAACCCCAGCAGGCACTCAATCTCCAGGGACTGGATATTCAGGACATCTGGACAAGTCAATTTCTAATAGAAAACATCCTGCTCCACTCCTCCCCACCACACCACTGTTGACTCCCTCGAGTCATCCTACTCTGAGCTGTGCAATGCTGAGGTTGGGGATTTGGGACTCCTTTCTGGGTCTCTGCCAACAGTAGAAACTCATGCCACCTTTCTCTCCCCCCCAACCCCAAAACACACACTCCCCACCCCTCCAAGTAATGCAACTCACTGCAAAGACATCCTTCGGGCACAAAGCAGAGGCTGGATGTGATGGAAGCGAGGTGTCACTGGAACCTCTCCATTTCTGACTGAAACCCACCTGGAGCTATAGAACCTGGCCTTAAGACACACAGGGATTAGTGAGCCCGAGTGGATGGGGTTCCCCCATCCTGCCCTCTGAGGTCCACCTGTGGAGCCAAAGCCTTCAGTGTCCAGCAGATTCAGTTTGTTGAACAGTTGAAGAGAGAGGGCTAGGAGAGTGCAGACAACTGAGGTTTTTTGGTTGCTTTTTTTTTGCAGACACAATTTTCCCACTTCCCCACCGGACACTGAACTTATCGTCAGGAAATATTAGGTGTATAGACATACCACAGCTAAGCTAACTGCAATACTCTGCCCTATTTATATTTCGTGGACCACTCTCAGAAAGTCAACTTAGTTACTCCAAAAGGAATTTGTTTTCCAGAGACTGGAGGTCCAGCAAAATTGTTTAAATCAACCTCTAGTACCAAGCCTCACTGCTCGGATCCTCCCAAACCACACCCATCCTGTCTTGTTCTCGGGCACAAGTGCACAAGGCTCTGCTTCTCAGAGACGAATGGAACAGATACATTGCTGCCACCTTGTCCTGTTCCTGACACTACTCCTCAGGAAGCCACGACTCCCCAGCACAGAACGGTCTCTTCTTCAGGGACTGAGGATGTGTAGGGTGACCTGCATACAGGACTGTCGACACAGAGAGATTTGACCCATCTGTAGAATTAAGGGACTCGGGTCTTCTCAGTCCCACAGACATGTCCAACAGAACCAGGTCCCTGCACAGAGCCTCAGCTTCCAGAACCAGCCTTTGTACCAGGAGTGGCGGCCCCCCACCTCACTATCCTATCCCAAAAGCTAACCAGTCTCTCAGTCTCTCTCTCTCTCATGCATGTACGCACGCGCGCACACACACACACACAAAACCTTCCCTTTGTGGTGGCAATATGGCCCACAACCTCAGCTTTCCAGGATGCAGTAAATCTGGGAATTGATTTGCCTGGATCGACACTGGAAGGGGCTACTCCTCAAGGCCAGGTGAGTTGTTTACAGAGTAATAAACTAGCAGATTCTCCCTCGACTCATCCTACCCCAAGCGGTGCACTGCAGTGGGCTGGTGATGTGGGACTCTTGTCTGCACCAAGCCGACAGGACACAGACCTGGTGCGGGAGACAAGGGGGAGGAGACTTGTGACTCACCAACAAAGCCTTCTCTAGATAAGGGGCAGTAAAGCTTGGAGCATGAATCTCATAGAAGCGATTTGTCACTGGAGCTTCTTCACCGGTCCTGGCTGAAATCCATCTGGAGTTGTGGAACCTGGCCTTAAGCCACATGTAGATGACAGAACCCAAGAGTCCTTGTTCTCCTATCCTGCCCTTGAAGGTCTCTCTGGCTAAACCCTTTAGTGTCCAGACTACTCAGCTGTTTCCAAGCTGAAGAACAAGGGGTAGGAGATTGCAGACAACTTTTTTTTTGCAAACACTTCCTCCTACCCCCCACCTCACCTATCAGTCAAATGTATTCATTGAACTATTACTGTTTGCAAAACACTGTACTAAGTGTTTGAGAGAGTAAAAGAGGCATATTGCCTGCCCATAATGAGCTTACAGTCTAGAGGAGTGGACAGATATTAATGGAAAGAAATTACACTTGTATGCAAGTGCTGTGGGACTGAGGGGTGATGGTGATGAATGAAGGGGGCAGGTAAGGATGACACCAAAGAGAGTGGGAGAAGAGGAAAGGAGACTTATTGTGGGAAGGCCTCTGGAAAGAGATATGCCTTCAGTACGGCAGAAAGAGTAATTGTTGGTCAGCTATGAGAAAAGAGGGACATCCAGGACACTGGTGAGAGGTAAGCAGCAAAGTAGAGACAACATCAAGATACTGTGAGAACGTTAGCATTAGAGCCAAGTGTGTGGGCTGGGTTGGAGTAGGAGAATAGCGAGGGAAGCTAAGAGGGAGCAAGGTCATTGAGTATTTAAATAATGATAATAAAAGTAAAAATGGCATTTGTTAAATGCACTGTTCTAAGCACTGATGTAGCTACAAGTAAACTGGGTTGGACACAGTCCCTGTACCACATAGGGCTCAGAGTCTTAATGCCCATTTTACAGAGGAGAAAACTGAGTCACAGGGAAGGTAAGTGACTAGCCTAAGGTCACACATCAGACAAGTGGCAGAGCTGGGAAAAGTCAATGGTAAGAGTTTCATTGTGATGCAGAGGCAGATGGGCAGTCACTGGGGAGAGGAAATATGACCTGATTCTTTTTGGAGAAAAATGATCTGGGCAGTAGAGTGAAGGGACAAGTTAAGTGGGAAGAGGCAAGAGGCAGGGAGGTTAGCAAGGAGGCTGATACAATGATCGAGGTGGGATAGAATAAGTTATGGGATTAACATGGTTGTTTGGATAGAGGAAAGGGAGGATTTTAGCCATGTTATCAGGATATAGTGATGGATTAAATGGGAGAGATGAGTGGGGGATAATGCCTAGGTTATGAGCTTGTGAGACAGGAAGGATAGTGGTGCTGTCTACAGTGATGGAAAAGTCAGAGGGAGGACAGGTTTGGCTGCCAAGGTAAAAGGGTCTGTTTTAAACAAGTTAAATTGGATGTGACATGAGGACATCCAAGAAGGCAGGAAGAAAGGGGAGACTGTCCAGAGAGAGAGAGGGCCATGATCAAGAACCTCCAGTGCTTGCCCATCCACCTGCAAATCAAATGGCAACTCCTTACCATCACTTTTCAAGCACAGTCACCTTGTACCCTCCTGCCTCACTATCATACTACATCCCAGCCTACACACTTTGGTCCTCTACTGCCGACCTACTCACTCCACCTCAACTCTGTCTATCCTGCTGGTGACCTCTCGCCCATGTCCCCCCTCTGGACTCAAACATCTTCAGTCTTTTTATCTTACACGAAATGACTTCCCCCAGCCTACAAAGCCTTATTGGAGTCAAGTATCCTTCAAGAGGCCTGGTCTAAGGCCTATTTGCCTTTTGTTCCACTCCCTTCAGTGGGTCTCTCCCCTTCCCCTGTCCCAGCACTAATGGATATAGGGATAAGTTATTCTTTCTATTAACGTTTGTCTCCTCTATATTCTAAGCTCCCTAGGGGCAGGGAATGGGACTCTTCGTACAGTGCTGTGCACACGTTAAGCGCTCAACACAGTTGATTGATTGGAAGACCCCTGGAATAGTGTTCATAGAGGCCCAGATCATGCCACGCTGGACTTTGCCAGCGGCCGAAAGCCCCTTCTGTCAGACACTTGGTCTCCAGAAGAAACATCTGTCCAATAGAAAGGAAGAGAGAGTGGGTTGCAAAAAAATCGAGTTTTGCAAACTAGAGTCTCCCCCAAAACACGGATGGTCTTGGAGAGGTGAGGTTTACAGGCACAGCTCAGCATAGCTACATTATGCACCTCTTCCCTCCATCTTGAGATCCAGCTGTTAGTCCAGGAGAGGTTCATTCGCCAGGGATGAGAGGCCCAGCACCTACTGCAGACTAGACAGAATTCAGCCTTATAACAACAACAAGAAAAACATCGGTGGTATTTGTTAAGCGCTTACTATATGCCAAGCACTGTTATAAACCCTGGGGTAGATACAAGGGTAATCAAGGTGTCGCAGGTGGGGCTCACACTTTGAATCCCCATTTTACAGATGAGTTAACTGAAGAACAGAGAAGTTAAGTGACTTGCCCGAGGCCACAAAGCAGACTAGTGGTGGACGTGGGATTATTCATTCAATAGTATTTATTGAGCGCTTACTATGTGCAGAGCACTGTACTAAGCGCTTGGGATGAACAAGTCGGCAACAGATAGAGACAGTCCCTGCCATTTGATGGGCTTACAGTCTAATCGGGGGAGACGGACAGACAAGATTAGAACCCACACCCTCTGACTCCCAAGTCCCTGTTCTTTCCACTAAGCCATGCTGCTTCCCATGTCTCTTCCACCGGCACCCCTGCTGAATTACTCTGTGACTGAAGCCTGCAAGGCTTTGCTCCTCAGAGAGGATTGGAATGGATATACTGATGCCACTCTGTCCTACACTAGAACCGCAGAAGCCACCAGAGTCAAATCCAGAAAGGTTCCTTCTCTGGAGACTGAGGACGTGCAGGGTGACTCTGCAGACAGGGCTGTGGGCACAGAGGCATGACCCCTCAATAGAATTAAGGGGCCCCGGGTCTGCTCTGTCCCACATTCAAACAGAACCAGTGCCCTGGTCAGACCCTCAGTTAACAGAACCAACTTCTGTGCTGAGAGTGATGGTCCTCTCACTAACCCTCCCACCCCCAACTCACTACATACACACCTTTCCCTTTGGGATGGGAGCCCAGACCGTGACCATCTTGACAAGCAGGGCATTTCTGGGAATTAGCTTATGTCCACATTAGAGAGATGGTCTATCAGGCAAGGTATCTCGGTAGAGAGAACAACAGACAGGTCAGATTCTCCCCGGGACCATCCTGCCTCGAGCAGTGTGCTGCCAGGACTGAGTCGACATGCCACCGGGGGATTTGGGACTCACCGAGGCCTTCTCTGGGGATGGCGCAGAAGAGCCCCTACCCGATGGAGTAGGGGGTCACAATGGAGCACTTGATATGAGGTCTGTGTCTGGAGCTGGGGAACCGGGCCTTGAAAGCCACACCTGAATTAGTAATGTAGAGGGGTGTGGATGCCCCACCCTTCTCTCTATCATCAGCAAGTGATCTCAGCTGGAGAAGGAGTTTGGAGGGTGGGGAGAGAATTTGCAGGCAACCTAGTTTTCTTGCAAGCACTTGGCCCTCCAACCCCCACCCTCAGGACACTGGCCCTAACAGAAAGAGGTGTAGAGACAGGCCGCCCTTAAGCCAGTTGTTTACTCTACCCTAAACCAATACCAACGTGCACCTCAGATCCAACTATGTAATTCCAGAAATGGCTTGTCCTCCAGGGACTGGAGGACCAGCAGCTAAGCATGGGATAATTCAGTTTCTATATAATGCCTACTCTGTCCTCCCCACCCACACCCCTGATCCCTCACATGGAGCCCACTCAACTCTTCTCAGAGAGGAATGGGGTGGACTCACTGATGGGCACACTGTTCCAACTAGCACTCAATTGCCAGAAGCCAGCAGCCCTCATAGAACTGTTCCTTCCACGGGAGAAGAGGACGCAAAAAGGGATCTTGAAAGACACATGCAGACGCACACACAAACCTCCCTGCTCCCCTACCCCCACCACACACACCGGGCCCCAAACACACACTTTATCTTCCCTTCGAGCTCAGCCACTAATAGTAATAATAATTTTGGTATTTGCTAAGCGGATACAGGGTCATCAGGTTGTCCCACGTGAGGCTCACAGTTAATCCTCATTTTACAGATGAGGTAACTGAGGCATAGAGAAGTTAAGTGACTTGCCCACAGTCACACAGCTGACAAATGGCAGAGCCGGGATTCAAACCCATGACTTCTGACTCCAAAGCCCAGGCTCCTTCCACTGAGCCACGCTGCAATAATTAACACCACAGCAATTAGGTACATATCCATATACTCAGATCTTTCCCTTCGCTGCAGTAGATCATCTGGGCCCACCCCCATTCAACTGATACTGGACCTCTAAGATTCAAAGGGAATTATTTTGGAATACAGAATACAAGTACATCTGAATATCTAAGGGAGACAGACACCATAATGACAGCAGAAAAGTTGGGACAGGTATACGGAGGTGGTGAGTGAGGGCTGCAGGAAACATGTCTGCTAATTCCATTGGATTGTCCTCTTCCAAGCACTTAGAACAGTATTCTGCACATACTAAGCATTCAGTAAGTACCATTGATAGCTTGTAAGAGGGAAGGTTCTCTGAGAACTTCCACAGCCACAGAGAGAGGCTGGAGAACAAAGATGCAGTTTGAGTGGCTAGGGAGCCTTCCGAGTGAGAGTAATAGGGCCTTCGCCTCTCTACCCACCCCCAACACCCAAAGGAGGCACGAATAATGTCAGGATAGATGAGGGACGATACCCTCACAGACAGTCCTGCAGGGAGGCCTAGAAGAGCTCCCAGCTAACAAACCAGAAAGCACCTAGCCAACTTCATTCTTAACAGTTTACTCTCCCCACCCCCCCTAACTTCCTCAGAGGCAGTCACAGAGGCATTCTAAGTTCTGCACGGGATGAGGATGAACAGGGTGACCCTGAGGACAGGAATGGGGGCTCAGGGAGGATGGAACCATCTATAGATTTAAGGGCACTGGATCTTCTCATTCCCACAGTCTAGTCCAAAAGAACCAGTTCCCTACACAGGGTCTTAACCCCCATTTGCTGAACCAGCCTCAGTGCTCAGAGTGACAGCCCTCTCTCCTCACCACAGCCTCCTCCTCCTCCTCCTGCTGCTGCTGTAACCTCTAATCATCCACATTTATTCCCATCACCTTCCCTTAGAGATGGTAGCCCAGCTTCTGATTCTACCTCTCCATGGCAATCAGCTGCTCTGCGTCCTCACTGGAGGGGGAACAGTCCTCATGGCCAGGAAGTGTGGTGAGAAGCTTCTGGAAGGAGACCTGAGCTGCTTCCTCTCTTCCCCTCCCAAGGACCCCTTGGACAGCCACCTCCTGATCTGGAGGTCCTGAGTTGGATTTAGGAAGTCCCTGAAAGCTCCAGCGTGCTTACTGTGATCACTTGGTCCACCTCCACCCTTCACCCATTCCCACACATCCTCCCATCCCTCACCCACATACTATACATACCAGCAGTTTTCCACAACTTTGAAAACCTCACTGAAATGCTTTCTTCTCTAACAGGTTTACCCTGACTAAAGCACTCATCCTCCCCACCCATCCCCAACCCCACCAGCTCTTTTCCCTTGCAGCTCACCCATGCAATTAGGCTCACCCACCAAGCACTGAAGTATTCACCAAAATACCCTTATGTTCAGATCCTTCTCTTACCATTGTTGTATCACTGTGTGTTCCCCATTCAACTGATGCTGGACCTCTAAGATGCAAAAGGAATGAGGTTACAATGTGGAAGACAAGCATAACTCAAGGTAAAAGGGAAGGAAACACCATAATGAGAGCAGAGAATTGGGGGACAGGTGGACTGAGGTAATACCTCAGGGCTGCAGGTAACATGTCTACTCATTCTGTTATCTTACACCCTCCTAAGCATGGAGTACAGTGCTCTACACAAGGTAAGCACTCAAATACCATTTTTGGCAGGAGAGAAGTGTCTCTGAACTTATACAGCCTCAGAGAAATGGGGGAGAACAAAAAGGCAGAGCCTTCTGAGATGGAGTTTTAGACACTTGACCCCACTATTCACCCCTCACCCCAACACGGCTATTAATGAAGTCAGGATAGGTGAGGGATGATATAGAACAGAACAGTCCTGCCTGGAGGTCTTTAAAAATATTACCCGGCCCAGAAGAGCTCCCAGTTTGCAAGTCAGTGCTAGGCACATAGTAAGAGCTTAACAAATACCACTACTATTATGAATCTAGAAAACAGATTTAAGGTTACCCAAAACTCAACACCTCCTCCTCCTTTTTTTTAACCTAAACTCACTAAACCCTTAAAATGACTACAACACACGCAGCTCTGAGTAAAGTGAGTGAGGCCCTAGAGGCTTATATAGGGCCAGGATAGCACTAATTCCCCCAAATGGAAGTAGCTGAGTTAGAGATCTGGTGTCACGGGAAGAAGCCGAAGCCGCTTCACTGGAGGAGGGGATGGCTGTGGGAAAGATGGGGGGCAGGGGGAAAGGATCTATAACATAAAGGTCATGGGGTCTAATTCCAGCTCTGCCACTTGTCTGCTGTGTAACCCTGGGCAAGTCACTTCACTTATCTAAGCCTCAGTTACCTCATCTCTTAAATGGGGATTGAGACTGGGAGACTCATATGGGGCAGGAACTGTGTCCAACCCAATTGGCTTGAATCCACCAGAGCTTAGTACAGTCCCCGACACACAGTAAGCGCTAATAAATACTACCATCATCATTATTTAAGGGTTTGTCCAGAGAAACAGAAATTCCCAACAGCTGTCCAGTATATCCATTCCAATCCTCTCTGAGGAGCAAAGCCTTGTGGACTTCAGTCTCAGAGTAATTCAGCGAGGGTGCTGGTGGAAGAGACACGGGAAGCAGCATGGCTTAGTGGAAAGAACAGGGACTTGGGAGTCAGAGGATGTGGGTTCTAATCCCACCTCCACCACCTGTCTGCTCTGTGGCCTCGGGCAAGTCACTTAACTTCTCTGTTCTTCAGTTACCTCATCTGTAAAATGGGGATTCAAAGTGTGAGCCCCACCTGCGACCCTGTATCTACCCCAGGGCTTAGAACAGTGCTTGGCATATAGTAAGCGCTTAACAAATACCACCGTTGTTTTTCTTGTTGTTGTTATAAGGCTGAATTCTGTCTAGTCTGCAGTAGGTGCTGGGCCTCTCATCCCTGGCGAATGAACCCCTCCTGGACTAACAGCTGGATCTCAAGGTGGAGGGAAGAGGTGCATAATGTAGCTATGCTGAGCTGTGCCTGTAAACCTCACCTCTCCAAGACCATCCATGTTTTGGGGGAGACTCTAGTTTGCAAAACTCGATTTTTTTGCCAGGGGAAAAAACGTTTAGGCCAGGGGAAAAGGTTAGGCCAGAAGAAAATATTTGGCTGGGGGAAAAGGTTAAGCCAGGTGAAAAGGTTTGGCTAGGGGAAAAAGTTAAGCCAGGTGAGAGGGTTTGGCTAGGGGAAAAGGTTAGGCCAGGGAAACATTTCAGGCCAGGAGAAAGGTTTGGCTAGCGGAAAAGGTTAGGCCAGAGAAAAAGGTCAGGCCAGGAGAAAGATTTTGGCTAGGGGAAAAGGTTAGGCCAGGAGAAAAGGTGTGGCTAGGGGAAAGGGTTAGGCCAGGGGAAAAGGTTAGGCCAGGGAAAAAGGTGAGTCCAGGAGAAAAGGTTTGGCTAGGGGAAAAGGTTTTCCTAGGGGAAAAAGGCCAGGAGAAAAGCTATGGCTAGGGGAAAAGTTTAGACCAGGAGAAATATTTTGGCTAGGGCAAAGGTTTAGGCCAGGAGAAAAGGTTTGGCAAGGGGAAAAGTTTAGGCGAAGCGAAAAGTTTTGGCTAGGGAACAAGGTTAGGCCAGGAGAAAAGGTTTGGCTAGGGGAAAAGGTGAGGCGAGGGAAAAAGGTTAGGCCAGGAGAAAAGGCTTGGCTAGGGGAAAGCATTAGGTCAGGGAAAAGGTCAGATTAGGAGAAAAGGTTTGGCTAAGGGAAAAGGTTAGGCCAGGAGAAAAGGTAAGGCCAGAAGAAAAGGTTTGGAAAGGGGAAAAGGTTAGGCCAGGAGAAAAGGTTTTGCCAGCAGAGAAGGTGAGGCCAGGAGGAAAGGTTTGGCTAGGGGAAAAGGTTAGGCCAAGACAAAAGGTTTGGCTAGGGGAAAAGGTTAGACCAGGGAAATAGGTTAGGTCAGGGAAAAATGTCAGGTCAGGAGAAAGGTTTTGGCTAGGGGAAAAAGTTAGGCCAGGGGAAAAGATTAGGGCAGGGAAAAGGTTAGGCCAGGAGAAAAGGTTTGGCTAGGGGAAAAGGTTAGGCCAGGAGTAAAGCTTTGGCTAGGGGAAAAGGTTAGGCCAGGACAAAAATTCTGGGTAGGGGAAACGGCTAGGCCAGCGAAAAAGGTTTGGCTAGCGGAAAAGGTTAAGGTGGAGAAAAAAGTTTGGCTAGGGGAATAGATTAGGCCAGGGTAAACGTCAGACCCGGGTAAGAAGTTTGTGTAGGGGAAAAGGTAAGGCCAGGGAAAAAGGTCAGGCCAGGAGAAAACGTTTGGCTAGGGGAAAAGGTTAGGCCAGGACAAAAATTCTGGGAAGGGGAAAAGGCTAGGGGAGGGAAAAAGGTTTGGCTAGGGGAAAAGGTTAGGCCAGGAGAAAAGGTTTGGCTAGGGGAAAAGATTAGGCCAGGGAAACAGTCAGACCAGGGGAAGAGGTTTGTCTAGGGGAAAAGGTTAGGCCAGGGAAAAAGGTCAGGCCAGGAGAAAACGTTTGGCTAGGGGAAAAGGTTAGGCCAGGACAAAATTCTGGGTAGGGGAAAGGCTAGTCCTGGGAAAAAGATTTGACTAGGGGAAAAGGTTGAGCCGGACAATAAATTTTGGCTAGGGGAAAAGATTAGGCCGGAGAAAAAGGTCAGACCAGGGGAGGAGGTTTGTCTAGGGGAAAAGGTTAGGCCAGGAGAAAGGTTAGGCCAGGAGAAAAGGTGTGGCTAGGGGCATAGGTTAGGCCAGGAGAAAAGGTGTAGCTAGGAGAAAGGTTAGGCCGGGAGAAAAGGTTTGGCTAAAGGAAAAGGTTAGGCGAGGAGAAAAGGTTTGGCTAGGGAAAAAGGTTAGGCCAGATAAAAAGGTCAGGCCAGGAGAAATGGTATGGCTAGGTGAAAAGGTTAGGCCAGGGGAAAAGGTTTGGCTAGGGGACAACGTTAAGCCAGCTGAAAAGGTTAGGTGAGGGAAAAAGATTAGGCCAGGAGAAAAGGTTTGGCTGGGGGAAAATGTTACACAAGGAGTAAAGCTTTGGCCAGGGGAATAGGTTAGGCCAGGAGAAAAGGTCAGACCAGGATACAAGGTTTGGCTAGGGCAAAAGGTTAGGCCAGGAGAAAATGTCAGGGCAGGAGAAAAAGTTTGGCTAGGGGAAAAGCTAGGACCAGGGAAAATTTTTAGGCCAGGAGAAAAGGTGTGGCTAGGGGAAAAGGTTAGGCAAGTATAAAAGGTTTGGCTAGGGAAAAAGGACCAGGTTAGGCCAGGAGAAAAGCGTAGGCCAGGAGAAAACGTTAGGCCAGGTGAAAAGGTTTGGCTAGGTGAAAGGTGAGGCCTTGGAAAAGGTCAGACCAGGAGAAGAGGTTTGCCTAGGGGAAAAGGTTATGCCTGAGAAAAGGGTCAGGCCAGGAGAAACCGTTTGGCTAGGGGAAAAGGTTAGGCCAGGAGAAAGATTAGGCCAGGAGAAAAGGTGTGGCTAGGGGAAAAGCTTAGGTCAGGAGAAAAGGTTTGGTTAGGGGAAAATGTTAGGTCAGATAAATAGGTCAGGCCAGGAGAAAAGGTTTGGCTAGGGGAAAAGGTTAGGCCAGGTAAAAAGGTTTGGCTAGGGGAAAAGGTTAGGCCAGCACAAAAGGTGTGCAAAAGGGAAAAGGTTAGACCAGGGAAAAAGGTTTGGCTAGGGTAAAAGGTTAAGCCAGCTGAAAGGGTTAAGCCAGGGGAAAAGGTTAGGCCAGGAGAAAAGGTTTGGCTGGGGGAAAACGTTACGCAAGGAGAAAAGGTTAGGACCGGAGAAAAGGTTAGGCCAGGTGAAAACGTTAGGCCAGGTAAAAAGGTTTGGCTAGGTGAAAGGGTTAGGCCTGGGAAAAGGTTCACACCAGAAGAAAAGGTTTGGCTAGGGGAAAAGGTTAGGCCAGGGAAAAATTCCTTAACTCCCATTCTCTCCTGGACCCCCTCCAATCTGGCTTCCGTCCCCTCCACTCTCCCGAGACTGTTCTCTCTAAGGTCACCCATGCCCTCCTTCTTGCCAAATCCAATGGCTCCTACTCCATTCTAATCTTCCTTGACCTCTCAGCTGCCTTTGACACTGTCGACCATCCCCTCCTCCTCCACACCTTATCTCACCTTGGCTTCACGGACTCCGTCCTCTCCTGGTACTCCTCTTATTTCTCTGGCCGTTCATTCTCGGTCTCCTTCGCAGGCGCCTCCTCGCCCTCCCATCCTTTAACTGTTGGAGTTCCTCAAAGGTCAGTTCTTGGCCCTCTTCTGTTCTCCATTTACACTCACTCTCTTGGTGAACTCATTCGTTCTCACGGCTTCGACTACCATCTCTACGCAGATGACACGCAGATCTACATCTCTGCCCCGTCCTCTTCCCCTCCCTTCAGGCTCGCATCTCCTCCTGCCTCCAGGATGTCTCCACCTGGATGTCGGCCCACCACCTAAAACTCAACATGACCAAAACTGAGATCCTCATCTTCCCTCCCAAGCCCGGTCCTCTCCCAGACCTCCCTATCACCGTGGATGGTACGACCATCCTTCCCATCTCTCAGGCCCGCAACCTCGGTGTCATCTTTGACACGCCTCTCTCGTTCACCCCACACATCCTATCCGTTACCAAGACCTGCTGGTTTCACTTTTACAATATTGCCAAGATCCTCTCTTTCCTCTCCACCCAAACGGCTACTTTACTGCTACAGGCTCTTGTTATATGCCGGCTAGACTATTGTGTCAACCTTCTTTCTGATCTCCCTTCCTCCTCTCTCGCTCCGCTCCAGTCTATTCTTCACTCCGCTGCCTGGCTCATCTTCCTGCAGAAAACATCTGGGCATGTCACTGCCCTTCTTAAACACATCCAGTGGTTGCCTATCAACCTCTGCTCCAAACAAAAACTCCTCACTCTAGGCTTCAAGGCTCTCCATTACCTCACCCCTTCCTACCTCTCCTCCCTTCTCTCTTTCTACTGCCCACCCCGCACGCTCCGCTCCTCCACTGCCCACCTCCTCACCGTCCCTCGGTCTCGCCTATACCGCCGTCGACCCCTGGGCCACGTTGTCCCATGATCCTGGAATGCCCTCCCTCCTCACCTCAGATAATCTAATTCTCTTCCCCTCTTCAAATCCCTACTTAAATCTCACCTCCTCCAAGAGCCCTTCCCAGACTGAGCTCCCCCGCTTTTCCCTCTGCTCCCTCTACCCCCCTTCACCTCTCCGCAGCTAAACCCTCTTCTCTCCCCTTTCCCTCTCCTCCTCCCCCTCTCCCATCCCACACCCTCAGCACTGTACTCGTCTGCTCGACTGTATATATCTTTATCACACTATATATTTTGTTTATTTTGTTTAATGAGATGTACATCACCCTGATTCTATTTGGTTGCCATTGTATTTATGAGATGTTCTTCCCCTTGACTCTATTTATTGCCATTGTTCTTGTCTGCCTGTCTCCCCCGATTAGACTGTAAGCCCATCGAACGGCAGGTACTGTCTCCATCTGTTGCCAACTTGTTCATTCCAAGTGCTTAGTACAGTGCTCTGCACATAGTTAGCGCTCAATATATACTATTGAATGAATGAATGAATGAATGAATGGAAAAAGGTCAGGCCAGTAGAAAAGGTTTGGCTAGGGGAAAATGTTAGGCTAGGAGAAAAGGTTAGGCCAGGAGAAAAGGTTTGGCTAGGGGAAAAGGTTTGTCTAGGGGAAAAGGTTAGGCCAGGAAAAAGGGTTTGGCTAGGGGAAAAGGTTAAGTGAGGAGAAAAGGTTTGGCTAGGGGAAAAGACTAGGCCCGAGAAAAAGTTTGGCCTGGCGAAAAGGTGAGGCGAGTTGCAAAAGTTAGGCCAGGGGCAAAGGTTAGACGGGGAAAGGTTAGGCAAATAGAAAGGTTAGACTAAGGGAAAACGTTAGGCTAGGAGAAAAGGCTTGGCTAGGGGAAAAGGTTAGGCTAAGGGAAAGGTGAGGCGAGGGGAAAACACTAGGCTACGGGACAAGGTAACAGTAGAGGAAAACGTTGGCCAAGGGGAAAGGTATAGCTTAGGGGAAAAGGTTAGGCTATGGGAAAGTTTGGGCTAGTGGAAAACATTACGACAAACGATAAGGTGACAGCAGGGGAAAAGGTTCGTCTGTGGCACAGGTTTAGGCCAGGGAAAAGGTAAAGCCAGGGGAAAAGGTTTGGCTAGGGGAAAAGGTTAGGCCAAGAGAAAAGCTCAGACCAGGAGAAAAGGTTTGTTTAGACCAGAAGAAAAGGTTTCGGTAGGGGAAAAGGTTAGGCCAGAAGAAAATTTTGGCAAGGGGAAAAGGATAAGCCAAGAGAAAAGCCTAGGGCAGGAGAAAAGGTTTGACTAGGGGAAAAGGTTAGGCCTGGAGAAAAGGTCTGGCTAGGGGAAAAGGTTAGGCCTGTTGAAAAGGTTTGGCTAGGGGAAAAGGCTAGGCCCGGAGACTAGGTTTGGCCAGCGGAAAAGGTTAGGCCAGGAGAAAAGGTTAGGGAGGAGAGAAGGTTTGGCTAGGGGAGAAAGTTGGGCCAGGAGAAAAGGTTTGGCTAGGGGAAAAGGTTAGGCCAGGAGAAAAGGTTTGGCTAGGGGAAAAGGTTAGGCCAGGAGAAAAGGTTAGGGAGGAGAGAAGGTTTGGCTAGGGGAGAAAGTTGGGCCAGGAGAAAAGGTTTGGCTAGGGGAAAAGGTTAGGCCAGGCAAAAAGCTTAGGCCATAAGAAAAGGTTTGGCTTGGGGGAAATGTGAGCCCAGGAGACAAGGTTAGGGAAGGGGAAAAGATGTGGCTAGGGTAAAAGGTTAGGCCAGGAGAAAAGCTGTGGATATGGGAAGGGGTTAGGCCAAGAGAAAAGGTTTTGCTAGGCGAAAAGGTTAGGACAGGAGAAAGGTTTTGTATAGGGGAAAAGGTTAGGCCAGGAGAAAAGGTTTGGCCCGGGGAAAAGGTTAGGCCAGGAGAAAAGGTTTGAGTAGGGGAAAAGGTTAGGCAAGGGAAAAAGGTCAGACCAGGAGAAAAGGCTTGGTTAGGTTAAAAGGTAAGGCTAGGGAAATAGGTCAGACCAGGGGAAAAGGTTTGGCTAAGGGCAACAGTTAGGCCAGGGAAAAGGTTAGGCCAGAAGTAAAGGTCTGGCTAGGGGAAAGTTTTAGGCCAGAAGAATAAGTTTGGTCAGGGGAAAAGCTAGGCCAGGAGAAAGGTTCTGGCTAGGGGAAAAGGTTAGGCCAGGAGAAAAGGTTTAACAAGCAGAAATGATTAGGCCAGAAGAAAAGGTTTGGCCAGCGGAAAAGGTCTGGCTAGGGGAAAATGTTGGGCCAGGAGAAAAGGTTTGGCCAGGAGAAAAGCTTTGGCTAGGGGAAAAGGTTTGGCTAGGGGAAAAGGTTAGGCCAGGGAAAAAGCTTAGGCCAGAAGAAAAGGTTTTGCTCAGGGGAAAGGTTAGGATAGGAGAAAAGGTTAGGGCAGGAGAAAAGATGTGGCTAGGGTAAAAGTTAGGCCAGGCCAATAGGTTTGGCTAGGGGAAAAGGTTAGGCTAGGAGAATAGGTTAGGCTAGGATAAAAGCTGAGGCCAGGAGAAAAGATTTGGTTAGGGGAAAAGTTAGGGAAGGTGAAAAGGTTTGATGAGGGGAAAAGGTTAGGCCAGGAGAAAAGGTTTGGCTAACAGAAAACTTTAGGCCAGGAGAAAGGGTTAGGCCAAGAGAAAAGGTTAGGCCAAGAGAAAACGTTATGCCAGATAAAAAGGTCAGGCCAGGAGAAAAGGTTTGGCTAGGGGAAAAGGTTAGGCCGGGAGAAAATGTTTGGCTAGGGGAAAAGCTTAGGCCTGGAGAAAAGGTCTGGCTACGGAAAACGTTAAGCCAGGAGAAAAGGATGGCTAGGGGACAAGTTTAGGCCAGAAGAAAAGGTTTGAGTAGTGGAAAAGGTTAGGCCAGGAGAAAAGGTCTGGCTTGGGGAAAGGTTAGGCCAGGAGAAAAGGTTTGGCAAGGGGAAAAGGTTGGGCCTGGAGAAAAGGTTTGGCTAGGGAAAAAGGTTTGGTTAGGGGAAAAGGTAAGGCCAGGAGAAAAGATTTGGCTAAAGGAAAGGATTAGGCCAGTAGAAAAGGATTGGCTAGGGGAAAGGTTTAGGACAGGGAAAAAGTTCAGACCAGGAGAAAAGGTTTCTCTAGGGGAAAAGGTTAGGCCAGCGGAAAAGGATAGGCCAGGAGAAAAGGTTTGCCTAGGGGAAAACATTAGGCCAGGAGAAAAAGTCTGGCCAGGGGAAAAGGTAAGGCCAGGGGAAAAGGTTTGGCTAGTGGAAAACATAAGGCTAAGAGAAATGGTTATGCCAGGAGAAAAGGTTTGGCTAGGGAAGAAGGGTAGGTCAGGAGAAAAGGTTTGGCTAGGGGAAAAGGTTAGGCCAGGAGAAACGCTTTGGCTATGGGAAAAGGTTAGCCCAGGAGAAAAGGTCAGGCCAGCAGAAAGGGTTTGGCTAGGGGAAAGGTTATGCCAGGTAAAAAGGTCAGGCTAGGAGAAAAGGTTCGGCTAAGGGCAAAGGTTAGGCCAGGGAAAAGTTTTAGGCCGGAAGAAAAGGTTTGGCTAGGGGAAAGGTTTAGGCCAGAAGAAAAGGTTTGGCTAGGGGAAAAGGTTAGGCCAGGAGAAAAGATTAGGCCAGGCAAAAAATGTTAGGCCAGGGCAAAAAGGTTTGGCGAGGGGAAAAGGTTATGCCAGATAAAAAGATCAGGCCAGAAAAAAAGGTTTCGCTTGGGGGAAAGGTAAGGCCAGGAGAAAAGGTTTGGCTAGGGGAAAGGTTTAGGCCAGGAGAAAAGGTCTCACTAGGGGAAAAGGTTAGGCCAGGAGAAAAGGTTTGGCTAGGGGAAAAGGGTAGGTCAGGAGAAAGGGTTTGGCTAGGGGAAAAGGGTAGGCCAGGAGAAAGGGTTTGGCTAGGGGAAAAGGGTAGGCCAGGAGAAAGGGTTTGGCAAGGGGAAAAGGTTAGGCTAGGAGAAAGGTTAGACCTGGAGAAAAGGTTTGGCTATGGGGAAAGTTTAGGCCATGGAAAAAGGTCAGGCCAGGAGAAATGTTTTGGCTAGGGGAAAAGGTTCTGTGAGAGAAAAAGGTTAAGCCAGGAGAAAAGGTTTGGCTAGTGGAAAAGCTTAGGGCAGGAGAAAAGGTATGGCTAGGTGAAAACGTTAGGCCAGGAGAAAAGGTTTGGCTAGGGGAAAAGGTTAGTCCAGGAAAAAAGTTTGGCTAGGGGAAAAGGTTAGGCCAGAAGAAAAGGTTTAGCTAGGGGAAAAGTTTAGGCCAGCAGAATAGGCTTGGCTAGGGAAAAAGGTTAGGCCACGGATAAAGGTCAGACCAGGAGAAAAGGTTTGGCTAAGGGAAAAGGTTAGGAAAGGGAAAAGGGTTAGGCCAGCAGAAAAGATTTGGCTAAGGGAAAGGTTTAAGCCAGGAGAAAAGATTAGGCCAGGAGAAAAAGGTTTCACTAAGGGAAAGGTTAGGCCCGGAGAAAAGGTTTCCCTAAGGGAAAAGGTTAGGCCAGGAGAAAAGGTTTGGCTAGGGAAAAAGGTTAGGCCAGGAGAAAAGGTATGGCTACTGGAAAAGGTTAGGACAGGGAAAAAGGTCAGGCTAGGAGCATGGTTATGGCTAGGGGAAACGGTTAGGGCAGGGGAAAAGGTTAGGCCAGAAGAAAAGGTTTGGCTAGGGGAAAAAGTTAAGCCAGGTGAGAGGGTTTGGCTAGGGGAAAAGGTTAGGCCAGGGAAACATTTCAGGCCAGGAGAAAGGTTTGGCTAGCGGAAAAGGTTAGGCCAGAGAAAAAGGTCAGGCCAGGAGAAAGATTTTGGCTAGGGGAAAAGGTTAGGCCAGGAGAAAAGGTGTGGCTAGGGGAAAGGGTTAGGCCAGGGGAAAAGGTTAGGCCAGGGAAAAAGGTGAGTCCAGGAGAAAAGGTTTGGCTAGGGGAAAAGGTTTTCCTAGGGGAAAAAGGCCAGGAGAAAAGCTATGGCTAGGGGAAAAGTTTAGACCAGGAGAAATATTTTGGCTAGGGCAAAGGTTTAGGCCAGGAGAAAAGGTTTGGCAAGGGGAAAAGTTTAGGCGAAGCGAAAAGTTTTGGCTAGGGAACAAGGTTAGGCCAGGAGAAAAGGTTTGGCTAGGGGAAAAGGTGAGGCGAGGGAAAAAGGTTAGGCCAGGAGAAAAGGCTTGGCTAGGGGAAAGCATTAGGTCAGGGAAAAAGGTCAGATTAGGAGAAAAGGTTTGGCTAAGGGAAAAGGTTAGGCCAGGAGAAAAGGTAAGGCCAGAAGAAAAGGTTTGGAAAGGGGAAAAGTTTAGGCCAGGAGAAAAGGTTTTGCCAGCAGAGAAGGTGAGGCCAGGAGGAAAGGTTTGGCTAGGGGAAAAGGTTAGGCCAAGACAAAAGGTTTGGCTAGGGGAAAAGGTTAGACCAGGGAAATAGGTTAGGTCAGGGAAAAATGTCAGGTCAGGAGAAAGGTTTTGGCTAGGGGAAAAAGTTAGGCCAGGGGAAAAGATTAGGGCAGGGAAAAGGTTAGGCCAGGAGAAAAGGTTTGGCTAGGGGAAAAGGTTAGGCCAGGAGTAAAGCTTTGGCTAGGGGAAAAGGTTAGGCCAGGACAAAAATTCTGGGTAGGGGAAACGGCTAGGCCAGCGAAAAAGGTTTGGCTAGCGGAAAAGGTTAAGGTGGAGAAAAAAGTTTGGCTAGGGGAATAGATTAGGCCAGGGTAAACGTCAGACCCGGGTAAGAAGTTTGTGTAGGGGAAAAGGTAAGGCCAGGGAAAAAGGTCAGGCCAGGAGAAAACGTTTGGCTAGGGGAAAAGGTTAGGCCAGGACAAAAATTCTGGGAAGGGGAAAAGGCTAGGGGAGGGAAAAAGGTTTGGCTAGGGGAAAAGGTTATTGCGGAGAAAAAACTTTGGCTAGGGGAAAAGATTAGGCCAGGGAAACAGTCAGACCAGGGGAAGAGGTTTGTCTAGGGGAAAAGGTTAGGCCAGGGAAAAAGGTCAGGCCAGGAGAAAACGTTTGGCTAGGGGAAAAGGTTAGGCCAGGACAAAAATTCTGGGTAGGGGAAAAGGCTAGTCCTGGGAAAAAGATTTGACTAGGGGAAAAGGTTGAGCCGGACAATAAATTTTGGCTAGGGGAAAAGATTAGGCCGGAGAAAAAGGTCAGACCAGGGGAGGAGGTTTGTCTAGGGGAAAAGGTTAGGCCAGGAGAAAGGTTAGGCCAGGAGAAAAGGTGTGGCTAGGGGCATAGGTTAGGCCAGGAGAAAAGGTGTAGCTAGGAGAAAGGTTAGGCCGGGAGAAAAGGTTTGGCTAAAGGAAAAGGTTAGGCGAGGAGAAAAGGTTTGGCTAGGGAAAAAGGTTAGGCCAGATAAAAAGGTCAGGCCAGGAGAAATGGTATGGCTAGGTGAAAAGGTTAGGCCAGGGGAAAAGGTTTGGCTAGGGGACAACGTTAAGCCAGCTGAAAAGGTTAGGTGAGGGAAAAAGATTAGGCCAGGAGAAAAGGTTTGGCTGGGGGAAAATGTTACACAAGGAGTAAAGCTTTGGCCAGGGGAATAGGTTAGGCCAGGAGAAAAGGTCAGACCAGGATACAAGGTTTGGCTAGGGCAAAAGGTTAGGCCAGGAGAAAATGTCAGGGCAGGAGAAAAAGTTTGGCTAGGGGAAAAGCTAGGACCAGGGAAAATTTTTAGGCCAGGAGAAAAGGTGTGGCTAGGGGAAAAGGTTAGGCAAGTATAAAAGGTTTGGCTAGGGAAAAAGGACCAGGTTAGGCCAGGAGAAAAGCGTAGGCCAGGAGAAAACGTTAGGCCAGGTGAAAAGGTTTGGCTAGGTGAAAGGTGAGGCCTTGGAAAAGGTCAGACCAGGAGAAGAGGTTTGCCTAGGGGAAAAGGTTATGCCTGAGAAAAGGGTCAGGCCAGGAGAAACCGTTTGGCTAGGGGAAAAGGTTAGGCCAGGAGAAAGATTAGGCCAGGAGAAAAGGTGTGGCTAGGGGAAAAGCTTAGGTCAGGAGAAAAGGTTTGGTTAGGGGAAAATGTTAGGTCAGATAAATAGGTCAGGCCAGGAGAAAAGGTTTGGCTAGGGGAAAAGGTTAGGCCAGGTAAAAAGGTTTGGCTAGGGGAAAAGGTTAGGCCAGCACAAAAGGTGTGCAAAAGGGAAAAGGTTAGACCAGGGAAAAAGGTTTGGCTAGGGTAAAAGGTTAAGCCAGCTGAAAGGGTTAAGCCAGGGGAAAAGGTTAGGCCAGGAGAAAAGGTTTGGCTGGGGGAAAACGTTACGCAAGGAGAAAAGGTTAGGACCGGAGAAAAGGTTAGGCCAGGTGAAAACGTTAGGCCAGGTAAAAAGGTTTGGCTAGGTGAAAGGGTTAGGCCTGGGAAAAGGTTCACACCAGAAGAAAAGGTTTGGCTAGGGGAAAAGGTTAGGCCAGGGAAAAATTCCTTAACTCCCATTCTCTCCTGGACCCCCTCCAATCTGGCTTCCGTCCCCTCCACTCTCCCGAGACTGTTCTCTCTAAGGTCACCCATGCCCTCCTTCTTGCCAAATCCAATGGCTCCTACTCCATTCTAATCTTCCTTGACCTCTCAGCTGCCTTTGACACTGTCGACCATCCCCTCCTCCTCCACACCTTATCTCACCTTGGCTTCACGGACTCCGTCCTCTCCTGGTACTCCTCTTATTTCTCTGGCCGTTCATTCTCGGTCTCCTTCGCAGGCGCCTCCTCGCCCTCCCATCCTTTAACTGTTGGAGTTCCTCAAAGGTCAGTTCTTGGCCCTCTTCTGTTCTCCATTTACACTCACTCTCTTGGTGAACTCATTCGTTCTCACGGCTTCGACTACCATCTCTACGCAGATGACACGCAGATCTACATCTCTGCCCCGTCCTCTTCCCCTCCCTTCAGGCTCGCATCTCCTCCTGCCTCCAGGATGTCTCCACCTGGATGTCGGCCCACCACCTAAAACTCAACATGACCAAAACTGAGATCCTCATCTTCCCTCCCAAGCCCGGTCCTCTCCCAGACCTCCCTATCACCGTGGATGGTACGACCATCCTTCCCATCTCTCAGGCCCGCAACCTCGGTGTCATCTTTGACACGCCTCTCTCGTTCACCCCACACATCCTATCCGTTACCAAGACCTGCTGGTTTCACTTTTACAATATTGCCAAGATCCTCTCTTTCCTCTCCACCCAAACGGCTACTTTACTGCTACAGGCTCTTGTTATATGCCGGCTAGACTATTGTGTCAACCTTCTTTCTGATCTCCCTTCCTCCTCTCTCGCTCCGCTCCAGTCTATTCTTCACTCCGCTGCCTGGCTCATCTTCCTGCAGAAAACATCTGGGCATGTCACTGCCCTTCTTAAACACATCCAGTGGTTGCCTATCAACCTCTGCTCCAAACAAAAACTCCTCACTCTAGGCTTCAAGGCTCTCCATTACCTCACCCCTTCCTACCTCTCCTCCCTTCTCTCTTTCTACTGCCCACCCCGCACGCTCCGCTCCTCCACTGCCCACCTCCTCACCGTCCCTCGGTCTCGCCTATACCGCCGTCGACCCCTGGGCCACGTTGTCCCATGATCCTGGAATGCCCTCCCTCCTCACCTCAGATAATCTAATTCTCTTCCCCTCTTCAAATCCCTACTTAAATCTCACCTCCTCCAAGAGCCCTTCCCAGACTGAGCTCCCCCGCTTTTCCCTCTGCTCCCTCTACCCCCCCTTCACCTCTCCGCAGCTAAACCCTCTTCTCTCCCCTTTCCCTCTCCTCCTCCCCCTCTCCCATCCCACACCCTCAGCACTGTACTCGTCTGCTCGACTGTATATATCTTTATCACACTATATATTTTGTTTATTTTGTTTAATGAGATGTACATCACCCTGATTCTATTTGGTTGCCATTGTATTTATGAGATGTTCTTCCCCTTGACTCTATTTATTGCCATTGTTCTTGTCTGCCTGTCTCCCCCGATTAGACTGTAAGCCCATCGAACGGCAGGTACTGTCTCCATCTGTTGCCAACTTGTTCATTCCAAGTGCTTAGTACAGTGCTCTGCACATAGTTAGCGCTCAATATATACTATTGAATGAATGAATGAATGAATGAATGGAAAAAGGTCAGGCCAGTAGAAAAGGTTTGGCTAGGGGAAAATGTTAGGCTAGGAGAAAAGGTTAGGCCAGGAGAAAAGGTTTGGCTAGGGGAAAAGGTTTGTCTAGGGGAAAAGGTTAGGCCAGGAAAAAGGGTTTGGCTAGGGGAAAAGGTTAAGTGAGGAGAAAAGGTTTGGCTAGGGGAAAAGACTAGGCCCGAGAAAAAGTTTGGCCTGGCGAAAAGGTGAGGCGAGTTGCAAAAGTTAGGCCAGGGGCAAAGGTTAGACGGGGAAAGGTTAGGCAAATAGAAAGGTTAGACTAAGGGAAAACGTTAGGCTAGGAGAAAAGGCTTGGCTAGGGGAAAAGGTTAGGCTAAGGGAAAGGTGAGGCGAGGGGAAAACACTAGGCTACGGGACAAGGTAACAGTAGAGGAAAACGTTGGCCAAGGGGAAAGGTATAGCTTAGGGGAAAAGGTTAGGCTATGGGAAAGTTTGGGCTAGTGGAAAACATTACGACAAACGATAAGGTGACAGCAGGGGAAAAGGTTCGTCTGTGGCACAGGTTTAGGCCAGGGAAAAGGTAAAGCCAGGGGAAAAGGTTTGGCTAGGGGAAAAGGTTAGGCCAAGAGAAAAGCTCAGACCAGGAGAAAAGGTTTGTTTAGACCAGAAGAAAAGGTTTCGGTAGGGGAAAAGGTTAGGCCAGAAGAAAATTTTGGCAAGGGGAAAAGGATAAGCCAAGAGAAAAGCCTAGGGCAGGAGAAAAGGTTTGACTAGGGGAAAAGGTTAGGCCTGGAGAAAAGGTCTGGCTAGGGGAAAAGGTTAGGCCTGTTGAAAAGGTTTGGCTAGGGGAAAAGGCTAGGCCCGGAGACTAGGTTTGGCCAGCGGAAAAGGTTAGGCCAGGAGAAAAGGTTAGGGAGGAGAGAAGGTTTGGCTAGGGGAGAAAGTTGGGCCAGGAGAAAAGGTTTGGCTAGGGGAAAAGGTTAGGCCAGGAGAAAAGGTTTGGCTAGGGGAAAAGGTTAGGCCAGGAGAAAAGGTTAGGGAGGAGAGAAGGTTTGGCTAGGGGAGAAAGTTGGGCCAGGAGAAAAGGTTTGGCTAGGGGAAAAGGTTAGGCCAGGCAAAAAGCTTAGGCCATAAGAAAAGGTTTGGCTTGGGGGAAATGTGAGCCCAGGAGACAAGGTTAGGGAAGGGGAAAAGATGTGGCTAGGGTAAAAGGTTAGGCCAGGAGAAAAGCTGTGGATATGGGAAGGGGTTAGGCCAAGAGAAAAGGTTTTGCTAGGCGAAAAGGTTAGGACAGGAGAAAGGTTTTGTATAGGGGAAAAGGTTAGGCCAGGAGAAAAGGTTTGGCCCGGGGAAAAGGTTAGGCCAGGAGAAAAGGTTTGAGTAGGGGAAAAGGTTAGGCAAGGGAAAAAGGTCAGACCAGGAGAAAAGGCTTGGTTAGGTTAAAAGGTAAGGCTAGGGAAATAGGTCAGACCAGGGGAAAAGGTTTGGCTAAGGGCAACAGTTAGGCCAGGGAAAAGGTTAGGCCAGAAGTAAAGGTCTGGCTAGGGGAAAGTTTTAGGCCAGAAGAATAAGTTTGGTCAGGGGAAAAGCTAGGCCAGGAGAAAGGTTCTGGCTAGGGGAAAAGGTTAGGCCAGGAGAAAAGGTTTAACAAGCAGAAATGATTAGGCCAGAAGAAAAGGTTTGGCCAGCGGAAAAGGTCTGGCTAGGGGAAAATGTTGGGCCAGGAGAAAAGGTTTGGCCAGGAGAAAAGCTTTGGCTAGGGGAAAAGGTTTGGCTAGGGGAAAAGGTTTGGCTAGGGGAAAAGGTTAGGCCAGGGAAAAAGCTTAGGCCAGAAGAAAAGGTTTTGCTCAGGGGAAAGGTTAGGATAGGAGAAAAGGTTAGGGCAGGAGAAAAGATGTGGCTAGGGTAAAAGTTAGGCCAGGCCAATAGGTTTGGCTAGGGGAAAAGGTTAGGCTAGGAGAATAGGTTAGGCTAGGATAAAAGCTGAGGCCAGGAGAAAAGATTTGGTTAGGGGAAAAGTTAGGGAAGGTGAAAAGGTTTGATGAGGGGAAAAGGTTAGGCCAGGAGAAAAGGTTTGGCTAACAGAAAACTTTAGGCCAGGAGAAAGGGTTAGGCCAAGAGAAAAGGTTAGGCCAAGAGAAAACGTTATGCCAGATAAAAAGGTCAGGCCAGGAGAAAAGGTTTGGCTAGGGGAAAAGGTTAGGCCGGGAGAAAATGTTTGGCTAGGGGAAAAGCTTAGGCCTGGAGAAAAGGTCTGGCTACGGAAAACGTTAAGCCAGGAGAAAAGGATGGCTAGGGGACAAGTTTAGGCCAGAAGAAAAGGTTTGAGTAGTGGAAAAGGTTAGGCCAGGAGAAAAGGTCTGGCTTGGGGAAAGGTTAGGCCAGGAGAAAAGGTTTGGCAAGGGGAAAAGGTTGGGCCTGGAGAAAAGGTTTGGCTAGGGAAAAAGGTTTGGTTAGGGGAAAAGGTAAGGCCAGGAGAAAAGATTTGGCTAAAGGAAAGGATTAGGCCAGTAGAAAAGGATTGGCTAGGGGAAAGGTTTAGGACAGGGAAAAAGTTCAGACCAGGAGAAAAGGTTTCTCTAGGGGAAAAGGTTAGGCCAGCGGAAAAGGATAGGCCAGGAGAAAAGGTTTGCCTAGGGGAAAACATTAGGCCAGGAGAAAAAGTCTGGCCAGGGGAAAAGGTAAGGCCAGGGGAAAAGGTTTGGCTAGTGGAAAACATAAGGCTAAGAGAAATGGTTATGCCAGGAGAAAAGGTTTGGCTAGGGAAGAAGGGTAGGTCAGGAGAAAAGGTTTGGCTAGGGGAAAAGGTTAGGCCAGGAGAAACGCTTTGGCTATGGGAAAAGGTTAGCCCAGGAGAAAAGGTCAGGCCAGCAGAAAGGGTTTGGCTAGGGGAAAGGTTATGCCAGGTAAAAAGGTCAGGCTAGGAGAAAAGGTTCGGCTAAGGGCAAAGGTTAGGCCAGGGAAAAGTTTTAGGCCGGAAGAAAAGGTTTGGCTAGGGGAAAGGTTTAGGCCAGAAGAAAAGGTTTGGCTAGGGGAAAAGGTTAGGCCAGGAGAAAAGATTAGGCCAGGCAAAAAATGTTAGGCCAGGGCAAAAAGGTTTGGCGAGGGGAAAAGGTTATGCCAGATAAAAAGATCAGGCCAGAAAAAAAGGTTTCGCTTGGGGGAAAGGTAAGGCCAGGAGAAAAGGTTTGGCTAGGGGAAAGGTTTAGGCCAGGAGAAAAGGTCTCACTAGGGGAAAAGGTTAGGCCAGGAGAAAAGGTTTGGCTAGGGGAAAAGGGTAGGTCAGGAGAAAGGGTTTGGCTAGGGGAAAAGGGTAGGCCAGGAGAAAGGGTTTGGCTAGGGGAAAAGGGTAGGCCAGGAGAAAGGGTTTGGCAAGGGGAAAAGGTTAGGCTAGGAGAAAGGTTAGACCTGGAGAAAAGGTTTGGCTATGGGGAAAGTTTAGGCCATGGAAAAAGGTCAGGCCAGGAGAAATGTTTTGGCTAGGGGAAAAGGTTCTGTGAGAGAAAAAGGTTAAGCCAGGAGAAAAGGTTTGGCTAGTGGAAAAGCTTAGGGCAGGAGAAAAGGTATGGCTAGGTGAAAACGTTAGGCCAGGAGAAAAGGTTTGGCTAGGGGAAAAGGTTAGTCCAGGAAAAAAGTTTGGCTAGGGGAAAAGGTTAGGCCAGAAGAAAAGGTTTAGCTAGGGGAAAAGTTTAGGCCAGCAGAATAGGCTTGGCTAGGGAAAAAGGTTAGGCCACGGATAAAGGTCAGACCAGGAGAAAAGGTTTGGCTAAGGGAAAAGGTTAGGAAAGGGAAAAGGGTTAGGCCAGCAGAAAAGATTTGGCTAAGGGAAAGGTTTAAGCCAGGAGAAAAGATTAGGCCAGGAGAAAAAGGTTTCACTAAGGGAAAGGTTAGGCCCGGAGAAAAGGTTTCCCTAAGGGAAAAGGTTAGGCCAGGAGAAAAGGTTTGGCTAGGGAAAAAGGTTAGGCCAGGAGAAAAGGTATGGCTACTGGAAAAGGTTAGGACAGGGAAAAAGGTCAGGCTAGGAGCATGGTTATGGCTAGGGGAAACGGTTAGGGCAGGGGAAAAGGTTAGGCCAGAAGAAAAGGTTTGGCTAGGGGAAAAAGTTAAGCCAGGTGAGAGGGTTTGGCTAGGGGAAAAGGTTAGGCCAGGGAAACATTTCAGGCCAGGAGAAAGGTTTGGCTAGCGGAAAAGGTTAGGCCAGAGAAAAAGGTCAGGCCAGGAGAAAGATTTTGGCTAGGGGAAAAGGTTAGGCCAGGAGAAAAGGTGTGGCTAGGGGAAAGGGTTAGGCCAGGGGAAAAGGTTAGGCCAGGGAAAAAGGTGAGTCCAGGAGAAAAGGTTTGGCTAGGGGAAAAGGTTTTCCTAGGGGAAAAAGGCCAGGAGAAAAGCTATGGCTAGGGGAAAAGTTTAGACCAGGAGAAATATTTTGGCTAGGGCAAAGGTTTAGGCCAGGAGAAAAGGTTTGGCAAGGGGAAAAGTTTAGGCGAAGCGAAAAGTTTTGGCTAGGGAACAAGGTTAGGCCAGGAGAAAAGGTTTGGCTAGGGGAAAAGGTGAGGCGAGGGAAAAAGGTTAGGCCAGGAGAAAAGGCTTGGCTAGGGGAAAGCATTAGGTCAGGGAAAAAGGTCAGATTAGGAGAAAAGGTTTGGCTAAGGGAAAAGGTTAGGCCAGGAGAAAAGGTAAGGCCAGAAGAAAAGGTTTGGAAAGGGGAAAAGTTTAGGCCAGGAGAAAAGGTTTTGCCAGCAGAGAAGGTGAGGCCAGGAGGAAAGGTTTGGCTAGGGGAAAAGGTTAGGCCAAGACAAAAGGTTTGGCTAGGGGAAAAGGTTAGACCAGGGAAATAGGTTAGGTCAGGGAAAAATGTCAGGTCAGGAGAAAGGTTTTGGCTAGGGGAAAAAGTTAGGCCAGGGGAAAAGATTAGGGCAGGGAAAAGGTTAGGCCAGGAGAAAAGGTTTGGCTAGGGGAAAAGGTTAGGCCAGGAGTAAAGCTTTGGCTAGGGGAAAAGGTTAGGCCAGGACAAAAATTCTGGGTAGGGGAAACGGCTAGGCCAGCGAAAAAGGTTTGGCTAGCGGAAAAGGTTAAGGTGGAGAAAAAAGTTTGGCTAGGGGAATAGATTAGGCCAGGGTAAACGTCAGACCCGGGTAAGAAGTTTGTGTAGGGGAAAAGGTAAGGCCAGGGAAAAAGGTCAGGCCAGGAGAAAACGTTTGGCTAGGGGAAAAGGTTAGGCCAGGACAAAAATTCTGGGAAGGGGAAAAGGCTAGGGGAGGGAAAAAGGTTTGGCTAGGGGAAAAGGTTATTGCGGAGAAAAAACTTTGGCTAGGGGAAAAGATTAGGCCAGGGAAACAGTCAGACCAGGGGAAGAGGTTTGTCTAGGGGAAAAGGTTAGGCCAGGGAAAAAGGTCAGGCCAGGAGAAAACGTTTGGCTAGGGGAAAAGGTTAGGCCAGGACAAAAATTCTGGGTAGGGGAAAAGGCTAGTCCTGGGAAAAAGATTTGACTAGGGGAAAAGGTTGAGCCGGACAATAAATTTTGGCTAGGGGAAAAGATTAGGCCGGAGAAAAAGGTCAGACCAGGGGAGGAGGTTTGTCTAGGGGAAAAGGTTAGGCCAGGAGAAAGGTTAGGCCAGGAGAAAAGGTGTGGCTAGGGGCATAGGTTAGGCCAGGAGAAAAGGTGTAGCTAGGAGAAAGGTTAGGCCGGGAGAAAAGGTTTGGCTAAAGGAAAAGGTTAGGCGAGGAGAAAAGGTTTGGCTAGGGAAAAAGGTTAGGCCAGATAAAAAGGTCAGGCCAGGAGAAATGGTATGGCTAGGTGAAAAGGTTAGGCCAGGGGAAAAGGTTTGGCTAGGGGACAACGTTAAGCCAGCTGAAAAGGTTAGGTGAGGGAAAAAGATTAGGCCAGGAGAAAAGGTTTGGCTGGGGGAAAATGTTACACAAGGAGTAAAGCTTTGGCCAGGGGAATAGGTTAGGCCAGGAGAAAAGGTCAGACCAGGATACAAGGTTTGGCTAGGGCAAAAGGTTAGGCCAGGAGAAAATGTCAGGGCAGGAGAAAAAGTTTGGCTAGGGGAAAAGCTAGGACCAGGGAAAATTTTTAGGCCAGGAGAAAAGGTGTGGCTAGGGGAAAAGGTTAGGCAAGTATAAAAGGTTTGGCTAGGGAAAAAGGACCAGGTTAGGCCAGGAGAAAAGCGTAGGCCAGGAGAAAACGTTAGGCCAGGTGAAAAGGTTTGGCTAGGTGAAAGGTGAGGCCTTGGAAAAGGTCAGACCAGGAGAAGAGGTTTGCCTAGGGGAAAAGGTTATGCCTGAGAAAAGGGTCAGGCCAGGAGAAACCGTTTGGCTAGGGGAAAAGGTTAGGCCAGGAGAAAGATTAGGCCAGGAGAAAAGGTGTGGCTAGGGGAAAAGCTTAGGTCAGGAGAAAAGGTTTGGTTAGGGGAAAATGTTAGGTCAGATAAATAGGTCAGGCCAGGAGAAAAGGTTTGGCTAGGGGAAAAGGTTAGGCCAGGTAAAAAGGTTTGGCTAGGGGAAAAGGTTAGGCCAGCACAAAAGGTGTGCAAAAGGGAAAAGGTTAGACCAGGGAAAAAGGTTTGGCTAGGGTAAAAGGTTAAGCCAGCTGAAAGGGTTAAGCCAGGGGAAAAGGTTAGGCCAGGAGAAAAGGTTTGGCTGGGGGAAAACGTTACGCAAGGAGAAAAGGTTAGGACCGGAGAAAAGGTTAGGCCAGGTGAAAACGTTAGGCCAGGTAAAAAGGTTTGGCTAGGTGAAAGGGTTAGGCCTGGGAAAAGGTTCACACCAGAAGAAAAGGTTTGGCTAGGGGAAAAGGTTAGGCCAGGGAAAAATTCCTTAACTCCCATTCTCTCCTGGACCCCCTCCAATCTGGCTTCCGTCCCCTCCACTCTCCCGAGACTGTTCTCTCTAAGGTCACCCATGCCCTCCTTCTTGCCAAATCCAATGGCTCCTACTCCATTCTAATCTTCCTTGACCTCTCAGCTGCCTTTGACACTGTCGACCATCCCCTCCTCCTCCACACCTTATCTCACCTTGGCTTCACGGACTCCGTCCTCTCCTGGTACTCCTCTTATTTCTCTGGCCGTTCATTCTCGGTCTCCTTCGCAGGCGCCTCCTCGCCCTCCCATCCTTTAACTGTTGGAGTTCCTCAAAGGTCAGTTCTTGGCCCTCTTCTGTTCTCCATTTACACTCACTCTCTTGGTGAACTCATTCGTTCTCACGGCTTCGACTACCATCTCTACGCAGATGACACGCAGATCTACATCTCTGCCCCGTCCTCTTCCCCTCCCTTCAGGCTCGCATCTCCTCCTGCCTCCAGGATGTCTCCACCTGGATGTCGGCCCACCACCTAAAACTCAACATGACCAAAACTGAGATCCTCATCTTCCCTCCCAAGCCCGGTCCTCTCCCAGACCTCCCTATCACCGTGGATGGTACGACCATCCTTCCCATCTCTCAGGCCCGCAACCTCGGTGTCATCTTTGACACGCCTCTCTCGTTCACCCCACACATCCTATCCGTTACCAAGACCTGCTGGTTTCACTTTTACAATATTGCCAAGATCCTCTCTTTCCTCTCCACCCAAACGGCTACTTTACTGCTACAGGCTCTTGTTATATGCCGGCTAGACTATTGTGTCAACCTTCTTTCTGATCTCCCTTCCTCCTCTCTCGCTCCGCTCCAGTCTATTCTTCACTCCGCTGCCTGGCTCATCTTCCTGCAGAAAACATCTGGGCATGTCACTGCCCTTCTTAAACACATCCAGTGGTTGCCTATCAACCTCTGCTCCAAACAAAAACTCCTCACTCTAGGCTTCAAGGCTCTCCATTACCTCACCCCTTCCTACCTCTCCTCCCTTCTCTCTTTCTACTGCCCACCCCGCACGCTCCGCTCCTCCACTGCCCACCTCCTCACCGTCCCTCGGTCTCGCCTATACCGCCGTCGACCCCTGGGCCACGTTGTCCCATGATCCTGGAATGCCCTCCCTCCTCACCTCAGATAATCTAATTCTCTTCCCCTCTTCAAATCCCTACTTAAATCTCACCTCCTCCAAGAGCCCTTCCCAGACTGAGCTCCCCCGCTTTTCCCTCTGCTCCCTCTACCCCCCCTTCACCTCTCCGCAGCTAAACCCTCTTCTCTCCCCTTTCCCTCTCCTCCTCCCCCTCTCCCATCCCACACCCTCAGCACTGTACTCGTCTGCTCGACTGTATATATCTTTATCACACTATATATTTTGTTTATTTTGTTTAATGAGATGTACATCACCCTGATTCTATTTGGTTGCCATTGTATTTATGAGATGTTCTTCCCCTTGACTCTATTTATTGCCATTGTTCTTGTCTGCCTGTCTCCCCCGATTAGACTGTAAGCCCATCGAACGGCAGGTACTGTCTCCATCTGTTGCCAACTTGTTCATTCCAAGTGCTTAGTACAGTGCTCTGCACATAGTTAGCGCTCAATATATACTATTGAATGAATGAATGAATGAATGAATGGAAAAAGGTCAGGCCAGTAGAAAAGGTTTGGCTAGGGGAAAATGTTAGGCTAGGAGAAAAGGTTAGGCCAGGAGAAAAGGTTTGGCTAGGGGAAAAGGTTTGTCTAGGGGAAAAGGTTAGGCCAGGAAAAAGGGTTTGGCTAGGGGAAAAGGTTAAGTGAGGAGAAAAGGTTTGGCTAGGGGAAAAGACTAGGCCCGAGAAAAAGTTTGGCCTGGCGAAAAGGTGAGGCGAGTTGCAAAAGTTAGGCCAGGGGCAAAGGTTAGACGGGGAAAGGTTAGGCAAATAGAAAGGTTAGACTAAGGGAAAACGTTAGGCTAGGAGAAAAGGCTTGGCTAGGGGAAAAGGTTAGGCTAAGGGAAAGGTGAGGCGAGGGGAAAACACTAGGCTACGGGACAAGGTAACAGTAGAGGAAAACGTTGGCCAAGGGGAAAGGTATAGCTTAGGGGAAAAGGTTAGGCTATGGGAAAGTTTGGGCTAGTGGAAAACATTACGACAAACGATAAGGTGACAGCAGGGGAAAAGGTTCGTCTGTGGCACAGGTTTAGGCCAGGGAAAAGGTAAAGCCAGGGGAAAAGGTTTGGCTAGGGGAAAAGGTTAGGCCAAGAGAAAAGCTCAGACCAGGAGAAAAGGTTTGTTTAGACCAGAAGAAAAGGTTTCGGTAGGGGAAAAGGTTAGGCCAGAAGAAAATTTTGGCAAGGGGAAAAGGATAAGCCAAGAGAAAAGCCTAGGGCAGGAGAAAAGGTTTGACTAGGGGAAAAGGTTAGGCCTGGAGAAAAGGTCTGGCTAGGGGAAAAGGTTAGGCCTGTTGAAAAGGTTTGGCTAGGGGAAAAGGCTAGGCCCGGAGACTAGGTTTGGCCAGCGGAAAAGGTTAGGCCAGGAGAAAAGGTTAGGGAGGAGAGAAGGTTTGGCTAGGGGAGAAAGTTGGGCCAGGAGAAAAGGTTTGGCTAGGGGAAAAGGTTAGGCCAGGAGAAAAGGTTTGGCTAGGGGAAAAGGTTAGGCCAGGAGAAAAGGTTAGGGAGGAGAGAAGGTTTGGCTAGGGGAGAAAGTTGGGCCAGGAGAAAAGGTTTGGCTAGGGGAAAAGGTTAGGCCAGGCAAAAAGCTTAGGCCATAAGAAAAGGTTTGGCTTGGGGGAAATGTGAGCCCAGGAGACAAGGTTAGGGAAGGGGAAAAGATGTGGCTAGGGTAAAAGGTTAGGCCAGGAGAAAAGCTGTGGATATGGGAAGGGGTTAGGCCAAGAGAAAAGGTTTTGCTAGGCGAAAAGGTTAGGACAGGAGAAAGGTTTTGTATAGGGGAAAAGGTTAGGCCAGGAGAAAAGGTTTGGCCCGGGGAAAAGGTTAGGCCAGGAGAAAAGGTTTGAGTAGGGGAAAAGGTTAGGCAAGGGAAAAAGGTCAGACCAGGAGAAAAGGCTTGGTTAGGTTAAAAGGTAAGGCTAGGGAAATAGGTCAGACCAGGGGAAAAGGTTTGGCTAAGGGCAACAGTTAGGCCAGGGAAAAGGTTAGGCCAGAAGTAAAGGTCTGGCTAGGGGAAAGTTTTAGGCCAGAAGAATAAGTTTGGTCAGGGGAAAAGCTAGGCCAGGAGAAAGGTTCTGGCTAGGGGAAAAGGTTAGGCCAGGAGAAAAGGTTTAACAAGCAGAAATGATTAGGCCAGAAGAAAAGGTTTGGCCAGCGGAAAAGGTCTGGCTAGGGGAAAATGTTGGGCCAGGAGAAAAGGTTTGGCCAGGAGAAAAGCTTTGGCTAGGGGAAAAAAGGTTTGGCTAGGGGAAAAGGTTAGGCCAGGGAAAAAGCTTAGGCCAGAAGAAAAGGTTTTGCTCAGGGGAAAGGTTAGGATAGGAGAAAAGGTTAGGGCAGGAGAAAAGATGTGGCTAGGGTAAAAGTTAGGCCAGGCCAATAGGTTTGGCTAGGGGAAAAGGTTAGGCTAGGAGAATAGGTTAGGCTAGGATAAAAGCTGAGGCCAGGAGAAAAGATTTGGTTAGGGGAAAAGTTAGGGAAGGTGAAAAGGTTTGATGAGGGGAAAAGGTTAGGCCAGGAGAAAAGGTTTGGCTAACAGAAAACTTTAGGCCAGGAGAAAGGGTTAGGCCAAGAGAAAAGGTTAGGCCAAGAGAAAACGTTATGCCAGATAAAAAGGTCAGGCCAGGAGAAAAGGTTTGGCTAGGGGAAAAGGTTAGGCCGGGAGAAAATGTTTGGCTAGGGGAAAAGCTTAGGCCTGGAGAAAAGGTCTGGCTACGGAAAACGTTAAGCCAGGAGAAAAGGATGGCTAGGGGACAAGTTTAGGCCAGAAGAAAAGGTTTGAGTAGTGGAAAAGGTTAGGCCAGGAGAAAAGGTCTGGCTTGGGGAAAGGTTAGGCCAGGAGAAAAGGTTTGGCAAGGGGAAAAGGTTGGGCCTGGAGAAAAGGTTTGGCTAGGGAAAAAGGTTTGGTTAGGGGAAAAGGTAAGGCCAGGAGAAAAGATTTGGCTAAAGGAAAGGATTAGGCCAGTAGAAAAGGATTGGCTAGGGGAAAGGTTTAGGACAGGGAAAAAGTTCAGACCAGGAGAAAAGGTTTCTCTAGGGGAAAAGGTTAGGCCAGCGGAAAAGGATAGGCCAGGAGAAAAGGTTTGCCTAGGGGAAAACATTAGGCCAGGAGAAAAAGTCTGGCCAGGGGAAAAGGTAAGGCCAGGGGAAAAGGTTTGGCTAGTGGAAAACATAAGGCTAAGAGAAATGGTTATGCCAGGAGAAAAGGTTTGGCTAGGGAAGAAGGGTAGGTCAGGAGAAAAGGTTTGGCTAGGGGAAAAGGTTAGGCCAGGAGAAACGCTTTGGCTATGGGAAAAGGTTAGCCCAGGAGAAAAGGTCAGGCCAGCAGAAAGGGTTTGGCTAGGGGAAAGGTTATGCCAGGTAAAAAGGTCAGGCTAGGAGAAAAGGTTCGGCTAAGGGCAAAGGTTAGGCCAGGGAAAAGTTTTAGGCCGGAAGAAAAGGTTTGGCTAGGGGAAAGGTTTAGGCCAGAAGAAAAGGTTTGGCTAGGGGAAAAGGTTAGGCCAGGAGAAAAGATTAGGCCAGGCAAAAAATGTTAGGCCAGGGCAAAAAGGTTTGGCGAGGGGAAAAGGTTATGCCAGATAAAAAGATCAGGCCAGAAAAAAAGGTTTCGCTTGGGGGAAAGGTAAGGCCAGGAGAAAAGGTTTGGCTAGGGGAAAGGTTTAGGCCAGGAGAAAAGGTCTCACTAGGGGAAAAGGTTAGGCCAGGAGAAAAGGTTTGGCTAGGGGAAAAGGGTAGGTCAGGAGAAAGGGTTTGGCTAGGGGAAAAGGGTAGGCCAGGAGAAAGGGTTTGGCTAGGGGAAAAGGGTAGGCCAGGAGAAAGGGTTTGGCAAGGGGAAAAGGTTAGGCTAGGAGAAAGGTTAGACCTGGAGAAAAGGTTTGGCTATGGGGAAAGTTTAGGCCATGGAAAAAGGTCAGGCCAGGAGAAATGTTTTGGCTAGGGGAAAAGGTTCTGTGAGAGAAAAAGGTTAAGCCAGGAGAAAAGGTTTGGCTAGTGGAAAAGCTTAGGGCAGGAGAAAAGGTATGGCTAGGTGAAAACGTTAGGCCAGGAGAAAAGGTTTGGCTAGGGGAAAAGGTTAGTCCAGGAAAAAAGTTTGGCTAGGGGAAAAGGTTAGGCCAGAAGAAAAGGTTTAGCTAGGGGAAAAGTTTAGGCCAGCAGAATAGGCTTGGCTAGGGAAAAAGGTTAGGCCACGGATAAAGGTCAGACCAGGAGAAAAGGTTTGGCTAAGGGAAAAGGTTAGGAAAGGGAAAAGGGTTAGGCCAGCAGAAAAGATTTGGCTAAGGGAAAGGTTTAAGCCAGGAGAAAAGATTAGGCCAGGAGAAAAAGGTTTCACTAAGGGAAAGGTTAGGCCCGGAGAAAAGGTTTCCCTAAGGGAAAAGGTTAGGCCAGGAGAAAAGGTTTGGCTAGGGAAAAAGGTTAGGCCAGGAGAAAAGGTATGGCTACTGGAAAAGGTTAGGACAGGGAAAAAGGTCAGGCTAGGAGCATGGTTATGGCTAGGGGAAACGGTTAGGGCAGGGGAAAAGGTTAGGCCAGAAGAAAAGGTTTGGCTAGGGGAAAAAGTTAAGCCAGGTGAGAGGGTTTGGCTAGGGGAAAAGGTTAGGCCAGGGAAACATTTCAGGCCAGGAGAAAGGTTTGGCTAGCGGAAAAGGTTAGGCCAGAGAAAAAGGTCAGGCCAGGAGAAAGATTTTGGCTAGGGGAAAAGGTTAGGCCAGGAGAAAAGGTGTGGCTAGGGGAAAGGGTTAGGCCAGGGGAAAAGGTTAGGCCAGGGAAAAAGGTGAGTCCAGGAGAAAAGGTTTGGCTAGGGGAAAAGGTTTTCCTAGGGGAAAAAGGCCAGGAGAAAAGCTATGGCTAGGGGAAAAGTTTAGACCAGGAGAAATATTTTGGCTAGGGCAAAGGTTTAGGCCAGGAGAAAAGGTTTGGCAAGGGGAAAAGTTTAGGCGAAGCGAAAAGTTTTGGCTAGGGAACAAGGTTAGGCCAGGAGAAAAGGTTTGGCTAGGGGAAAAGGTGAGGCGAGGGAAAAAGGTTAGGCCAGGAGAAAAGGCTTGGCTAGGGGAAAGCATTAGGTCAGGGAAAAAGGTCAGATTAGGAGAAAAGGTTTGGCTAAGGGAAAAGGTTAGGCCAGGAGAAAAGGTAAGGCCAGAAGAAAAGGTTTGGAAAGGGGAAAAGTTTAGGCCAGGAGAAAAGGTTTTGCCAGCAGAGAAGGTGAGGCCAGGAGGAAAGGTTTGGCTAGGGGAAAAGGTTAGGCCAAGACAAAAGGTTTGGCTAGGGGAAAAGGTTAGACCAGGGAAATAGGTTAGGTCAGGGAAAAATGTCAGGTCAGGAGAAAGGTTTTGGCTAGGGGAAAAAGTTAGGCCAGGGGAAAAGATTAGGGCAGGGAAAAGGTTAGGCCAGGAGAAAAGGTTTGGCTAGGGGAAAAGGTTAGGCCAGGAGTAAAGCTTTGGCTAGGGGAAAAGGTTAGGCCAGGACAAAAATTCTGGGTAGGGGAAACGGCTAGGCCAGCGAAAAAGGTTTGGCTAGCGGAAAAGGTTAAGGTGGAGAAAAAAGTTTGGCTAGGGGAATAGATTAGGCCAGGGTAAACGTCAGACCCGGGTAAGAAGTTTGTGTAGGGGAAAAGGTAAGGCCAGGGAAAAAGGTCAGGCCAGGAGAAAACGTTTGGCTAGGGGAAAAGGTTAGGCCAGGACAAAAATTCTGGGAAGGGGAAAAGGCTAGGGGAGGGAAAAAGGTTTGGCTAGGGGAAAAGGTTATTGCGGAGAAAAAACTTTGGCTAGGGGAAAAGATTAGGCCAGGGAAACAGTCAGACCAGGGGAAGAGGTTTGTCTAGGGGAAAAGGTTAGGCCAGGGAAAAAGGTCAGGCCAGGAGAAAACGTTTGGCTAGGGGAAAAGGTTAGGCCAGGACAAAAATTCTGGGTAGGGGAAAAGGCTAGTCCTGGGAAAAAGATTTGACTAGGGGAAAAGGTTGAGCCGGACAATAAATTTTGGCTAGGGGAAAAGATTAGGCCGGAGAAAAAGGTCAGACCAGGGGAGGAGGTTTGTCTAGGGGAAAAGGTTAGGCCAGGAGAAAGGTTAGGCCAGGAGAAAAGGTGTGGCTAGGGGCATAGGTTAGGCCAGGAGAAAAGGTGTAGCTAGGAGAAAGGTTAGGCCGGGAGAAAAGGTTTGGCTAAAGGAAAAGGTTAGGCGAGGAGAAAAGGTTTGGCTAGGGAAAAAGGTTAGGCCAGATAAAAAGGTCAGGCCAGGAGAAATGGTATGGCTAGGTGAAAAGGTTAGGCCAGGGGAAAAGGTTTGGCTAGGGGACAACGTTAAGCCAGCTGAAAAGGTTAGGTGAGGGAAAAAGATTAGGCCAGGAGAAAAGGTTTGGCTGGGGGAAAATGTTACACAAGGAGTAAAGCTTTGGCCAGGGGAATAGGTTAGGCCAGGAGAAAAGGTCAGACCAGGATACAAGGTTTGGCTAGGGCAAAAGGTTAGGCCAGGAGAAAATGTCAGGGCAGGAGAAAAAGTTTGGCTAGGGGAAAAGCTAGGACCAGGGAAAATTTTTAGGCCAGGAGAAAAGGTGTGGCTAGGGGAAAAGGTTAGGCAAGTATAAAAGGTTTGGCTAGGGAAAAAGGACCAGGTTAGGCCAGGAGAAAAGCGTAGGCCAGGAGAAAACGTTAGGCCCAGGTGAAAAGGTTTGGCTAGGTGAAAGGTGAGGCCTTGGAAAAGGTCAGACCAGGAGAAGAGGTTTGCCTAGGGGAAAAGGTTATGCCTGAGAAAAGGGTCAGGCCAGGAGAAACCGTTTGGCTAGGGGAAAAGGTTAGGCCAGGAGAAAGATTAGGCCAGGAGAAAAGGTGTGGCTAGGGGAAAAGCTTAGGTCAGGAGAAAAGGTTTGGTTAGGGGAAAATGTTAGGTCAGATAAATAGGTCAGGCCAGGAGAAAAGGTTTGGCTAGGGGAAAAGGTTAGGCCAGGTAAAAAGGTTTGGCTAGGGGAAAAGGTTAGGCCAGCACAAAAGGTGTGCAAAAGGGAAAGGTTAGACCAGGGAAAAAGGTTTGGCTAGGGTAAAAGGTTAAGCCAGCTGAAAGGGTTAAGCCAGGGGAAAAGGTTAGGCCAGGAGAAAAGGTTTGGCTGGGGGAAAACGTTACGCAAGGAGAAAAGGTTAGGACCGGAGAAAAGGTTAGGCCAGGTGAAAACGTTAGGCCAGGTAAAAAGGTTTGGCTAGGTGAAAGGGTTAGGCCTGGGAAAAGGTTCACACCAGAAGAAAAGGTTTGGCTAGGGGAAAAGGTTAGGCCAGGGAAAAATTCCTTAACTCCCATTCTCTCCTGGACCCCCTCCAATCTGGCTTCCGTCCCCTCCACTCTCCCGAGACTGTTCTCTCTAAGGTCACCCATGCCCTCCTTCTTGCCAAATCCAATGGCTCCTACTCCATTCTAATCTTCCTTGACCTCTCAGCTGCCTTTGACACTGTCGACCATCCCCTCCTCCTCCACACCTTATCTCACCTTGGCTTCACGGACTCCGTCCTCTCCTGGTACTCCTCTTATTTCTCTGGCCGTTCATTCTCGGTCTCCTTCGCAGGCGCCTCCTCGCCCTCCCATCCTTTAACTGTTGGAGTTCCTCAAAGGTCAGTTCTTGGCCCTCTTCTGTTCTCCATTTACACTCACTCTCTTGGTGAACTCATTCGTTCTCACGGCTTCGACTACCATCTCTACGCAGATGACACGCAGATCTACATCTCTGCCCCGTCCTCTTCCCTCCCTTCAGGCTCGCATCTCCTCCTGCCTCCAGGATGTCTCCACCTGGATGTCGGCCCACCACCTAAAACTCAACATGACCAAAACTGAGATCCTCATCTTCCCTCCCAAGCCCGGTCCTCTCCCAGACCTCCCTATCACCGTGGATGGTACGACCATCCTTCCCATCTCTCAGGCCCGCAACCTCGGTGTCATCTTTGACACGCCTCTCTCGTTCACCCCACACATCCTATCCGTTACCAAGACCTGCTGGTTTCACTTTTACAATATTGCCAAGATCCTCTCTTTCCTCTCCACCCAAACGGCTACTTTACTGCTACAGGCTCTTGTTATATGCCGGCTAGACTATTGTGTCAACCTTCTTTCTGATCTCCCTTCCTCCTCTCTCGCTCCGCTCCAGTCTATTCTTCACTCCGCTGCCTGGCTCATCTTCCTGCAGAAAACATCTGGGCATGTCACTGCCCTTCTTAAACACATCCAGTGGTTGCCTATCAACCTCTGCTCCAAACAAAAACTCCTCACTCTAGGCTTCAAGGCTCTCCATTACCTCACCCCTTCCTACCTCTCCTCCCTTCTCTCTTTCTACTGCCACCCCGCACGCTCCGCTCCTCCACTGCCCACCTCCTCACCGTCCCTCGGTCTCGCCTATACCGCCGTCGACCCCTGGGCCACGTTGTCCCATGATCCTGGAATGCCCTCCCTCCTCACCTCAGATAATCTAATTCTCTTCCCCTCTTCAAATCCCTACTTAAATCTCACCTCCTCCAAGAGCCCTTCCCAGACTGAGCTCCCCCGCTTTTCCCTCTGCTCCCTCTACCCCCCCTTCACCTCTCCGCAGCTAAACCCTCTTCTCTCCCCTTTCCCTCTCCTCCTCCCCCTCTCCCATCCCACACCCTCAGCACTGTACTCGTCTGCTCGACTGTATATATCTTTATCACACTATATATTTTGTTTATTTTGTTTAATGAGATGTACATCACCCTGATTCTATTTGGTTGCCATTGTATTTATGAGATGTTCTTCCCCTTGACTCTATTTATTGCCATTGTTCTTGTCTGCCTGTCTCCCCCGATTAGACTGTAAGCCCATCGAACGGCAGGTACTGTCTCCATCTGTTGCCAACTTGTTCATTCCAAGTGCTTAGTACAGTGCTCTGCACATAGTTAGCGCTCAATATATACTATTGAATGAATGAATGAATGAATGAATGGAACAAGGTCAGGCCAGTAGAAAAGGTTTGGCTAGGGGAAAATGTTAGGCTAGGAGAAAAGGTTAGGCCAGGAGAAAAGGTTTGGCTAGGGGAAAAGGTTTGTCTAGGGGAAAAGGTTAGGCCAGGAAAAAGGGTTTGGCTAGGGGAAAAGGTTAAGTGAGGAGAAAAGGTTTGGCTAGGGGAAAAGACTAGGCCCGAGAAAAAGTTTGGCCTGGCGAAAAGGTGAGGCGAGTTGCAAAAGTTAGGCCAGGGGCAAAGGTTAGACGGGGAAAGGTTAGGCAAATAGAAAGGTTAGACTAAGGGAAAACGTTAGGCTAGGAGAAAAGGCTTGGCTAGGGGAAAAGGTTAGGCTAAGGGAAAGGTGAGGCGAGGGGAAAACACTAGGCTACGGGACAAGGTAACAGTAGAGGAAAACGTTGGCCAAGGGGAAAGGTATAGCTTAGGGGAAAAGGTTAGGCTATGGGAAAGTTTGGGCTAGTGGAAAACATTACGACAAACGATAAGGTGACAGCAGGGGAAAAGGTTCGTCTGTGGCACAGGTTTAGGCCAGGGAAAAGGTAAAGCCAGGGGAAAAGGTTTGGCTAGGGGAAAAGGTTAGGCCAAGAGAAAAGCTCAGACCAGGAGAAAAGGTTTGTTTAGACCAGAAGAAAAGGTTTCGGTAGGGGAAAAGGTTAGGCCAGAAGAAAATTTTGGCAAGGGGAAAAGGATAAGCCAAGAGAAAAGCCTAGGGCAGGAGAAAAGGTTTGACTAGGGGAAAAGGTTAGGCCTGGAGAAAAGGTCTGGCTAGGGGAAAAGGTTAGGCCTGTTGAAAAGGTTTGGCTAGGGGAAAAGGCTAGGCCCGGAGACTAGGTTTGGCCAGCGGAAAAGGTTAGGCCAGGAGAAAAGGTTAGGGAGGAGAGAAGGTTTGGCTAGGGGAGAAAGTTGGGCCAGGAGAAAAGGTTTGGCTAGGGGAAAAGGTTAGGCCAGGAGAAAAGGTTTGGCTAGGGGAAAGGTTAGGCCAGGAGAAAAGGTTAGGGAGGAGAGAAGGTTTGGCTAGGGGAGAAAGTTGGGCCAGGAGAAAAGGTTTGGCTAGGGGAAAAGGTTAGGCCAGGCAAAAAGCTTAGGCCATAAGAAAAGGTTTGGCTTGGGGGAAATGTGAGCCTAGGAGACAAGGTTAGGGAAGGGGAAAATATGTGGCTAGGGTAAAAGGTTAGGCCAGGAGAAAAGCTATGGATATGGGAAGGGGTTAGGCCAGGAGAAAAGGTTTTGCTAGGCGAAAAGGTTAGGCCAGGAGAAAAGGGTAGGCCAGGAGAAAAGGTTTGCCTAGGGGAAAAAGTTGGGCCCAGAGAATAGGTTTGGCTAAGGGAAAAGGTTAGGCCAGGAGAAAGTTTTGTCTATGGGAAAAGGTTAGGCCAGGAGAAAAGGTTTGGCCCGGGGAAAAGGTTAGGACAGGAGAAAATGTTTGGCTGGGGGAAAAGGTTAGGACAAGAGAAATTGTTTGGCTGGGGGAAAAGGTTAGGACAGGAGAAAAGGTTTGGCTAGGGAAAAAGGCATAGCTAGGGGAAAAGGTTAGGCCATGAGAAAAGGTTTCGGGAGGGGAAAAGGTTATGACAGATAGAGAGATCAGGCCAGGAGGAAAGGTTTGGCTAGGGGAAAAGGTTAGGCCAGGTGAAAAGGTCTGGCTATGGGAAAACATTAAGCCATGAGAAAAAGTTGGGCTTGGCAAAAAGCTTAGGCCAGGAGTAAAGGTTTGGCTGGGGAAAGGATTAGGCCAGGAGAAAAGGTTTGGCTAGGGGAAAAGCTTACGCGTGGAGAAAAGGTTTGGCTAGGGGACAGGTTTAGGCCAGGATAAAAGGTTTGACTAGGGGAAAAGGTTAGGCAAGGGAAAAAGGTCAGACCAGGAGAAAAGGCTTGGTTAGGTTAAAAGGTAAGGCTAGGGAAAAAGGTCAGACCTGGGGAAAAGGTTTGGCTAAGGGCAACAGTTAGGCCAGGGAAAAGGTTAGGCCAGAAGTAAAGGTGTGGTTAGGGGAAAGTTTTAGGCCAGAAGAAAAAGTTTGGTCAGGGGAAAAGCTAGGCCAGGAGAAAGGTTCCGCCTAGGGGAAAACGTTAGGCCAGGAGAAAAGGTTTAGCAAGCGGAAATGATTAGGCCAGAAGAAAAGATTTGGCCAGCAGAAAAGGTTTGGCTAGGGGAAAAAGTTGGGCAAGGAGAAAAGGTTTGGCCAGGAGAAAAGGTTTGGCTAGGAGAAAAGGTTTGGCTAGGGGAAAAGGTTTGGCTAGGGGAAAAGGTTTGGCTAGGGGAAAAGGTTAGGCCAGGGAAAAAGCTTAGGCCAGAAGACAAGGTTTTGCTCAGGGGAAAGGTTAGGATAGGAGAAAAGGTTAAGGCAGGAGAAAAGATGTGGCTAGGGTAAAGTTTAGGCCAGGACAAGAGGTTTGGCTAGGGGAAAAGGTTAGGCCAGGAGAAAAGGTTAGGCTAGGAGAATAGGTTAGGCTAGGAGAAAAGCTGAGGCCAGGAGAAAAGGTTTGGTTAGCGGAAAAGGTTAGGGAAGGTGAAAAGGTTTGACGAGGGGAAAAGGTTAGGCCAGAAGAAAAGTTTTGGCTAGGGGAAAAGGTTAGGCCAGGAGAAAAGATTAGGCCAGGAGAAAAGGTTTGGCTAGGGGAAAAGATTAGGCTACGAGAAAAGGTTTGGCTAGGGCATAAGGTTAGACCATGTGAAAAGGTTTGCCTAGGGGAAAACGTTAGGCCAGGAGAAAAGGTCTGGCCAGGGGAAAAGCTTCGGCCAGGAGAAATGGTTTGGCTAGCAGAAAACTTTAGGCCAGGAGAAAAGGTGAGGTCGGGAGAAAAGTTTTGGCAAGGACAAAGGTTTGGCCAGGAGAAAAGGTTTGGCTAGCAGAAAACTCTAGGCTAGGAGAAAAGGGTTGGCAAGGAGAAAGGTTTGGCCAGGAGAAAAGGTTAGGCCAAGAGAAAAGGTTAGGCCAAGAGAAAACGTTATGCCAGATAAAAAGGTCAGGCCAGGAGAAAAGGTTTGGCTAGGGGAAAAGTTTAGGCCGGGAGAAAATGTTTGGCTAGGGGAAAAGTTTAGGCCAGGAGAAAAGGTCTGGCTATGGAAAAACGTTAAGCCAGGAGAAAAGGTTGGGCTGGGGAAAAGGTTAGGCCAGGAGAAAAGGATGGCTAGGGGACAAGTTTAGGCCAGAAGAAAAGGTTTGAGTAAGGGAAAAGGTTAGGCAAGGGGAAAAGGTCAGACCAGGAGAAAAGGCATGGATAGGGGAAGAGGTTAGGCCAGGGAAAAAGGTCAGACCAGGAGAAAAGGTTTGGCTAATGGCAAAGGTTAGGCTAGGGAAAAAGGTTAGGCGAGAAGGTTTGGCTAGGGAAAAAAGTTAGGCCAGAAGAAAAAGTTTGGCTAGGGAAAAAGGTTAGGCCAGGAGAAAAGGTCTGGCTTGGGGAAAGGTTAGGCCAGGAGCAAAGGTTTGGCAAGGGGAAAAGATTAGGCGAGGAGAAAAGCTTTGGCTAGGGGAAAAGGTTTGGTTAGGGGAAAAAGTTGGGCCTGGAGAAAAGGTTTGGCTAGGGGAAAAGGTTTGGTTAGGGGAAAAGGTAAGGCCAGGAGAAAGGATTTGGCTAAAGGAAAAGATTAGGCCAGTAGAAAAGGATTGGCTAGGGGAAAGGTTTAGGACAGGGAAAAAGTTCAGACCAGGAGAAAAGGTTTCTCTAGGGGAAAAGGTTAGGCCAGCGGAAAAGGTTAGGCCAGGAGAAAAGGTTTGCCTAGGGGAAAACATTAGGCCAGGAGAAAAAGTCTGGCCAGGAGGAAGGGTAAGGCCAGGAGAAAAGGTTTGGCTAGGGGAAAACATAAGGCCAGGCGAAATGGTTATGCCAGGAGAAAAGGTTTGGCTAGGGAAGAAGGGTAGGTCAGGAGAAAAGGTTTGGCTAGGGGAAAAGGTTAGGCCAGGAGAAACGCTTTGGCTATGGGAAAAGGTTAGCCCAGGAGAAAAGGTCAGGCCAGCAGAAAAGGTTTGGCTAGGGCAAAAGGTTATGCCAGGTAAAAAGGTCAGGCTAGGAGAAAAGGTTCGGCTAAGGGCAAAGGTTAGGCCAGGGAAAAGTTTTAGGCCGGAAGAAAAGGTTTGGCTAGGGGAAAGGTTTAGGCCAGAAGAAAAGGTTTGGCTAGGGGAAAAGGTTAGGCCTGGGGAAAAGGCTAGGGTAGGAGAAAAGGTTTGACTAGGGGAAAATGTTAGGCCAGGAGAAAAGATTAGGCCAGGCAAAAAACGTTAGGCCAGGGCAAAAAGGTTAGGCCAGGGCAAAAAGGTTTGGCGAGTGGAAAAGGTTATGCCAGATAAAAAGATCAGGCCAGAAGAAAAGGTTTTGCTTGGGGGAAAGGTAAGGCCAGGAGAAAAGGTTTGGCTAGGGGAAAGGTTTAGGCCAGGAGAAAAGGTTTGGCTAGGGGAAAAGGGTAGGCCAGGAGAAAGGGTTTGGCTAGAGGAAAAGGGTAGGCCAGGAGAAAGGGTTTGGCAAGGGGAAAAGGTTAGGCTAGGAGAAAGGTTAGGCCTGGAGAAAAGGTTTGGCTAGGGGGAAAACTTAGGCCAGAAGAAAAGGTATGGCTAGGGGAAAGGTTTAGGCCATGGAAAAAGGTCAGGCCAGGAGAAATGTTTTGGCTAGGGGAAAAGGTTCTGTGAGAGAAAAAGGTTAAGCCAGGAGAAAAGGTTTGGCTAGGGGAAAAGCTTAGGCCAGGAGAAAAGGTATGGCTAGGTGAAAACGTTAGGCCAGGAGAAAAGGTTTGGCTAGGGGAAAACATAAGGCCAGGCGAAATGGTTATGCCAGGAGAAAAGGTTTGTCTAGGGAAGAAGGGTAGGTCAGGAGAAAAGGTTTAGCTAGGGGAAATGTTTAGGCCAGCAGAATAGGCTTGGCTAGGGAAAAAGGTTAGGCCACGGATAAAGGTCAGACCAGGAGAAAAGGTTTGGCTCAGGGAAAAGGTTAGGAAGGGGAAAGGGGTTAGGCCAGCAGAAAAGGTTTGGCTAAGGGAAAGGTTTAAGCCAGGAGAAAAGATTAGGCCAGGAGAAAAGGTTTGGCTAGGGGAAAAGGTTAGGCCAGGAGAAAAGGTTTGGCTAGGGGAAAAGGTTAGTCCAGGAGAAAAAGTTTAGGCCAGCAGAATAGGCTTGGCTAGGGAAAAAGGTTAGGCCACAGATAAAGGTCAGACCAGGAGAAAAGGTTTGGCTCAGGGAAAAGGTTAGGAAAGGGAAAGGGGTTAGGCCAGCAGAAAAGGTTTGGCTAAGGGAAAGGTTTAAGCCAGGAGAAAAGATTAGGCCAGGAGAAAAGGTTTGGCTAGGGGAAAAGGTTAGGCCAGGAGAAAAGGTTTGGCTAGGGGAAAAGGTTAGTCCAGGAGAAAAAGTTTAGGCCAGCAGAATAGGCTTGGCTAGGGAAAAAGGTTAGGCCACGGATAAAGGTCAGACCAGGAGAAAAGGTTTGGCTCAGGGAAAAGGTTAGGCCAGGAGAAAAGGTTTGGCTAGGGGAAAAGGTTAGGCCAGGAGAAAAGGTTTGGCTAGGGGAAAAGGTTAGTCCAGGAGATAAGGTTGGGCCAGGAGAAAAGGTTTGGCTAGGGGAAAAGCTTAGGCCAGAAGAAAAGGTTTAGCTAGGGGAAAGTTTAGGCCAGCAGAATAGGCTTGGCTAGGGAAAAAGGTTAGGCCACGGATAAAGGTCAGACCAGGAGAAAAGGTTTGGCTAAGGGAAAAGGTTAGGAGAGGGAAAAGGGTTAGGCCAGCAGAAAAGGTTTGGCTAAGGGAAAGGTTTAAGCCAGGAGAAAAGATTAGGCCAGGAGAAAAGGTTTCCCTAAGGGAAAAGGTTAGGCCAGGAGAAAAGGTTTGGCTAGGGGAAAGGTTTAGGCCAGGAGAAAAGGTTTGGCTAGGGGAAAAGGGTAGGCCAGGAGAAAGGGTTTGGCTAGAGGAAAAGGGTAGGCCAGGAGAAAGGGTTTGGCAAGGGGAAAAGGTTAGGCTAGGAGAAAGGTTAGGCCTGGAGAAAAGGTTTGGCTAGGGGGAAAACTTAGGCCAGAAGAAAAGGTATGGCTAGGGGAAAGGTTTAGGCCATGGAAAAAGGTCAGGCCAGGAGAAATGTTTTGGCTAGGGGAAAAGGTTCTGTGAGAGAAAAAGGTTAAGCCAGGAGAAAAGGTTTGGCTAGGGGAAAAGCTTAGGCCAGGAGAAAAGGTATGGCTAGGTGAAAACGTTAGGCCAGGAGAAAAGGTTTGGCTAGGGGAAAAGCTTAGGCCAGAAGAAAAGGTTTAGCTAGGGGAAAGTTTAGGCCAGCAGAATAGGCTTGGCTAGGGAAAAAGGTTAGGCCACGGATAAAGGTCAGACCAGGAGAAAAGGTTTGGCTAAGGGAAAAGGTTAGGAAAGGGAAAAGGGTTAGGCCAGCAGAAAAGGTTTGGCTAAGGGAAAGGTTTAAGCCAGGAGAAAAGATTAGGCCAGGAGAAAAGGTTTCCCTAAGGGAAAAGGTTAGGCCAGGAGAAAAGGTTTGGCTAGGGGAAAAGGTTAGGCCAGGAGAAAAGGTATGGCTACTGGAAAAGGTGAGGACAGGGAAAAAGGTCAGGCTAGGAGCATGGTTATGGCTAGGGGAAAAGGTTAGGGCAGGGGAAAAGGTTAGGCCAGGAGAAAAGGTTTGGCTAGGGGAAAGGTTAGGCCAGAAGAAAAGGTTTAGCTAGGGGAAAAGGTTAGGCCAGGAGATAAGGTTGGGCCAGGAGGAAAGGTTTGGCTAGGGGAAAAGCTTAGGCCAGAAGAAAAGGTTTAGCTAGGGGAAAAGGTTAGGCGTGGAGAAAAGGTTAGGCCAGGAGACAAGGTTTAGCTAGGGGAAAAGGTTAGGCCAGGAGAAAAGATTTGGCTAGGGAAAAGGTTTAGGTGAGGAGAAATGGTTTGGCTAGAGGAAAGGTTTAGGCAAGGGAAAAGGTTAGGCCAGGGAAAAAGGATAGGACAGAAGAAAAGCTTTGGCCGGCGGAAAAGTTTAGGCCAGGAGAAAAGGTATGGCTATGGGAAGAGGTTAGGCCAGGAGAAAAGCTGTGGCTAGGGGAAGAGTATGGGCCAGGAGAAAAGATTAGGCCAGGAGAAAAGGTTTGGCTAAGGGAAAAGTTTAGGCCAGGAGAAAAGGTTTGGCTAGGGGATACGATTAGGCCAGGGGAAGAGTTTAGGCCTGGAGAACAGGTTTGCCTAGGGGAAAGGTTTAGGCCATGTAAAATGGTCAGGCCAGGAGAAAAGGTTTGGCTAGAGGAAAAGCTTAGGCCAGGAGAAATGTTTTGGCTAGGTGAAAACGTTAGGGCAGGAGAAAAGGTTTGGCTAGGGGAAAAGGTTAGGACAGGAGAAAAGGTTTGACAAGTGGAAAAGGTTGGGCCAGGAAAAAAGGTTTGGCTATGGGAAAAGCTTAGGCCAGAAGAAAAGGTTTAGCTAGGGGAAAAGGTTAGGCCTGGAGGAAGGGTTAGGCCAGGAGACAAGGTGTGGCTAGGGGAAAAGTTTAGGCCAGGAGAAAGGATATGGCTAGGGAACAAGTTTAGGCCAGGAGAAAAGATTTGGCTAGAGGAAAAAGGTTAGGCAAGGGAAAGGGTTAGGACAGGGAAAAAGGTTAGGCCAGGAGAAAAGGTATGGCTAGGGGAAGAGGTTAGGCCAGGAGAAAAGATTAGGCCAGGAGAAAAGGTTTGGCTAAGGGAAAAGGTTAGGCCAGGAGAAAAGGTTTGGCTAGGGGAAAAGGTGAGGCCAGGAGAAAAGGTTAGGCCAGCAGAAAAGGTTTTGCTAGGGAAAATAGTTAGGCCAGGAGGAAAGGTTTGGCCAGCGGAAAAGGTTAGGCCAGGAGATAAGGTTTAGCTAGGGGAAGAGGTTGGACCAGGATGAAACGGTTTGGCTAGGGGATAGGATTAGGCCAGGGAAAAAGTTTAGGCCTGGAGAACAGGTTTGGCTAGGGGAAAGTTTAGGCCATGTAAAAAGGTCAGGCCAGGAGAAAAGGTTTGGCTAGGGAAAAGGTTCTGCGAGAGAAAAAGGTTAAGCCAGAAGGAAAGGTTTGGCTAGGGGAAAAGGTTAGTCCAGGAGAAATGTTTAGGTGAAAACGTTAGGCCAGGAGAAAAGGTTTGGCTAGGGGAAAAGTTTGGGCCAGGAAAAAAGGTTGGCTAGGGGAAAAGTTTAGGCCAGCAGAAAAGGCTTGGCTAGGGAAAAAGGTTAGGCCTGGGTTAAAGGTCAGACCAGGAGAAAAGGCTTGGCTAAGGGAAAAACGTTAGGACAGGGAAAAGGTTTAGGCCAGTAGAAAAGGTTTGGCTAGGGGAAACGTTTAAGCTAGGAGAAAAGATTAGGCCAAGAGAAAAGGTTTCGCTAAGGGAAAAGGTTAGGCCAGGAGAAAAGGTTTGGCCTGGGGAAAGGTTTAAGCGAGGAGAAAAGGTTTGCCTAGAGGAAAGGTTTAGGCAAGGGAAAAGGTTAGGCCAGGGAAAAAGGTTAGGCCAGAAGAAAATTTTGGCCAACGGAAAAGGTTAGGCCAGGAGAAAAGGTATGGCTAGGAGAAGAGGTTAGGCCAGGAGAAAAGGTGTGGCTATGGGAGGAGTTTAAGCCAGGCAAAAAGGTCAGACCATGAGAAAAGGTAAGGCCAGGAGAAAAGGTTTGGCTAGGGGAAAGGGTTAGGCCAGGGAAAAAGGACAGACCAAAGAGGTTTGGCTAGGGGAAAGGGCTAGGCCAAGAGAAAAGGTGTGGCTAGGGGAAAGGGTGAGGCCAAGGAAAAAGGTTAGGCCAAAGAAAAAGGTTAGGCCAGGGATAAAGGTCAGACCAGATGAAGAGGTTAAGCCAGGGGAAATGGTTAGGCCAGAAGAAAAAGGTTGGCTACGGGAAAAGGTTAGGCCAGGGGAAAAGGTTAGGCCAAGGGTCATGGTTAAATTAGGGCAAAAGGTTTGGCTAGGGGAAAAGGTCAGTCCAAGGGAAGACGTTAGGGAAAAATAGGGTGACCCGTCTGTCCTCTCTTGAAGGCTCCTGAGAAGAATCCTCCTCCTCCTGCTGGTCTGGGGCAAGGGAGGAGGACGGCTTTCCCTCCAGTGACTGGCTGTACAGCATCTCATTCCGGGATCCTTCACTGGCAAGGACGACGACGAGGGCTATTCCAATGGTCCTCTCCCTGCCTCCCCCCGATGACTCTCGTGCAGCTCCTCACTCAACTCTGCTCCGTGAAGCATGGGGCGTACCCGCGGAGGGGTAGCAGCTTCCACCTAGCCCGAGATGGCCAGGGAACCCCCGGCACTCCCCAACGGGTTTCTAGCCTCGGAGGGAAAGAGAAAGGCAAGAGTGAGCTCCCTAGACACACTCCCTGGGTTTCCCCTTCCAGCTCACCCCTGCACCTCATCCCCCCCGCCCCCCATCTCCACTCAGCTCGGAAAGAGTCCCATCCCTTCCCTTAGGGACAGACCCCGCCAGTCTGATCGTTGGCGGACCGGGAGGGTCTCCTCTGGGACCAGCGCCTCCTTCGTAACGTGGAGCTCTAAGCGGGAAATAGGAGGAGTCTGGGGAGAAGGGAGAAGACAAGCCCATCGGCAAGGATGAGGCAGGGAGACCCCCATCACGAGAGCCGACAAGGGGAGCCAGGGAGGCTGAGGGGGGGAGGTCGAGCCGCGGGCAATGGGTCGGCCCCTTCTGGGGCCCGGTCCCCTCCCCGGCCCGTAGGAGGTGGCTCCGCCCATCCTCAGTCCTCTCGAAATACCGTGGCCCGATGACGAGAGCCGAGGGTCTCGGAGAACAGCCACTGCTCCAGAGACAGGACGTTTGTGTGGCGAGGGAGCCATCGGAGAGATATTCCTAAAACCCTTCCACTCACTCAGGAGCAGAAGAAGAAGAATCCGGATGCTTTGGCTCGTGTTCAAGGCCTTCCTAGGTGCCCCACATAGGTCTCAGGGCTGGGAGAGGCACACGGGATTCAGGCGAGTCCCATGGATGGGGGACTCACCGTCTTCATCCCCATGGGACCGATGGGGGTCACTGAGACCCAAGGAAGGCAAAGGATGACTGGCCCCAGGTCAACCCGCCAACAGCGGCGGGGCCGAGCGGAGAACCCACATCCGTCGAACCTCGACTCCCCAGCCCGTGACCCTCTTTCCGTTGAGGGTCACTAGGCCTCCTCCCGTCCACAACCACGGCAGGAGGTCAGGAGAGGGGAGGGATGCTCCCCATCCCCCACCCCCAGACCAGTCCTGCAGGCAGGTCCCTAGGGAAAGGTCCTGACCTCGAAGCCCTCTCAGCTAGCAAGGGAGACAGCCCCTAGCCAGCTTGACTCTTCCCCCGGGCCTGGCCCCTCCCCCCTAACTCCCCTGCACCCGCCCAACTCCCTCAGAGACAGCCTCTGAGGAGCTCCAGCTCTGGAGGGATGAAGGAGGTGCAGGGTGACCCGGGGGACAGGACTGGGAGTGCAGAGAGGAGTCACCCAGAATCTCGAGACGTCACGGCCCTGGATCTCCCTTCTTTCCTTCCTGCCTTCCTTCCTTCCTTCTTTCCATAGTAGGGACTGAGCACTGGCTAGGGGCAGAGCACGGGACTCAGCGCTTGGAAGTTCCCTTGCAGCCACCCAGAGAGGACCTCCCTGCCCAAGGATGGGTTCACCGTCTCCACAGGGGAGACAGGCGGGCAGGCCCAACAGAACCCAAGACAAACAAGCCTGGGGGTGGGTCTTCTCTGTCGCTGGCAAATCGGAAAGAACTCGCTTCCTGCACAGAGCCCGCGCCCCAGCTCTCCCCAGAGGGGCCTCAGCCTCATCCCGCTTCTTCCCCCCAGGATTCACCCAGACACACACCCCCTTCTCTCTGGGGTAGCAGCGCAGTCCATTCAGTCAGGGGGAAAAGCTGCCAGTCGAGTCTGCCCACAGGAGAAGAGAGAGGATCCTCAAAACTGAAGAGAAGCACTGAGTAACCATTTTTTTCTGAAAAATGGTTCGGGGCCAGGCCCGCAAGGCCAAAGCCGGGGGAGGGCGGGGGGTGACCCATAACAGAACGATCAGGACTTGGGACCAAAGCTGCTGCTGCTAAGGCTAAGGCTGTGGGGGTCCCAAATGGGAAGGAAAGGATTTCGGCTTCATGGGCAAGGCACCCCGGCGCTGCCCCTTCTCAGCACTGGGACTGGTGGCAAGTCACTTCACTTCGCTGTGCCTCAGTGATCTCCTCTGTCAAATGGGGAGGCAGACGGTGAGCCCCTCGTGGGATCATCGGTTGACGGCGGATCTCCCCCAGCGTTTAGAACAGGGCTCTGCACCAAGTCAGTGCTCCAGAGATACTCGGGAATGAATGGAAGGGCAGGCCAGGGACAAGGTGAGCCTAGGGGAAAGGTGAGGAAAAGGGAAAGGTGAAGCCTGTGGAAAACATTAGGCTAGGGGAGAAGGTGACAGTAGGGCAAAATGTTTCCCTAGGGGAAAGGTTGAGGTTAGGGAAAGGATATGTGAAGGGAAAAGGTTAGTGTAGGCAAAAAGTTAGGTTAGGGGAAAATGATAACCCAGGGGAAAGATTGGACTAGGGGAGAGGCTAGGCCAGGGGAAAAGGATAGGCCATTGGAAAAGGTTACCCTACGGGTAAAGCATTGGCAAGGGGAAAGGTTAGGCTAGGGGTAAACATTAGGCTAAGGGAAAAGGTGGGGTCGGGTAAAAGGTTAGTTCAGGGAAAAGGATAGACCAAGGGAAAAGCTTAATTTAGGGGTAAAGCTTAGGCTAGGATAAAGCTTAGGCTAGGAGTCAGGTTAGGCTATGGGAAAATGTGAGGCCAGGGAAAAAGGTGAGGCTAGGGGACAAGGTGATGCTGGCTGTAAGGTTTGGCAAGGGGAAAGGTTATGCTAGATGTAAACGTTAGGTTAGTAGAAAAGCTTAGACTAGGAGAAAGAGTTCGGCTGGGGGAAACGGTTAGGCCTCGGGCAACAGTTAGGCCTCGGGCAACGGTTAGGCCTCGGGCAATGGTTAGGCATCAGGCAACGGGTAAGCCTCGGGCAACGGTTAGGCCTCGGGCAACGGTTAGGCTTCGGGCAACGCTTAGGCCTCGGGCAACGGTTAGGCCTCGGGCAACGGTTATATCAGCAGAAAAGGTTCAGTCAGGGAAAAGAATAGGCCAAGGGAAAAGTCTAGGCTATGGAACATCGTTAGGCTAGCTGAAAGGTTAGGCTAGAGAAAAGCTTAGGCTAGGGCAAAATGTTGGGCCAGGGACAAAGGTTAAGCTGGGGAAAAAGGTTAGGCCAGGGGAAAAAGTTAGGGAAGGGAAAGGTTTAGGCTAGGAGAAAAGGTTAGACTTGTGGAAAAGGTTAGGCCAATGAGACCGTTACCCTAAACCTATGGGAAAGGTTTAGGCTAGGGGAATAGGTTAGGCGAGGGGAAAATGTTAGGTGGGGGGAAAAGGTTAAGCGAGGGGAAAAGGTTAGGCCAAGGAAAAGGTTAGGACAGGGGTAAAGGTTACGCTAGGGGAAAGGATTAAGCTATGGGAAATGGTTAGGTTAGGAGAAAAGGTTAGGATAGGGGGAAAGAGTAGACTAAAGGAAAAGGTTAGCGCAGAGGAAAGGTTTAGGTGAGGGAAAAGGTTAGGCCAGTGACAATGGTTAGGCCAGGGAAAAAATTAGGCCAGGGGAAATGTTAGGTTAGGGGAAAATATTAGGAAAGGGGAGAAGGTTGGAGTAGAGGAAAAGGATAGGCTAGGGGACAGGTTTAGCCTAGAGTGAAGGGTTAGACCAGGGGTAAAGGTTAGGCCAAGGGAATAGTTTAGACCAGGGGAAAAGGCTAGGTCATGGGAAACCTTAGGCCTAGGGAAAAGCTTAGGCCAGGAGAAAAGGTTAGGTTAGGATAAAAGTTAGACTATGGGTCAGGATAGATTATGGGAAAAGGTTAGGCCAAGCAAAGAGGTTAAGATAGGGGAAAAAGTTAGGCCACAGGAGAAAAGACTAGGCCACAGGGGAAAAGGTTAGCCTACAAGAAAAGGTTTGGCTAGGTGTAATAGTTTAGGGAAAAAGATTAGGCTAGGGGAAAAGTTTAGGCTATGGGAAGTGGTTGGGTTAGGGGAAAAGGTGAGGCTGGGGGAAATTGCTAGACTAGGGTTAAAGGCTAGGGTATGGGAAAAGGCTAGGCTAAGGGAAAAGGTTAGGCTAAGAGAAAAGGTTAAGTCAGGGGAATAGGTAAGGAAAGAGAAAAGAATAGGCCAAGGGAAGAGGTAAGGTTAGGGAAAAAGGATAGGCAAGGGGAAAGATTGGGCTAGGGGAAAAGGTAAGGGTAGGGGGAAAAGGTATGTTTAGGGGAAATGATTAGGCTAGGGGAAGAGATAAGGCAGGAGAAATAGTTAGGTTAGGGGAAATGGTTATGGTTAGGGGAAAAGGTTAGGTTTGGGGGGAAAAGGATAGGTTGGGGAAAAAGGTTAAGACTGGGGAAAATATTTGGCCAGGGGAAAAGGTTATGCCAAGGGAAAAGGTTATGCTAAGTGAAATGGTTAGGTCAGGGGAAAAGGTTAGCCAAGGGAAAATTTAGGTTAGGGAAAAGGTTAGGTTGGTGGAACAAGTTAGGCTAGGGGAAAGGTTAGGCTATGGGGAAAAGGTTAGGGTAGATGTAAAGGTTTAGGGGAAAAGGTTAGGCTAGGGGAAAGGTTTAGGCTATGAGATGTGGAGTTAGGGGAAAGTTTAAGCTGGCGGTAAAAGCTGGGGAAAAACTTAGGCCAAGGGAAATCTATAGGCCTGGGAAATGGTTATGCCGGGAAAAAGCTTAGGCCAGGGGAAAAAGGGCAGGGGAAAAGATTAGGGCAGGGGAAAAGCTTAGGTCAGGGCAAAAGGTTAGGCAAGTGAAACAATTAGGCCAGGGAAAAGGTTAAGCTAGGGGAAAAGGTTAGGCCAGGGGAAAAGTTGAGGCCAGGGGAAAAGGTTAGACTAGAGGAAAGGTTAGACTAAGGGAAAGGTTAGAGTAGGGGAAAGGTTAGACTAGGGGAAAGGTTAGGTTATGGGAAAAGGTTAGGTTATGGGGAAAGGTTAGGTTATGGGGAAAGGGCTAGGCTAGGCTAAATGGCTAGGCTAGGCGAAATGGCTAGGCTAGGCGAAATGGCTAGGCTAGGGGAAAAGGTTAGCGTAAGGGAAATGTTTAGGCCAGGGGAAAACCTAAGGCCTGTGGAAAAAGGATTGGCCAAGGGGAAAAGGTTAGGCTAGGGGAAAAGGCTAGGCTAGAGATAAAGGTTAGGCTAGGCGAAAAGGCTAGGCTAGATATATAGTTCAGGCTTAGGCCAAACTTATCATGGTTAGGCCAAGGGAAAAGGCTATGCAGGTGAAAAAGCTAGGCCGGGGAAGAGGTTACCTTAGCTGCAAAGGTTATGTTAATAGGAAAGTTTATGTTAATAGAAAAGGTTAAGTTAGGGGAAAAGGTTAGGACAGTGGAAGAGTTTAAGCCAGGGGAAAAGGTTAAGCTATGGGAAAAGACTAGGCAAGGGGAAATGGTTAGGCCAAGGGAAAAGGTTAGGCGATAGGCAATGGTTAGGTTAGGGGGAAAGCATCTCTTGCACGAAGGACACCCTTCGGGCTGGTCTCAGCCCTACCCTTACTCTGCTTTGTAACCCTGGGCACTTCACTTCTCTGTCACTCAGTTACCTTATCTGTAAAATGGGCATTGAGACTATGAGCCCAGATCCATCAGGTACTGTGTACAACACAATTGACTTATGGCTACCCACTGCTTCTTATAGCACCTCCTGACACATAGTAAGTACTTCAAAAATACCATCATTATTATCATGAAAGGGCTTGTCCATAGAAACACAAATCCCAAACAGCTTTCCAGTGGGTCTCATCTTTGGCTTAACCCCCACCCTACCTTCCCACCTTGTCTCAGATCCCCCCTCCCAGCCCCTACTGCTGACACGCTGACACTGGCCCCAAGGAACAACCTGCCCCTTGAAAGTAGACAGACCACCATTCTGCCCACCTTGAGAGACCTCCTAAAATCACATCTTCTCCAAGAGGTCTTCCCCAACTAAGACCCCTATTACCTCTAATGATAATGATAACATTAATAATAATAATGGTATTTGTTAACTGATGAGGTTGGCTTTCCCTCAAGGGACTGGATGTCCAGGAGCTAGGTAAGGGGTAATTCACTTTCTAATACAATGGCTACTTGGTCTTCCCCACCCTCACCCCTCATGACTCACGTGGAGCCTTCTCGACTCTTCTCAGAGAAGAATGGGGTGGACACATTGATGGGCAGTATCCTCCACCTAGCACTAGATTGCCAGAAAGTCACCAGCACTCACAACAGTTTTTCTTCCCTGGGAAAAGAGGAAGCAAGGAGTGACCTACACATACACACTCACTTTGTTTCCCTTTCCAGCTCACCCATGCACCCAGTCCCACCCACTAAGCACTGAAATAGTCACATCACAGCAATTAGGTACATACCCTTATACTCAGATCCTTCCCTTACCTGTATTGTATCATCTGGGTCCACCGCAGAAAACTGATGGTGGACCTCTAAGATTCAAAGGGGATTCTTAGAGCATGAAAAAGAGAAGCATATCTGAAGGTATTAGGAAGGGAGACACCATAACGAGAGCAGAAAAGTGGGGACAGGGAGACTGAGGCGGTGAGTCAGAGCTGCAGGGAATGTGTCTGCAAATTCTGTAGCACTGTACTCTCCCAAGCCCTTATTACAGTACTCTGCACATACTAAGCACTCAATAAATACCACTGATTGATTGCAAGAGCGTAGTGTTTCTGAGAACTTCCACAGCTACAGAAAGAGGGAGTATGAGTGGCAAGGGAGCCATCTCAGATGGTTATTGATCTCTTCACCCCACTAATAATAATAATAATAATAATAATAATATTTATGGTATTTTTTAAGCACTTACGAGGTGCCCAACAGCGTTATAAGCGCTGGGATAGACACAAATTATTCAGGTTGTCCCATGTGGGGCTCACAGTCTTAATCCCCATTTTACTCATGGGGTCACTGAGGCCCAAGGAAGTTAAATAACTTGCCCAAGGTCACCGAGCAGACAGGTGGCGGGGCTGAGATTGGAACACACGTCCTCTGACTCCCAAACCCAACTTCTTTCCATTAAGTGACACTACGCATCCTCCCACCCACAACAAGGGCATAAGGTCAGGATAGGTGAGGGATGATACCCCCCAATGGAATAGTCCTGCAGGGAGGTCATTAGGGAAATTACCTGACCTACAAGCTCTCCCAGCTACCAAGTCAGAAAGCCCCTAGCCAGCTTCACTCTTAATCCTAGACTGCCCCCCACCCCCTGGCCTGCCCAACTCCCTCATAGGAGTTCCAGCTCTGGAGGGACTAAGGATTTGCAGGGTGACCCTATGGACAGGACTGTGGGTTCAGGGAGGATTAACCCATCTACAGAATTAAGGGTCCTGGATCTTCTCAGCCCCACAGTCAGGCCCGACAGAACCGGTTCCCTCCACAGAGCCTCTGCCCCAGGCCATAACCTTTCATCATCCACACAGGCCCCCATCACCTTCCCTTAGAGATGAAAACTCAGCTCCTCTGCACCCTTCCTAAATGATGACCGTCTTCACGGCCAGGTAGTCTAAGAAGTTTCTGGTAGGCAAAGTGGCTGGTCCCTCTCTTCCCATCACCAGGACCGCTTAGACAGCCACCTCCACATGGCTCCGATTTGAGTTTAGGAAGCTCCCGCAAGATCCAGCCCGCTTGTCGTATCTAACGTGGACCGGGTCCATCCCAACCCATCCACAAACAGCCTCCCACCTACACAGTGGACATAGCAGTGGTCTCCCAAAACTTTGAGTCCTACTGAAATTGTTTCTTCTTCAGTAAACTTCCCTGACTAAGACTCACATCATCCCCATGCCCAACCTCCTCCTACCGTCCCCCCCCACAAACACTCACACACTTTATTTACCCTTTCAACTCACCCATGCAGTTAGGCACACCCACCAAGCACTGAACTATACACCCCACAACCATTAGGTACAGTTACTTCTAATTAGATCCTTACCTTACCTGTATTGCATTAATTGGGACCTCCCCATTCAACTCCTATCACACCTATAAGATTGAAAGGGAACTCTGGTAGTATGTGGGAGACAATCCTATCTTGAAGGTGTAAGGGAAGATGAGCAGAAAAGTGGGGTCAGGTCTTTGGAGGTGATGAGTCAGGGCTGTAAAGAACATGCCTGTTAATTCTGTTCTTCTGTACTCTCCTAACGATGTAGTACAGTACTCTACACATTCAATAGTATTTATTGAGCGCTTACTATGTGCAGAGCACTGTACTAAGCGCTTGGAATGAACAAGTCAAGTGCTACACACAGTAAGCACTCAGTCAAAACCACTGATTAATTGCAGGAAGGAAGTGTCTCTTGGAATTTCCACAGCCACAGAGAAAGGTTGAAGAACAGAGAAGCAGTTTGAGGGGCCAAGAAGCCTTCTGAAGTGGAGTGTGAGGCCCTTCATCCCACTACCCACTTCTCACACAGGCACGAATAAGGTCGGGAAAGGGGAAAGATTATACCTTGACATAATAGCCTGCCAAGGATGCCTTTAAGGCAATTACCTGGCCCAGAAGAGCCCCTAGTGTACAAGCCAAAGAGCAGATTCAAAATTACCCCAAGCTCCACACCTCCTTCACCACCAAAACGTTCCTCTTCTCCTCCTCAACTCCACAGCCCCTCACATTAAAGCCACCACACTCAACTGCAAATAGCCTCAGGCTCTCGAGGCTTATATATGGCAGGGAGGGGTCTGGCCTGATGTCAGTCATCCACCTGATTGGAAGCAGCTGGGTTAGGGATCAGGTGCCCCGGGAGGAAGCCGTAGCAGCTTCATTGGAATAGGGGATGGCTTTGGGAAAGGTAGGGTAGGATGGGATAGGGGATAAGGGATAGGATTGGATTGAATCTCTAGCATGAAAGGATTTGTCCAGGGAAACACAAATTCCAAACAGCTCTCCAGGAGGTCTCATCTCTGGCCTGATCCCCACCTCACCTTTCTTTCCTGTCTGAGTTTCCTCCTCACAGCCCCCACATCCGACCTGCTGACACTGGACCCTAGGAGTCGTCTGAGCAGTCTGGCCCTGTAAAGCAGAAAGCCATCACTCTCCCCACCTGCAGAGCCCTCCTAAAATCACATCTCCTCCAAGATCTCTTCCCCAACTAAGCCCTCATTTCTATTTGACACAGAATGGAGTGAGACAAGAGGAAAAGAGCTGATTTTGGCTTTATTTTGGGCATGGGTGTTTATTGTAATGCTTCATTGCTCCTAACGTCTCTGTCTTTCGTCTTTTGCAGAGCTGGAGAAGGAGGCATAGAATATTGCAGACAACCTACTTTTATTGACGGGATTGAGGGGCAAACACTGTTCCCATGTCTGAGCCAAGAGGACAGACTGATGCTCCCCTTCTCCCTCCCACTTACCTCCTGCTCCCTCCAAAATACAAGACTCACTGCAGAGCTCTCCTCTGGGTAGGAGGCAGTATAGTTTGGGTTTAATGGAACCAAAATGTCACTGCACCTTCACCAGTCCTGACTGAAACACATTTGGAGTTGTGGAACCTGAGCCTAAGAGACCCATGTGGAATAGTGCGGGGCCAGGTTCCCTCCCCGTGCCCTTTGCCCTGCACTCTGCTTCTGTGGGTCAAATCCAAGTCTTCCCCAGATTCTGCCATCTCCTAGCTGGAGAAGGAGGGGTAGGAAGTTGCAGACAACAGAGGTTTCTTTGGCAGACACCATTTTCCCTCTCCTCCACCAAACATTAAACCTATCATCTGGAGAGATGAGGCTTATAGGCAGACCACCTCACTAAGATGACTGCATCAATCTGCCCTTATTCATTTACGTGTGTATATTAATATCTGCCTCCCCCTCTAGACTGTAAGCTTGTTATGGACAGGGAATGTGTCTGTCCTATGGGTCCTCTCCCAAGCACTTAGTACAGTGTCTGCACACAGGAGACACTCCATCCATCCCATTGACTGAAGATGCAGAACTGCATGCACACTGGATACAATTCAGTTTCTGGTCCAATGCTTGCCTTCTGTCCTATACCGCACCGCTATAATCTCGATTTCAGGCAGGAATCTGTACCACTCTGCTTCTCAGAGAGAAATAGGGGAGACACCCTGAGCTCTTGCTGATATTAGAAACCACACACTGCGACCATGAATCCAAAAGGGTCCCTTCTCCGGAGAGTGAGGTTGTGTCATGACCCTGCAGTCAGGACTGTAGTCCCAGAGAGACAAGACCCTTCAATAGAATTAAGAGCCCTGGGTATTCATTCATTCAATAGTATTTACTGAGCGCTTGCTTTGGAAAGAGCACTGTACTCATTGCTTGGAATGTAAAATTCAGCAACAGATAGAAACCATCCCTGCCCAATGATATGCTCACCGTCTAAACAGGCGAGCCAGGCAGCAAAGCAAATCAGAACAAAACCAAAACAAGAATGTTTGTGGGTCTTCTCAGTCCCAGGCAAATCCGACAGAACTAGCTTCCTGCACAGAGCCCAGGACCCTGTTCTCTTGTGAGTGGCATCCCATCTCAACACTCTTCTTCCCCCCATAATACACACACATATACACACACACACTCTCTCTCTCTCTCTCTCCCTCCTGCTCTCTGGGGTAGTAATGCAGTCCATTCAGTAAAAGGGAAAATCTGGGGGTTGAGTCTGCCCACAGTGTAAGAGAGATGATGTCAAGGCCGAGGAATAGCACTGAGGAGCCATTTTGTTCCTAAACTGGGAATAAAATGGTTCGGGGCCAGGCCTGCAAGGCAAAAGCAGGGGTGGGGGGGTCCCATAATGGAACGATAAGGATTTGAGGCCACACCTGCAAGGTAAAAGGCTGGGAGGCCCAAATTGGAAGGAAAAAGATTTGGGGTAAACCTGCAAGGCACAGGCTGGGGAGTAGCTGGGTGGGGGGGGGGGCGGGATATTGGAATGAAAAGCATTCGGGGCCAAACCTGCAAGGCAAATTCTAGGGCATCCAAACTGGAACTAAAAGGGTTCAGGGCCAAACCTGCAACGCAAAGGCTGTGGGGCCCAAAATGGACCGAAAAGCCTTCGGGGCCAAGCCTGCAATTCAAAGACTGAGGGACCCAAACTGGAACGAAATGTGTTCAGGGAAAAACCTGCAAGGCAAAGGCTGTGGGACCCAAACTGGAACTAAAAGTGTTCGGGGCCAAACCTGCAAGGCAAAGGCTGATGGGACCCAAGTGGAACAAAAAGTGTTCGGGGCCTGACCTGAAAGACAATGGCTGCCTGGCCCAACCAGGAATGAAAAGGGTTCGGGGTGAAACTTGCTGCAAGGCAAAGGCTGCAGGGCTCAAATCTGAACGAACAAGATTCAGGGCCAAACCTGCACGGCAAAGGCTGCAGGGCCCAAAGTAGAACGAAATGGTTCTGGGCCAAACTTGCAGAGCAAAAGTGGGGGTGCAAACATGCCAAGCAAACTCTAGGGGGCCCAACTGTAACCAAAAGTGTTCAGGGTCAAATTTGCAAGGCAAAGGCTGCGTTACCCAAAGTGGAACCAAAACCATTTGGGGCCTAACCTGCAAGACAAAGGCTGCCGGGATCAAACTGGAACGAAAAGGGTTCAGGGCCAAACCTGCAAGGCAAACGCTGCCCGGCCCAAACAGGAACGAGACGGATTCGGGGCCAAACCTGCAAGGCAAATGCTGAGGGGGCAAAACTGGAACAAAAAGGGTTCGAGGCCAAACCTCAAAGGCAAATTCTAGGGGTCCCAAACTGGAAACCAAAGCTTTCGGGGCCAAACCTGCAAGTCAAACACTGAAGGGCCTAAATTGGAACCAAAAGGTTTCCATAGGTCCATGGGCAAGGCACCCTGGCGCCGCCCCTTCTCAGCTCTGGGATTGGGGGCAAGTCACTTCACTTTGCTGTGCCTCAGTGACTTCCTCTGTCGAACGGGGAGGCGGACGGTGAACCTCACGTGGGACCAACGGATGACCGCGGATCTCCCCCAGTGTTTAGAACAGGGCTCTGCACCGAGTCAGCGCTCCAGAGATACTCGGGAATGAATGAAAGGGCAGGCCGGGGACAAGGTGAGCCTAGGGGAAAGGTGAGGAAAAGGGAAAGGTGAAGCCTGTGGAAAACATTAGGCTAGGGGCTCAAACCTGAACGAACAAGATTCAGTGCCAAACCTGCAAGCCAAAAGCTGCAGGGCCCAAAGTAGAACTAAATGTTTCTGGGACAAACTTGAAAAGCAAAAGTGGGGGTGCAAACCTGTAAGGCAAACTCTAGGGGGCCCAGCTGTAACCAAAAGTGTTCAGGGTTAAATTTGCAAGGCAAAGGCTGCATCACCCAAAGTGGAACCAAAACCATTCGGGGTCTAACCGGGAAGACAAAGGCTGCCGAGATCAAACTGGAACGAAAAGGGTTCAGGGCCAAACCTGCAAGGCAAACACTGCCCGGCCCAAACAGGAATGAGAAGGATACAGGCCAAACCTGCAAGGCAAATGCTGATGGGGCAAAACTGGAACAAAAAGCGTTCGAGGCCAAACCTGAAAGGCAAACTCTAGGGGTCCCAAACTGGAAACCAAAGCTTTTGGGGCCAAACCTGCAAGACAAACACTGCAGGGCCTAAATTGGAACTAAAAGGGTTTGGGGCCAAACCTGCAGGGCCCAACCTGTACAAAAAGGGTTCCGGGACAAACCTGCAAAGCAAAGGCTGCTGGGCTGAAACCTGAAAGAAAAGGCTTTGGGGCCAAACATGCAAGGCAAACTCTGAGGTTGCCAAATAGGTACCAAATGTGTTTGGGGCTAAGCCTGCAAGGCAAAGGCTGTGTGTCCCAAACTGAAAGGAAAAAGGTTCAGTGACACACCTGCAAGGCAAACTCTGGGTGTCTAAACTGGGACAAAAAGGGGTTGGGAGACAAACCTGCAAGGCAAAGCCTGCGGGGCCCAAACATGAACGAAAAGGGTTTGGGCCCCAACTTGCAAGGCAAACTCTAGGGGTCCCAAACTGGAAACAAAAGGATTCGGGGCCAAACCTGAAGGCAATGGCTGTGGGGCTCAAACTAGAATGGAAAGGGTTTGAGGCCAAACATGCAAGGCAGACGTGGAGGGGTCCAAACTGGAACAAAAAGGGTTCGGGGCCAAACCTGCAAGGCAAAGTCTCCTGGGCCCAAACTCTACTGAAAAGGGCTTGGGCCAAAACTGCAGGGCAAGACCTGGGGGGCCAAATTGGAAGGAAAAGGGTTCGGGGCCAAACCTGCAAAGCAAAGGTGGGGGGCTCCAAACTGGATCCAAAGGTTTCAGGCCAAACCTGCAAGTCAAAGACTTCAAGACCCAAACTAGAACGAAAGGTGTATGAGGCCAAACCAGCAAAACAAAACCAGGGGGCCCCAAAGTGGAAAGAAAAGAAAGGGTTCGAGGCAAAACCTGCAAAGCAAAGGTGGGGGGCTCCAAACTGGATCCAAAGGTTTCAGGCCAAACCTGCAAGTCAAAGACTTCAGGACCCAAACTGGAACGAAAAGTGTTTGAGGCCAAACCAGCAAAACAAAACCAGGGGGCCCCAAAGTGGAAAGAAAAGATAGGGTTCGGGTCCAAACCTGCAAGACAAAGGCTGCTGGACCCATACTGGAATGAAAAGGGTTCAGGGCCAAACTTGCAAGGCAAAAGCAGAGGGCCACAACCTGGAACAAAATGGTTCAGGGAAAAACCTGCAAGGCAAAGGCTGCGGGACCCAAACTGGAACAAAAGGTGTTCAGGGCCAAACCTGCAAAGCAAAAATGGAAAAAAACATGCACAGTCAATATCCTCGGACTGCCGGAGAACCCAAGTGGCCCGTTGTGAACTAATCCATTCTTTGGGCACTCTTTCCCTCATCTACCCTGTGAACACAGGCAATGGTTTGTCAGAAAGAAGGACACAAATAACTTGAATGGCTTTAGGGTGCACTAGGTAATGGTTTTTACCAAGGCCACTCAGAGCCAACCAAGTCCAGAAAGTCCTTGGAGGAGCTTCCTGTTTGTCCCAGATTGGACTCAGCACTCACCTTAGCTCTCCGGGCCTCCTCTGAAGACATGGATAAGAAAATGCCCACCCGAAGGGTGGTCCTGATTTGGGCACATCTGGAATGGTGAACCCTACCCCTAACATAAATACAGTTGGATTAGTTACAGAACATTAAGTCCAACCTGCACGTGGCAAAGAGTAGCTATTAAGTACAATCCACTGAGACATGGTCCCCGCCCTTCAGGAAAGGACAGTCTAGCAGGGGAAACAGGCACCTGACATTCTAGAACTGCTTCCTATGGGCAATTTTAAGGTTTAAGTGCCTAGCAGGTAAGGATTAGTGAATTCCCAAGTCTTTAAGCAATGAGAGCAATCAAGTGCCAGTTTGGGGGGGAAACAGGGTGGAGAGATGAAGGGTTAATCATACACAGCCTCCTGGAGAAGATGTCATGTCAGAAGATCCTCAATGAGGTAAGGCAATAGTCTGCCACATGAGAAGGTTGGGGAGGAGTTTGAGGGTCAAAGGAAGAGTAAGCAAGAGAATAGTGAGAGATGAGAGAGACAGAGAGAGAGGCATGATGAGTTGCTCACCTCCAGTGTGAAGTGTGTGGGCTGAGTAGTAGGGAGAGAAAAGAAAGGCTAGGTAGTGGGTATCTGTGAGACCATCTGTGGGCTAAAGGAATGGGGATAGTATGAGAATAGAAGAGAATCCAACCTTGGGAGTGCACCCACAGGAAGTGTCAGAGGAAGAAAAGGCAAAAAAGTCCAGAGGAGGAAAGCCAGGAGGTGACTCGGGTGGAGAAACTGAAGAGAGTATATAGTGTTCACCGGTGCATAGAGTGGTCCACAGGGTGAGACACAGCTGCGAGGTTGAGAAAAAACATGACAGAGGAGGAGGATGAGGAGTTTTAGGTAGTAATAGTACTGATTCAATACGCCCTAAATGCAGAACATGTTATTAAGCACTGGCAGTTGCCTCAGTGACAAGAAGGGAGTTGGGGGCACTGAGGGTTTAAGGTAGGAGTTAAAAGTCTAGAACAGATGGTATAGGCAATAGGCATGGGAGTCACTGAGGGAGGGGAATCATTGTTGCCGAACAGTGAACAGCAAAGTCAAATTCCTTCTCACGGACTATGAGATTTTCGAGGTGGTCGTAGTGACTAGATTCCCCCCAAGATCACGATGCACAGTGAGTGGTCTGATGGAGCTCCTGCAAGTGGAGAAGAAAACGCGGGATGATGCAAACAATGCAGCTTCTCCAAAATTAAGTGTTCACAGTGTCCTCCACCCCCCACAAGTCAACCTATTGTTCAACAGGCCTGGGACAACCACCACAGATGCTGGTGCTTCTCCAGTGTTCCCTACCTGCCATTTGATCCCCCCACTCCCAGGCAGGGAGAGGCCTGGACTTATAAAGCAAGAAGTGTCCAGTTCAATGGCAGACTAAAATGGGGAGTGCTAAGTCCTGCAGTATCCGGGACCAAAACTTTCTAAACTCCCTATGAAGATTACAGGATTGGAGGCTACAGGATTCCAGAAAAGAATGGGATGCACAAACACACACACCAACACAGCCAGTCCCCTGGGAGCAACATGTATGAGGTAGAGAAAGGTCCCTTCTCTAATAATAATAACGTTGGTATTTGTTAAGCGCTTACTATGTTCCAAGCACTGTTCTAAGCGCTGGGGTAGATAGAGGGTAATCAGGTTGTCCCACGTGAGGCTCACAGTTAATCCCCATTTTACAGATGGGGTAACTGAAGCAGAGAGAAGTTAAGTAACTTGCCCACAGTCACACAGCTGACAGGTTGCAGAGCTGGGAGTCAAACCCATGACCTCTGACTCCGAAGCCCAGGTTCTTTCCACTAAACCACGCTGCTTTCCTATATCTAGGAAATAGAGATGTGCAATGAAGATTCAGTGAGTACTGTTCACTACTATGCTATACCCTATGCTTCACACTGGACCCCTGTGTACCCCAGGGACCCTTTCCCTCCAACTATCTGGTCTGTAAGGTTGGTATTCCCGATTCCAGAGGTACCAAGCGCATTTGTATGTGGGACAGAATAATCAGTTTCTAGTACAGTGCCTGCATTTTCAGTTGCCCAATCTGGATACTTGACTGTCAATGCAACTTATCCACTGTGCCTCACTGTGACACTTACCACTAGTATCCATTTCCAAAAATCCTCATAACTCATTTTCTCAGCAGATGATGAGATAGACAGTGATTAGCCCTGCAGTACTCCTGACAAAGCACCACCTACCTGGCTTCCCCAGAAGCCCATATCAGACACAGAAGAGTTCCTTCCTTTGGCATCTGAGGATGTGCAGGGTGATTGGGAAGGCAGGATTTTGACTCACCTAGAGAATTAAGGGGAACGGGTCTTCAGTCCCACAGTCAAGCCAAACAGAACCAGCACCTTCCACAGAGCCCCAGACCCATTTTCTAAAACCAGCTTCTGTCAACAGTGGTATCCTCTTGGTCATGGTTCTGACTTCCCACCCAGCTAAGGCTGCCCCCCACATCCATCATTCTTTCATTTAATCGTATTAATTGAGCGCTCACTGTCTGCAAAGCACTGTACTAAGTGCTTGGAAAGTACAATTTGGTAACAGAGAGAGACAATCCCTGCCCCCAAATAGGTTCACAATCTAAGCAGCGGAGACAGACAACAAAACAAAACAAGTAGTCAGGTATGAGTTTCCACCCACCACCTAAAACTCAACCAGTCCAAGACTGAGCTCCTTTTCTTCTCTCCCAAACCCTGTCCTCTCCCTGACTTCACCGTCACTGTGTACGGCACGACCATCCTTCCCATCTCACAGGCCTGCAACCTTGGTGTCATCCTTGACGCTGCTCTCTCATTCACCCCACACATCCAATCTGTCACCAAAACCTGCCGGTCTCACCTTCACAACATCACCAAGATCCACCCTTTTCTCACCATCCAAACTGCTACCTTGCTGGGACAAGCTCTCATAATTTCTTGACTGGATTATTGCATCAGCTTCCTCTCTGATCTCCCATTCTGTCTCTCCCCGCTCCAGTCTATACTTCATTCTGCTATCTGGTTTATCTATCTACACAAACGCTCTAGGCATTTCTCTCCCCTCCTCAAAAACCTTCAGCGGTTCCCCATCAACCTTTGCATGAAGCAAAAACTCCACATCCTTGGCTTCAAAGCTCTCCCATCACCTGGCCCCCTCCTACCTCACCTCCCTTCTCTCCTTCTACAGCCCACCCCATATACCCCCTTCCTCTGCCACTAACCCACTCACGGTGACTCGTTCTCGTCTGTCCCTCCGTCGACCACTGGCCCAAGTCCTACCACTCATCTGGATTGCCCTCCCTACTCACATCTGCCAAACCAAGTCTCCCTTTTCAAAGCCCTACTGAGAGTTCACCTCCTCCAGGAGGCTTCCCAGACTGAACCCTCCATTTCTCTCTGTCCCTCCTCCACTCCCCTCCCCTATTCCCTCATTACCTCCCTCTGCTCTTCCCCATTCCCCTCTCCACAGCACTTGTGTATATTTGTATATATTATTCATTACTATATTTTGTTAATGATGAATTTATCTCTATGATTCTATTTATTTTGATGGTATTGATGCCTGACTACTTGTTTTGTTTTCTGTCCTGCTATTTAGACTGTGAGCCCATTGTTGGGCAGGGATTGTCTCTCTCTCTTCCCGAATTGTACATTCCAAGCACTTAGTACAGTGTTCTGCACTTAGTAAGTCCTCAATAAATACTATTGAATGAATGAATCATTAATAAAATAGAGTAATAAATAATATATACAAATATGCACAAGTGCTGTGGGGAGAGGAAGGGGGAAGAGCAGAGGGAGGGAGAAGAATGGACCAGACTGTCCAAACTATAGAGGGATGATCCTCAGGATCAGGGAAGTGCACTGATCTGCCTTTGTACAGCAATTAATAGCTAGTCAGAGCCTCCCCTCTGTCATCAACGCCAACATATACACTGCCAGACATTGAGGCGAGGGACATCCTGCTGGGTCTCAGAGCTGTCTAGACAAGGAGCTAGGAAGAGACTCACTGGCGAGGCCTCCTCTGGCAATACAGGATCCTGGAGCATCTGTCCGAAGAAGGAGGAGTACTACTGGACCTCTGCCGCGTGTTGTGCCGATGCACATTTGAAACCTTGGCAGGGACGCCTGACTTAGTAATCCTGAAGATACGCATTTCTCAGAGTGCCCTATATCTAAAGCTGAAGACCACAGTTAAATCGCCAGGCGCTCATGTCTCCAAGAGGATCAGTCTTCTCGAAGCTGGAGAGAAAAGGTTACGCTTTCAGGTTTTTTTTTAAAAAAAGAAACAAAACATGAGGCATTAAGTTTTCCCTCCTCCAAATGACCTTACCACCAGGAGTTGGGAAATCTACAGACCTAAACAATCAATCCCAAGTAGGTTTAAGAAAAAACTCTGCCCTACTAATACTTAACCACCCCCTCCAAATCTGTTAGCCCAAGAGGTGCTTGTAGTCCTGGGACTGGAGGTTCAATCTGCTGGCACTCCATGCACCCTGTTCACACCTTTGACAACTCAATCTCACTACTCTGCTTTTCAGAAAGGAATGGAGTAGATACACTGATCATCTTCCTGCATGGCTCTGGACACTAAACTCCCAGAAGCCGCCACTGCCAGGCCAAGACAGGTCCCTTTTCCGGGGCCTGAGAATGTGTAGGTTGACCCTGCAGACAGGACTGTGCATGCAGGGAGGTTTAATCCAGGTAGAGAATTAAGGGCCCTAGGCTTTCTCAGTCCCACAGTCAAGTCAGACAGAACCAGTTCCCTGCACAGAGCCCCAGGCCCTGTTTCCAGAATCAGCCTCCAATCCTAGAGTGGCAGCCTTGTCTTTACTATCCTTCCCCAAAGGCTTAGCCCCTTTAATACATGCACACACACACACACCACATACACAGACACACACAAATCCTTCCGTTTGTGGTGGCAACATAGTCCACAGTTCAATCTCTAACTGGTGGGGCAAGTCTGGGGATTGACTTGACTGTGCCCACGCTGCAGGGGGATGGTCCTCAAGGCCAGGACAACGCATTCCACACCATCTGTTTGGACAGAGGTAGCTGGTCAGATTCCACCCTTGGTCCTACTACCCCAAGATGTGCAGCGCGGGGCTGATGTCTGTGTCTGAGTCACCCGGCAGGGGTGTGGGCAAAAATTTGGGACTCACCACCAAAAACTCCTCCGGGTGTCTGGGGCAGGAGTCTGGAGCATTGCCCTCATGGAGGTTGATTGTTGCTGGAGCTTCTCCCACCCATCCTGGCTGAAACTCATATGGGGTTGAGGAAACTGGCCCTGGAAGACACACGTGGATTAGTGAGATTAAGGGGCTGGGTTCCTTCCCTCTGAAGTCCTTGTCTCTTACCCAACACCTCTGCCTACAGTAACATCATTTCTCACAGTTAGAGACAGAGGGATAAGGTGTGGCAGGCAACCTAGTTTTTTGGGTAAATATTTTCTTGGGGGGGGCGGGGCGGTGATGGTGGTCACAAATACTGACCACCACAGCTTAAACTGACAGAGCATGGGTTTGGGATTAAGAAGACATGAGCTTTATTCCCAGCCCTGCCACTTGTCTGCTGGGTGATCTTGGTCAAGCCACTGAACATCCCTGTGCCTAAATTACCTCATCTGTAAAATGGGGATTGACTCTAAGCCCAGTGTCAGAGAAATGAATGACTTTGTATCTACCCCCACCACACAGAACAGTGCTTGGAACATAGTAAGCACTTAAATACCATAATTGCCATTATTATTACGATACTTTACCCTATTCGCACTTAGCAGCCCCCTCCTCAGAACCCCAGCAGGCACTCAATCTCCAGGGACTGGATATGCAGGACAAATGGACAAGTCAATTTCTAATAGAAAACCTCCTGCTCCACTCCTCCCCACCACACCCTCGAGCCATCCTACTCTGAGCTGTGCAATGCTGAGGTTGGGGATTTGGGACTCCTTTCTGGGTCTCTGCCAACAGTAGAAACTCATGCCACCTTTCTCTCCCCCCCAGCCCCAAAACACACACTCCCCACCCCTCCAAGTAATGCAACTCACTGCAAAGACATCCTTGGGGCACAAAGCAGAGGCTGGATGTGAATGAAGCGAGGTGTCACTGGAACGTCTCCATTTCTGACTGAAACCCACTTGGAGCTATAGAACCTGGCCTTAAGACACACAGGGATTAGTGAGCCTGAGTGAATGGGGTTCCCCCATCCTGCCCTCTGAGGTCCACCTCTGGAGCCAAAGCCTTCAGTGTCCAGCAGATTCAGTTTGTTGAAGTGTTGAAGAGAGAAGGCTAAGAGATTGCAGACAACTGAGTTTTTTTGGTTGTTTTTTTTTTGCAGACACAATTTTCCCACTCCCCACCAGACACTGAACTTATCGTCAGGAAAAATTAGGTGTATAGACATACGACAGCTAAGCTAATTGCAATACTCTGCCCTATTTATACTTAGTGGCCCACTCTCAGAAATTCAACTTAGTTACTCCAAAAGGAATTTGTTTTCCAGACAAAGTTTGGAAAGGAAGAAAAAGTTTGGCTAGGGGAAAGGTTTAGGCCAGGAGAAAAGGTCTGGCTAGGGGAAAGGTTTAGGCCAGGGAAAAAGCTTAGGCCAGAAGAAAACGTTTGGCTTAGGGCCAAGTTAGGCCAGGAAGAAAGGTTAGAGCAGGAGAAAAGGTAGGGCTAGGGGAAGGGGTTAGGCCAAGAGAAAAGGTTTCGCTGGGGAAAATGTTTCCCAGGAGAAAGGGTTAGAGCAGGAGAAAAGGTCAGGGCAGGAGAAAAGATGTGGCTAGGGTAAAAGGTGAGGCCAGGAGAAAAGGCATGGCTAGGGGAAGGGGTTAGGGCAGGAGAAAAGGTTTGGCTAGGCGAAAAGGCCAGTCCAGGAGAAAAGGTTAGGCCAGTAGAAAAGGTTTGGCTAGAGGGAAAGGTTAGGCCAGAAGAAAAGGTAGGGGTAGGGGAAGGGGTTAGGGCAGGAGAAAAGGTTTGGCTAGAGGGAAAGGTTAGGCCAGAAGAAAAGGTAGGGGTTGGGGAAGGGGTTAGGCCAGGAGAAAAGGTTTTGCTAGGCAAAAAAGTTAGGCCAGGAGAAAAGGTTAGGCCAGGAGAAAAGGTTTGGCTAGGGGAAAAGCTTACGCCTGGAGAAAAGGTTTGGCTAGGGGACAGGTTTAGGCCAGGAGAAAAGGTTTGAGTAGGGGAAAAGGTTAGGCAAGGGGAAAAGGTCAGACCAGGAGAAAAGGCATGGATAGGGGAAAAGGTTAGGCCAGGGAAAAAGGTCAGACCAGGAGAAAAGGTTTAATGGCAAAGGTTAGGCTGGGGAAAAGGTTAGGCGAGAAGGTTTGGCTAGGGAAAAAAGTTAGGCCAGAAGAAAAGGTTTGGCTAGGGGAAAAGGTTAGGTCAGGAGAAAAGGTCTGGCTTGGGGAAAGGTTATGCCAGGAGAAAAGGTTTGGCAAGGGGAAAAGATTAGGCGAGGAGAAAAGCTTTGGCTAGGGGAAAAGGTAAGGCCAGGAGAAAAGATTTGGCTAAAGGAAAAGATTAGGCCAGTAGAAAAGGATTGGCTAGGGGAAAGATTTAGGATAGGGAAAAAGTTCAGACCAGGAGAAAAGGTTTGCCTAGGGGAAAACATTAGGCCAGGAGAAAATGTCTGGCCAGGGGAAAAGGTAAGGCCAGGAGAAAAGGTTTGGCTGGAGGAAAACATAAGTCCAGGAGAAAAAGTCTGGCCAGGGGAAAAGGTTATGCCAGGAAAACAGGTTTGGCTAGGGAAGAAGGGTAGGTCAGGAGAAAAGGTTTGGCTAGGGGAAAAGGTTAGGCCAGGAGAAACGCTTTGGCTATGGGAAAAGGTTAGCCCAGGAGAAAAGGTCAGGCCAGCAGAAAAGGTTTGGCTAGGGGAAAAGGTTATGCCAGGTAAAAAGGTCAGGCTAGGAGAAAAGGTTCGGCTAAGGGCAAAGGTTAGGCCAGGGAAAAGTTTTAGGCCGGAAGAAAAGGTTTGGCTAGGGGAAAGGTTTAGGCCAGAAGAAAAGGTTTGGCTAGGGGAAAAGGTTAGGCCTGGGGAAAAGGCTAGGGTAGGAGAAAAGGTTTGACTAGGGGGAAAGGTTAGGCCAGGAGAAAAGATTAGGCCAGGCAAAAAAGTTTAGGCCAGGGCAAAAAGGTTAGGCCAGGGCAAAAAGGTTAGGCCAGGGCAAAAAGGTTAGGCCAGGAGAAAGGTTTTGGCGAGGGGAAAGGTTTAGGCCAGGAGAAAAGGTTTGGCTGGGGAAAAGGTTAGGCCAGGAGAAAAGGTTTGGCTGGGGAAAAGGGTAGGCCAGGAGAAAGGGTTTGGCTAGGGGAAAAGGGTAGGCCAGGAGAAAGGGTTTGGCAAGGGGAAAAGGTTAGGCTAGGAGAAAAGGTTTGGCTAGGGGAAAAGGTTAGGCCAGGAGAAAAGGTATGGCTACTGGAAAAGGTTAGGACAGGGAAAAAGGTCAGGCTAGAAGCATGGCTATGGCTAGGGCAAAAGGTTAGGGGAGGGGAAAAGGTTAGGCCAGGAGAAAAGGTTTGGCTAGGGGAAAAGTTAGGCCAGAAGAAAAGGTTTAGCTAGGGGAAAAGGTTAGGCCAGGAGATAAGGTTGGGCCAGGAGGAAAGGTTTGGCTAGGGGAAAAGCTTAGGCCAGAAGAAAAGGTTTAGCTAGGGGGAAAGGTTAGGCCTGGAGAAAAGGTTAGGCCAGGAGACAAGGTTTGGCTAGGGGAAAAGGTTAGGCCAGGAAAAAAGATTTGGCTAGGGAAAAGGTTTAGGCGAGGAGAAATGGTTTGGCTAGAGGAAATGTTTAGGCAAGGGAAAATGTTAGGCCAGGGAAAAAGGTTAGGCCAGAAGAAAAGCTTTGGCCAGCGGAAAGGTTTAGGCCAGGAGAAAAGGTATGGCTAGGGGAAGAGGTTAGGCCAGGAGAAAAGCTGTGGCTAGGGGAAGAGTTTGGGCCAGGAGAAAAGATTAGGACAGGAGAAAAGGTTTGGCTAAGGGAAAAGTTTAGGCCAGGAGAAAAGGTTTGGCTAGGGGATAAGATTAGGCCAGGGGAAGAGTTTAGGCTTGGAGAACAGGTTTGCCTAGGGGAAAGGTTTAGGCCATTTAAAAAGGTCAGGCCAGGAGAAAATGTTTGGCTAGAGGAAAAGGTTATGCGAGAGAAAAAGGTTAAGGCAGGAGGAAAGGTTTGGCTAGGGGAAAAGCTTAGGCCAGGAGAAATGTTTTGGCTAGGTGAAAACGTTAGGCCAGGAAACAAGGTGTGGCTAGGGGAAAAGGTTAGGCCAGGACAAAAGGTTTGCTTTGGGGAAAAGTTTAGGCGAGGAGAAAAGGTTTGGCTAGAGGAAAGGTTTAGGCAAGGGAAAAGGTTAGCCAGGGAAAAAGGTTAAGCTGGGAAAAAAGGTTTGGCTAGGGGAAAAGGTTAGGCCAGGAGAAAAGGTGTTGCTGGGGGGAAAGTTTAGGCAAGGAGAAAAGGTTAGGCCAGGAAAAGGGTTTGGCTAGAGGAAAAAGTTAGGCCCGGAGAAAAGGTTTGGCTAGAGGAAAAGGTTAGGACAGGAGAAAAGGTTTGCTTAGAGGAAAACATGTGGCTAGGAGAAAAAGTCTGGCCAGGGGAAAAGGTTAGGCCAGGAGAAAAGGTTTGGCTAGAGGAAAAGGTTAGGACAGGAGAAAAGGTTTGCCTAGGGGAAAACATGTGGCTAGGAGAAAACGTCTGGCCAGGGGAAAAAGTTAGGCCAGGAGAAAAGGTTTGGCTAGGAGAAAAGGTTTGGCCAGGAGAAAAGGTTGGGCCAGGAGAAAAGGTTAGGCAATGGAAAAAGGTCAGACCAGGAGAAAGGGGTAAGGCTAAGGGTAAAGGTTAGGCCAGGGAAAAAGGTTAGGCCAGAAGAAAAGGTTTGGGTAGGGGAAAAGATTAGGCCAGAAGAAAATTTTGGCAAGGGGAAAAGGATAAGCCAAGAGAAAAGCCTAGGGCAGGAGAAAAGGTTTGACTAGGGGAAAAGGTTAGGCCTGGAGAAAAGGTCTGGCTAGGGGAAAAGGTTAGGCCTGTTGAAAAAGGTTTGGCTAGGGGAAAAGGCTAGGCCCGGAGACTAGGTTTGGCCAGCGGAAAAGGTTAGGCCAGGAGAAAAGGTTTGGCTAGGGGAAATGTTTAGGCCAGGAGAAAAGGTTAGGCTAGGGGAAAATGTTAGGCCAGGAGACAAGGTTAGGGAGGATAAAAGGTTTGGCTAGGGGAGAAAGTTGGGCCAGGAGAAAAGGTTTGGCTAGGGGAAAAGGTTAGGCCAGGGAAAAAGCTTAAGCCATAAGAAAAGGTTTGGCTTGGGGGAAAGGTGAGCCCAGGAGACAAGGTTAGGGATGGAGAAAATATGTGGCTAGGGTAAAAGGTTAGGCCAGGAGAAAAGCTATGGATATGGGAAGGGGTTAGGCCAAGAGAAAAGGTTTTGCTAGGCAAAAAGGTTAGGCCAGGAGAAAAAGTTAGGCCAGGAGAAAAGGTTTGCCTAGGGGAAAAAGTTAGGCCCGGAGAAAAAGTTTCGGCTAAGGGAAAAGGTTAGGCCAGGAGAAAAGTTTTGTCTAGGGGAAAAGGTTAGGCCAGGGGAATAGGTTTGGCTAGGGGAAAATGTTTGGCCAGTTGAAAAGGTTTGGCCCTGGGAAAAGGTTAGGCCAGGAGAAAATGTTTGGCTGGGGGAAAAGGTTAGGACAGGAGAAAGGTTTGGCTAGGGGAAAAGGGTAGGCCAGGAGAAAAGGTTAGGGAGGAGAGAAGGTTTGGCTAGGGGAGAAAGTTGGGCCAGGAGAAAAGGTTTGGCTAGGGGAAAAGGTTAGGCCAGGCAAAAAGCTTAGGCCATAAGAAAAGGTTTGGCTTGGGGGAAATGTGAGCCCAGGAGACAAGGTTAGGGATGGAGAAAATATGTGGCTAGGGTAAAAGGTTAGGCCAGGAGAAAAGCTATGGATATGGGAAGGGGTTAGGCCAAGAGAAAAGGTTTTGCTAGGCAAAAAGGTTAGGCCAGGAGAAAAAGTTAGGCCAGGAGAAAAGGTTTGCCTAGGGGAAAAAGTTAGGCCCGGAGAAAAAGTTTCGGCTAAGGGAAAAGGTTAGGCCAGGAGAAAAGTTTTGTCTAGGGGAAAAGGTTAGGCCAGGGGAATAGGTTTGGCTAGGGGAAAATGTTTGGCCAGTTGAAAAGGTTTGGCCCTGGGAAAAGGTTAGGCCAGGAGAAAATGTTTGGCTGGGGGAAAAGGTTAGGACAGGAGAAAGGTTTGGCTAGGGGAAAAGGTTGGGCCAGGAGAAAATGTTTGGCTAGGGGAAAACGTTTGGCCAGGAGAAAAGCCTTGGCTAGGGCAAAAGGTTAGGCCAGGGAAAAAGCTCAGACCAGGAGAAAAGGTTTGTTTAGGGGAAAAGGTTAGGCAAGGAGAAAGGTTAGGGCAGGAGAAAAGATGTGGCTAGGGTAAAAGGTGGGCGAGGAGAAAAGCTATGGCTAGGGGAAGGGGTTAGGCCAGGAGAAAAGGTTAGGCCAGGAGAAAAGGTTTGGCTAGCGTTAAACGTTAGGCCAGGAGAACAGGTTTGGCCAGGAGAAAAGGATAAGCCAAGAGAAAGGCCTAGGGCAGGAGAAAAGGTTTGACAAGGGGAAAAGGTTAGGCCTGGAGAAAAGGTCTGGCTAGGGGAAAAGGTTAGGCCAGGAGAAAAGGTTTGGCTAGGGGAAAAGGTTAGGCCAGGAGACAAGGTTTGGCTAGGGGAAATGTTTAGGCTAGGAGAAAAGGTTTGGCTAGGGGAAAAGATTAGGCCAGGAGAAAAGGTTAGGGAGGAGAAAAGGTTTGGCTAGGGGAGAAAGCTGGGCCAGGAGAAAAGGTTTGGCCTGGGGGAAAGGTGAACCCAGGAGACAAGGTTAGGGAAGGAGAAAAGATGTGGCTAGGGTAAAAGGTTAGGCCAGGAGAAAAGCTATGGATATGGGAAGGGGTTATGCCAAGAGAAAAGGTTTTGCTAGGCGAAAAGATTAGGCCAGGAGAAAAGGTTAGGCCAGGAGAATAGGTTTGCCTAGGGGAAAAGGTGAGGCCCAGAGAAAAGGTTTGGCTAAGGGAAAAGGTTAGGCCAGGAGAAAAGTTTTGTCTAGGGGAAAAGGTTAGGCCAGGAGAAAAGGTTTGGCCCGGGGAAAAGGTTAGGACAAGAGAAAATGTTTGGCTGGGGGAAAAGGTTAGGACAGGAGAAAAGGTCAGCCCCGAATTAAAGGTTTGGCTAGGGGAAAAAGTTGGGCCAGGAGAAAATGTTTGGGGAAAAGGTTAGGCCAGGAGAAAAGGTTTGGCTAGGGGACAAGGTTTGGCCAGGAGAAAAAGTTTCGCCACGGGAAATGTTAGGCAACGGAAAAAGGTCAGACCAGGTGAAAAGATTTGGCTAAGGGCAAAGCATAGGCCAGGGAAAAAGGTTAGGCTGGAAGAAAAGGTTTGGCTAGGGGAAAGGGTTAGGCCAGAAGAAAAAGTTTGGCTAGGGGAAAAGTTTAGGCCAGGAGAAAAGGTCTGGCTAGGGGAAAGGTTTAGGCCAGGGAAAAAGCTTAGGCCAGAAGAAAACGTTTGGCTTAGGGCCAAGTTAGGCCAGGAAGAAAGGTTAGAGCAGGAGAAAAGGTAGGGCTAGGGGAAGGGGTTAGGCCAAGAGAAAAGGTTTCGCTAGGGGAAAAGGTTTCCCAGGAGAAAGGGTTAGAGCAGGAGAAAAGGTCAGGGCAGGAGAAAAGATGTGGCTAGGGTAAAAGGTGAGGCCAGGAGAAAAGGCATGGCTAGGGGAAGGGGTTAGGGCAGGAGAAAAGGTTTGGCTAGGCGAAAAGGCCAGTCCAGGAGAAAAGGTTAGGCCAGTAGAAAAGGTTTGGCTAGAGGGAAAGGTTAGGCCAGAAGAAAAGGTAGGGGTAGGGGAAGGGGTTAGGGCAGGAGAAAAGGTTTGGCTAGAGGGAAAGGTTAGGCCAGAAGAAAAGGTAGGGGTTGGGGAAGGGGTTAGGCCAGGAGAAAAGGTTTTGCTAGGCAAAAAAGTTAGGCCAGGAGAAAAGGTTAGGCCAGGAGAAAAGGTTTGGCTAGGGGGAAAATTTAGGCCAGGAGAAAAGGTTAGGCCAGGAGAAAAGGTTTGGCTTAGGGAAAAGGTAAGGCCAGGAGAAACGGTTTGTCAAGGGAAAAGGTTAGGCCAGGAAGAAAGGTTTGGCTAGGGGAAAAAGTTGCGCCGGGAGAAAAGGTTTGGCTAGGAGGAAAGGTTCGGCCAGAGAAAAGGTTTGGCTAGGAAAAAGGTATGGCTAGGGGAAAAGGAAGGCCTGGAGAAAAGGTTTCGGGAGGGGAAAGGTTTATGCCAGATAGAGAGATCAGGCCAGGAGGAAAGGTTTGGCTAGGGGAAAAGGTTAGGCCAGATGAAAAGGTCTGGCTATGGGAAAACATTAAGCCATGAGAAAAAGCTGGGCTTGGTGAAAAGGTTAGGCCAGGAGAAAAGGTTTGGCTAGGGGAAAAGCTTACGCCTGGAGAAAAGGTTTGGCTAGGGGACAGGTTTAGGCCAGGAAGAAAAGGTTTGAGTAGGGGAAAAAGGTTGGCAAGGGAAAGGTCAGACCA